>NC_135757.1:5333333-6012500 GCF_041903045.1 Epinephelus lanceolatus | reverse complement strand
AGAAAGCGAGGAAGGACAAAACAGGGGGAGAAAAGAGATAGCGCTGAGTCAAGGAAGGATTCTGGGAATACTCACATCAGCGTCTGTGGAACTGAGGCAGCAAAACTAGTATCGACACAAACGGCGAAGACGCAGAGACGGACAGGAGTCTGATAGATTTACAGATATAGATCCAAGTGTTGTCTCAGGTTGAAGGATGTTGGGGGAGTTTTTTTCCTACCTGTGGTTGTTTAAACTAGACTTCCAAGACTGAGCTCTACCTTCCTGTGAGATTAACGTACAGATATCTGGCAGATCTCTATCTTAACATAATCCCACAAACTGAACTCTGTCTTCAGCCTGTGACACACACACGCTCCAAAAGCAACAGCTCCCAACATCTCACCTGCTGCCGATGCATCCGACCACATGGGCTTAACATATTTCCAAACCACACAGCACATTCCCACCTCTGCCCGTGTGATTTTAAGCCTGTTTTTTGAAGCCATCTGTCATTCTGTCATCTAGTATTTGCACTGACTCATAAAACAGGGCTGCATCATTCTGCTTTGTGATTAGGAAGATAATGAGGGTGTGGGATCGTAATGAGCGCTGAATAAATACAAACACTATTCGTCACTCCTCTAGTCGCACTGAAACCACTACACGTTCTTTCGGCATTTGTCGACCTCGCAGTGCCGTGAGGACGGTCACCTAGCTCCGCTGTGATCATGAACCCCCCTCAGGATCGCAGACAGATGTGGCCTGCATGTAGCCTCTTGTCCTCCGTCAAGGCTCTCGCCTCTCCATGAGATAAAGGCACTTCCTCTTGTGTCTCGCCGTCGCCCCGGGACAAGGCTGTCATTAAGATAACAGGAGAGTGCTTGTACAACCCCGAGCACCTCAACACCGTGCTCTCACAATGTGTCAGGTTCAAAGGCGTGTTGTTAAAGCGGGAAAAGGAAACAGCTCGGTTGAGGATGGCAGACGGGGAACAAAAGCAGGGGTGTATGCGCACTTCTTTTTCTTGAGGTCTCAATTAGACTAAAGAAACAGTGGCATATCCTGATGTGTTGATGTGTGTCAATCTGCCGATACCTGCCCAGGCGCTTCAGAGAGAAGGCCTGTGTTCGGACATACGGCCTGAGACCCTGTCTTAGTCACAATCCAAACCGGACATCAGAGACCAGGCGGCGGACAGTCTCCGACACGTCCTGAAAGTCAAAGGGATTCCCCTCAACTGCGGCCACAAGCCAGGTTCCAACTCCGCGCCAATCCATGGAACGCTTACGGAATTTATCTTTTGGCATCTAGGGATCCTCGCCAGAGACATCCACGTCCAGGATATCAAAGTAACTCCACCCCCTCAAGGGCAGCAGCCAGTCACCCTCCATCAGCCTCACAAAAGTCTATCCTTAACGACCTCGTCCTAAGTACACCCTCAGCCTACTAGCCAGGGTCGCTGCTTATTCCGAACCAGCTTTGCATTAATCTAGTGAACCATTACCTACATTCCCACGTTAACCAACGCTTGTAAAAAGGTTTCTGCTCTTACGGCGAACACTTGCCCCCAACGTCTAACCTTCTTAGCCCTGCATCCGTTCTCGTTCGGGCTACCCATCCCCCCAGTCGACCCCTCTGTAGCATCTATCGTCCGTCAAATTTTTTGGCTTCCTACAGTGCTCTGAATTCGTCCCAATGCAACTACAACTTCATACTTCCGACTCTCTCTTGTCTTAACCCAGCCTCCGCCACTGGTTACCTCGTTTTGCTACAGTCGCAACCATGTCCTCCTCCCTGACCCTCATACATCCCCCCCAGATGAGCGCTAATGGACAACCTCCTGCCTCACGTTCGTCCCCTTCTTGACATTCGTTTATCCTTCCACAACATTTTGTACTTCCCCGTCTTATTAAACCTTTACGAATCGCTTAGTCGTGGCACAGTCCTTGCTGGTAAACTTAAGTTTTAATAGTTGGCTTATGTTTGCACCCTCCATCCATTCCTATCCTTTCACTCTCCAGTTCCTCAGTCCTCATTCTTTCATGCTTTCCTCCAAACCCAGAATCCATCACACGCAATAAACCGTTCATTACTTTATGATGATTGTGAATATTATCTTCAGCATTTTGCACCAGAAAGTTAGTAACCGAATCATAAGCACTTAAGACGCTATCTTTGCCTAATGGCCCGTTCATCTGCTTTTTTACTCTGGTGGTAATGAACGCAGTACAAGGAGGCTTTGAAAGGGTTGCACACATTTATCTGATCATCACTTCAACTGTCTGTTTTAATCTTTGTCATTTATGTTGTTTTCTTTCATTTATGTTGGCCAGTTCTTATATCTTACTATATAATGACGAAAACTCTGTGTGTGTGTCTGTTCCATGTTTTTCTCCTCACTGACTTGGTCAATCCATGTGAAATTTGGCACAGTGGTAGAGGGTCATGGGAGGATGCCAATGAAGCAATATTACATCAATTGGCCAAAGGGGGGCGCTATAGCAACTGACTGAAATGTCAAACTTTGAATGGGCATATCTCATGTCCCGTATGTCGTAGAGACATGAAACTTTGCACAGAGATGCCTCTCCTCATGAGGAACACATTTGTCTCAAGAACCCATAACTTCCGCTTATATAGATTTTCCGCCATTTTGAATTTTTTGAAAAACACTTCAAATGGATCTCTTCCTAGGAAGTTTGAGCGATCTGCATGAAACTGGGTGAACATAATCTAGGGACCAATATCTAAAGTTCCCTCTTGGCAAAAGTTGGAAAACTCATTTTTTAAATAAAGATCAGAACAGTAACATCAATGATAACAACAAAAAATCCCCCCAAAATAAATAACAACCAGAAACAAGATCTGTCCATACAAATGTATTTATCTACAGCCCTGTTTATTTTCTGTGCTTCTGGTGAATTGGCACCATATTTTCGTTGCTGATCAAATAGAGTTGGTAGTTTAGGCTCAGGATGCTCCTGTTTCTACTTCACTATGTGATCAGAGAACCAGGGGTTACGGGAGAAACCAAACGTTTTTTCAGCTTCAATCTGTGACTTTACAGTTAACATAACTTTTCAGACACACATAATTGTGTTGTCCTGTTAAACTAACATTGTCTATTAATGTTACAGACGGGCATGACTGATAAAGTTTTCTGCTTAGCGTTAGCATTAAAGTTAGAAGTTATATTGTAGTTTGATGCTGGCGACACCAGCTGCTCAGCTGCTAGTGAGGGGAGGGGCTGTACCTGCCGTCTGCAGCGTGCTGTGTTCACTTCACTAAATATTTCCAAAGAGCGCTTTTTCCTTTATCATTTTTGACCAAAACTGGCTGCTCTGATCCTCCTGCAGCCGCGCTGGCCATATTACAGCAACAAAAATGTGTGCATGCATGCACAGCGACGACAACAAGCCGGGTTGCAGACGCTGCCTGCACAGCGCGTGTCCGTCGAACCCGTCGCGCGCACCCGACAGGCGCTGAGGTGGCATGCACTGTTAGTATCGATACTTTTGTAAATTACTATTGTATCCGGATACAGTGTTTGAGTATCGATACTTTTCAAGATTCAAGACCTTTATTTGTCCCCGAGGGGCAATTGATTCTGCCGCAGTAGCAATAAAAACAGCAGCAACAAACAACAATGACAACAACAAGGTTGACACACACAAGGCAACAGTCACATAAAATCAGTCGTAACTAAATAAATAAAAATGCATATTTGAATAAAATATGAACTAATGATGATGCTACCTGTACTGTACAGAGTTAAGCAGTGAGATGGCAGAGGGTATGAAGGAGAATTTGTATCTGTTAGTTTTGGCTAATGGTTGTCTGAGACGGGAACAACCCTACATATGACCACACATAATCTGAGGGGACCCCTCCATTATTGACCCCATCAAACAAAATGGGGGCGCTAGAGAGCTCATTTCTTATCTAGGCCTAACCGCCATATGGATTTTTACTAAACTTGGTAGATATGTAGAACAGGACGCCTCAAGGTGACTGGAGAAATTTAACTCTAATTGGCAACTGGGTGGCGCTATAACAACAGAAAAATGCTTCAAAATGGCTAAAATGCGGCCGATCGCTGTGGCTCCCCCTGTGGACCAATGTTGGTGTTGTTTTCTAATTTTTGGTATGACTAAGTCATGGTATGGTATGCTGTACATAATCACAGAAACTGTCAGTGTGTCATTCTGTCTGTCCCACGTGTTTCTACTCACTGACGTGGTCAATCTATGTGAAACTGCACATAGGCATTGAGGATTGGCATAGGTAGAAGGTGACAAAGCTACCAATGGGTATGGACTAGTTTAATTTTAAAGCCAATATCGGTTGATACCAATGACATGCCAATGTTATCATGCATCCTTAGTGCAAAATGGCAGTGATTAGCTAGCATGTGCAGTAGGGCTGCAATGATTAGTCGACTAATCCATGACTAATCGACCATAAAATAATCGGTGACTATTTTAGTCGTCGACTAATCGGTTTGAGTCATTTTTCATAGAAAAATACCCCAAAATACTCTTATTGCAGCTTCTTATGTTCAAATATTGGCAGCTTTACACACTCTCCCATGACAGTGAACTAAAACCCTTTGGCGTGAGTATGAAACAAGACATTAGATGACATCATTTTGGGGTTTGGGAGAGACAGACCGACATTTTTCAACATTTTAACACATTTTTCGATAAAATGATTCGTCGACTAATCGAAGAAATAATCGACAGATTAGTTGACAGTGAAAATAATCGTTAGTTGCAGCCCTAACATGCAGCCGGACCAGCTCAGCACAATAAACCACAGAGATGCTCGGATTATAACACAGCAGACAATCCATGATCTGTATTTGTCAGTGCCTTTTCAGTCCATGCACTCATGAATCAGACCTCATGGTGATATCAGAAAAAAAAACTGTCTGAGTCATGTAAGACACAGGGTTAATCCAGAGGCACGTAAACTGTCTAAAAGAGGATTCAGCAGTCTACAAAATGGTCCGACCACCCAGCCTGCCCTGCTAATACCCTGCAAGTGGAGCTTCACAGCAGCCCGCCGCTTGGCCCGGGACTTAGTCCAAGACACCACACAGTGACGATCGCTAAGCAGGTCTGATGTCTGGGAGTGGATGGGCACATTTAAATCACTTTGGATTCCACACTCATCTAACTACACTAGATACAGTTTCTCAATCTTTGATCAACCCAGTGCCAGATATGAATGTTGACGTCCCACAGACGTTTGATCAGAAGGGGATCTGGGGAATCTGGAGGCCAGATTGTCATGTTCCTCGGACCGTTCCTGAGCAGTTGTTGTGGTGTGGCATGGTGCACTGTCATAACCTGGATTCATGTCTATGTGCAGGAGGCTAGATGCAACAACACGAGCCCAGTTCTGCGAAACATGCCCACTGACTGAGTCACCGACTTTGAACACACATGCATGGAAGCGAACATGCATTCTGCCATCTGCCTTTTCAGTTCTATTTCTGTGCATGTAGGCTAAGTGGAAGACAAGAGCAAAAAAAAAAAAAGCCTACAGCGAGTTGAGCCAAGCCATGCAGAGGCCAGAAGTAATCGCAGCACAAATGAATTTGCCAAATAGGCGTTCTGCTGCAGCCGACGGCAGTTTGTTGTCACGAGGGAATAACGCAGGATGATCCGTCTTCATATGAGAATAGTCTTTTAATGTGTTGTGCATAATTAATGTGTGTTTCCGAGGAAATGGATGTTTAACACAGCCGTTCTTGAAGATGCGAGTCGTGAATGCTTTCATATTGATTAACAAACTGTTTAGAAATGGCCAATGGAGCGTGACAAAAAGCTCAAGGTGTCGACCTGGCGTCTAAATTTCCCAGGTCCCAATCTGATTCTTGTGATGTGCCGGTACCCCAGATGTACCCCTAATCCAAGGTGGGGCCTCCTTGGATTGGACTTGACCCTTGACACAGGATCTCTGGGAGTGTCCTGCGGTGTCTGGCACCAGTGCGTTGGCGCCAGTCCCATTTAGTCCAGTGGGCTGTGAGGTGGGTTAATGGCACGTGCCACAGATGCTCATTCAGATTGGGATCTGGGGACTTTGGAGGCCAGGTTGACACTTTGAGGTCTTTGTCACATTCCTTGGGCCGTTCCTGAGCGATGTTTGCAGTGTGGCGTTGGGGACGCAGGATTTGTTTCTGTAAAAATACAACTTTTTAAAGTCTTTCTCTTTTTATCCAACACACACCTGTTTCTCTCAGCTGTTTAGGGCTCTGTCGGGTGACCTGACCTTGGTCCAGACTGTCTCATTTCATTTAAATGCTGAATGTTTCTGCTGAATGTTTCTGCTGCTGAATGTTTCTGTCAAGATGAAACGTTGAGGTTTCCACAGAGTTCAGTGTGATACAAGACAGAATAAGCTCCAGATCAGACAGCTGGTTTTATCTCGACTGGATCAATAAAGTGTCCTTTGGTGTGATACAGCAACCGTGATGATAAAATGCCAATTCTAAAAATATTAAATAAATTACCATTTCTCAAATATTGCGATGTACAGTAGATATTTTAGGAGTCGTGCTCGCTGTGCGTCCCCCTCACACTGAGAAAGACGCGCCAAACTTCATCGGATAAACCATTAATTTAAGTAAAACCTGATTTTCTGCAAAATCGTGAGTGACATTAATGGAGTCAAGAGGCTGTTTTATTCAATCGGATGGAGCTCTTGAATTCGGCGTACATATAAATCACATTGCAGCAGTAGGAATAATAGCAGCCGACAATTGCTTTGCTGTATCACCTGTTTTGGTTTGCCAGATTCACCGGGCTGCGCGGTGCTGAGCGGCGTCAGCGCGTTACTCAAGTTGTAATATCATATTCAGTACCGCTTATTTTCACTGTATACCCACGCCGAATTAATCACTGTGCTTTATTCTTCTTAAATTGACCGTGTTGTGTTTCACGAGGCTTCAGCATTAGAGCGTTGCTACAATAAAGCTTGAATTGGGAGATTTTATAACGGAGTTTTGACTTGGCGAAAACCCTTCGCTGTACATGTGTGAACTCAAGCAAGGAAAATATGAAAGCGACCCATTAACGGGTACTTACAGTGCGCTTCTGTGTGTTCAGTCAAATGGTCTCTGCTAAAGCCAACCGACTGTGATGATGATGATGCGGGTGATGCTGCAGGTCCCAACTCCACAGCGCTCGGGAGAACACCGTAGTGGTGGAGTGAAGCTCCACAGCGTGATGGAGGAGGGAAAGGAATACCAAAAAAATAAAAATCACACGGAATCACTGGGAAATATCACCCAGGCAAGGTCTTTCCTGGCTGCTCCAAAGGCTGCCTGCTCTTATTGGACGGGAGGAAAGAGGTGGGCGCAGAGAAATGAGGCCACATGGCGCATTACGCACCAGCACACACACTGATTGGACACTGTGCCTATACATTGACGGAAAAAAATGTTTTTATACGCCATGTGTAACACCAGGCTGTCAGAGCATCACTACTAAAAGCCTCCATGTATAGATATATCTCCAGTAAGGAAATATGAGAAGATAAATTGACAGAAGAGCTCCTATTTTGAAAATGTTATTTTATATGTCTAAAATTTGAAGATTCTACCCCCTTTTACTGGTGCTTTCAACCACAGTACATGATCTTCATCAGTGATTTTGTTCAGTTTTCATGAACAATAATCTGCTGACATGTGAGCTCAGCAATAAGTCTGAGTGTCAAGGGGTCACCCAGGTGGGCTGGCCCCTCCAGATAGGACGCATATGAAAATTAAAATACATCTTAGACATCTACAGCTGCTGGATAAAAGAATAAAGTGAGCAGTCACATTTATAATGGGAATTTTCAGCTGTGATTCAGAATGTATGAGAATGAGAAAAACAGGATTTGGTTTAGAAAATAGGGTTTTATTTACCCCCAGAATGCCCAAAACAAAACAAACCAAGAATAGAATTATACTAAGCTGACCTCACCAATGAAACATGAGGCCAAACCTTCTAACACAGAAGGGGAAAACAAAATGGACGCCTAACTAGAGCTAATACAAAGGAAAAACTACCTACACAACCTCCCCCCCTGTGACATGGCAGTAGATGGTACAGTCTGATGAGATGGCCACAGTATTTAGGAGCCTTTTGCTTTTCCAGGAAGTGACCTCACACCAGCATGGCAACTCAAAGACAACAAAGGAAAGCCTATCATCTTACTGCTCCTCAGTTTAAATATGGTTCTGCGCCAAAAATCTCCCCATCACCACCTAGTCTTTACGGATTCATCAGCCTCATCAGCCTCAGAGTCATCAGCCACCACCAGTGACTAACTCTATGGGGTGATTGATCTTGCTGCCGCTCAGGTGTCCCTACATCACAAGTTATTTCCCCTCTGGTGTCCAGGCACCAAAGACGTCTGGTAAAAGGTTCATCAGCACAAATTATCTGTTAATCTGTTCACTGATATTCTGTGTCAGAAATTGTCTTTACTTCATTCTTCTGTCTCTCCTGACTAACATAATATTCTGACTGATGAGAATGAAATGGGAATAACATTGATCGTTTCATTCCAGTGCATTGTTCTGCAGGGAAACCTTTGGATCCGGCATCCATGTGGATACCATCTGACATGTTCTACCCACTCAAACACCGTTGCAGACCAAGACCCAATCCCAATACCCCCCCCCTTGTCCACTCCCCCTTAGCCCTAGGCCCTAGCCCTAGCCCTAGGCCCTACCCCTTAGCCCTTGGCCCTACCCCTTACCCCGTGGCCCTAGCCCTGGCCCTTGCCCCCTAGCCCTACCCCCTTAGCCCTTGGCCTTACCCCTAGCCCTTGCCCATATCCCCCTAACCCCTTGGCCCTAGCCCTTGGCTCTATCCCCTAACCCTCAGCCCTACCCCTAGCTCTTGACCCCTAACCCCTAACCCCTTGGCCTTAGCCCTTAGCCCTTTGCCCTACCCCTTAGCCCTTGGCCCTAACCCTAGTGTGAAAAATCCAATAATTTTGCAGAGCAGGACAGATGACAGATGCCAGATAGTGCGAGCTAGCTAGCTAGCTAACAAGCAACCTGACAATGGTAAAGTTAGCTATGTATGAGCTTTTTTCCCCGTCTCTTGCTCGGTGGTAGCCATAGCGACGTCTACCCCTCGCTGGCAAGTCAGCATCTGAAATCCCTCGCTCCGAAGGTCTAGTTTCATACCCACTACCCCTCGTTATGCCCCCTACCCCTACACGCAAATAGGAATTGGGACACACCCACCCCTTGCGGGAATGCGCAAATGTAGGGGTAGGGCCAAGGGGTAGGGCTAAGGAGGGTATTGGGATGGGCCCCAAGTACCCCCCTTATGGCAACAGTACTCCCCAATGACAGTAGCCCCCCCAGGCGAGGCAGTGCACCATGCCCCACTGCAAACATCGCTCAGGAATGGCATAAGGAACACGACAAAGAGCTTTAGGTTTTGATCTAGTTTTCAAATTCCCCAGATCGCAATCTGATCGGGCCTCGATGGGTCAGAGCCAAGTCTGATCTATGGTGGAGCCTCTGACCTGTCGGGGCATGGAGACAGGATCTCTGGGGGTGTCCTGTGGTGTCTGGCACCAAGGCGTTGTCGACGGATCCTTTTAGTCCTGTGGATTGTGCGGTAAGGTACCGCCATGCCCACTGGATGTTCAAGTCCTGCTTGGGGGGGGGGGGGGGCACTTACATCAGGGAGTGCTGTTGCCAATGGAGGGTCTACTTGGTCTGTAATGGGGTTTCTCTCGACATCTGGATTTCCTTGCACTTATTAAAATTCCTCCCTCCTCTGAAACCATACATTTAGGCTTTAAGGAAACTCATTAGAATTTAATAGCTCAGACGTTCCACATAAACATGACAGAACACTGAGGGCTTTGGTCATGTTACAGCAGACTGTATAACTATAAATAAGAGCTGCACATGCCTTGTGACGTTCGATGACACCCTGTGACCCTTTCACTTCTTTTGAGTTTGTAGTTTGGTGGTTTTGTTTAGAACAGCTGTGCGTTTTACTAGTATGGATTAATATATGAAAGCCGGAAGGGAAAGGTAAAACTATTTTTTTCACTACCTCATAAATCTTTATGAGCTCCGCTCAAAAGTACATCAGAGGAGTTTTGCAGTCATGGAAATTTTCTTTAAGGAATAAAGAATAAAGTCTTTTATTGACCAGTGTCGTTGCCATGAGGGGGGGTACTTGGTCTGCAACGGTGTTCGGGTGGGTGGAACATGTCAGGTGGTATCCACATGAATGCCAGAACCAAAGGTTTCCCAGCAGAACAATCAAAGTTATTCACGTCACCACGTTGCCATGTATTGCAGTATCTATTACAGTTGTGACACTCAAGTTAAGTCCCATGAGCCAAATCTGGTCCAGGTGCCGGGTGGCCCACCGACCATTTTCTAATTCATGATGAAAATATATTGATTCACACTGGGATTTTTTGTGCGTGTATTTTGAACACAAATAAGGTGCTAGAGTGCGTAAAAAACATCAAAATAGAGCCTGTTTACAAGACAAACAAGAAAGTGTCAGGGGAGGTTCCTCTGGACCCTCTGAACAAGGCCCTGGATGAAGCCCCAAAAGTCCTCAACTACTGGAAACGCCCCTGCCTACACCTGACCTGTGCAGGGCTGCTGCAAGGGACGTTCTCATTTTGCAAAAGTGGACCCTGGGCAAAGCATGCTGGGTATCTTTGCATTACAGACCTTCGCTCTTCCAATTGAACCAACCAAATTTTGCCACGATCTCTATCAGACAACCACGCTGCTGTCATCAAACTGTTGTTGTCCTAATTTATGGTACCGTGTTGCCCTCAGGCAACAAACCAGTTTTGGCCTGTCACATCTCTACAATGCATCCCTTTGAATGATGCAGTACTTTGAAAACGATGGAAGACCATAGGGAACCAATAACAATTCTTTAATTTGTCACTTTTTCAAAGGAAACAGCTTTGCCATTTTGCTCCACACAAAGGGCCTGAAAACATCATTTCCTGTCCAACAAACCCCAAAAATGTCTTGCCAGATGTAGGGGCAAGTGGCAACATTGTTTTGCAACCTGCAAGCATCGTCCCAGCCAATGCATGGGCTGCAGCATCCAGAGGAAAGGTCCGTACAGCTTGCTGAAATTCAAAGCTGAAGTCGCAGCTTGCCTTTGCAGTGGGAGGAAGGTCCTGAGGAAGACAGGAATCTTGCTCTGCCAGCGCAACTTCCATGCTTAGAACCATTTCATGTTCGGAGTTAGTTAAGGAAACTTTTACATTTTCCACTACAGATGTAGGCGTTGCAGTGCAGTCAAGCCCACGCTGATTATTTTTGGCACATCAGAGACACTGAACACACTGTGGGTGCCTGAAAAAGCGTACCACTGATGACCTTGCACCATCAGCTGGAAATCATCCAGTTGGAAGGAACTGACATCAATCTTCATGTCTGACTGTGGGTGAGAACGCAAACATAGATTTTCTAAAAACATCTGTCGATCAGAATCAGGTTTATTGCCAGTGCAGGTTTTCAAATACAAGTCATTTGCTTTGTTGTTTCGGTGCATAACAATAGATGCATAACAATGATGTCTGATTGACTGATTAACTGACGCTGGTTTAGTTATATTGTTGTGGCCTATTTATTATGAATACAGTCCATCTGATGCTCATTTTGTTTTTGTTTTCACCGTTTCATCACTACTACAAATGCAGCTGTAGCCAGTATCTCACTATCACTATCCTCATTCATATTTTAAGAAGCTACAAATTATATTCAGCCACAAAATAAGTCTGAAAGACTGTAAATCAGAATGGAAGTAGAGAGAGTTGTTGCATAGCGATGATACACCAACTCATCTAGTTGCATTGGTGTGAACCGGCAGGTTTTTACGACGTTGCAAAATGGCACATTGCAAGTTGTTGCCTGTTTCAATTTGTCTTGTTGCAAATCATTTGTTTGATCTGAGCTGGGCTTAACTATTCTGACCCACAATCCTCCTTCCTAAAGACAGAATGACTCGAACACATGTCCAGGCAGTCAGGATGGTTCCTGAGCAATACGTCAATATTACATTAATTGAGCAGCTGCTTCACTTTTCTCCATTTGACCTTCAGCCTCCTGAGAAAACTGCTATCAAGACACATTTACTGTTCTTAAATAGGGGCCTTACAATGGCCCCTGCAACGACACCTTTTCTTCCATCATATAAAGCTTCCTGCTCAGTGCAGTAAAACCTCTGACTTATCCCAATTAATCTCATATGCCAAAATGGCTCCGAATTCCTTCACAGTCTCAAGAATATATTTAAGGGTTGTCGGATGTCGTTGGATAATGTCAGCAAAATATCATCTGCCAAAAAACTTACTTTCATTTCTGTTATTGGGGCTGTAATTCCTCTGATGCTGTGACCAGAGTTTCGAATGACAAAACAAAGAGCATAGGGCTCAGAAGACAGCCTTGAGGCATCGCTCATCAAATTTGGAACGGTTCAGAGACTATGCTATTAGCAATAAATGGACCAAACCCAAATTTGTTCAAAGGTTTGAAAAGACGACCATTCAATGCGTCCAGTTGTTGGATATGTGAATCACTTTTTTCATACTGTCTGAAACCTGTCTGGGTCTTACAAAACTGCTTTGGTCGATGTGAGTGAGTTTTGATAGCTGTGGGACCTTCCTGTTTTCTGACGTGCTCAGGTTAATGCTCATGCACTGTGACTCAGTGACTGTATGTTTTAAAGATGCAGCCAGGCAAGAGAAAGCCCCGCAGCAAAGTTTTGTCTGCTTAATCAACAACAGCACTCAGAAATGCTCTATTATTCACCAGGCAGGTGTTGATCCAGAAAACACTGAGTGAAAATAACAAAGAAGGTCAAATCATTGTTTGTTTTGTTCCCAGGATAGCCAGCATCCCGCAGCAGCTATGAATGAGTCAGGATGAGATATATGTGAGTAAGCTGGAGGGGAGCAGATCTGATCTCGAGTTAGACGATGAGAAGACTCCAGAGCCACAAGAGGATCAAACACACAGAGGTGCTCTTTCACTTCATCTACGCTTCCCCTGTGCAGCTCACATCTTTGAGGAAAGGGATATATAAGCAAAGACATTCATGTAACACATAAAAACTGATATACATCATAAATGTCTTCCTCAAGCTTGGATCGTCTACCAGAGGTCTGGGGGTTTGAGGGTTCTGCTCAGTATCTTAGCTGTTCCTAGGACTGCACTCAGAGACCTCAGATGTTGTACCTGGAATCTGTTGGAGCCACTCTCCCAGTTTGTGCTCCGATTACCACTGGCACTTTTGTTGCCTTTACTCCCCACATCTTTTCTAGATCCTCTTTCAGACCTTGGCAATTTTCGAGCTTCTCGTGTTCCTTCTTCCTGATGTTGCTGTTGCTCAGGATAGCTACATCTATCACCACTGCCATCTTCTGTTGTTTGTCCATCAACACGATGTCCAGTTGGTCCCACAGGATCTTATGGTGCGTTCATTTTGTACTCAGAGGTCGGAAATTCCCCAGTTCCCAGTCGGAAGTTTGAACTCGAACTTGAAAATACCACATAGAGCGTTGTTATCAACTGATATTGTTAACAGTGGCTACGGCTAGCCCAACGGTATAACGGTAACATCCGTGGTTTTTTTCCGACTTGTCCCCCATTGTCAACTAGAATGCAAAAACTGTTGTCAACTCGGCGGTGACGTCATTCCCACTTCCGACTTCCGACCTCCGAGTACAAAACGAACGCACCATTAGCTCGGTCATTCTCAACCACCTTAGGAGGTGTCTTCCATTCTGACGTTGGGACTTCTGGCCCATATTTAATGCAGGTGTTCCTGTACACCATGCCACCAACTTGGTTATGGCATTCCATGTACGTTCTTCCTGCCTGCATCTTACACCCTGCACCTGGAGTCCTGTCTGCTGTGGCAGACCCCTGCTTCTATTGATCTCGTACTAGCCACCGGTAGGATTTCTTGATGTCGGCCACTTCTTCAATCTGTCAGTGGTGCTTGTCCTTCCATGATAGTTCGTCCTCCTCTTCTGAACTCTTGGGTTTCTGCTGCCTGAGGTATTCTCTTAGCAGCTCATCTTTGGGGGCCATCTTCCTGACGTATTCCTGGATCTTGGTTGTTTCGTCCCGGACAGTGGCTCTAACGCTCACCAGTCTTCGGCCTCCCTCGTCCCGTTTAGTGTACAGTCTCAGTCAGAGTCTGTACACCCTGTCAGTTATCAGATACCCCACTGGTTTGATAAAGAGGAGATAGAGGCCACCGATATCAAGACAAGGAAGCTTCTCTTAATGCATAGAAGGTTTCATCCCAAGTCCATATGTATACATATTTGGTTTATGTATGCATGCCATCTAGCATCCCTTAGGTGAGGGATGCTGGATGGCATGATTCCTGGGTAAGAGGCTGCTGTTTAGCGACCTGCTTCCATTGGGCATTGTGCCTCAAGAACCAGGTATTTAAGGTATTTTAAGCCAAAACAGGATCCTTTCCTTTCCTTTAATACAATATAAAAACTGAGGATGAAAGGATGAGAGCTCCCGTGTTTTATATTTCTCTCCAACGCCCTCATTAGACCATCAAACAATGCTTGTATCCACAGGGGGATCTTGACGGGTCTTCATCAGGTCATGTTTGATCTGACAAAGACCCCCACGTGGACTGAAACACCGTTTCATGGTCTAACAAGTGTCTTGCTGGAGTACCGCACAGTGTGTGGGCTCCCATTCTTTAATCCTCTGGGTCCAGCACCTTCAAAATACACGGGACTGTTGTGCTGTGGAAACTTAGTTTGCAGTCACCTGTGTAAAATATACACAGCTTGGAGGTAATGAGGGAGATGTGCAAACCCACAGATATGTTGTTTGAAACAAATATGAATAACAAATAGGAGGCTGTTGCATAAACAGCAGCTTTGTGCAGCTCAGAGCAGAAATAGAATCCAAAAGAAAGATCCACAGGCCCCATGTTTTCTCTTGAAACTCACTGTTCGCTGGATAATTGGTTGATGTATTTATTCTGAATCTGACACTGACATCCTGAATCACATCACAGAACGCAGTCTTATTTCTTTATGTTTTTGTCCATAGATCTCTATCCCTTTCATTGTTAATAATGTTGATTTTTCCAGTCCTAAATATGTGTCTCTCTCTAAAATGTCCAAACTTTGTTTTTAGGTTTACTTCTTTGGGTTTAAGCAACAAAATACATGATTAGATTTAAATACCACATTGATCAAATTCTGATGCGGGTGTTGTGATGCTCCAAAAAATGTATCCACCTTTTTACAGCCACAACAGTAACAACTGAGTAGGCTTTCAGCTGAAATACAAAGGGCATGGAAGTGGCGTGTCACATTGGCGGAACGGAGCAGAGTGTGATTGCTGACAGCTTCACTGTGTATGTATTGAATTTTGCCAAGTGATAATGCAGTTGGTTATGGAGGGTTTGGAAGCATATAAACTATATTAACTGGTACTCAATTAATAAACTGCACCATTTTAACAACAGGATGCATCAGCTTGATTGATTTATTTTAATGCTGCAGCCCATGTATCGTGCCACACCCGTGTCCCATGTATTTTGGCCATTAGGCGGAGGCTATGATGTAAGCACAAGTTTAACGAACTTGGTTGTGATTGGCCAGTGAGCCTGCAAGCTCTCATGCTCTCACCACAAATGACAGGCACACAGAGACACACTTAAAATGCACTGATCAGGAGCAGTGCTCGAAATTTTGCTGGACTCGTATGTCGAGTCGTACTTTAGTATGTCGTCCAAAATCATGAAAAAACGTCATAGTAAAGCATGTCGTCAAAACTCATGAAAAACTTCATAGTACAGTATGTCGTCACAAATCTAAAAAAACAAAATAGTATAGTACATCGTCAAGTATCATGAAAAAACGTTATAGTATAGCATGTCATCAAAAACCATGAAAAAACGTAATCGTATAGCGTATCATCCAAAATCATGAAAAAAAGTCACAGTAAAGTATGTCGTCACAAATCTAAAAACAAACAAACAAACAACCAGTATAGTATATCGTCAAGTATCATGAAAAAAACGTTATACTATAGCATGTCATCAAAAACCATGAAAAAAAGTCATAGTATAGCATGTCGTCCAAAATCATGAAAAAACGTCATAGTATAACATGTCGTCCAAAATCATGAAAAAAGTCATAGTATAGCATGTGGTCCAAAATCATGAAAAATAAGTCATAGCATAGCATGTTGTCCAAAATCATGAAAAAATGTCATAGCATAGCATGTCGTCGAAAATCATGAAAAAACGTCATAGTATAGCATGTCGTCGAAAATCATGAAAAAAGTCATAGTATAGCATGTCATCCAAAATCATGAAAAAACGTCATAGTATAGCATGTCGTCGAAAATCATGAAAAAACGTCATAGTATAGCATGTCGTCCAAAATCATGAAAAAAAGTCATAGCATAGCATGTGGTCCAAAATCATGAAAAAACGTCATAGTATAGCATGTCGTCCAAAATCATGAAAAAACGTCATAGTATAACATGTCGTCCAAAATCATGAAAAAAGTCATAGTATAGCATGTGGTCCAAAATCATGAAAAATAAGTCATAGCATAGCATGTTGTCCAAAATCATGAAAAAATGTCATAGCATAGCATGTCGTCGAAAATCATGAAAAAAGTCATAGTATAGCATGTCATCCAAAATCATGAAAAAACGTCATAGTATAGCATGTCATCCAAAATCATGAAAAAACGTCATAGTATAGCATGTGGTCCAAAATCATGAAAAAACGTCATAGCATAGCATGTCATTCAAAATAATGAAAAAAAGTCATAGTATAGCATGTGGTCCAAAATCATGAAAAAACGTCATAGTATAGCATGTCGTCCAAAATCATGAAAAAAAAGTCATAGTATAGCATGTCGTCCAAAATCACGAAAAAACGTCATAGTATAGTATGTCGTCCAAAATCATGAAAAAATGTCATAGCATAGCATGTCGTCGAAAATCATGAAAAAACGTCATAGTATAGCATGTCGTCGAAAATCATGAAAAAAAGTCTTAGTATAGCATGTCGTCCAAAATCATGAAAAAACGTCATAGTATAACATGTCGTCCAAAATCATGAAAAAAGTCATAGTATAGCATGTGGTCCAAAATCATGAAAAATAAGTCATAGCATAGCATGTTGTCCAAAATCATGAAAAAATGTCATAGCATAGCATGTCGTCGAAAATCATGAAAAAACGTCATAGTATAGCATGTCGTCGAAAATCATGAAAAAAGTCATAGTATAGCATGTCATCCAAAATCATGAAAAAACGTCATAGTATAGCATGTCGTCGAAAATCATGAAAAAACGTCATAGTATAGCATGTCGTCCAAAATCATGAAAAAAAGTCATAGCATAGCATGTGGTCCAAAATCATGAAAAAACGTCATAGTATAGCATGTTGTCCAAAATCATGAAAAAACGTCATAGTATAGCATGTCGTCGAAAATCATGAAAAAAGTCACAGTATAGCATGTCATCCAAAATCATGAAAAAACGTCATAGTATAGCATGTCATCCAAAATCATGAAAAAACGTCATAGTATAGCATGTGGTCCAAAATCATGAAAAAACGTCATAGCATAGCATGTCATTCAAAATAATGAAAAAAAGTCATAGTATAGCATGTGGTCCAAAATCATGAAAAAACGTCATAGTATAGCATGTCGTCCAAAATCATGAAAAAAGTCATAGTATAGCATGTCATCCAAAATCATGAAAAAACGTCATAGTATAGCATGTCATCCAAAATCATGAAAAAACGTCATAGTATAGCATGTGGTCCAAAATCATGAAAAAACGTCATAGCATAGCATGTCATTCAAAATAATGAAAAAAAGTCATAGTATAGCATGTGGTCCAAAATCATGAAAAAACGTCATAGTATAGCATGTCGTCCAAAATCATGAAAAAAAAGTCATAGTATAGCATGTGGTCCAAAATCACGAAAAAACGTCATAGTATAGTATGTCGTCCAAAATCATGAAAAAATGTCATAGCATAGCATGTGGTCCAAAATCATGAAAAAACGTCATAGTATAGCATGTCGTCGAAAATCATGAAAAAACGTCATAGTATAGCATGTGGTCCAAAATCATGAAAAAACGTCATAGTATAGCATGTCGTCGAAAATCATGAAAAAACGTCATAGTATAGCATGTCGTCGAAAATCATGAAAAAAAGTCTTAGTATAGCATGTCGTCCAAAATCATGAAAAAACGTCATAGTATAACATGTCGTCCAAAATCATGAAAAAAGTCATAGTATAGCATGTGGTCCAAAATCATGAAAAATAAGTCATAGCATAGCATGTTGTCCAAAATCATGAAAAAATGTCATAGCATAGCATGTCGTCGAAAATCATGAAAAAACGTCATAGTATAGCATGTCGTCGAAAATCATGAAAAAAGTCATAGTATAGCATGTCATCCAAAATCATGAAAAAACGTCATAGTATAGCATGTCGTCGAAAATCATGAAAAAACGTCATAGTATAGCATGTCGTCCAAAATCATGAAAAAAAGTCATAGCATAGCATGTGGTCCAAAATCATGAAAAAACGTCATAGTATAGCATGTTGTCCAAAATCATGAAAAAACGTCATAGTATAGCATGTCGTCGAAAATCATGAAAAAAGTCACAGTATAGCATGTCATCCAAAATCATGAAAAAACGTCATAGTATAGCATGTCATCCAAAATTATGAAAAAACGTCATAGCATAGCATGTGGTCCAAAATCATGAAAAAACGTCATAGCATAGCATGTCATTCAAAATAATGAAAAAAAGTCATAGTATAGCATGTGGTCCAAAATCATGAAAAAACGTCATAGTATAGCATGTCGTCCAAAATCATGAAAAAAAAGTCATAGTATAGCATGTCATCCAAAATCACGAAAAAACGTCATAGTATAGTATGTCGTCCAAAATCATGAAAAAATGACATGGTATAGTATGTTGTCAAAAATCATGAAAAAAAGTCATTGTGTAGATATTCAGCTCCATAATTAAAGAAATGTGAAAATCTGGCTGAAGAAATGTTGAGATGGGGGTGAACTTCTCCTCCACTCCACAAGGTGTCACCCAACTCCAGGAATGTGTCTGTGCCTAGAACTCTCACTTCCTGTCTAAAAGGATAAAGGAAACCCAGATTCGGCCATCTTGTTAGCTTGTCTTCCCCAACACCTGGCTTCACCTGGCTTCACCAGAATTGTTTGCCATGCGTCTTATGTTTTACCAGCACTGTAAGTTTGTCTCTTAATGTTGTTTCCATTTAAAATTTTAAAGTTTGTTAATGCAAAGTGGATATATTTTGTGTTTATGATGAATTGTTTATGAATTAACATTGATTGAATTGAGTCAACAACAGGATTTGATTTACAGTTTGCTTTACTTGTTAATTAAATGCTTGCAATGTTTGCTCAGTATTATGCAGCATGTTGAATATGATTTATTTTGCATCTGTGTTTAGTATATTATATCTAATTCAGTTAACTAAACCAATATTGTATTTTTCTTTTGTTTTAAGAACCATGGCAATGTCCAAGAAGAATGTCTTCTGAATAAATGTAAATATAATTGGAAGACCTGTTTCCTGGTGGTGTGTGGCTCCAGTCTGAACCTTTAAATATCCTACAAAATGGTCCTTCGAGCCGGAGGCTGAGCCACACACCTCAGTGACCTAAAATGGCTGATCTAACTCCTGGAGAGAAGAATGGAGTCATCCAAGCCTACTGACCTGGATGGAGGTGAAGTTGAAGCAGACCTAATCCAGGTCAACGTGGATAAAGTGCAAAGTGAAATGGACAAGGACTCAATTCAGCCTAATGTGGATGGAGCGCAAGGTGGGATAGATCTAATTCTTGCACCAAGGCCTGCATCACCTTTACCTGACCCGTTACTGCCTTTGCCACCAGGGAGACTGGCTGAACCCCTCACAAAGCCAGTTAGATGTGACCTAGGAGCTACACCTAAACAAAATAGGTGGCCCCCTAACTACTATGGGATTTCTATGCCACAGCAAATGGCACCAACCCAATCCCTTAGCTCACGTGGTTCTCGCAAGAATCATCATAACTGCAAACATACCTCTAGTGCGCCCACAGTCTCACAAATCAGTAGGCTATCCAGAAGCAGCCATGCATCCAATCAAGCATTCTTGAGGAAAAGGCCAGGAGAGATGACTCACCTCTGACTCCTGTCACTACAAAGTGTTTGTTGGCACAAGAATAGCGGAGATTCAGACTCTGACTGACACAAGAAGCTGGAGATATGTTGACTCAAAGAATAATCCCGCCGATGACCTTACACGGGGCAAAACCCTCCTCGAGCTTTCTCAGCGAAACAGATGGAGTCAAGGCCGTGCCTTCCTCTTGCGGTATAATGACAGTTGGCCAGCTAATCCATGTGTGCCAGTGGAAGCAGAGCCAGTGGAGGAACTCAGAAAGTCCATGTTCTGCGGTACAGTGATGTTAGATGGCACAAACTTCTCTGATCTGAACAAGTACAGCAGCTGGGATGACCTGATAACTGAAACAAGGAAGGTGCTTGATGGGGCGGCGGATCTCAAGTCAAACACAGCACAGAGCTTTATAAATACAGAGAGGCATCTTCTGCAAAGAGCCCAATCAGAGTGTTTCCCTGAGGAACTCTATGCCCTCCAGAATGGTAAACCTGTACCAAAGAGTAGCAAACTACTCCCCCTCTCTCCGGAATATGACCCTAATGTTGGTCTCATCAGAGTAGGAGGTCGACTTCAGAGAGCAGAAACCCTTAGCCGTGACAATATCCATCCAATAGTATTGGATCCAAAACATACCATAACCAAACTTATCATCAAACACTATGATGAGAAGTTGCTCCACCCAGGCTCTGAGTGCGTCCTGGGGGAAATGAGACGCAAGTACTGGATCCTGCGTGGTCGCCAAGCCATCCGCCAGCATCAACACAAGCATCAAGAGTGTCGGAAATGGAGAGCCAATCCAGTCATTCCCAAGATGGCAGACCTTCCTCCGGCCCGATTTTGGCCTGTCATCCAAAATCATGAAAAAAAGTCATAGTATAGCATGTCGTCCAAAATCATGAAAAAACGTCATAGCATAGCATGTCGTTCAAAGTCATGAAAAAACGTCATAGTATAGCATGTCGTCCAAAATCATGAAAAAATGTCATAGTATAGCATGTCGTCCAAAAATCATGAAAAAAAGTCATAGTATTGCATGTCGTCCAAAAATCATGAAAAAAAGTCATAGTATAGCATGTTGTCCAAAATCATGAAAAAACGTCATAGCATAGCATGTCGTTCAAAGTCATGAAAAAAAGTCATAGTATAGCATGTTGTCCAAAATCATGAAAAAATGTCATAGTATAGCATGTCGTCCAAAATCATGAAAAAAAGTCATAGTATAGCATGTCGTCCAAAATCATGAAAAAAAATCATAGTATAGCATGTGGTCCAAAACCATGAAGAAAAGTCATAGTATAGCATGTGGTCCAAAATCATGAAGAAAAGTCATAGTATAGCATGTGGTCCAAAATCATGAAGAAAAGTCATAGTATAGCATGTGGTCCAAAATCATGAAGAAAAGTCATAGTATAGCATGTGGTCCAAAATCATGAAAAAACGTCATAGTATAGCATGTGGTCCAAAATCATGAAGAAAAGTCATAGTATAGCATGGTGTCCAAAATCATGAAAAAAAGTCATAGTATAGCATGTGGTCCAAAATCATGAAGAAAAGTCATAGTATAGCATGTTGTCCAAAATCATGAAAAAAAGTCATAGTATAGCATGTGGTCCAAAATCATGAAAAAAAACCCATCATAGTACAGCATGTGGTCCAAAATCATGAAAAAAACGTCATAGTATAGCATGTGGTCCAAAATCATGAAAAAAAAAACATCATAGTATAGCATGTGGTCCAAAATCATGAAAAAAAATCATAGTATAGCATGTGGTCCAAAATAATGAAGAAAAGTCATAGTATAGCATGTTGTCCAAAATCATGAAGAAAAGTCATAGTATAGCATGTGGTCCAAAATCATGAAAAAACGTCATAGTATAGCATGTGGTCCAAAATCATGAAAAAAAATCATAGTATAGCATGTCGTCCAAAATCATGAAAAAAAGTCATAGTATAGCATGTCGTAATGTCAAGAAGGCCTTGAGGGAGTTTTCTCAAATTTGGCACAAACATCCACTTTGACTCAAAAATGAACAGATTAGAATTTGGTGGTCAAAGTTCAAAGGTCAGTGTGACCTTACAAAACATGTTTTTGGCCATAACTCATCACTTAATATGTTTGTATTTATTCATTCATATACTGTGAAAAGTCATGGTATAGCATGTAGAAATAAAGTCATGGTGTAATATGTTGAAAAAAATATATATATTGTAGCATGTAAAACAGTGTAATATGTCAAAAGAAAGCCCTCATAGTATGTTAAAAAAAATTTAAATTGTCTATAGTCATAAAGAGTCATAATATAGTGTGTCGAAAAAGATAAAAGTCTATCTATAGATACACACATACATGTATAGCAGCTGGATAACTCAGTGGTAACGTGACTTTGGCATGGGACACTAGGTATTCTGAGATCGGCGATTCGATCCTTATCCAGGGCAGGTGAATTTTAAAGTCCACTGTCCAGAGGAGAGAGTGAAAGGCTCCGTGAAACACAATGTAAGTGTGAGGTGGAATGGCTCAGGCTGGTAAAGCGCTGCTTTGGTATTCTGAGCTTGGAGGATCAATCCTTATCCAGTGCAGGTGAATTTATAAAGGCCAACACCCAAATAAAAAGGATAAATGCGCCCGGAGAAAAGGTGTTATGCGTAGCAGCAGGATAGCTCAGTAGGTGAGACTACTGGCCTTAGTGCGGGAGACTGGGGTTCAAATCTGTTCAGGTTCATGGTTTAATCCTTATCTGAGGCAGGTGAGTTTATAAAGTCCAACGCCCAAATAAAAAGGATAAATGCGCCCGGAGAAAAGGTGACATGCGTAGCAGCAGGATAGCTCAGTGGTTAAGGCAACTGGCCTTAGTGTGGGAGACTGAGGTTCAAATCTGCTCAGGTTCATGATTTAATCCTTATCCGGGGCAGGTGAATTTATAAAGTCCAACGCCCAAATAAAAAGGATAAATGCGCCCGGAGAAAAGATGATATGTGTAGCAGCAGGATAGCTCAGTGGGTAAGACTACTGGCCTTAGTGCGGGAGACGGGGGTTCAAATCTGATGCTACCATATGCACGTCATGGCACGGCATGGGGGAGCCAGGACGCCGGGAAAAGTGGGGATGCTGTCACCATCCCCCACATTGAGTACACTATAAAACACACTATAAAAACTTTAACCTGTAACACTAATAAACTATTGTAATCTACATGTAGGATAGACAGGAGGGCAGGAAAGGATCCTAGGCCTTGGGCATGAATGTGACATATGGTAGCTAGGATCGGGGTAATAGGTAAGGTGGCTAGGAGGGCAGGATGAGGATGGATAGAAAGGAAGGTGGCTAGGACTGGATGATATAGGATGGACAGGAAGGTAGCTAGGACAGGAAGGTGTAATATTGTTTTAAAAACATTTTTTGACATTTTAACTACTACTAAAGTTGGAAAGTTGAATTGTCTAAAAATTTTAAGACACTTCTTCAGACATGTTAACTAGTTAAAATGTAGACATCTTAACAATTTAAGAAAGTTAATGTAAATTAGACATTTAAAAACATGTTGTTAACTCAACATTGTCAAAAAACTTTTACCTAGCTACCTTTCTATCCATCCTGCCCTCCTATCATCCAGTCCTAGCCACCTTCATGCCACATTCACGCCCAAGGCCTAGCTGCCCTCTTGTCTGTCCTAGATATGTAGATTACTATAGTTTATTATTAGTGTTACAGATTACTGTTACACTTAATAGTAAATTGTGAAATAAGCATATACTCAATGTGGGGGATGATGACATCCCCACTTTTCCCGGCGTCCTGGCTCCCCCATGCCGTGCCATGACGTGCATTTGGTAGCATCAGATTTGAACCCCATTCCCCCACACTAAGGTCAGTAGTCTTACCCACTGAGCTATCCTGCTGCTACACATGTCACCTTTTCTCCAGGCGCATTTAACCTTTTTATTTGGGCATTGGACTTTATAAATTCACCTGCCCTGGATAAGGATCGAACCATTAACCCAAACAGATTTGAACCCCAGTCTCCCGCACTAAGGTCAGTTGCCTTAACCACTGAGCTATCCTTCCTACACATATGGCCTTTTCTCCGGGCGCATTTAGCCTTTTTATTTGGGCGTTGGGCTTTATAAATTCACCTGCCCTGGATAAGGATTAAACCATGAACCTGACCAGATTTGAACCCCAGTCGCCCACACTAAGGCCCATAGTCTTACCCACCAAGCTATCCTGCTGCTACACGTCACCTTTTCTCCAGGCGCATTTAGCCTTTTTATTTGGGCGTTGGACTTTATAAATTCACCTGGCCTGGATAAGGATCAAACCATTAACCCAAACAGATTTGAACCCCAGTCTCCCGCACTAAGGTCAGTTGCCTTAACCACTGAGCTATCCTTCCTACACATATGGCCTTTTCTCCGGGCGCATTTAGCCTTTTTATTTGGGCGTTGGGCTTTATAAATTCACCTGCCCTGGATAAGGATTAAACCATGAACCTGACCAGATTTGAACCCCAGTCGCCCACACTAAGGCCCATAGTCTTACCCACCAAGCTATCCTGCTGCTACACGTCACCTTTTCTCCAGGCGCATTTAGCCTTTTTATTTGGGCGTTGGACTTTATAAATTCACCTGGCCTGGATAAGGATCAAACCATTAACCCAAACAGATTTGAACCCCAGTCTCCCGCACTAAGGTCAGTTGCCTTAACCACTGAGCTATCCTTCCTACACATATGGCCTTTTCTCCGGGCACATTTAACCTTTTTTATTTGGGCGTTGGACTTTAAAAATTCACCTGCCCTGGATAAGGATCGATCCTCTGCTCTCAGAACACACCAGCAGCACTTTACCAGCCTGAGCTATTCCACCTCACACTTCCATTGTGTTTTTACGGAGCCTTTCATTCTCTCCCCTGGACAGCGGACTTGAAAATTCAGCTGCCTTGAATCAAAGCTCCAATCTCAGAATTCCCAAGCAGCGCTTTAACAGTGTGAGCTATCCAACCTCACTCTTAACAGTGCTTCATGGACCCTTTCACTCTCTCCTCGTCCAAAATCATGAAAAAAACGTCATAGTATAGCATGTTGTCCAAAACCATGAAAAAAACGTCATAGTATAGCATTTCGTCCAAAATCATGAAAAAAAACGTCATAGTATAGCATGTCGTCCAAAATCATGAAAAAAAGTCATAGTATAGCATTTCGTCCAAACCATAAAAAAAACGTCATAGTATAGCATGTCGTCCAAAACCATGAAAAAAACGTCATAGTATAGCATTTCGTCCAAAACCATGAAAAAAACGTCATAGTATAGCATTTCGTCCAAAATCATGAAAAAAACATCATAGTATAGCATGTTGTCCAATATCATGAAAAAACGTCATAGTATAGTATGTCGTCCAACTCCATGAAAAAAAGTCATAGTATAGCATATCGTCCGAAATCATGAAAAAAAACATCATAGTATAGCATGTCGTCCAAAATCATGAAAAAAATGTCATAGTATAGAATTTCGTCCAAAATCATGAAAAAAACATCATAGTATAGCATGTCGTCCAAAATCATGAAAAAAACGTCATAGTATAGCATTTCGTCCAAAATCATGAAAAAAACATCATAGTATAGTATGTCGTCCAAAATCATGAAAAAAACGTCATAGTATAGCATGTCTTAAAAAAATCATCAAAAAACGTCATAGTATAGCATGTCGTCCCAAATCATGAAAAAAACATCATAGTATAGCATTTCGTCCAAAACCATAAAAAAACGTCATAGTATAGCATGTCGTCCAAAATCATGAAAAAAACATCATAATATAGCATGTCGTCCAAAATCATGAAAAAAAGTCATAGTATAGCATTTCGTCCAAAACCATGAAAAAAACGTCATAGTATAGCATTTCGTCTAAAACCATGAAAAAAACGTCATAGTATAGCATTTCGTCCAAAACCATGAAAAAAATGTCATAGTATAGCATGTCGTCCAAAATCATGAAAAAAACATCATAGTATAGCATGTCATCCAAAATCATGAAAAAAAGTCATAGTATAGCATTTCGTCCAAACCATAAAAAAAACGTCATAGTATAGCATGTCGTCCAAAACCATGAAAAAAAACGTCATAGTATAGCATTTCGTCCAAAACCATGAAAAAAACGTCATAGTATAGCATGTCGTCCAAAATCATGAAAAAAAGTCATAGTATAGCATGTCGTCCAAAACCATGAAAAAAACGTCATAGTATAGCATGTTGTCCAAAATGACAAAAACACAATTCAAGGATTCAAGAAAAGACGTCATCTTATGGCATGTCTTAAAAAAATCAGAAAAAAATTTCCTAATATAATATGTTGTCCAAAATCAGGATGTGTTAGGTATGTCTCTGGTATGTCTTCATAAACTCCGATCTGTAATTCCAGAATTCATTTAAAGCTGACATAATGATACATGATATTCGGTGTCTTAAGGTTTACCTGCAGCTGTCTTGGATTATGATCTTTCTTCATGCTTTTAATTCTTTGTCGGATGCTCTGAGTTCTGATGAAAAGACTTGTTGCAGCTTGGTGCCTTAATCCTTTCTCTTCCTCTCTAGTGTTTTTTCTTTAGGCCATCCTGCTGTCACTGAGTCTCAGCTGAGCCACAGTGTCAGCCTCCATCAGCAGGCCAGCCACATTACGTCATTTAACACTCCAGTCAAAGGAAATTCAGAATATGTTCATACCTGTCTGGAACACAAGGCAGGCTGGGGTGAAGGTAAAATGTCCGCCGAGGAACACATCCACTGCTCCATAGATTTAGTATATGTTGAAGGTTGCTAACAATGAGCTCTGATTACTTTTAATTTGACACTGTGCTCTTCTCATAGCATCCATTTTTAATGAGTCCTAATGGCAGCTCTGAACCTTGTATTGATTAGGTTTTTCTTACCTCTAATCTAATCATAGCGAGGCTTACAGAGGGCAAGTCACATTTTTACAGATCTCCTTACATGCATCCTGCAGAGGAGATCAATCACAGTACACTACTCAAGTACTGTTTTGAAGTAATCCAACACTTTCTACTTCTACTCCACATTCATTAACGCTTGCTGGTATTTGAGAATGGCATTTAGAACAATAAAATGACGGTCACAGTTTACTGAGGGTGTCGTATACACTCAAGACATTTTGCCACATTAGCTAGTTTGCAATTTGTCTGCGTTAGAAAGTATGCCAATGTAAGCTAGCTACAATATCACAACACATTTCACACGTCACTCCTGCCATCATCCTGCGACCAGGTACTCCAGCTGTCTACCACTGGAGTAAAAAAGGCCTTCGCCAGCGTCAACCCACGCAAAGCTGCAGGGCCAGATTCAGCAATAACCACATCATAAAGTTTGCTGACGACACGACAGTGGTGGGTCTCGTCCATGATAACAACGAGTCTGCATACAGGTTGGAGGTGGATCAACTGACAGCGTGGTGCAGATCCCACAACCTCACCCTCAATGTGGACAAAACAAAGGAGATGATGATCGATTTCAGGAGGGCCAGCAAACAACATCATACACCGCTGCACATTGACGGGGCTGCTTTGGAGAGGGTCAGCAGTGTGAAGTTCCTGGGGGTCCACCTGGCTGATGACCTGTCCTCGACCATCAACACCACAGCAGTCATCAGAAGAGCACAGCAGCGGCTCCA
Organism: Epinephelus lanceolatus; assembly: GCF_041903045.1. Lineage (NCBI taxonomy): Eukaryota > Metazoa > Chordata > Actinopteri > Perciformes > Serranidae > Epinephelus > Epinephelus lanceolatus. The sequence continues at coordinate 5,984,598 of NC_135757.1, read as the reverse complement.
CCCCCTCCAGAGACTCAGGAAAGTAGGTCTCCCCACTGCTCATCTCACCACCTTCTACAGGGGCACCACTGAAAGCATCCTCACATACGGCCTCACTTCCTGGTTCGGTAACTGCAAGGCTTATGAACAGAAAAAGCTGAACAGGATAGTGAAGACAGCCAGCAGGATCATTGGTGCCCCCCTCCCCTCCCCTTCCTGATGGAGATCTACCAGCAGTGCTGCATCCGCAGAGCGACCTCCATCATCAAGGACCCTCACCACCCTTCTCACCACATCTTCTCCCTCCTGCCATCTGGAAAGAGATACAGAAGCATCAGCTGCAGATCCAGCAGGATGCTCAACAGCTTCTTCCCACAAGCCGTCAAGGTGATATTTCACCTTAATCAATGCACTTTACAAAGTCTATTGCTGCTAAAACTGTTGTCTGTTAACCGGGTGTGTCTGAATGTTGTTGTTTTGTTTTTTTTAAAGATATTTTTTTGGCCATTTTGTCTTTATTGGACAGGACAGGTAAGCATAAAGGGGGAAAGGGAGAGAGAGAGGGGGGATGACATGCAGCAAAGGGCCACAAGCTGGATTTGAACCTGGGCCGCTGCAGCAACAGCCTTGTACATGAGGCGCCTGCTCTGCCACTAAGCCACTGGCGCCCCTGAATGTTGCTTATTTTATTTATATTATTTATCTTTTGTTGATGTCTGTTTTGTTTTTTTTTTGTATTTTTTGTATTTTTTGCTTTTTAGTCCTTTAGTCCTGATCTGTCAGTGTTTCCTCTGGGATTTCTCAGCTCCGAGAGACTGACTTTATAATATGAGGCACTGAATCAGATGAGATCACTCTGCCTTACTCCCACCGTTAAGATACTGCTTTGCTGGGAGAAGAGGGGACGGCAGAGTCCTGCACTGGTCGGACCCACACCCGAGCCAGCACTATGATGTGCAACAGCTCATATATCGTTCAAAATCATGAAAACACGTCATGGTATGTCGTCCAAGATCATGAGAAAATGTCATAGTATAGTATGTCATCCAAAATCATGAAAAAAAGTCATAGTATAACAGGTCGTCAAAAATCCTGACAAAACTTCAAAGTGTAGGATGTCGTCAAAAAACGTGAAAAAACAACATAAAATAGCATGTCGTCCAAAATGAAAAAAAGTCAGTATAGCATGTTGTCCAAAATCACAAAAAAAACCTCATAGTACAATAAGTTGCCCAAAATCATGAAAAAAACCTCATAGTATAGCATGTCGTCAAAAATCTCGACAAAACTTCAAAGGGCAGGATGTCGTCAAAAGCGTGAAAAAATGACATAATATAGCATGTTGTCAAAAATCAAGAAAAAACGTCATAGTATAGTATGTCATCCAAAATCAAAAAAACTTCATAGTGTAGCATGTCTTAAAAAACACAAAAAAATGTCAGTTTAGCATGTCGTCCAAAATCACAAAAATAGTCATAGTACAGTAAGTTGCCCAAAATCATGAAAAAACCTCTTAGTATTGCATGTCATCCAAAATCATGAAAAAACTCACAATACAGTATGTTATCAAAAACCCCCGACAGAACTTCAAAGTGTAGGATGTCGTCAAAAAATGTGAAAAAACAACATAATATAGCATGTTGTCCAAAATGACAAAAAAAAGTCACAGTATGTGGTCCAAAATGCAAAAAAATAAGTCATAGCATAGTATGTTGTCCAAAATGATAAAAAAGCCTCATAGTATAGCATGTCGTCCAAAGTCATGAAAAAAAGTCATAGTATAGCATGTCGTCCAAAATGACAAAAAAAAAGTCATAGTATAGCATGTCGTCCAAAATGACAAAAAAGCCTCATAGTATAGTATGTCGTCCAAAGTCATGAAAAAGTCATAGTATAGCATGTCGTCCAAAATGACAAAAAAAAGTCATAGTATAGCATGTTGTCCAAAATGACAAAAAAACGTCAAGCATGTCGTCCAAAATGACAAAAAAAGTCATAGTATAGCATGTCGTCCAAAATGACAAAAAAAAGTCATAGTATAGCATGTCGTCCAAAATGACAAAAAAAAGTCATAGTATAGCATGTCGTCCAAAATGACAAAAAAAGTCATAGTATAGCATGTCGTCCAAAATAACAAAAAAGCCTCATAGTATAGCATGTCGTCCAAAGTCATGAAAAAAGTCATAGTATAGCATGTTGTCCAAAATGACAAAAAAACGTCAAGCATGTTGTCCAAAATAACAAAAAAGCCTCATAGTATAGTATGTCTTCCAAAGTCATGAAAAAACGACATAATATAGCATGTTGTCAAAAATCAAGAAAAAACGTCATAGTATAGCACGTCGTCCAAAATGAAAAAAAAATTTCATAGTATAGCATGTCGTCCAAAATGACAAAAAAACCTCATAGTATAGCATGTCGTCCAAAATGACAAAAAAAGTCATAGTATAGCATGTCGTCCAAAATAACAAAAAAGCCTCATAGTATAGTATGTCGTCCAAAGTCATGAAAAAAGTCATAGTATAGCATGTCGTCCAAAATAACAAAAAAGCCTCATAGTATAGTATGTCGTCCAAAGTCATGAAAAAAGTCATAGTATAGCATGTCGTCCAAAATGACAAAAAAAAAGTCATAGTATAGCATGTCGTCCAAAATGACAAAAAAGCCTCATAGTATAGTATGTCGTCCAAAGTCATGAAAAAAGTCATAGTATAGCATGTCGTCCAAAATGACAAAAAAAAAGTCATAGTATAGCATGTCGTCCAAAATAACAAAAAAGCCTCATAGTATAGTATGTCGTCCAAAGTCATGAAAAAGTCATAGTATAGCATGTCGTCCAAAATGACAAAAAAAAGTCATGGTATAGCATGTCGTCCAAAATGACAAAAAAACGTCAAGCATGTCGTCCAAAATGACAAAAAAAGTCAAGCATGTCGTCCAAAATGACAAAAAAAGTCATAGTATAGCATGTCGTCCAAAATGACAAAAAAAGTCATAGTATAGCATGTCGTCCAAAATCATGAAAAAAAGTCATAGTATAGCATGTCGTCCAAAATGACAAAAAAAGTCATAGTATAGCATGTCGTCCAAAATAACAAAAAAGCCTCATAGTATAGTATGTCGTCCAAAGTCATGAAAAAAGTCATAGTATAGCATGTTGTCCAAAATGACAAAAAAACGTCAAGCATGTTGTCCAAAATAACAAAAAAGCCTCATAGTATAGTATGTCTTCCAAAGTCATGAAAAAACGACATAATATAGCATGTTGTCAAAAATCAAGAAAAAACGTCATAGTATAGCACGTCGTCCAAAATGAAAAAAAAAAGTCATAGTATAGCATGTCGTCCAAAATGACAAAAAATCCTCATAGTATAGCATGTCGTCCAAAATGACAAAAAAAGTCATAGTATAGCATGTCGTCCAAAATAACAAAAAAGCCTCATAGTATAGTATGTCATCCAAAATCATGAAAAAAAGTCATAGTATAACAGGTCGTCAAAAATCCTGACAAAACTTCAAAGTGTAGGATGTCGTCAAAAAACGTGAAAAAACAACATAAAATAGCATGTCGTCCAAAATGAAAAAAAGTCAGTATAGCATGTTGTCCAAAATCACAAAAAAAACATCATAGTACAGTAAGTTGCCCAAAATCATGAAAAAAACCTCATAGTATAGCATGTCGTCAAAAATCTCGACAAAACTTCAAAGGGCAGGATGTCGTCAAAAGCGTGAAAAAATGACATAATATAGCATGTCGTCCAAAATCAAGAAAAAACATCATAGTATATAGCATGTCGTCTAAAATGACAAAAAAAAAAGTCATAGTATAGCATGTCATCCACATTCACAAAAAACATTATAGTATGTTGCCATGCAACAGCGTACCCAAGAAAGGGACTTAGCTGCTGTAGCAACTTGAATTCAACCGGCGCGTACACTAGCACTGGGGTCCAGAGGAAGCTGGTGGCCAGCAGCAACTGTGTGTCTAACATATGTAACAGCAGCAACAGAAAGTTTGCTGGCAGGGAGCCAGTGCAATCCTGGATCAGAGTCAGACCCCTGGAATTGGCTGAATTAAAGTTGTTACTGGGGCTATGGTCTGTCTCCAGAGCTGTTGTCCACTTGTTGTGGGTGCCAGTCGTGGGAGCCATTTCGGAGCTAACGTTCGATGGTGTTGCACAGTGCTAGTGCTGTAGCTGAGCTGAAGAGAGGCCAGGCACTCGACAGTGTGCATAACCTCACATCCTTTGGATTTTCCCCCAAAATTTGTCCACAGTCCTTTGGAAAGGTCTCAGTTTTTTAGTCACAATCCATTCACCCATTGTCAACTAAAGACCTATAACTTTTCTATGACCTGTTGCAGGCAGCAAACTGAGAACTTGTTTGACATTGGCATCTTTTTAAGTGGCAGAAATGAACTTCTCTCTCCGTAACATGTTGATCTGCTTACTGATGACACTTTGACATTGTTTCCATTCAGCTCGTGGCTCAATGTTGCCCTGACAAGATGTTCATTTCCATGGATCAGTGGAGTTGCTATGGTTATTGCTGATGAGTCACAGTGCGATTCTCCATACAGCACAATGAGACGATACTGAAAATAGAAGAGTAGGAATGATTGTGTAGGTGTTGAGAGAAACAAGGCACATTTGTCTGCGCATGGATCATCTGATTCCTAAATGTTTGGAGTTGTAGCCAACACAATGGCGCTAAAAATAGACTTTTAAAATCCAACATATAGAAAAGACTCATACAAGCTGATTCGTAAACGAACTGTGATTTATTACCGAAGAGTAAACATGGATAATAAAACCGATAGGATATCCGTTACAGTCAACATTTACTACACTCTATGCCACCCATTGTCCGTGTCCATGGAGTTCTTCCTCCTTTCAAACTCAAGGATGTTCCAGTTTTCCCGACAGCATCAAGTGTTGACTGGGCTTTGTGGAAGCACTTCAGCGTCACAGAGTTGAGCTGCTGCTGCTGTTGTTGTTAGCTGGGGCCTTGCTCTTCTTCCTGCCTCATCCTCTTCCTCAGCTGCTCACCGATATCAACCAGAGGGTTCATTTTGGCAGAGAGGGTCTTTACTGCGTCGCTAAACCTGCTGGTCTCTGATTCCCTTCAATAAAGGCGAAACACACAACAATCAGAGTTGTAAAGATAGCTTAATATATGTAAAATAAATAATAGTAATATTGTGATAGTAATATGAAAAGCTGCGTACAGGAGTTTGCGTTTCTGTGACTGTTTCATCTGACTGAAATCTGTTGGCTCAGGTCTCTTCACCGGCCTGCAGGGAGGAGACAGGACATGTTTACATGCAACATAGTAATAGGACATTCAATGGGAATTCAACCTCCAGGTATTGATGAGTTAGCTATGGTTAGCTAGCTGCTAACTGGTACCATGATGGACAACTTCACAGTATGATGTTTTGGTGTGGGCGGGGCTTAGCTGGAGGCAAAACAATTTTCCACAGACATGAGCTGCGCTTGCTAGCAAGTTCTGTTAGCTTGTTTTTGACAATGGAGGAAGATGATATGAATGGTGCGTTCAGAAATACTTACTCAAACTGGACAATTCGTAAATTCGGAGGGCTGTCTGAATGTACCTTTCCGTTATCTAGAGCACTGCACTCTTGGAGTGGCAGAGCGCACTTTTGGCACTCTGTCTGGGGAGACGGAGCACTAGAGTGCCGAGCGGAGTGAATGTGTGATTAACCTAACTGTTTGTTAATTCATATAGAAATATAACGCTCTGTTTCTTCGACTAACAGGGTCTCATTTTAGTGCAGAGTCAGACTGAATTTACGAACGCACCATGTCAGGTTTCCGGGACCGCCAATGGGACCAGGCTGGCCGACCCGTATGCTTTCACTCAGTGGGTGGATGATGTCACAGGAAGCCAATCTTACAAAGGAGGACGACACTTGAACAGTTTCCTCCATTTCTTGTACAATCGAAGCTAATGTTAGCTAATGCACTAAAAAGTTAGGGGGAAATCCAATATTCCTCTTAATACCTCCCCAGTTTCTGAAGGTGGACATGGTAATCCTGAATGCACCATTATTCATCCCTACAACAGGAAAGATTATTGCCTCTGACCAGTCTTTTGTCTTTTGTATTTAACCATATCGTTTACCACATTTGTTTTTGTGGATCATATTGTAGGATATCTCCTTATCCGAACAAGATTGGGCCTGGGAATATCCCAAATCTGGATACCCATCTATGAAATATACATATAAACATCCTAAAATTGTATCCCCCTAAAGATCCTTTTAACATTAATTGCATCTTTGACGTATCCTGTATCCTGTTTTGAGAAATCATTAATCCACAAGATATTTTTCAGATCTTTTAACATATTAACTGTATCTTTGCACTTTTTTAATCCCAACTCTATTTGGTGATGTCACCTGACAGTGTTCTTCTAACAGTGTGATGACAGTCAGCAGAGGAAGGCTCATACTGACGCCATCACTGCTGCTGTTCAACTCAGACACACCGCATGTGCTGCTCTTGGTTCTAATTTACACCTTTCAAGGACAAAAGAAATGTGATAATTATGGAGAGCCACACTTGAAAATCGACAACAACTGTCATGTCGACACTTGATGCCCGCTCCAGAGGTCACCTTGATACTTACACTTTGTTTTTCCTGCTCTTGCGTCGAGCGGTGGGGGCTGTGACGGCGGGGGTAATGAGCTGAGAGAGCTCCGGCAGGGCGTCGGCCAGCACCCTCATGTCCCCCACCACGGGCGTGGCCTGCCTCCGGGCCTCGGCCGCCTGCTGCTCCTTGGCCTGTTTAATGGAGCTGATCTCTGAGAGGAGGCAGAGGAATGCACACGACAAAGAGAGCAGGTGAGTTACATTCAAGCTGAACAATACAGTGACTCAAAAAATGCATGCGGCACACTACGGATTCACTGGGCGTGGTTCACTGGACCGCGCTGTGGCTGCACCACTGCCTTCCAGGATTCGGAACCCTGATCCACACATCACTAGCGTTTAGTTCTAAGCCCTTAAAAACTGCCATTAGTCTGTGAAAATCCACACCGGTCAAAGTCTACTGTCCCGACTCATGACGGCAAAAAGGCCATTTCTTCCTAATTTTCTTCTGATTCCTGAAAACTGTCCGCCATGCAGCCACTCTTGGGTTTCAGCAGAGTTGAGCCACGCAGCCATTAGCACCTAATTATAAGTCTGAACAGGATACGTGTTGTGTTACCCGGGAATTGATTGGCTCAGCAGCAGGGTACGGTTACAGGACCGGATCGCAATTATGGGAGATGATGACGGCGTCATGATGTTTGGGAGAGGAGTTATAATTGCAGAGACGTGCAAAGATGGACTTTGAGCGAAAAAGCTCAAAACTCAGTGACCACTGCCATTGGGGAGTGCTGTTGCCATGAGCGGGGGTACTTGGTTTGCAACGGTGTTTGAGTGGGTGGAACATGTCAGGTGTTATCCACATGAATGCCAGAACCAAAGAATTCCCAGCAGAGCAATGCATTGGAACAAAATAATCAAAGTTACTCAATTCACCTGTCACTGGTTTTGATGTTTTGGCTGATCGGTGGATATCAATACACTGCCCAGCGCTAGTTGGATTTGTACCAATTCTACTATTGGAGTGTTGATATAACTCACTGTTAAGCCATCTCTCCCTCCTCTCCTTCATCTTCTCTTTCTTTGACTTCAATTTCTTCTCTTCTGGGGCTGTGAAAACACACACACACACACACACACAGAAAGTTACATGACAGCACACATCAAACCCAGCTGGGTTCTCAGCAAAGGGAGAGATCCACTAATTAAACATGAAGGGAGGCAAATTCATAAATGTGTTAAAGATAAAGGTGGCGACGGATTGGGTTGGCCGCAAGCTACAGCGAACCGCCACCCTCTTCGCCCCCTCCTTGAGAGTGAGTCGAATGAAGTGAGGATCAGATGGATCAGCAGCACACTCTGAGCCTTTTACTGGAGTTCACGTTTCCTTATTGTAGGTCATTACAAATGAGACCTGAGGGGGACCTTATGCTTCACTTTAAAGCCTACGTGGACGAGAAGTCCTCGAAGTACTACAGATACGAACCCAGTAGCTAGTGAGCTTGTATATCAACTAGAGTTGCAACAGTACCGAACGATATCACACCCATTACCTTATATCTCTCCAGACTGTATAAGGGATTTTACAACATTGTCTCGAGAGCACTTCGGAAAACCACTGTCGGTAAACACAGTTTGTTGCTGGGTCTACAAATTTTTGGAAATCATGGTCGTCGTGTCCTCCGAGCTAAAGAGGAAACGGACCATCCAGACTGTTACCAGCTCTAAGTTCAAAGCCAGCATCTGTGATGGTATGGAGGTGTGTTAGTGCATTGACATCGACAGGATGGATACGTCACTTGCTACGCCAATCAACATTCTCAGATCGACCATGGTTTGTCTAACAGAGTCATCACGTTTTCAGAACTTTGAGAGATAAAGTTGGTGGGGTAAATGTTCACCATAAGAAGGACTCAAGTTTGTTCCTTTATTGAACTTCAACCTTCATGGTATCAACAATATTTTAATGTTTGGTTATAATCCTAATCCTGAGACCTGTATTTAGTGTGAGACGTGTGTTCAGACAGGCACCTTATCTCCACAGATCCTGGAAGGCCTTTATCTGCCACCGCAGTGCTAAACAACAGAAGTGGTTCTGCTGCTGTTTGCAGTAAAAGAACAGGCAAAGATAGGCATCTGCTGCTGACTACAAATGTGGGTAGGGATGGAGAAATTCAATCTCCCGTGTGTGGGTGGGGGTGTCATTTGTGTTTGTCGAGGGGGGGAATGTGGGGAGGATGCTTTACCACCACTCAGCTCCCATTGGGGGCATCATCTTTCTGCTGTGAGATGAAATGGATAGCTGTGATTACGGCTGGCAGGAGGCTACCCCCCTCACCCACCCAGACTGTACGCCCTGCTTCGACTCCTCACCTTTCTGCACCTTCTTGGATGGACTAGGACATGGAGGTGGACACAGACGGTGTTTTAGAGCATTGAGACTTTAGAGATGACAGATGGCAGAGGAGTGAGTAGTGTGATGTGGGAAAAGTTGATCTGCAGGAGACAAAAATATTTGAGGGCAATACAGAATGTCTGAGGGCCCACGGTGAGGACTTATGTTTATGACCATGAAACATGACTGCAGAGTTGTTTCTCAATGAGGCGTGAATGTCATGACTTTTGTGTTTAAAGGAGGCGTGAAGCCGAACTACTGCCAGCCAATACCAAGCCCTCTGTCTTGACACCCAAGACCCAAGACCCCTGACCCACGATACAGATCAATGTATGGCCATGGTATCGGTTTAACCTTTCGAATCAGGTATTGATCAAACTAACGTGCTGTCACACCTCTAAGGATAACAGTAGAAATAGATCTGTGTCACATATGATTTTCCTTTAGAGGGGTTCCCTGTGGCACCAGACTCAAATGTCATATAGTACGAGACAGATTCTGTGCATTTAATATGTAAACAGCACTCTGCGTTCTTCACGTTGGTTTGACGGGGTATTTAACAAGGACCAAAGGACCACGTGAAGAACATTTTCATCTTACAGTGCAATTCATGTGGATGCTACCTTACGTGCTCCACCCACCCAAACACAGTTGCAGACCAAGTACCCCCCCCCTCATGGCAGCGGCACTTATCGATGGCAGTGCCCCCCCAGCAGGACAATGCACCATGCCACATCACAAAAACTGCTCTGCCATGACCCAAGGAATGGGACAAAGAGTTCAAGGCGTCGAGATCCCAATCTGATCGAACATTTGAGGGACCTGCTGGTACCCCAGAGGTACCCCCGATCCACAGTGGGTGCTCTTTGGGCCGGATTTGGCTCTGACCTGTTAAGACCCAGGACCTCTGGAGGGCGTCCCTTGGTGTCTGGCACCAGGGCGTTAGCTTCAGATCTTTTGAGTCCTGTGCGTTGTGAGGTGGAGTACCAGCACGTCCCACAGATGTTTGATCAGATTGGGATCTGGGGAATTTGGAGGCCAGGTTGATGCCTTGAGCTCTCTGTCTTGTTCCTCGGACCATTCCTGAGCTGTTTCTGTGGTGTGGCATGGCGCATTGTCCTGCTGGGGAGCCACTGCTACTGGGCAGTGCCGTTGCCATGAGAGTGGGTGCCTGGTTTGTATTCAGGTGGTATCCACATGAATGCCAGAACCAAAGGTTTCCCAACAGAACAAGGCACTGTAACAAGATGATCAGGCTCTTATTTCTATAGTCAATTTTTTTTTATCTCTGTTTCTTGTCTTTAGTACTTTCTTTAATTTTTTCAAATGTATTGCAATGCACCATAACACCAGAGCAAATTCCTTCTATGTGAAAAGCTCTTTGAAAATAAACTGGATTACGATGTTGTTGAGATGAGAGAAGGAGACAGTTGTGGAGGATAGTGGAAGAACAGAGGAAGGAAGTGAGCAGGCAGGCAGTCTTTAGGGAGCTGGCCTGAGAATAAAGAGGAGCCAGGGTCTTCCCTCCAGGGTCTGGTCGTGATATGATACCTCTAATTAGACTGCAGACAGGGCGCTTCGTCAAGAGGCCGTGGGGGCTGTCTGATCAACTTCCAAAATCAGGAATATACACGACAAGCTCAGGACAACAGATACGTACCTTTTAATCCAAATGTCATGTCTGAGAAAATGGATATTTGATGGATATCAAGACAGATGTCTGTCGAAGACCTTCAGGGTCCCCACACATTGTCATGGACAAATTTTCAAAACTTTTTCATGACTTTCCAAAAACCCATGATAAAAAAATTCTTTAACAGGATTTATGTCTATGTAATAAAGATTATTAATAAAATATTTTGGTCTACTTCCCTTTTTTAACTTCTTAACTTGCCCTGTGCCAGAAAATAGCCTTGTCGGGACAAGAACTCACAACTTCAAACAATTAAAAACAGTGTTAAATGCCTTCAAAATCTAAAACTAACAGTGTGTACCTTTTATAAGAATGTCGGCCCTTTGACGTTGTGTCCAAGATTTCTGTCAACTCTTTCTTTAAATCATTATTTAATCAGTCATAAAAGGTGTTCGCTATATCACAAGGTCTTAGGGCATGAACGACTTTGATTTTTTTCAGGTCGACGTATTAATACGTGTTAATAAAGTCGAAGTCGGGTCGACAAGTCATTTGATGACGTCATCACATTGACACGGTGGAGGAAAGTGAAGTATCTCCACACGTGATGTGTGTCTGTCAAGGCCCGAAAATACTCGAGCAGAATGTATGCGTAACGGACTCTGCGGAGGACTGTGCAGACTCAAAGCGGACGTCCGCAAGCCCTGTGCGCGCAAAGCTCAGATTTTACGACCGCGCGGACTCCACTCCGCACACCAGTGACTGCTCGGCATGTATTTTTCACATCGCGGGGATTTTTCACAGACATTTTTACAGGAAACTACAACGCGGAAGTGCGCTCAACTATGAAAACCCAAATGACTGCGGACATTCCTCGCGGAGTCTGCTCCGCTTAAGTATCAGTGTAAGCCAATCAGAGGCAGCGAGTGTATTCCATACACAAGCACAGAGAGAGAGAGAGAGAGGGAAAAAACACACGACTTGTCGACTCCTCCTGGGGGGTGTCGACTTGTGCCACTGACGTCGACACGTCGACAAATCGGCTTTTCTGTTAATGCCCTACAAGGTCTCAAGGCCTCACTTCCTGGTTTCCAAAATGGTGAGAATGCTGCTAAAGTACAGGTAAGCTTTCAATTTTGTCATAAATTCATGAAATTATATTGCTATCTGGTGTGTCTGGACCTTATCAAGACATGAGAAGAATCGAACAATGGTGGACTTTACGACCCTGACGCTGAATGTACTGGAACCTTTTTTCAAATTAAATAAAAATGGCTGATTATGAAGAGAAGAAACGTAATAACTGACAAGTCTACACACACAATATACTTGGATCCGTTATTTTCGACTAGATGGTGAATCAGAAGAGATCAAATCTAACACCTGCCAGTATTATACTGAGCTGAGTCACCAACTCATCCTTTCAGTTTCAAACAGATCACATCCTGAGATCTCATGAGATCTCACAATAGGACAGCACCAGGCTCGGTGTATTCCAGTCGAAGCAAGGAAACACTGATGCAGCTAAACCTTGATTTCATGCAAGAGCTAAATTTATCCTCGCCTGGTCTATAAATAGCAGCGGGCCGTTGTTTGGGGAGGCTTCACGCAGCACGGCGTGCGTAGCAACTAGGCCCACATCCATCACTCCCTGTTTCAGACACATTCCCAGTCACAGAGAGACACCACCGCTGCCCTGCAACCCTTTGATTATCTTTGTTTCTTAACAGCTCTGTTCAGATTTCTGGGCCGGCCTTTTGAAGCTGCTGCTCCACAGCTGCCAGGAGACATTCCAGCAGCCTTATTTTGTGCCACAGAAATCCCTAAAAAACCTTTCCTGTCGTCTGCTGTGGAGCTGCTGCAGCACCAGGACAATCGTTATCTTATACACCATCTAGTGGTCGGACAGTGTGTGTACCGCTGCCACTGTACACATTACTGTAAGCATTTTCAGAACAAACATTTCCTGTGAGAACAACACAAAAGTGCAACAAAAATCAGTATGTAGTGTGTAATTGGAAAACTTTGAAGGGTTGCCTCTTCAATACCAGTTTGCTCAGAACTTCTGCACTGCACTGTTTTGTATTAGTCTACTGCAAGACTAGTATAAAAATCCTGAATGGTCTTTTTTAGTACAAGAAAGTTAGGAAAAATTCTGATAATAATTAAGTAGATAGATTCCAATATTCAGAAACTATATTATTTTTTTGTAATGTGATAGACAGTGTTCATTTATGATAACAATTGTTTGTTGCACAATACATTAAAACATAAAATGACCTCAAGCAGGCTAAGAAGAAAGAAGATTTCTGTAGAAACTCTGAATCAGAAATTTGATTTAATCATGAATACTTCAAGAAAAATTTTAAACATTTGTTGGAAAAGTCAATCAACAAAATGACAAAAAAAGGATTATAGGATTATAGATTTAGAAAATTATACTTTTTAAAAAGGGGGGGGGGGGGGATTATACTTATCATTATTATTATTACATATTTAAAATTATGTTACAGAATTTCTGTAATTTTAAGCACCTTTTTCAGGTCATTCCCTTGTTGTTGTGTTTTTTTTACTTTTTTAATTTTCTTGTTTTAACTTTCTTGTTTTACTAATTTTAAATTTTCCTTTTTCTAATTTCCTCTTTTTAATTTTCTTGTATTTAATTTTCTTATTTTTTAAATTTTCTTTTTTCAAATTTCCTGTTTTTAATTTTCTCTTTTTTTAAATATTTTTATTGTTTTTAATTTTCTTTTATATAATTTTCTTGTTTTTAATTTTCTTTTTTTCTAATTTTCTGGCATTTAACTTTCTCTCTTTACCAATTTTCTTGTATTTAATTTTCTTGTATTTAATTTTCTTATTTTTTTAATTTTCCTTTTTCTAATTTCCTGTTTTTAATTTTCTCTTTTTTTTCTTGTTTTTAATTTTCTTTTATTTAATGTTCTTGTTTTTAATTTTCTTTTTTCTAATTTTCTGGTATTTAACTTTCTCTCCTTACCAATTTTCTTGTATTTAATTTTCTTATTTTTTTAATTTTCTTTTTTCAGATTTCCTGTTTTTAATTTTCTCTTTTTTTTCTATTTTTCTTGTTTTTAATTTTCTTTTATATAATTTTCTTGTTTTTAATTTCCTTTTTTCTAATTTTCTTGTATTTAATTTTCTCTCTTTACTAATTTTGTTGTTTTTAGTTTTCACTTTTTACTAATTTCCTATTTCTAATTTTCTCTTAGCTAATTTCTTTTCTTTAATTTTCTCTTTTTTCTAATTTTCTTATGTTTAATTTTTTTTTCTAATTTTCTTGTTTTTAATTTCTGCTTCTACTAATTTCATGCAAATTTTTGGGTCATTTCTTCTTTCGTTGCTCTTTGCCTTAGTCCCATGTTTTTGAAAGAAATCCAGCCAGTTTGCTGTCAGGTTTCGAAGGGTTAATGCTAACTGAATACAACACAGGATTATTACACACATGCACGAGGAGGTGGAGGAGACAGTGACAACATTCTGAGTTTAACATGCAGCAAATTTATTCCTAAAATATGCAGAAAATCTGTGGTGTTCTGCGAGCGAAGGTTCCATATGGGCCTGCTCATCAGGCTCTTCCAACCATTGGAACCTTATTCAGACAACACCTTCCTAATCAGTACAAACAGTTTCACCTAGTAGCTCTGCCAAAGAAGTCTTTAATAGAGTTCCACCTGCACTGCATTTACGGATCCCAAAAATATCTTGGAATTCAGAGAAGAGACACAGAATGATCACAAAGGGACAAACACTTTGCTGATCTGTCAGATTTATGTATGCTTGGCCACTTGGTGGTTGCTTCTGCGCCAGGTGTGGCCCACGGGCTGAATGACTCCCTTTCTTTTAATGTATTGTTTTAAAGAAGTTGAAATAACTTCAAAAATCCACAAGTCAGGGTCAGTTCACTTGAATTACGCAAACAGATTTTCTTACTTGACTCTAGTGTTGCACCCTTTTCCAAAAACAGTGTCCTTGTCACTGTGGACAACAGAACAGAACACAGCTTTTATAGGAAAGTGTGTTCGGGTTATCCAGAGTAACAAGGACACCATTTTTGGAAAGACGTGTCCTTCACGAAGTAAATCTTCCATGCTGTGGGCAGCACAAACTAAACCGCTTTGACCTCCAGTGTATTGGGGTAGAGGCAGAATTCTCAAAGGTAGACACTAGCAAACCTGGACCAATAAAACCTGATTCCTAAACCTCCTTTCATACTGTCAGGTGACCTCACACACTCAGAGAGGGCATTTGAAGTTCAGGGGCCAGATGCACCATGAGGCATTAGACCTACTATCAGACGGGTGGACCGGGACGTTCTGGTACCCCAGATGTACCCCTAATCCACTGGATCGGACTTGTCTCTGACATGTCAAGGAAGGGACACATGATCCCTGGAGGGAGTCCAGATCTTCAGATCATTTGAGACCTGTCATTTGTGAGGTGGGGTACCAGCACGTCTCAAGATGCTCGTTCAGATTGGGGTGTGGGAGATGGGTTCTTTGGATCATCCATGAGCAATTTTTGTGGTCAAGTGGTATCCACGAATGCCATGACCAAAGGTTTCTCAACAGAACATTGCATTGTAACAAGATGATCAGGGTTACTCACATCACCTGTCACTGGTTTTAATGTTTCATGATTGCGTTCCCCACACACTTACACTGACCTACAAAAAATTTAGCCTTACCTTTCTTAGCAGGTACAGGTACACCTGGAGGTTCCTCGAACTTGAGTGTCTGTACCAGGGCCTCTGGAGTGATCTTGGTGCCGGCAAAGACCCCAGAAGGGAAGATCCCCTGCCCCAGAACCTGTGAGGGTTTACAGTAAGTACAAGTATATCAAAGTAATCATGCACCATGATGTGAGAGTTGATTTACTTCACTTTAAAAGGGGTGACCCTTCAAAATAAAGCTCCAAGTCTTGACTGCTATGCCAATTCGTGTGTTGACTACATTCACAGATTTAGACTCAAAGTCAGAACTTTATTTTGTTCCCATAACAGACCTGTTGAGGGTGTTTCGAGGCCACACTCTTGTTTTGCTCCAGCAGTGTTGGTGTTGTGTTGTGGAGCTCCGGGGCTGCAGGCTTCTCTAAACTCGGACAGGAAGCAGAGTCCAGGGACTTTGAGAGGCTGCTCGGCTTGTCGAGCTTCACCGCCTCCTGGTGAAGCTTCTGACGGACATGTTTTATCTTCCCAACCATGTCGACGCAGCTCAGAGAACTTTACATCCAACTCTAAGTCAGTGTTCGGCACAGGCGGCTCTGTTGCTGCTCCCTGCTGTCGACAGCGTGTGACGTCGTCAAGTCAGCGATGCTACCGGAAGGAAGCGGATCTGTGTTACCTTCACATTTCAACATCAAGCGCTGTGTCTGTGTGAGTGTCGTGGGTTTAATGTTCATATTCAAACGAGACAAATCCCCCCTCTGTGTTGTTTAGTGTTATTGTTTGCTGACGTGTTTCCGGTGCTACTTTACATAGGCTACATGGTTAGCTAACATGCTATGCTACGCTAAGCAGTTAGCTTTACATACTTGCTGCCTTATTTATTTTTTGGTTTTGGACTTCTTATTTCTTAAAACGCTCATATGTCAATAAAAGTTTTAGTCTGAAAGGAAGCCGGAAGCACTTGTTTTTCTTTCGGGTAGCTTGACACTGTTGACATGACAACATGCGCGACTTATGTCTCGGGTTAGTGGTCCGGTGGGAAACGACTCAGGGAGAAATATTCCGCATGTTGTTAATCGCCACATGGTTCCGCTGTCCAACTGATAGTCTTTGTTTAATGTTTAATAATCGGTATCAGAGAATATGTTACATTTGCTGCTTTCAGAAAGCGAAACGTAATAAGTTAAAATTATAGATACAATTACAGATACAGAGTAGTTCTCTTGTTTGTTTGTGTTGTTTTTTTGTGTCAAACCAAAAACAAAAAACGAGATAAAAGAGCCTTTTTCCTTTTTTGTTGCAGAATTACATTTTTTTTTTTTTTTTACAAAAAATCAGCGCTCAAAAGCATCGATGCATTTTCGGTGCACCGGTAATTAGGTTGTGCACACCAGGCATATGGTCGGACGGACCCCAATACAGTACACTTCATTATGATGGGCCCTGATGCAAACAATGGGCAACAAAAATACCAGATAAACTAAGGATGGAGATTGGTTTGCCTTTACAATAGCATACAGCAGCTGGAACAACTTTTTTTTTATTTAACATAAGTCCTTTTTTGAATATGGGTGTATGTATTTCTGAGATGGCAATAAGTTACAAGAGCCTGTTCTCTGGCCAGCATGCTGTTGGAAGTCCTGCTCTCTCCATGGGCCCCTCGTCCCATGGGCCCCAGTGCAACTGCACCGCCTGTACTGTCTATACTGTCTACAGCTGGTGCACAAGTTATTATCTTATAGGAACATGTTATTATCTCATGGGAACAAGTTATTACCTTGTAGGAACAATTTATTATCTTGTAGGAACAAGTTATTATCTTATAGGAACAAGTTATCTTGTAGGAACACGTTATCATCTCATGGGAACAAGTCATTATCCTGTGGGAACAACTTAGTATCTCATGGGAACAAGTTATTACCTTGTAGGAACAATTTATTATCTTGTAGGAACAAGTTATTATCTTATAGGAACATGTTATTATCTCATGGGAACAAGTTATTACCTTGTAGGAACAATTTATTATCTTGTAGGAACAATTTATTATCTTATAGGAACAAGTTATCTTGTAGGAACAAGTTATCATCTCATGAGAACAAGTCATTATCCTGTGGGAACAACTTAGTATCTCATGAGAACAAGTTATTATCTTGTAGGAACAAATAATTATCTTATGGGAACTAGCTATCTTGTGGGAACAAGTTATTATCTCATAAGAACAAGTTAATATCTCATGGGCACAAGTTGTTATCTTGTAGGAACATGTTGCTGTCTTGTAGAAATGAGATATTATCTTGTAGGAACAAGTAATTATCTTGTGGGAACACATTTTTATCTTATGGGAAGAAATTATTATCTTATGGGAACAACATATTGTCTTGTTGGAAAACATCATTTTTTTGAGGGAACAAATAATTATCTTATGGGAACTAATTATCTTGTGGGAACAAGTTATTATCTTGTAAGAACAAGTTATTATCTCATGGGCACAAGTTGCTATCTTGTAGGAACATGTTATTATCTTGTGGGAACAAGTTACTATCTTGAAGATATTATCTTGTATGAACAAATTATCGTCTTGTAGGAATAAGTTATCTTATAGTAACAAGTTATTATCTTTTTAACACAAGTTGTTATCTTATGGGAACAATTTATTATCTTGTGGGGACATGTTATTGTATTGTTGGAACATGTCATTATTTTGTGGGAACAAATTATTACCTTGTGGGAACAAGTCATTATCTTGTAAGAACAAGTTATTATCTCATGGGCACAAGTTGTTATCTTGTGGGAACAAGTTACTATCTTGGAGAAATGAGATATCTTGTAGGAACAAGTAATCATCTTGTGGGAACACATTATTATCTTGTGGGAACAAATTATTATCATGTAGGAATAAGTTATTTTATAGAAACAAGTTATTGTCTTTTTAAACATGTTATTATCTTGTGGGAACATGTTATTGTCTTGTTGGAACACATCATTATTTTGAGGGAACAAATTATTATCTTATGGGAACTAGTTATTATCTTGTAAGAACAAGTTATTATCTTATGGGCACGAGTTGTTATCTTGTAGGAACATGTTATTATCTTGTAGAAATTAGATATTATCTTGTAGGAACAAGTAATTATCTTGTGGGAACTAGTTATCTTGTGGGAACAAGTTATTATCTTGTAAGAATGTTATTATCTCATGGGCACACATTGTTATCTTGTAGGAACATGTTATTATCTTGTAGGAACAAGTTACTATCTTGAAGAAATTAGATATTATCTTGTAGGAAGTAGTAATCATCTTGTGGGAACACATTTTTATCTTGTGGGAACAAATTATCTTATAGTAACAAGTTATTATCTTTTTAAAGCAATTTACTATCTTATGCGACCAATTTAATATCTTGTGGGAACATGTTACTGTCTTGTTGGAACAAGTGATGATCTTGTGGACACAAGTTATTATCTCATGGAAACAAGTTATTATCTTTTGGAAACAAATTATTATCATGAGGGAACTATTTTGTTCGCACAAGTCAATAATCTGTTCCCAAAATGTAACTTGTTCCCACCAGATACATAACTTGTATGCACAGGATCATTACGTGGGATCAAGTTATTGTCTTCTTCCCACAATATAACATGTTCACACAAGATAATTATCTTGTTCGCACATGGTCGTACTCTTGTTCTTGCTTAATTGTTGTTATTGACTATTTCTGAAATAACTTAATTGATCTCTGTGCAGTGCTGTGTGCGTTTCTCCACAACACGCTAACACTCAGCATGCATCTTGCCCTGGAGCTTATGGAACCCATCCCGAGCTTTATAGTCACTCAGCTCAATAAACTCAACTCAGCTCAGTAAGAAGAGTAGTAACATGGACAGTTGCATTATTAAATGAAAATCATATGTATTTGCAGATAGATGTGGCAAATGAATATGAGGTCTTCTACAATAAAAAACAAGCAAATAAACACAACACTGTGCTATGCTGTACAGTACATATGAATGCTTCCATGTATACAAAAATAGACATATCAAAACACCTTTACACAAATGGGTAATATGTACATACCACAAAAATAACATCACATGACACAAGACTGCTCACGAGTACTAAATTCAGATTTCAGCCTGTAAATAGCTTAAAAAGAACGACATGCAGAGGAGTCTGGTGTTGATGGAAGAAGCAGCCACAGGTGTAATCTGTTGAAATCTCTTTTGTGACTGGGAGAGCTGGATGACTTCATAACGCAGCCTCCAGCTGCTCCGCTGCAGCTGCTCACTGGACAGCAGATAGCTGCATTTCAAGCTCTGCGTGTTGGCCAAAGTGAAAGCTGAGGACTGTAGCAGTGACACTGGTCCATGAAGTGCTGTTTGTTAAAGGAAAAATACTGACAGAAATATTCATCCTGATCTAAACATGTTGCTGGCACATTCTTCTTTACGACACAATATTTCAGCAGGGACAAATACCTGGGACACCAAACATGAGCAGCAAAGTTCAAGTCAATCACAGGAGCAAGTTACACACATTATAATGGAGGAAACAAAAACATGCATTTCTCATATGCTGCCTAAGAACCACTATAGATTTGGCGTAGTACTTATTTACATAAAACAAGAATAAAAATAAATACTATGTTAGGAGAAGTATTTCTATGCGAAGTAATGACTCAACTATCATGACTAAATAAGATGTGCTGAGCACGTTCTTTCTGATACCTCCGCTGGATTAGGAAAGTGAAGGTTTATCCAGTTCTGTAATCCTGATGTGTACGAATAAGGAGGAGGGAGGAATACTGGTCCCATCTTTGGACAAAAGGTGAATGTGACGATAACCTGAGAACACCAAAGCAAAGCAGAGGCATTAGCAAAATGCGCTTTCTAGATGCAATCTCAGAAAAGTGTGCTCGAAGCTACAGGAGCAACCTCACCTTGTTGTATACAGCTGAGAGGGAGTGTATACTGCCCCACAAAGTCATTTTTTGAAGTCTTGTCATAGTCTTCCACCACAAAGCGCACCATGGCCAGCTCAGGAGAGTGGATGGTGAAGCGTAGGGTGTCGTACCACACGGGGTTGAAGCCTGCAGAAAGGACAGATCGTTCAACAATCAGCCATCCTATCCATTATCTATTCCCTCTTATATTTATTTTTACAGGGACAAGTGTACCATTGTTCTCGATGTATCTGGTCTCCTGCTTGGCCTGGTCGCTTGGAACACCGTGGATCTCTACTCTGACCAGAGGATCCACTATCGAATCCTCTTTGATGTTGACTTTGGGCAGCTGCTGACCACTGATCACCTTCAACACATATACATTGTTCTCAATGAAACAAACTGCAGGGATACATTTTCCTTACTCTCCTCATGAGTTGTACCTGTATCGTAAGGACGACAGGCTGGTAGCCATCCCGTTTCTGAGGTGTCTCAGGGTCAAATCTTTTCTCGGCCTCTCTCATGAAAGCAGGCTTTAGGACATAACCACAGCTGCCATTCTGACTAAACAATCCATCATTCAGATCCATCCCCTCCCCGGCGGTCTGGAAATTCAATGCAACTGCATAAAAACAACAACAAAAACAAGAAACAAGATTTACGTTTTTGACTCGTGCTATTCTCGCCAAGAATTTAAGATTCAGGCACTTGGAGACAATGTAAAGCTGCACTGGGCATCTTTGCAATATCTAGAAAATTTGAAAAAAAAAGGTCACTCAATCACCAATTTGGCACCCAGCATTCCACATTTCCTGAGGATTGAAGTTGGAGGAGTCTGTTCGGAAGCCACTGGGATAAACCCTGGTCAGCTGCCGGGAGTTATGGTGCACAAACTCAGCCCCTGCAATGGAGATAATAAATAGGGTGTGACTGAAGCTCCAATAATGTTATCATAAGGCAATCATAAACACAGCAGGAGAATGATTATATTTCATGGTCTGTAATTTAAGGACTCACCAGCCTCTCTCAGGTGTTTGCGGGCCTTGGACTCTGTGAAAGAGGCGACCTCGTAGAACTTGGAGTGGATGCGAGAGTGTTTGAAGTTACTGAAGTGGACGCTTTTGCAGTAGACGACACAGTCTGACAGCTCCTTGGACAGATGCTGCTTTGACTTCTATGGAAATAAGAGGACAGAGGAGAAAAAGGTAAGTCAATAAGTAAGTAAGTAAGTAAATTTTATTTCTAGAGCACTTTTCACAGATAAAATCACAAAGTGCTTTACAGCAAGAATAAAAAAAATTCACATATACACGTCACGGGAGCTATACTGTTCTGACTATGAGGGGATTCAAACACTTTATGTTGTACAGTAAACTCAATAAAATAGAGAGCAGAAGAAGCAACAAAAAAGCTCCAGTCTTTCTATAGCAAGGGAGTTCAAGTATCTCGGCGTCTTGTTCATGAGTGAGGGTGGAATGGAGCGTGAGATGGATTGGCAGTTTGGTGCAGCTTCTGCAGTGATGCGGGCATTGCGCTGGTCTGTCGTGGTGAAGAGGGAGCTGAGCCAGAAGGCAAAGCTTTCGATTAACCGGTCCAACTATGTCCCAGTCCTCACCTATGGTCAAGAGTTCTGGGTAGTGACCGAAAGAATGAGATCGCGGATACAAGCAGCTGAAATGAGTTTCCTCCATAGGGTGTCTGGGCTCAGCCTTAGAGATAGGGTGAGGAGCTCGGACATCTGACAGCTCAGAGTAGAGCCGCTGCTCCTTCGCGTCAAAAGGGGTCAGTTGAGGTGGTTCGGGCATCTGATCAGGATCCTCCTGGGCGCCTCCTGCTGGAAGTATTTCAGGCACGTCCCACTGGTAGGAGGCCCTGGGGCAGACCCAGAACACCCTGGAGGGATTATATATCTGATCTGGCCTGGGAACACCTTGGGGTCCCCCCAGGAGGAGCTGGAAATGTAATGGCGTCAGGTAACTGGCAAAGGCTGGGAGCTCTATGAGGGCCACTGGTGGACAGGTGTGGAATGACAAGGTCTGAAAAGATCCTTCAAGATGTAACCTAAGAGGCTTCAGCTTTTCCACTGACTTGTAGGAAGAGCCCAAACTTGCTGACCTAAAGAGACATTTAAACATCTTTGGGTCGTTAACACACTGCAGTCACACGAGGCTCATTGAGGTCGAGCCATGACTTGGCTCTGTGTTAACGCCAGTCACTACCACGTGATAGGGTAAACCCTTGTGATGCAAGGAATCCTGTCATGGATGGAGGCGCAGCACACATCGAAACCTTGAGACAACCCCCTCTTGAATTGTGTAAGTGATACTTCCCCACAATGCCAAGCAGAAGCAGGTGTGTTGCCAAGGTAGCTTCCATGAGCGTAGAGATCAGAGGTGTAGCGAGCCCAAACAGCACAGTGACAGTTAACCTGCAGAGCACCTCGGCGTGCACGCCTGCCTGCTTCCACATGAAAGCTGATCTGCCTGGTCTACCTGGGCTTCGGAGCGTCACCCCCCCTCACCTTCACCCGTCTACCTGACAGCAAGACCGCTATCTCTCCAGACACCTACACCATCAGCAGGGGCACCGCTGAGCTCACATCTCTGCCAAGCTCAATGCTGGCCTCACTTCTGATGACTGTGTTGACAGGAGTCCCAGTGTGGCGTTTCGTGCTTCTCAGATGCTTATCAATAAACATGACTCTAAGTGCCCAGTGATTCCTTTGCACACTTAGTTTGCTGGGGATGTAGATGCACATTCAGCATGAGAAATGATCCTCTAAAGATGGCAGAAAACTTTCTTCAACTGAACCAGGACAAAACCGAGGTCTTGGTTATTGGTCCTGAAGCTCAGAGAGGGAAACTAAACACAGAACAGCAAGAATTGGCACTAAAACCCCGTCAACAGGTGTAAAACTTTGGAGTTGTCTTTGATTCAAGTCTCTGCATTGGCTTCTGGGGTGCTTTCAGAACTGATTTTAAAATCCTGTCATTGGTTTATAAAGCTCTTAATGGTCTTAGTTCTACCTGTTCATCAGATTTGCTTTTATTGTATGAACCCTCTAGAACCCTCAGGTCTTCTGGTTGTGGCCTTTTATTCATCCCCAATGTTAGAACAAAAATATGAGTTGCCAATGCATATTAATCTCCTCAGGGACCGACGACTACACATTTAATTGACTATTTATTCTATGGCTAAGAAACTGGTGAAACAATCTTCAACAGGCTGCACTCAAGAACTTTACCTCAAGAACCTTCAAGAACTCTTCAAGTCTTCACGAACCTTTCTAATGAATCGACTCAAATATGTTTCATGGTACAAAAAATCAGGTACTACATACTGACTTCTTCCACACGGAGCTCTTCAAAGGCAGATTGACACAACTTCACCAAAGCAAGTCCACAAGAATGCCGTTCAAATGCCAATCGTGTTGCCTTTTTGAATATCAAATACTGGTACCATATCTGAAAGTTAGCTTTTTAATTTGCCCTTAAAAACTGGTGTCTAGTACAATTAGTATTTGAATTATTATAAGTCTATTCGGAACTTACGTTTAAATTTAATTGCCTAATAAAATATTTGCAATAGTTGATACTTGATATTACAGTTTGGCCCTACTTAGAGACACTACACCTCCGTATTTACAACAGAGGTGATTACTGACTGCAATTAGTGCTCTTAAGAGTATCAAATATCCCATTTTAGAGACGACCGAACAACCTTCACCTTGCTGAGCTTAGCCTAGTTTGGCCTAGCCGGGCATGGTCTGGTCTGACATGACAGAGTAGGACAGCACCTATGACATCCTCTTCTATAGAGATTCCTCTATCTGTCATGTCTACTTGTACCCTGGACACACACAGTGGTGGAAAATGTGTGTTTCCATTAGTTATGTAGGAGTTGATGTGTTTTTAGGTTTATAAAGTTAGGCCTCCTCAGATCTGGATTGGAGTGGTAGACAAGTGTTGAAGGCTCATTCTCTGCCCCTGTCTGCCTATGTGTCTCTCGCTGCTATCACAGTGTAAACAGATCACCTTATGCAACACCCAGTGTCTGCTCCCTGCCCTTCAATCCTCTCCATTTTTCATGAGGGATGACAGAAGTTTATGCAATCCTTTTCCGCTGGATAAAAAGGTGACCACAACTACAAGACACTGACAACAAAGACGCCAAGGAGAAATATTTGACCTTGTCCTTTCATTTAGTTCAGAGAGAACACCCTGGACAGGTAGCCAGACTATCACAGGGCTGACTGATTAACCTGCATGTCTTTGGACTGTGGGAGGAAGCTGGAGCTCCCATAGAAAATCAATTTAAACTCAGATTCCACACAGAAGGGCCTAGTTAACACAAGCTAACACAGCAGAAGTGGCATTGCATTTAGCAGTGACTCACACCGACACCGAAAAAAGCTCGACTCTGTCATGAAACCTTTCAACAATCGTTAGGTGACATTAGCCGTGTGATGCTAACAGTTAGCCCTGTGTGTGTGCAGGGCAGGCAGACTCCTACCACCTGTCCACTGTGTGCAGCAGTATTTCATCATCGTTGTTTTTGCACAACAGGATTTTAAGTCGGAAATATCAAATGTTTATGATATTGAAAATATGAAACCAGGAAGACTCCAATCCATTAAGCTTAAGATTATGTCTGTTAACCCCGGCACTACAGGGTTATCTGGGAAAATAATCTACTCAGACCAGCCTTGAATTGGGAACACGGGGCAGGTGAGTCAGACCCAAAAATCTGCCCAATTATCCTCCAATGCGGGGGCCAGCATCAATCTATGAAGTGTTCCATTCATATATTAAAAGCCTCAGTGTTGCATCACCAGCCTAAAAAGCACTGAACTAGAGGATCCCGGTTCTATATCCGGCTGGCTCATCAGACTGTGTATAAAAGGCTTTCTGAATCTGAGGTCAAAAAGGTGCATTAGACAACCTGATGTACCTTAATCCTGCGACGGACACTCTCGCGGTGGAGGTTATCCTCATCGATTTCAGCCACCTCTTCCTCATCACTGACCTCTCCACTCTGAGACTCCTCCACCATCCCGTTGAAACTCTCCTCCAGACCACCGATTTTCTTCGCCTTCAGCAGAATCCTCCCCTTAAGATCCTGACAGGAAAGTCAAATATAACCTCAGATCATCCATTAAATCCAGTTTACTTTTTAACCAATTCATGTGTGGAAAAATGGAGTGATTAAAACTCTTAAAATGGGCTAGTGGACTGACTGTAAGGGGGGGAAATACTGTGGTGTTGAATAATTCAGAGTACCACTGTTGCATGTAGACACAGATCATATGGCCCAGCAGGCTCTGACAGGCTTTGGGATGAAAGTAAAGGTGCCCTCTGGGTCACTGTGAGCTCTGACAGGTTCTACGGGGGTGTCAAACTCATTTTGGTTCTTGGACCTCACAAAGCCCAATTCAATCCCAGGAAGCAGACCAGTAAAACTTTTGTAGAATGACCTATAAATAACACCACTTCCAAATGTTTTCTTTTCTTTAAGTGTGAAGAAGTACAAGTGCATTCTAATCATGTTGATCAATTTATCGAACAAACGGTAAGGGTTGGACTGAGACCCCCAGTTTTCAGGCGGACCAGGGTTCACTTGTTTGGTCTGCACCAGAGTTCGAATGATCATTCACACCACTCCAAACGGACCGAACTATCCATGGGAGCGGACCAGGGTTCGTCTGGGTTCACCAAACAGTGCCAGTGTGAATGCGTCCTTAGCCTTCACAGCTGTGCAAAGTCATCCAGAGGTCCACATTGGACCCTTTGCACATGCATACTGCATTATGCATGGAGAGATGTCAGAGCAAGGGGGCTACCTCACAGGATGGTGCCCCTCGCAGTTGTGGGTTTGGTCAGTTATGGGCCTTGTGCCTTGTTCAAGGGCACCTCTGCAAACTGGCACCAGTCCACACTCTGTGCTTAGTCCATTTGTGGACTTGAAGTGGTGACCCCTTTGGTTCCCAAGCCAAGTTCCCACAGACTAGTCTGAGTGGGCGGAAGTTCGCTGCATAGATCAGCCTCTCATTGGGCGGAACAAGCCACCCGCTGAAGTCCCGCCCTACCACCTACGGTTGTGTAGCAGTTTTCACTGTTTTCAACACGTCCTTTACTAACTTTTGCGGTGTTTGATCTTGCGGGGATGTAGCCATTTTTCTGCCATGGTTCGCATCCTGTAGGCGATATATTTGTGGCCGTGTTACACCAAAACCTGTTTCCCCCCGGCAATATTTTTGCAAGCACACTGTTGCTGTGGCGCCACCCAGAACGATTGTGATTGGTTGAAAGAAATAAAAAAAGCCGGGGCGTTTTTTCTCCAATCTTAAAGTGAGAGTCGGCGCAGCCAGACCTTTCTTTTCTTGAGAAAGGTCTGGTGAGCGAGACTACCACAGACTGACTGAGCTACTGCTCCAACAACGACTTGATGTAAGTCTGCTTTGCCGTCAACCCTTTGTCAGTTACATCTAAGCTAACTTGAACTTGGTGAGGTAAACAGACAATCTATCTGCTCTTTATGGTAAAATTCTGAATGGTTGCCCCATAGAAGTCATTTACAAGTCATTTAAAGCTGTAGCACATAGAGTGGGGTAGGGTTAGGACAACAGACTGCACTGCTCACCTCAGGAGATGGCAGCCCAATGGGGGTCTTTCCATCTAATGTGCTTTTCAGCAGCTTGTCACCGAGGATGTTGTTGAGGTGTTGGGCCATGACTCTTTGTTGCTCAACACTGCAGTGGTTCTCGATGGACAGGATGACTGGATATTCAGATACCTGGACGGGGTAGAGAAGGAGTCAGAGGGTTGGAGGGAGTGAGTTTGTAATTTAACACTGCAGAGCATTATCATCGGGGAAAGCTAATACACCTGCTGACATATGCCTGTGGATTGTGCCTGTCTGGTTGACAGACCAGCAGATGGATGCACAAGGGGTCACAAGGCCGAAATATTCAGCTGTGGAATCGATGCTCATACACAACAGTGTCTGACATACATCTGAACCTGGCAGCTGTTCATTTTGGAATGAGGCTGGCAGATCCCTGGTTAGTTGACTTATTCGGGCTTTCAGATTATGTCCTGGATATCATTGCACAGTTGTGCATCCCCTCATAAATATACAATGAGATGCTGAGCAATTTGTTCATACAGCTTTACTAGACAACGAAAGCAGAAAGAATGCCTATGCCAGCATGAAGGGATTAGGAAACATGTTTGCATGTTTGGTCTACTTGAAAAGCCACATTTGGACCAATGTGATGATCTGTAGTTGGGCTGTGACTGTGTGATCTGTGCAATCAGAGAGCCACCATACTTTTTATTGCAAAATTTACGACTAGACTTTTTGCTCTGGCCAGGATTAATTCAAACATGAAAAGGTTCATTCGCATTCACTTCTACATGGACAGATGATGCTACCTTGAAGGCATAGTTGCCCACTGCATTGACCACGTCCTTGAAGAGTATCTTGGAGGTGAAAGTGTGTCCATGATAAACGATGGGTTCTCCATTGGCACCATCCCAGCAGTCCACCTCTACACACCGACAGCCACGACTCAGAGCTCTGAGCAGCAGAACAAATTCAGTCTTTAATCCCAGGAGGGTTGAAGGTATCCAGGTTGAAAATCAAGACTTAATCAATTTGATAACATAGAATTAATCACCTAATAACTATTAGATGTCAGGAATTCCACTTAATTCTAGTGATGAATTTTGTAAAACTACTAAAGAATGGAAGATTAATGCAGGGTAATGCCAAAGTAAAGCTCAATTGAGCATAGAAGAGAACACATTAGGGAAGGGATCTGTGCTGATGGAGATCCTGAGATATTTAAAATGGTGGTCTTCCTGGATGTGTGCCATAGGCAGACCTAGTTCTCATGTAATCATATAAGCCTCTTTTCTGTAGGAGTTCCTGGCAAATTTATGAAAGTTCGTATGGACACCAAAGAAATCTAGAAATCTTTCAAATCTAGAAAGATTTTGAGTCTGGCCTTCACTGATACACCCTTCCTACCCAAGGGGCGGCACTAACTGAGGCATATTAGATGCTGCCGCACGCAATTGGATAGCACGATAGCCAATCAGCAAAAAACAAGGTGACGTATTCATTGCACTAAGCCCCATTTGTTTGCCAACCAGTGGGGCTAACTGATATATTATGCTTTTGCCGTATCCCATCGGCAAAATGGCAAAAACTTCCTTCCTGGAAGCGAAGGCTTCTAGGGCAGTCTTCTGTTCCTCTCTCAAGGAAAAAGATAAGTGTAGTTGGCTTAGCATTTCTTCCAAAGCTAAATTGAATGGATGCGGTCCTTCGGCATCTTGGCCTACGGCGCAGCGCTGTCTTCATCGTGTTACACCCGCCCAGACCCCGCCTCTGTCAGATTTGATTGGTCCGATAGGTGATTTCCAGGTTATGCAAGGGGAGCACCAAGCAATTTTCCCCCTTTGATGCATCCCCCAATCTTTGGCATCCCTACCTACATCACCTAGACCACAAACTGCCACTAATTAGCTGGTTTGGCAGATTTGTCATTAGGCGCATAACTAGAGCATGCCTTGGCCTTACAATTGGTTGATTTTAGAATTATAACGTTTGGTTGTTTGGTCTTAGTCACATCAGCATCATCTGTCGGTCAGCACTGCTTTTGGTAATCTGAACATCACAAAGACATTTCCAGCAGAGCCACATGATCAAACCTGACTAAGCTTGAAATGCTATCCCAGCAGCATTACCTGATATACCCCTCCACGCTGCTTTGTCCTCGGAGCTGGTCCTCCATAAGGTAGGTGTTGTGAGAGGAGGAGATGAAGTAATGGCACAGCGGCTGGGTCATGTCTTGGAAGACACCCCGCCACTGTGGGTGAAAGATGGAGCCCTCAGCTGAGCCGAGGTACATCAAGAAGCCATCGAACGTCATGGCACTCAGCTGCTTGGCTGAAAATACAGCAGGATGGTGTCAGAACCTTTTCACATAGTGCTGGCATCATGCCTTTAATGGTATTACCAAGATACACGAGGTACGACTTCAATCATCTCAGTAGAATCAGACAAATATCAAGATACACTCCACGAACCTGTGTCAGAGGGCTCATAGCGCTCAATGAGCTGCTTGGCATGCTGCTGGATGTCACCCCCCTCCAGCTGCTGCTCTCTCAGGAAGTCCTCCAAGTCACTCTGGGATAACTTCTGGCCATCAGCTGAGTACTCCTGGAAAACCCGTAATACATCCTCCCGCTGGGTCAGCATCTTGTAGAAGAGAACAAACTCATCGTCCTCCAGTGTACCCGACTGGGACTTATCGGCCATCTGAAAGAGGAGAAAGAAACAGCCTCAGCAAAATGGTCACGGACACCAGTGTATGTTGAATGCTTAAATCACAACGAAGCTCAAATTAGCTGAAAGACTCTCACTGTGAAGAGACGATGAGCATGGTGCTCATTCATGTCCACGTTCATCATCTTCAGTAAATCCCGCACTTCCT
This sequence comes from Epinephelus lanceolatus, assembly GCF_041903045.1. Taxonomy (NCBI): domain Eukaryota; kingdom Metazoa; phylum Chordata; class Actinopteri; order Perciformes; family Serranidae; genus Epinephelus; species Epinephelus lanceolatus. The sequence goes on along the minus strand of NC_135757.1, from coordinate 5,954,855 downwards.
TGAAGTTCATTCTCCCATCGTTGTTCTTGTCTGCTTTCCTGAACCAGTCACCGATCCATCTAGGTAGGCCACTTTAGGAAAGTATCACATTCAGTAGTGACTGAGACATTCAACCTTGTTTCTAAGAGCTTTGGAAGAGACACTTGGCGAGGACTGACAAGATGACTGCTCGAGTACGTTCAAGTGTAAATTCCTTCCTTACACAACTCTCTGAGGAACTGATCTTCAACCTTGCTTTGAGCTATGGCTCGGTGAATCCCCAAAGTAGAAAACAAATAAATCTGCACCCCAAGCATGATGTGCTGGCACTTAACATTGGCATTGGATATAGATCATGAGGTGAAGAATCTTCCAATATGGACACAATTCTGAGTATACTTGGGTATCAATATAGAATGGGCAGGTGGCCATGAGGAGTGGGGACCTTTATGCTACAATCTTTGATTGCAATGACCTGATGGTCTCAACAATTCAGCCTTTATTGACTGGTTGATGGGATTTAGTCTTTTCTACTGTCTAACATTTTGCTAATGAGCACAGTTCAAACCAAAGAGAAATGGAAATGGACTGCAAACCAGCAAAGACTTGGAAGGCGTTGATGGCATATGACTGAAAACACTGATTGAAAGATACTGGTCAAGTTTCTCCCGCTCCCCCATGTTCTCCAGGTTGTCAATCAGCTTCCTCATGCCTCTGATCCAGGACTGAGCCTCCTCGGCTGACTCAGCCACCAGGTCCAGGTTGCCCCTGCGACCGCGGAAGACCAGCGTGAAGCATCGGTCAGCCGGGAACTCATCGGCGATGCTGAGCAGCACCTCGGACTGGTGGCCCTCTCGTATTGCCTCCACATCACTCACTGAAACTGGGCACAAAGATCGACACAGGATGGAGAGATTCGGGGTTTCTTTCTACAACACAAGGCTGCACAAGAGAATGCAAGTTGCAGTCCCTTTATGCTACACTAGAAACTGAATAAACAGTTAGAGAAAAGAAGCTGCTCTGTAGTCTGGTACAATGACAACTGATTATGATGGTGATGATACTCATTCTTTCCAAACACGTTCTTCCCAACCACGTGCGTACTGGTGTTGTACATTTTCTTGAGACAAACAAGAAAGAGACATACATCTAACATCATTCAAGACCCTTCAGAAAATATTCAATCTTGGTTCGAACACCATTAGTTTTAGGATAGACTTGTGCGCAAGCGAGTGCTTCAGTCTAACTCGGTCTCATTCCAAAGTTGTCAAATACCGGCGCTTGGCCAGGGACTTCTGGTGTCAGACACTGACGAGAAAAGCCATCTTTCATGTCAGCATGATACGCGGCCGATCGCCATTATTGTTTAACAGTGCGCAGTGGCTTAAGGGGAAACGCGATGGACAACATGAGGTAAGGGGGCGAAAGTCCGAGTAAGGTGGATGGAAGGGGTGCTGGATGGGTCCAACAACCACCAACTTTCACCCAGGAGGCCGATGGGCTCTTCCTGTATGATTGTAAAACCAAACCCTGTTCATTTTTCCTGAACCAAACCACATGCATTTGTTGTTTGAGGAAAAAAAAAGTCAATTTGTGGTGTTGTACCGACATAGCACATTTCCTATGAAAACGAAAGTCGGAGTGAGAATGTGTTACTATCTTTGATCTTATAGCAGCAATTACTTCTCACTGTCTGGACATGATTGAAGTCAGAGACAAAGTTGTTGGTCAGCCTTAATATGTTGTTATGGTAGGCTGATTCATACTTTCTCCAGGGCTGACCTGCAATCTTTAACAAATCCAAGGATTCACCCAAAACCAGCAAAATGGAGAACTGGAGGTAAGTGAATCTTTGATACAGGATCTCATATCATGGGTGTATATATCAGCTCCGAAAAGACTGGGTAAACTGAGTTCTATTGAGTTCATCTTCCACTGTTTTCTACCAGAATGAATGTGGTGACATCTTGTGTAATTAACATCGCCATTTGGGTTATATCATAATAATCATGTTGGGCACAATGCGTCCCCAAAAAGCTCCATCTCATCACCAAATCACATGTTCTTACTTGTGGAGTGGGTGTTGCCAGCCTTCTTGGATTGGTACCAGATGGTCATGCAGTCGTCCTGCAGTTTGAAGTAGCGTTGCTTCTTCCAGGTACGAGACTTGATTTTCCTCATTATGGTCCCCACCAGCATGGACTGGAGGTTGTCATCCCCCTGGATGCCTGGGAAAAGGCGGACTGAGTTAATTTTTATATATATATTATATTCTGTATTAATTCAGTGAACTAGTGGAGAATTTTCACAACTCAGTCTAATATTTAGAAAAGTAAACCACAATCCCACAGCAGGAGACAAAGACAGACTTACGGAGGCCACTCCCTGTGGAAGCCATTCGTTGTGGTCTCACTCTTCTGCCATCTAAAGACAAATAAGTTTGTTATTCATGTAAGTTTACCGTTCCAAGACAAAGACAGCCAGACATTGTGGTGATTTCATCAGTAAGATAAATGATTATTAATTGTATTTGACAGTCATCATTCTCAAAGGCTGCGTGAAGTCACTACACCAATTACTAATTTTAATATGGAGGCTCAACATTTTGGTTGTCAGACCTTCATCAGGTTACGTAAAAGAGCAAAATGAGCTGAAATTGATAGTCCCACAGTCCCTCCATTATATGACGTTCTTGGCAATACCTGCATCAGTTGCTCCACTCACCCGAACACCGTTGCAGACCAAGTAAACCACCTTATGACAACGGCACAAATCGATGGCAGTGCTCCCCAGCAGGACAATGCACCATGCCACATCACAAAAAACTGCTCAGGAATGACCCGAGGAATGGGAAAAAGACCTCAAAGTGTCGACCTGACCTCCAAATACCCCAGATCCTGATCTAATCGAACAGTTGAGGTACGTGTTCATACCCCAGAGGTACCCCTGATCCACGGTGGATGCTCCTTGGACCGGACTTGGCTCTGACCTGTCAAGGCATGAACACAGGACCTCTGGAGGGTGTCCTTTGGTGTCTGGCACCAATGCATTGGCTTCAGATCTTTTGAGTCATGTAGGTTGTGAAGTGGGGCACCAGCACGTCCCACCCACAGATGTTTGATCAGTCTGGGATTTGGGGAATTTGGAGGCCAGGTCAATTCCTTGAGGTCTCGGTCATGTTCCCTGGGCCACTCCTGAGCAGTTTTTGTGGTGTGGCATGGTGCGACTTCTCTTCTCTCACATTAGGACTCCATTTTCAGGCAGCATTATAGAATCACTTCCCAAACCAAAGCCCCCCACAGGAACTGTTTCTCTGGGTGTAGCTGCATTAGATGCCTGCTGCACATTGCACCAACAGCCACGTTATTCAGCCATCAGCCCAGTGCCATTTGTGGCGTCACGAGGGGGCCCACTAAGCTGATCCGGGTGCTCTTTTGCTGCTCTGTTGTGTTTTCACTACATTCTTTGCTGTCCTGCACTTTTCATTCTGTGTCTGTGTCGCGCTCACTAAGCCAACTAATCTCCACAAATCCTGGTCATGGGCTCACCATCCCATTCACTTATGACCTGCGCTGAGCCGGTGCGGGTACAACTCATTCTCAAAACAGCAAACACATACACATACAAAACATCAAATCAAGCTGAAAGTCCAGGGGTTGAATTGAAACATTTACTCAGTTTTGAAGGGACATCAGTTTAGCTGCTTAGGTAAATGTAGGCTCAGACCGAAAACCCATACAACAACAAGGACAGTATATTGTGTGCTAATCTGTCTGTGAGCCACTGGCAAAGATTTTCATGTCATTGATTTCATTCAAAAAGCAGGATTTCCCGTTGTCAACATCCACACGTATTAAAGGTCAAACTATTACAGCAAGTCAATGGAAGTAGCAACAACAGCAACAACAACAACGGGCAGCATTTGTTTGTCAAACTGCAAGGACCTAAAGTTGAGTCTGACCTGTTGCAGGATCATCCCTGAGTCCCAGTCGCAGAGCTGGAACAGATCATATGGCCCAGGAGCTGCTTCTGTCCCCCTGCATGCCGCGCTGCAGTAATGAAAGCCTGCAACAACTGAAACCAGTGTTAACTCTCTGTGACACACTCCTCCCCTCCTCCCCTGCTTCCCTCCTCCCCATCCCCATCCCTCTTTCCGGATCCTTTTTGTCCCGTTGCTTAGCCCTGTTTAGCATTTGCTTAAACCGCTCCGAGAGTTGTACATTAATTATGTTCGTTGGATAAGAAGAGTGGAGCAGGCTGAACTCATCTAAACGTACTGATGATGATAAGTGGGGCTGTTGTGTGGGTAGTTTATAGATAATTGTTAGAGGAAGGATGTGACACACCATACAACCTGAGCTGTTTCTGACATCCCTATTGGTTCCATTGCGGTTCTCACACCTAATTATGAACCATTCGACCAACTGGTTAAGAGCCTGAGAAGTTGTTTCTTAAGCTGGAATCAAAACCACAACACAGTCTGGCAGCTTGTCTGCTGTCAAACAACACTCACTGGCAGAGGCTTACAGTCACCCCGTTTCCCCTAGCCCTACACCCTCATGCCAGGCGGAGGACCAGCAGAGCTCCACCACAGAGAGCCACAGTGTTTTCTGTCCCGTGTAATGTTACTAAGCCCCGCTCATCAAACTTTGATCAGGCCAGTTAAGCCACAGGCCATGGGGACAGCACATCTGAGAGAGATTCACCATCAAATGACCAAACTGCGCCCAGGTGACCTCTGCAGTCATTGCCGACATACCCAACGCACCTGAAAGCTCACTCACGTGTGTTTGTAAATTTTGAATATTAAAAGTCCGTCTTTGGTCGTCATCTGTGTTCCCTGCTCAGGTTCGGGGGCATTAATAATCCACAGCTTTAGATCAGCTTCCCAGCTCAAATTACACAGACTGAGCCAAGACTAAAATGGAGGGACTCCCTCTTAATGACCTCGTCTCCAGAAAGAAAAAAACTACAGTACCCAGCAGGAACCTCTGCAATAGGTGACCTGAAGTAGGAGGGAAATATAAAAAAAAGTTCAGTTCAGTTTGGTCCATATTATGAAAGTTGTGGATGGTACCAACAGTATGGTTACTGTACCATTTTTAGGGTGATACTGTGGCAAGATTAACATACATCACTACACTATAACTAAGGGCATTTTGCTGCTTTTTCTAGCATCATAATCGCGACCCATTTGAGAGCTCAGGATGTTGTCCATGCAGTTTCCCTTCTCCACAGTCCAGATGAATGGCACCAAACACACCGCTCCACACATGAGGTCTTCCTTCTGTTGGCACTGGTCATTCAGGTTTCACAGTGTGGATACCTTTCAAATTACAGTAAAAGACAAACACTGAGTCATATACATACACCAGCTTGACAGGACAGGTGCATGCAGCAATAATATTAAAAGAAATGACAAAGTCTGGGTTTGTGGGCCGTCAAATTCCATGTTAACTTGTCATATAGCCTCAATAACCAACTCCAAACACGCAGCATTTAGTTAAAATAACATTATTTTGGGGCGTCGGTGGCTTAGTGGTAGAGCAGGCGCCCCATGTACAAGGCTGTTGCCGCAGCGGCCCGGGTTCAACTCCAGCCTGTGGCCCTTTGCTGCATGTCACTCCCTCTCTCTCTCTCCCCCTTTCACACTTGTCTGTCCTATCAATTAAAGGCTAAAAATGCCCCAAAAAATATCTTAAAAAAAAGAATAACATTATTTCTTTAACCATGCTAAACATGACATTCATATTTTCAAGTTACACACATACACTTTTTTGTAACTGCACACAGTCTGCAACATTCTAACGTACCGTAACTGTTATCAAAGTCTACGATACGATATGATATTATCATGACACTTAAATCGCGAAACAATGTTATTGCGATTTTAAATATGTTGCGATATAGTGAGTATTATGATAAAAAGCAAAAAGAAATGACCCTCAAAATTATCAAAAAAAAAAATTTAAAAAAGGAAAAAAAGAAAGAAATTAAAAACAAGAAAATTAGTTAAAAAAAAAAGCAGAGAAAAGTAATAAACAAACAAGGAAATGACTTGGAAAGAGTGCTTAAAAATTATAATAATTAAAAGTAATAATAGTAATAATAATTATTTCCATTTTTTTGTAATTTTCTATTTAATTTATTTGCAATTTCTGTGAAATTTCTTTCCAAGTTCCAAGTTATGGGGCATTAATTTGTAGGACATAAGGCTGACCTCTCATAGTCAACCAAATGTTAGTCGACCAGAGAGGTCATCATTTGGCAAGATTTTATTGGTCGCTAAGTCGTGGAAAAATCTACCAGGAGCTGCGCCTTGTCAAAATAAAACCTATATGAATATATGAGCAAAATTTTAAAATGTAATAAGAATAATTAGCATAAATATAGTTTCTTTTTTCCTCCATTATTTAAAATTATTTTCTGTTTTTTTTATTTGTGGGATAGTTCTTTTATTTCAACCACATTTCTTTGTATTAAATTATTATTATTATTATTATTTTTTTTTTACATATAATTCTATTCACTATAGATAATATACAATATGATTTGATTTTTTTTTTCTTTAAATCATACGGACTTTTATTTGGAAAGTCAAACATGAAACAACACCGGAAGTACTTCCCCTACTGCGTTATCGTCACAGAGATTCAAAATGGCGTCTAGTTGACTGTTTGGCTGTTTTCTATAGGAGATATCTCAGCAGGTCTGAGTTCTCTGAGCCTCTGTGTGTCTGGATAAACCTGTCTTTGTGCTGTTCACCCTTTATCTGAGTGTTTTGCCTCTGAATTACATCCCGTTAGCCTACCAAGATGCTAAATGTAGCTTAGCATGCTAGCTGGGGATCACAGAGTGGGAGCAGGCTGCGGGAGACGGAAGTTTGCACTGTTTCAGCAGTCATAGTAGTTGGTTCATGGAGAGGGCAGTGTTTCTGACGGAGTTTGAGTGATGACACAGTGTGTCATTGTGGGAAAATGTCCAAAGTCCACATGCTGAGCGCGCTGGTGAAGCAGCGACTAACTGCGGGTAAACCAGCAACAGAAGAGCGGCTGTATTCGGGACTTTACGGTAAGTGAAAGGCGTTGACACGGTTAATTATGACATTAATTAAACCGCTTTTACAGCAAACAACCCCTCTCAGTGTTTCCTGACATCATGTAGCGAATTTAATGAGCCATATGTTGATTAGCATCCTCATTGCTGACGCTAGAGCAGAAGCAGTGTACTTCCGAGATACATCTGGATTTCACAATAAAAGCTTCCAGAGTAACATTCTTCCCTTTTAATGCTTTCTGCATTTCTGAAACAATTCCCTTAAATGCTAAATGTACATGGACACCAGTGGCCACACATTGTACACACACTGTCTAAATAATAATCATCTATGATATCTCAAGCTTGATAATGTGTGTGTCTGCACTTTGTTCTGTCCTGCAGACGTCCAGCAGCTGCTGGTGAGTAAAGAAGAGGTTCCCCCTGAGCAGCAGGAGTGGAGCACCACTGTGGACCAGGAGGACCCAGAGCCTCCACACATTAAAGAGGAAGAGGAGGAAATCTGGAGCAGTGAGGAAGGAGAGCAGCTTCAAGGACTGGAGGAGGCTGATATCACCAAGTTCCCATTCACTCCTGTTTCTGTGAAGAGTGAAGATGATGAGGAGAAGCCTCAGTCCTCACAGCTTCATCAGAGCCAATCTGAACAGGAGGAAACAGGAGCTGATGGAGAGGACTGTGGACGACCAGAACCAGATACCGATGACAAGACAGGAGACTCCTCTGAGACGGACGTCAGCGATGATGACTGGACGGAGCCCACAGAACCTCAGTCAGGTTTAAGCTGTGTGACAAATAATGTCATTGATACTGACAAGGAGTCATTTATCTGCCCCGAGTGTGGAAAACCATTCGGCCACAAGACGAATCTGAAAAGACACATGAGATGCCACACAGGAGAGAAACCGTTCAGCTGCTCGTTTTGCAGTAAAAGCTTCAATCGGAGGGAACACGTGGTCGCTCACATGAGGTGTCACTCAGGTGAAAAACCTTTCAGCTGCTCAGTTTGTGACACGAGTTTCAGCCACGGTTGGTCGTTGGAGAAGCACATGAGAGTCCACACCGGGGAGAAACCATTCAGTTGCTCCCTCTGCAGCAAAAGATTCCGGCAGCGCTCCGATTTGGTCGCGCACTTCCGGATTCACACGGGAGAAAAACCTTTCTGCTGCCTGGTTTGCAACACGAGTTTCACCCAGCGTCACACTCTGGTTCAGCACATGAGGACCCACACGGGCGTGAAACCGTTCGTCTGCTCGGTTTGCGGGAAGAGCTTCTCGAGGAAGGGACACATGACGAGACACATGACGGCTCACACGGGGGAGAAACCGTTTAGCTGCAGTGTGTGTGACAGAAGCTTCACTTGGCAGTCCCAGTTTAAGAGACATGAGTGTGCTGGTGAGAACAGCGGCGCAGCAAGTCAACATTAAGAAGCTCCTCAGAGTGTCTAAACGTTGACAAGAGCAACATGGATGTGTAAGAATGTATCGTATAATAAATGGGCATTGAGAAATGAGTTTTGATTTCCTGTCTTGTGTTGATCAAAGTTCTTATTCACACTGTGTAAATACTTAGTGTGTATCTCACATCTGTGCGCTCAGTGCGGAGCTGAATTCAGAACAATTTAGTCCAGAGATTGAGATTTTCTTTAATTCTTCAAATAATAGGGGCGACAAATTAACGGATTAGGAGTCTCCAAAACAGTGTCATGTGTTAATGTGCTTTCTGTTCCTGTCCTTTAATATATAATATTAACTTCCTCAGGGACTGCAGATGAAAACTGACGAAATCTGACACATTTAAACTAAAAAAAATTTTGAGAATTTTTGAAAATTTTGTTGGTGTGACAGCGCAAAGGTGTAAAAGTATACAGACTTTAACAGCAGACATATGAAACAGACATTGTGATTTAAGAGTGGTACAGATTTCTAGTTGGTTCTGTCAGAGGAAGTATCGTAAGTGGTTTTGTACACGTACGAAAGTATGCCGTGCAAATGTGTCATATATTTATTTATGAATAACAGGAACCAGAGGGATATGCAGGTACAGTATGTGCAAGGCGGAGGAGGATAGAAATAAACAAAGGATTATACTAATATTTTTGATAAGTTCAAACATTACGTAAATAAAAATGAGGAAGGAAAGAACAGTAAAGTTAACCCGTTTAATCCCAAATTTTTCTCACACAAAATTATCAAAATCATCTATCACTGATATAGAGTTGTACCAATACCAGTATCAGAAATGCCTCCGATACTGCCTAAAATGCGGTATCGGGTATCGGCGAGTACAGCCTATGACCAATCCAATACCACGTAATGCCTCACGTCATTACGCATACGCGCGCTACAGACAAACGTAATGGAAATGGAGCGGAGTTTAAAAAGCATTCTACTGTAGCCTTTAAAATGTCTTTTTTACCAAATTGTTTGGCTGCACTTTAACCTGTGTCTTGATCTGTGTCGACACTGGATAATAATAAAAAAAGTTTTACGGCATTCATTCCGCTATTATGTATTTATTTCTTAATATTTTACGTAGAGTTTTAGGAGTTGAGACATACAACAATTCATATCCCATCCATTTTTATTTTACGTGCTGGTATCAGATTGGTACTCGGTATCAGCAGATACCTAAGGTTCAGGGATCGGAATCAGTATCGGGAAGGAAAATGTGTTATCAATACATCTCTACACTGATAACCCTTTGAAGTAATCAATCATTATTTTCTAAAAATTTCACCAGTGGCATATCACAGCAATGCCAAAGGTCACTTCTGGCCATGTTTCATACAGTACTGCTGCGAAAGGTAGCTTTTGTAATCACTGATGAAGTTGTTCCTGTCATAATCTATTTGCATAAGTTTAGCATGTGAATTCAACAGCCTGTCTATATCTGAAAAAAAAAATTTGTCAAATACCACTGCTTTGTTGGTGGTGTCAGCATCAGACACTGATGTCCAGAGGCACCTTTTGCAGCGGTACAATACGCACCTGTGCTCTAAGTTTATAACAAGAAACTTTTCTCATAAAAAAAAGAAATGTTTGTTGTTATAAGATAAAAACATCTTGTAAAAATGTGAGAAACATCTGGTATAACAAGGAAGTTTTCATGTTATTACCTGTCGGTGGGGGATCTCCTCCCAGACCTGGATCAGGGCAGCTCCTGGACCGTCTGCGGCGGCACTTGGCGGCGTCAGATGCATAACTTCGCATGGGTTATCACTTGGATTGAGGGCAGGGGAACAAGAGGGCCAGTCAGTGGCATCAATACCTTCATCATCCAGGAGCTGCCTACACACTCTGGAGGAGGAACCCAGGGCCCGCTGCATCAGCGTAAGGTCAAAAAAAAAATTCCTGGTTCCATCGCACATTTTTGATCAATAATCAACAATCATATCACATACAATATCTAATATACAGTTAGTAGTAGTTTCCAGCTTTGCCTGAAAACAAACATGGACACCTCAGTCTGTTGTTCAGTGTGCTTCAACTCACTTTAATGGTTATACTGTTAAACTGTGCACAATATTTTAACACTCGCATTCATACAACCATCTGTGCCGTAAACCCCCATGTCTGATTGGCTGCTCCTCTCTGAACACACACGAGTGATCACTTAAAGGATAAGGCAACATTTTTCAAAGCCTATCTTAAAGACAAACACGGACATTTCCAATTATTTACACTGGAACACACTCACTGAAGTCCATCAGTATGCAGCAGTGCAGACTTCCAGACAGGGGAGTTCATTTCCTGCTGCTCTCACCGTCACACTTGTGTTTCTTGAGCTGTTTCCGCCAGCTGAATCTTTGGTCACAAACACTGCAGCTGAAAGGTTTCTCCCCAGTGTGGATGACCATGTGCTGTCCCAGATTCCCCCGTTCTCTAAACTGTCTCCCACACACTGAGCAGCTGAACGGTTTCTCTCCTGTGTGGCATCGTATGTGCCTCAGCAGGGAGTCCTTGTACCCGAATACTTTCCCGCAGTCAGAGCAGGGAAACTGTTTCTTAGGAAGGCGTCTCATCTCACCGTCAGGGTCTCGATGACTCTGTGTTTGGTCGTCGTGAACCTGCGACGACTCGCCGACACACTGATGGAGCCTGAGCTGATACGGCCAATTGAACGTCTTGTCACAAACAGTGCAGCTCAGTCTTTGCTCGCCTGTGTGGACTCGCATGTGTCTCTGTAAGTGTCTCCTCCACGGGAAACACTTCTTGCAGACCGTGCAGCTGAATGGTTTCTCTCCTGTGTGAGATCGCACGTGCTCCCACAGGTGCGTCTTGCGGCCAAATGTTTTACCGCAATCAGAGCAGCTAAATTGTTTCTTGTTGTAATTTATTCCAATATCGCCCAGAAGGACTTCGGTCCTTGGTGCAAAACAGTGTGGGGCCTCTCCGTCAGCTTCTGCTTCCATGTGTTCAGTCGAGCTGCTAGCTGGAGGAGGCTCTGCCTCTGAGAACGGACGATAGACACACTGATGGTTTTTGAGCTGATAAAGCCAAGTGAATCTTTGGTCACACACACTGCAGCTGAACAGTTTCTCCCCCGTGTGACGGGCCACGTGGTACGTCAGATGAACCTTCTGTATAAATCTTTTGCCACAAATCGAGCAACCGAATGGTTTCTCCCCTGTGTGGATTCGCATATGTGTCTTCAGATTTGAGTTCTGGCTAAACTGTTTGCCACACTCGGAGCAGCAGAATGATTTCTTGTCGGTGTTACATATGTTATTTTTTAGAATATTTAAACCTGACAAAGGTTCTCTGGTCTCCTTCAACACGTCACTGAAATCAATCTGGAGTTCGGAAAGGTCCCCTGACTCGTGAACAGTATCTAGCTCTGGGTCTAGTCCTCCACAGTCCTCTCCATCAGCTTCTGTTTCCATATGTTCAGTTTGGCTCCGATGAAGCTGTAAAGACTGAGGCTTCTCCTCATCATCTTCACTCTTCACAGGGACAGGAGTGAAAGGGAACTTGGTGACATCAGCCTCCTCCAGCCCTTGAAACCACTCTCCCTCCTGACTGCTCCACAGTTCCACCTCTTCCTCTTTAATGTGCGGGGGCTCTGGGTCCTCCTGGTCCACAGTGGAGCTCCACTCCTGCCGCTCGGGGGAAACCTCGTCTTTATTCTCAATAACTTTGAAGACGATAGATGATAAGACATCTGAAGGTAAAGGTGAAACACAGATATGCATCAGTGACACTCGTTACACCTTGTGAGCATTTTGATAACAGAGTCAGACCTGTCTCGTGAAAGGAAAGGCTTCACGAAACACTCCTGATGTCAAGGTCAAGGATCACCAGCGTACTTATACACCAATCAGCCAAAACATTAAAACCAGTGACAGGTGAATTGGGTAACTTTGAATATTTTGTTCCAATGCATTGTTCTGCTGGGAAGCCTTTGGTCCTGACATTCATGTGGATACCACCCACTCAAACACTGTTGCAGACAAAATAAACTCCCTTAGATTTCATTGGACTGTGACACATCTTGGGCTTTTATTTTGAAAGCCACAAAAACCTTACACATCCGCAATCAGTGTAAACATTGGTGTATTTTGACCTTGAGGCATCAGAAGGACGATAAATGTTAGCAATATGTCGTATTATTAAGTCTGGGTCTGTATACAGGGCAGTGGAGTCACAATATAGTAGAAAAATCTCCTGCAAACCTGCTCTGTTTATTTCCGGTTCCACGCGCAGCTCCAGTAGCTTCCGCTGTCGCTCGTTCTCCTCTTTTGCGCGAGAAAGTTCCTCCTCGTACTCCGATATTGTTCTCTCAAACAGCCCAAATATCTCTTCAGCAGCCACAGTTAGTCGCTGCGTCACCAACGACCTCAGCATTTGGACTTTAGACATCTTAAAAACAAAAAACGGGACTCGCCGTTACGACGAGGCGCCAGCTAGCTCCAACTTCCGGTAACTTCCGGTGCATGAGGATGTCTGGGCTTCAAAATAAAAGCCCTGAAGCTTTTATGACGCAACATCTACACTTGTACAAGAAATATAAACCACAGAAAATTCATCACTCACAAAAAGGCAGTGACACCAACTCAGCAACCGTTCTTACCGTATTAATTACTGCTCCGATATCAATGTGTGTCAGCTAATAAATGCATCTGCAGGTGAATGAACATGCTGAAGCTGATATTTGTTGAGCAACAATTTATTGCAGGTCTCCAAATCAGCTGCAAAACACATGGCAAGGCAGTGAACGTGAATGTCTTTGAAACCGTGGCTCTGTGGGAACAGAGTTGCCATTTGCTCGCACGTCTGAAAACATCAGGCACGAGCCTTTCCTTAGAAAGTCTTTGATAAAAAACATGGCTCATCTGTTAGGCAGTTCTTCGCTGGTGTTGTCAGGGGTCAGGGAGGAGCGGAGGGAGAGTCACTGTGTAGGGAGAGGGATGCCCCGGGGGTCGGTGACCTGACCCTCCTGCAGGTTCTTCACCAGCTGGGCCAGCCAGCGCTTGGTGGTGGTGTCGTCCTTCAGGACCTGGGAGAAGGTGGTGTCTTTGAGCTGGTCGGGGAGGCACTGACGGAGAGCTTCTCTGGCTCTGCACAAGCAAACAATGACATGATGTAGGCTGGAGCGGGAAACTAGGATGTGATCACAAGTGGTGAACACACACAAACCTGATCGGAATTGTTTTTTAGAGATAAAAATACCTGGAGTTGTCGGACAGGCGCAAGTAGCAGCGAACTACATGCTTCAGTAGGCGGGCTGACGGCTCCTTGGAGAGCTGGAGGACCATTTTGCCCTGAAATAGAGACAGAGAGTGTGGGCCAAGAAGAAAAACTGCACACAAATGACACATTTTAATAATGAAGACAGAATCTTACAAGAATCATAGCAACATGGGAGAAACGTTCGTATGTTTGACAGATGTACGCCAGCCCGGTGTCGTCCAGGAGAATCTTCTGTAGTATGAAGGTTGCAACCTGAAAAATATACACACCACAAGCTGTCAATACATACGGTAACACTACACTATGAGGAGAGATAATGTGCAGTGTGTGATGATACTGTCAGGTCAGAGTACCGTTTTGGAGAGCTCGCTGCCGGACTCCATGATGCGAAGGCACAAGGGAATGATCTCTGTGGTCAGCAGGAAGTTGATCACTTCCTGCTCATCTGTTTTCACCAAAGCACCTGGACAGAGGTGACGCAGGGAACCAATGAGACGTAACGTTGTCAAGACCTGAACAGTACTGACAGTGTACTGTCGGGAAAGATGTCTTACCTATGACTCCTAAGCTGGTGAGGCGGAGGTACTCGAACGGCCGTGTTTTGCTCACTGTATGTAAGAAAGGATAAAGGAAGAGTGGGATGTGCGCGGCCAGGAAAGCTGACCTGCGAAGGACAAAAACCATTGTCTTCATATTTGTTTTTGATGAACGGCCGCTTTCAGTACTTGACCTACTAGTCCTTGAAATCACACGTGAAGTCCTACCTTGTCTCTGGATGGGAGGCCACACACTGGAGGAGTGCAAGAGCGTTACACACTCTGTTGGACTGGTGTGCTGTCAGGGTGGGGGGGTTGATTGATGGATAGATGTTGACGATTTCCTGGCGATGACAGGGATGAAAATGCGGGTAAGGCAGCATGCACCAATCAGACAAAACATTAAAACCAGCGACAGGTGAATTGAGTAACTTTGATTCTGCTGGGGGGGCACTGCCAGAGTGAAACCAGTGCCCAGACTCACCTGCAGCAGGGCCGCTATGGTGCCACACGAGTGCCACAGCATGGGGGCCAGGTCAGGTACAGACTCCCTTTTCTTGCTGAGCTCCAGCAGGGCGTTCTCCCTGGTCTCTGGACTGGACAGCTCATTTATCCACTGGTAGATCTTCTCTCTGTCCACCTGTGCCAGTGCTGTGGTTACAGCCTGACAGCAACACCGGAAATGGGGATATGAGAATAAATACATTTAAATTCATGTTAATACCATGTTACTAACGCCAGTCTTACTCACTTGTACACAAACTGAATTTACCACTGAGTTTCCTCGTCCATCTCAGGTTAGCTAATGCTAGCTAACGTTAGCTGATAAATAAAGTTACTCACCGCTCCTGTAGCCAACATTGTTAGCAGCACCTGGGGTAAACCCGCTAATATAAGGCCTTTTAAACACCCCTTTACCAAATGTAAGCGTTTCACAGTGCTGGAAAACAGAGTTATTCTGCTGAAACGCAAACATCAGGCTACGGCGGCTTCCATGTTGAGCTAGCTAGTAGCTAGCAGCACTTCCGGTTGAGTATTTTCGAAGTAAAAGCACGACAATTAAAAAGAACCACGCATTTATTTATTTTTTCTTCTTCTTCTTCTCAACTTAGACAGTCTCACCATCGCTGTAAAGTTTTGTGGCACAGAATGATCCTTGCAAGTTGCACTATAACAGTTATTTTCAGTTTCATGAATATTAATAAATGCGTGCGGTTGCACCAGTGGGAGCAGTCCAGCAGATGGCGCCAAAGCTTCATCAGTAGCATATATGAGTTTCTCTACTGTACACCCATCTGCCAAAATATTCAAACCACTGACAGGTGAAGTGAACATTCATGTGGATACCACCTGACATGTTCCACCCACTCAAACACCTTTCCAGACCAAGTACCCCCCCTAATGGCAACAGTGCTCATCACTCAGGAATGGCCCAAGGAGCATGAGAAAGAACTCAAGGCCTTGACTTGGCCTCCAAATTCCCCAGATCCAAATCCAACTGAGCATCCTTGGGACATGCCGATACATCATCTTGCAACCCACAGAACTCAAAGGATCTGCTGTGAGGACCCTGGTGCCAGACACAACCCTAGACTTCCTGTGTCCATACCTTGACATGTCAGAGCTATGTCCAATCCATAGAGGGCCCAACGTGCATGGGCGGTATGTCTGGGGTATCGGCACGTCCCATAGATTCCCAGTCGAATTGGGATCTGGGGACTTTGGAGGCCAGTTTGATGCCTTGAGCTTTTTGTCACGTTCCATGGGCCATTCCTGAGCGATAAAAATCAACATTGATAATTTAATGCTAAACTAATAATTATAGTTCTATGAATCCTAAATGATCCAACAGTATTTCACTACATTTTGTTACGCTGAACACATTTTTCCCAAACTGTAAATACATAGTTTTATATCCGATAAATGTAAAGGTAGCAGTGCATGAACACTTACTAGATATACCTTTAGAAAGCTCTTAAATTCACTGTAGTGTAATTCAGGCAAGTATAACCTACAGACTGAACATACAGCCATGCAGTCCCCATATATGCTTTACGCAATGTGCATGTACATGAAAATGAATACCACTGACACAGTTTGTGAGGAGAAATTTTATTACAGAATACAAAATACTGCTGGTATAGAAACGATTTTTAGTTGCCACTGTCCTCGTACAGATTTCTGTGTATGAATACAGTGCACACTGATATAGAATCCGAATCTTAGATTAAATGGATGTCAACTCAGCAAATTCAACCTTGGCTTCACATTCAGCAGCGATGGTTGTTGACAAAAAGTAGAAACTTGAGGTGTGTGGGAGTGTATGTGATATCTGAAGATTCCTTATGGCGTTCCTGGGATGAAAGAAAGAGATGGTAAAAGAAAAAACGTTACTGTTAAATTCATGATAATAATGTTATAACAATAAACATACGTAGTCTAAGCGAATGTTTTGCAGTAGGTGTTATTCCCCCGCCTCAGTCTGCAGGATTGTCGGCCCCTTGGTGCCCTCTTTTGGCTTTGTCAGGAAGTTGTTCCGTCTGCCAGCAGTGTGGCAGCTGCGCGTCTTTTGATCGTTCATTAACGTGCACACGGTCCAAGCTTACCTCTAACCTCCTCACTCTGCATCCTGGAGGAGGCAGGCCATCCTCCCTGAATCTCCTGGGTACCAGCGGCCCAGAGCTCTCTACCAAGATGCTACCCTGCACACAGTCACAGTTTCAGCTCTAGGACATCAGCCTTAGCTGTGGTTATTGGTTGTATGTATTAGAGAGGAAGAAGCAGTCACCTGAAGAAAGGGTTCTTGAGGTCCAGGACATTTCCGGACCTAAAGCCCGACTGGTCGACTGTGGCGGTGATGTGGATATCATAGCTCTGCCTGGAATGTGGAAAATGTTCATGAGTATTTAATACTCTTACAGGTTATAGACTGAAACCATCTTCCACGAGAGTGTTTGCCAGTTTCATGAATTAGTCTTAAAACCAAACAACCAAAACTACCATGACGATATGCAGGTGATGCTCACAGCGCACAGGCGTACCTGTTGTTAGCGGCCAGTAGGACCGTCCCTGACAGAGTTTGTCCCAGCTTGGCGAACAGCGGCGTCTGAAGCAAACATCTGACCTGATGCCAGCGGGTCACAGGCTCTGTGGGAGCTGTGGAGAGCCACACTGTTGACCTGCAGGGACAGACATTCTCACACTGACTTCAACTGAGTATTTTATGTCAAGGGATTAAAGTCAAACAAGAAATGTGCCAGCTAATATGATATAAATGTCTTAACATGAGTTTCAGTTGCTCAAATGCAAAGTCTTTGGATGGAAAAGCTCTCTGTCATTTGTTCAAAAAATTCCATGTATCAAAAAGCAGTTGCTTTCTTCAAACCATGAATCAGTCAAAGCAATACAATATGTCAGACTGGAACACTTGTGTATTCTTTACTTGGATCCCAAATAGGCCACATCAAACCAGAAGGCAAGTCCATGGCACAGACCAGACTGCAGCAGTGTAAACTCAAAGGGAATCTCCATTCTGTAAAACAAACAAAAAAAAAACAACACACAAACCCAAGTTTGATTCCTAGTCTCTTACTTAGCATGTAAGAATTAAAACCATTGGTTGTATCAGTATGATTATCTCCCCCAAGGGCGTTTGTTTGTCAGCAGGATTATGGAAAAAACTACTGGCTCAGTTTTCATGAAACTTGGTGGACAGGTGTAGCATGGAACAATTCAAATTTTTGAGTATATCCGAATCACAGAGTGGATACACAAATTATTTTTCACTTTGGATAACATTGTGAGATAGGACATTTGGCCTTGGCGAAGGACCATGCTCTCTAGGTGCTCTTCAGTTCTTCTCTGGTTTTGATTATGAGTTTAACCTGTTAAGGGTCTAACCCCAAGATGGGTCTTACCTGTTGATGGGTCTAACTAGTGATGTCGAAATGAAGCTTCATGAACCACCACTTGAAAAAAGCTCAAGGGACGGCAATGCAGTTTGGTTTCAACTAGCAATGGCCAAATGAAGCTTCATGAACCATTTCCTTTATTTTTTGGGTCCACTCTGGCACTCTTTGTTCAACAAAGGGTTGAAACCAAACTGCATTGCCATCCCTTGAGCCTTTTTCATTACACCAAGAGCGCCATCTAGTGGGTTCAGCAAATACAACTGGTGGTTCATGAAGCTTCATTTGGACATCACTACGTCTCACCTTTTAAGGGTCTAACCTCATGATGGGTCTAATCTGTTGAGGGTCTAACTTCACGATGGGTCTAACCCAGGGGTCTCAAACTCACGGCCCGGGGGCCAGACACGGCCCTCCAGACCATTCTATACGGCCCGCTATTTGATTTCAATTCATAGTGAAATCCGGCCCGGCCGTGAACGCAGCGGACCTTGAATGCAGCCTTGTCACGACTGAGGAAAAATGCCCGATTCTGTTTTTGACCCTTCAGCGCATCATCCTAGGACCCTTGAACGCATCACCACACCTGAAACCAAGTAGAAAAAAAACAAACATTTGGCACGCTGCTAACACTATGGCCAAAAGAAAGGTTGACGCTGAGTACAAAGTGTTTCAGGAGAAGTGGGAGACTGATTATTTCTTCGTCGAGTTTAAGGGGAATGCCACCTGTCTCATCTGCAATGAGAAAATTGCCGTGTTTAAGGAGTACAATCTAAAGCGGCATTATTCAACTAAACATGCAGAGCAGTATGCTAAGTACCAGGGAGATGAACGGACACAATGAGCTGCACAGCTGAAGAAAGGACTGTCAACGCAACAAAACTTCTTCCAGAGAGCAAGAAAGGAGTCCGATGCAGCACTTGAAGCAAGTTATGTTGTCAGTGAGATGATCGCCAATCGAAATTCAATTTTTTTCAATCATTTTTTGTGGAATACTTGAAGTGGCCCCCTTGAGACAAGACTGGATGCTCAGCGGCCCTCAGGTAATTTGAGTTTGAGACCCCTGGTCTAACCTGATAAGGGTCTAACCTGCTAAGGAACTGACCTCATGATGGGTCTATCCTGTTAAGCATCTAAACTCATGACGGGTCTATCCTGTTAAGGGTCTAACTTGTTGAGGGTCTAACCTTATGATGGGTCTAACTTGTTAAGGGTCTAACCTTATGATGGATCTAACCTGCGAGGGGTCTGACCTCATAATGGGACTAACCTGTTAAGGGACTAACCTGTTAAGGGTCTAACTTGTTGAGGGTCTAACCTTATGATGGGTCTATCCTGTTGAGGGTCTAACCTCATGATGGGTCTAACCTGTTGATGGGTCTAACCTCATGATGGGTCTAACCTGTTGATGGGTCTAACCTCATGATGGGTCTAACCTGTTAAGGGTCTAACCTCATGATGGGTCTAACCTGTTGATGGGTCTAACCTCATGATGGGTCTAACCTGTTAAGGGTCTAACCTCATGATGGGTCTAACCTGTTAAGGGTCTATCCTGTTGAGGGTCTAACCTGTGTAAGTCTTCTTCTTTAGCCTCCATGAAGTTGATGCAGTGCTTGACAGACCTGGCCATCAGGATCTGCACATCAAATGTGTCCTGAAAGACACAATAAACGAGGAGTCTGTTAAAAATTTACATAAATATAGAATCCATATTACATATAGTACTTTTGTTTGAATTCTAGCCACACATTTTGACTCCAGGGCATTTGAAGTCACAGGTTTAGAAATGTTATACTTCCACTATAATACAAAATAATATAGTTAGAACACTGCTGGTGCTGTAACATGCATTTGTCAAAACACGCTGATGTTATATGGGGGCTACTGTTGACACACACGTACCACGATAGGCTGCTTGAAGAACTCATCCACTGCGGCTGTGTAAAGAGCACTCAGGTTAACTCCAAAGAAGCTTTTCTGCTGCCTGAAGAAAGCAGAATTAACAGTGAGGTAACTCCCACAGCCAACTGATTGATATAGATTGATTTCTTTATTCCATACATTTAAACACGATGACCTCTGACTCTTGCCGAGTCTCCTCTTGTGCTCAACTAAATTGTAGGATATTGGATTAAAAGGCACAAAAGCTCAGAACATCAGCGTTAAAGCTGGAAGTAGTGTAAAGGACGAAGTTAAGTTTTTTCCTCAGTGTTTCTGCAAAAATAGTTCTGGTGAACAACATCAGTTTATAGTTTACCTTCATTCCTCAAGGCTGACTGAGCCTGACTTTTGCATAGTGGTGAAGCAGTGAAGGGCACAGACCATGGCAATGTGTACACACACACACTGGTTGTGCAAAACACTTGTGCACAGACAAGCCACACAACAAAGGATGTAGTGTTTGCACGCATTTTCCAGAAATACATGAATATAGCAGAAACACGTTTTCATTTGTGGACGAAAAACTACTGCAGTGAATCAAAAACGCCTTCTTCCCTTTACGTCTCTGTATCGTTTCTATGGGTTACATGTCTCTTACATTTGATATGTTCGTTGCATCACTATAGCCAGGTGCAGCAGCTGAGGCTGAATGAAGGAGCCACAGCTGGTGCGGGAGGTAGAGTGGTACCAACTCGGCTCACCTCTGTGTATAGACCTGGTTCTGGAACCAAACTCCTTGACAGGGTCTGGACTCTCACCTTTTCTAGAGATGCCCAGGGTGTGAGAGGCGCCAGGCGGGTGTACCCCCGAGCTCAGCCTGCTGCCAGCCCCGGATAAGTGGATGAAAATGGATGGATGAATGGAACATTACTCTTCAGCCAGATGGAAATATAGTATGTACTTTCCTACCTTAATGATACTTGACTAATATTTGTCCTGGGTTACAATGCTTCTGGAAAAAGACTGAATTTCCTGTGAGGAAATCTTAAATCTATTAACTTTTAGTATAAAATATCAGCTTTATCCCTAACTTACAAAAGCCCATATCAGTCAAAGCCTTGGCTGGCCTGTGTGAGTCACGACTGGACTTAACCCGAGCGTTTTACACCCACAGGAAACATGCCTGACTGGGGTCACATGTGTGTCTGTGTGAGAAAGACAGAGACAGAGGGGAAGAAAGGCGCCCAGTGTGTTTGCTTCCTCATGCATGGATTTATGCCTGTGTGTGTGTGTATGTGTGTGAGAAAGAGAGAGAGAGAGAGAGAGCGAGAGAGACCAGAAAGTGGCCCGTGTGTAGTGTTCGAAGTAGAGCTGTTCGTCACTGAAGGGAGCCAGATGAATATCACCATAGGAGGGAAACATCAGACCTGGAAAGAGAGAGAGAAAAAGTATGACAGAAAACACAAGAGTCAAACACACAGTCAGACATTTAGGCTGGAGTTACCCTGAAAATTAGCTGTCAAGACAGAAAGTCCCACGTCAAAACCCTGGTTAATACCAACTTGTCCCACGTTGAGATACAGTGGGTAAGTCCTGGGGCAAGTCTTAGTTCGTCACTTGTGTTTCAAGACCTAAACAAGTCATGATCTGTGTGCTGCTTCGCACTCATGCACCTTTCCCAAAGTTACATGTATACCTCGAACAACTGTCATGATTTGCATATCTTAATCATTCCTTGGGTCATTCATTGCGTCCCTGACGTCCCTCTACTCCTACCATTGGGTTTGAGCCATTTTCGGGCATGCAAGAAGCTCTCCATGAGCCTTTCACTGAGCAGCATGTATCCCATCGGTTCAGAGACGATGACATCAACCATGTCAGGACAGCTGACCTCCTCCACCTCCCCTTCCAGGACCCTGATCTGCTCAGACAGACAGTTACTCTGGACCAGGATCTGCACAGGAGACAGAGACACGTAGCATTCGATAAGAACACCTTAAAACTGTAGGACCACATTATCACAAAACAATCTCTTCAGTCTTTATGGTGTGTTGAGCAATCTGGCGCCGGTACTTGTGATTACCTGCTGTGGAGCAGGTACATCGAAACCCAAGCTAATGTTCAGTATTTAATCCCCATATATCGGTCTATACCCAGAACTGTGTGCATCAGCATCTCTGTACGGCCCCTTGCTTTCTGAACTCAGGGCCAGATGTTGCCGCAACCCATTAACTCCCCAGAATGCCATGCTCTGCATGTGATGTATGTACTTGATGTGTGTCTAGTGTTTTGCTACAGTGTCTTTTTCGGCTCTATCCAAGCCAACACACACAAAACATTACTCTCCAACTCTGCGTTTGAGTTGGGAGATCCAAATCTCTCTTGTAGGTTAGCAACAGAGACTCGAACAGTGGTGAGCAGTTTTAAAAACCTCCCTAAGCTGACATTATAGTGATGAAGATGGGAGGACGGAGGGTTTAAATCTGCTGACCTGTGTAAACTTGGCCATGGGGCTGGACTCAACAGCATACACTCTGGTGGCTCCAGCTTGGACAGCGAAGAAAGACAGAATACCAGAACCACAACACACATCCAGGACCACCTACAGAGACAAGAAGAGCAGAACGGGCAGGCAGCTGTGAGTTTCACATGAAAATCACAAACCTTTAAAATACACACGTACATATACACTCATGGATTCTGTCTACGGTCACCTTGTCTCTGAAGTCGGTCTCATTGAGTAGAATGGCTCTGTGATAGGTACCGGTCCTCAGGTAGTCCTGAAGCAGGCTCTGCTGCTGGGACACACAGTTGTGGAACTACACACACAAACACACACACAACACTGATCAATCTGAAGTCGTTTTCAGGTCTATCTATTTACCCCTGCATGGTGGGTGGCCTACCTCGTAGCCCTGTGTTGTCCATTTTTCAAACACAGTCGGATGTCTCCTCGAATGTTTCTCCGCATCCTTGTTTCCTCTCTCATGTCCTTCTGGGCAACCTTTCCTTGTCTCTCCATCGCCCCCCGTCTTTAATACCTGCTGGAAGCTCTTCATGTCTGGAGGGTCAGTGAGGAGAGGATGCTTTACATGACAGACCAACCACAAGGATTATACACAGTATGAACTCAAGCATAAACTGTACAAACCAGTTGGAGTTTTGAACTGCAACAGAAGACTCAGCTCTCCGACTGTGACCAGGAAGGACTGTCCTCCGACCTGGCAGCAGTCCATCTCCTTGGACACGGTGAAGTGGAAGACTGATGCTCTGTTGGCTGGAAACAGTTTGGTTGAAACCACACAGAAACGGACGCTTGACGTTTGAGACAAAATTTTGACTTGTAACAGAGTGTTCGAACATTTTATCTACTTTGCATGTTTTCCGCTACTACACCGCCTGTCCCTGCTGTTCTCTACATGAGCAAGCATAGCATGTGTGTGTGTGTGTGTGTGTGTGTGTGCACCTGCTCACCATCACGCACAGTGAGCTGCTGAGCCTCCAGGCCTGTGGTGAGCAGCAGAGTGAGCTCCTGATCTGCTCTCTGTCTGCACACACTGACCTGCTGCTCCCTGCTCGCCTCCTTCAGAACACAACACACTGGGTTTTATCACTGGACACATCAAACCAAACCATGCAAGACCAGGACTGGTGACATGATGAAGATTTAAATGATTCAAACAGGCGACTGATTCAGTTTCATGGCAAGAAGAGGAATTAACTAGATAAGACTAAGAACTGGAATCATCTTCTTTCATGACGAGTTTGTTACCTGGCGGACCAACCATTGATTTACTATAAATGCATCCCATAAAGACATGACCAAGCCAAGAGGAGCAGTGCGCCCCCTGCAGCTTCAACGCCTACCTCCTCATGTGTGTCCATGTGATCCTCCTCGGAGCTCACCTCCTCCTCCTGCAGAGTGAAGACCCGGACAGCGAAAGCCAACGACTCCTCGCTCTTCTCCCCCATTCTTCAGTGTGAAAGAAAGCTGCTCCTGGAAAGGCAAGGAGAGGCCAGAAGGGGAGGAGGTGGAGGAAAAGGGGAGGAGAGACGGGAGGGGGGAAAGAGAGAGAAAAGTGGTAAAAAAGAAAAGAGAAATCTGCAGCATTTCTGGGGGAAAAAAACTGAAATGTATCTTTAAATCTTATTGGATCCAACATGTTAGCAGCTGTTAGCGTTTTACATTTGTACAGTTGGTTTGATGGATGGTCTCATCTTGTCTTTTTGGAGCTCATTCAAGTGATGTATCTCATACATGTGTGCTCGGAAAGGGAGCTCTGCACGGGTTGGGGGCTGAGCAAACAGCATGAGCTTTTTGTCATGTTCCGCAGGTCATTCCTGAGCAGTTTTTGTGATGTCCTCTGAAACTGCATTTTAGATCAAGTAGGCTACTCACTTTTTAACTTGCTCCTGAAACTTGACGACACTTAGTGCATCAACATTAGGTGTGCGCAGTCATGCAGTGGGCCGGATTGAACCCTTTGGCGGGCTGGTTCTGGGCTGTATGTTTGACGTCCCTGACTCGAGGTTTAAATAACTTTCCAAGACCGAACTAACGTATACTAGGTACTGTATAAGTGCCTCGAAACAGGCTATTGTTGTAGCAGTTGTGGTGGCATTGCTGTTGTAAGTGAGACTGACTGAGCGGAACGGCAGAACTGCACCTTGACGCCTTGGAGAGACCGAGGGGGGAGTCGCACAGAACTTTTTTTGGATTTAAACTGTGATGGCTGGGAGCTGATGTGAGATTTAGCCGACAACGTAAAGCACTGGCCGCAGAGTCGGTCATGTCTCTGCAGCCTTGTGTTGCAGCGAAACTGTCTTTCCACGATAACCCCAAGGGAACATTTCCCGTGGGGGTCCAGCAAATGTTCCCCTACCCCCCAGGCAACACTCATGGAACATTCCTCGAACCAAAAATTGCTCACTAGTATTCTTAAAATTAGTGTATTTAAATATTTCTGTATACTGGGGTTCCTAAACAGCCATGGAGTTGCATGAATTGCACTGGAAAAGTGAGAGTTGACAGCTATATACTCTTCACAAGAGGCAGGGGTGCACCACGGACAGGTCGCCAGTAAAGCACTGGGCATGGTGGAGGGTCAGACAAAATGACAACAGCACTCCATCTGCTGGACGTATCGCATTACTGCAACAGCACAGATGAAATATCAAGTCACATTGAATTAGAGAAGGAAATGGAACTAACTTCACATCTGTATATACTAAAGACTCGTCTGCAAAGAAAAGTCATTTTGTGAACACATTTTGGGGCGTGTGACAAGAAAGTCTGAAAAGTGAGGGAGGTGTGGAGCCCCGCAGTACTGTGGCCTTTATTCAGCTCAGCTATCTCAAGTATATACCGTGCTGTGGAGCTGGATACTGTAACACTCTATTAATATCCAAGCGCTGCATAGCGTCCTTGCTACATATAGAGATTCTTCCAAGGCTGTCTATTTGCCACCTTACATTTTAGAAAAGGCATTGTAACTATATTAATGAGCCGCTAAGTTAAAGGGAGTCATCACAGTGACACGTATTGGGGCGTGAATTGCACAGTATGTACAGGACAAAACGCAGTCTCGGTAAAATACGCTGAAATGAGATAGAGGCACCATGTTCCTCTGAGAAGCAGACTTGCGCTGTAAGTAAAACTCAGCTCATACACCGACAGTGGCCGCACTCACACAGAGGTCACTGAGGCATGTTACAGCGCTGTGGTTTACATGGCTTATATGACTGGCTTATACAGCAGCTTGGCATACAGTCATTTCTAGATTCAGTTTCGTAAACTGTACGCACCTGTCGCTCATTCCAACCGGAGAGGCATCAGCTCCTGTCTTCTGTGGACCCTACGGACACACAGTCACATGTCATGAAGCAAACAGGGACCAATTACGCACCAATAAAATTCTTTTAGAATTCTAATCAAGTCTGTTTAAGGGCGGACGAATGAATAAAACCTCACAGAAACAGCAGTGGGCCTTCTGGAGAGGTGAACCATGGCCCTGGTGTCCGGTCTTGGACTTGGTCATCCACCTGGCAAGTGCTAGAAATTCTCACACAACAGCCATTTGAGACTTTGACGACCTTAGCTGAAGAGCCAAGTCTTTATTTGATACATTATAGAGACAGGCTGTCTAGTCAACACACAAGTCTCCATGTTTTCTGGTCTGCGTTGTACAAAACACAAGTTTTACGGTCACACATTGACAAAAAGTGTTGAGTTCATGCTGAGAAAAATGGCCTGTGTGTAGAGACATACTGTAACACCATCACGGACAAACAAAGGACACACCAAGCCGTTTCAAGTCCTGAATGCAGTCCACAAAGCCGTGTCTGGCATGATGCAGTTGAGCGCTGGGGTGTTCTTCTGGACGTCTTCAACGACATGACAAACATTTTCACACTAACACTCGTTGGGTTTGCCCACAGGTACTCCTTCCTTAGACCGCACGTCATTTACACAACTCGAGCTGAAGCTCTTCCTTGATCACCCAGCGCCGACGTCCTGCACGTAGCTCAGCTGAATGGTCCGAGTTGGACTCCATCTCTCCTGCTGCACATGTCAAATTTTCTGTTGAGCTTTCAGAATGCACAGCACTGCCACTGTGACCAGCAAGACTCCGGTGATGAGTCCGATCCGAACCCATGGGAGAGACTTAGACGATGCCTCTGGGGGATGGATGGAAAGCACACAGCATAATCTTAACAACAGAGTCACTATGGTAACGACATCCAACATCTGAGTCACACTCTGACATGAACCTTGTCATCTTGTTGTGCGATTCCCCTACCCTTACCCTACACAGCTGCTCACCTTCATCTGGGAACGATGTCATCGTCTCCTCGAAGGCTTCCATCGATGGCGCCTTTGTCACCACTATCAAAACATCATAAAATGAGCACGGACAGACATGAAGGCACAGGCATGATGATTTTGTACGGTGTCTTTTCTATCCCATTCATTTCTCTTCGAGCGAGGTTCACCTTTCATCAGCTGTGTGGATTCCTCCAGGAGAACAGGTGTAAGATCATTGACACCTGTCACCTCCTCCGTTGTAAC
Organism: Epinephelus lanceolatus; assembly: GCF_041903045.1. Classification (NCBI taxonomy): domain Eukaryota; kingdom Metazoa; phylum Chordata; class Actinopteri; order Perciformes; family Serranidae; genus Epinephelus; species Epinephelus lanceolatus. The sequence continues at coordinate 5,927,737 of NC_135757.1, read as the reverse complement.
TATCGTAGGCCGGTCTGATGCACTGAGCCAGTCGTCTGTCGTCTCGTCATGGTTAAAAACTGCATGAAAAAGAGGTGTTTGACACTGTACTGTCCTGTGGACCATTATGACATCCTCAGAACCGATAAGTCTACTGATGAACATAGATGTTGCTGCACTTAGACGAACAAAATGAAGATTACCAATATCAGTAGGGTCCGTTTCCAGCACAGTCAAAGTGATACTCTCTGGTGTCCCAGACCTGGGCTCATCAGTTTCCCTAAAACGCATCATTAAGGATGGTTAGTCGTAGAAGTAGAAGAAGTAGTACAAAGCTATGAGTATATTTTGTTTGATGTTTTGGGCACTGCTCTACTCCGAAGTCAAATAAACTGCTCTCTTTGTCGTCTGAAATATTGTGCCACTGGCCTTCCTTGGGAGTGGGAAGAGTGGGGAGTCAGAGAATGCTACGCCAAAGGTATGACGTTGATTTGACGCAAGAGTACAAATCCCGTTTAACTCTACAGGGGAACTCTGTCAATGGAGTCTGGTGGCTTCCACAGAACTTACCTGGTTTTATACAAACAGTGGTACTCTCCACTGTCACTTATCTTTGTCGGGCTCATGTACAGATGAAATGCTTCTTTACCATCAAACCCTAGACTGATTCGGGACACGTCCTCGGGGCTAGACACCACCACAGTCGAGTACAAATCCTGTAAGTGGAAAGAGATGATTGGATGTCAAAAGAAAATACGTTGACGACAGAATACAAAGCAACAATAGTGTACTGTGCTGACAAAGAAGGCATCTAGCAAGGGAACCTTCAGTGCGCCAAAACAGATGTATGAAAATATGCTTGCATCTGGCACAGTACCTCTTTTTCTATTGACAGTATGGTGCTGCCGTTCCTGGTCCACCAGATGAGCATATCGCTGACGGACTGGCTTCTGGAGATCTGAACATAGCAGGCAAGATCAACCGAGTCACCAGCAGGCACCACTATCGAGCGCTTAACATGGGGCACTTGAGAGAGAGAAAGAGAAAGAGGACGGCAGATATGAAGACGATTTTGCGATCAGGATAATCACAAAATGAATCCTATACTTAGCGACGGAACAAGAAATTAAGGATGAAGGATGGAATTGATCAGCCCTGACAACTAGATGTTTCCAGGTGTGCACCTCCCCACAAACTCACCCGTGACAGTGAGCCATACTGTTGCTACGGTTTTCCTTCCTTGCCAAATGCACTCGTACATGTCAGTGTCACTGAGCATTGTGTCCCGGAGGACCACAGACCAGTCTCCCTCCCTGAGCTTGTCCTCCGAGAGCGGCTCAACGCGGTCCTGGAAGATGCACAGGACAGGAAATCACAAGTCTCTGTCTTCTGTCTTTAAATGTACATTTCATGCATTGCTATATATTATTAGTTGCATCAACATGCTAACCTGAAATTTGTCCCCCTGATGTAGCTCCCCGCTCCACAGGATAGCCACATCCTCCCCCATTGCCTCCCACTGGACACTCCCTTCCTCCTCCAGGTAGGCTGAGCCATCACAAGGCAAGATGGCCGACTCCCCGTACTCCACCTGAAGATTTAGTGACTGCACCATCTGCAGGGCTGGACAAAGAGAAGTGGAGCATGAAAGAATAGAATAAATGATGCAGAGAGACGGAGTGGTCAACGAAAGCGACACACTCACCGTGGCAGAGCCGTCCGTACTGAAGACACAGCAGCATCAGCAACACACACGGAGGGAACATCTTGGCACTTCTTCCTCCTGCACAGCTCAAACAGAGAGACCTCATTCGTGGATGGTTTACTGAACAGGCCATTCAGGCACAGGCCCAGGGGCCCACAGTGGCAGGAGATCAAAAACACCACATAGGGATGCAAAGGAACTGCAAAGACACACACAATAACTCCAAAGAGACACAAAACAACCAGAAGGAGACACATGCTGACTAGAAAAAAGACACAAAATGACCTCAAAGAGACACAAACCCACAAAAAGACGCCTAAGGGCCACAAAGAAAGTCTGTGTCCCACTCCTGTGTAGGAGAGGTGGTGGGTCGCCTTTGCAGATCTGTGCCCAGGGGCCCACTGTCTCATCATCTGCCCATGCTGCTATATGCACATTTGTATTCTCTATTATAAATGGTGATGATAGAAACCACATTTTTATTCAAAGCAAGAACTGTTGCTGTCCAAACATTCGTGGAAACATGGAAACATTTGTAATAATAACAATAATTGTGCTCACCTCAGCTTGCAGCGTTTTAGAAACGGATATAAGCTCCTCCGGTTGAGTTCAGCATGGGGAAAATACTCACAGAGCTGCTCAGATACATGGGGTGTCCTCCTGTCTCGTCACCTCTCCCATTACAGCCCTGTAAATCTCAACTGCACCGGATGCCGCCTTCAGGTGCTGTGGGAAATGTCAGTATCACATCGCAAGTACTCTCAAAAATGATATCATGTAATTAACAGATTATTCTTGCATTTTACTTGAGTATTTTCATTTTCTGCTGCTTCATACTACATTTATCTGATATCTTATCTAGACTGAGATTAATAATCCAAAAATCAAGTCTAATGGCACCCATGCAACCCCGAAGTTATAAATCAGATCTTGATGAACAAATTATTCAAGTTGGAAATCTTTACTGATGTACATTTTATTGGCAGTTGGCAGATGGTGTCCTGGGGGATCTCCTCCCAGACCTGGATCACAGTATCAGGGAGCTCCTGGACCGTCTGTGGTGGTACTTGGAGGCGTCGGATGCACCAATACTTAACGTCTCATAGGTGCTCAATTGGATTTAGGTCAGAGGAACAAGAGGGCCGGTCAATGACATCAATGCCTTCATCATCCAGGAACTGCTGACACACTCTGGACACAGGAGGCTGGGCATTGTCCTGCACCAGGAGGAACCCAGGGCCCACTGCAACAGGAGGAACCCAGGGCCCACTGCACCAGGAGGAACCCAGGGCCCTCTGCACCAGGAGGAACCCAGGGCCCACTGCACCAGGAGGAACCCAGGGCCCACTGCAACAGGAGGAACCCAGGGCCCACTGCACCAGGAGGAACCCAGGGCCCACTGCAACAGGAGGAACCCAGGGCCCTCTGCACCAGGAGGAACCCAGGGCCCTCTGCAACAGGAGGAACCCAGGGCCCACTGCACCAGGAGGAACCCAGGGCCCACTGCAACAGGAGGAACCCAGGGCCCTCTGCACCAGGAGGAACCCAGGGCCCACTGCAACAGGAGGAACCCAGGGCCCACTGCAACAGGAGGAACCCAGGGCCCACTGCACCAGCGTCAGGTCAGACAGTCGCTCTGAGGATTTCATCCTGGTACCTAACAGCAGTCAGGGTACCGTTGGCTCTGACATGGAGGTCTGTGTGACCCTCCAAGGATCTGCCTCCCCAGACCATCACTGACCCACCGCCAAACCGGTCATGCTGGATGCTGTCACCATGGCGTCTCCAGACTCTTTCATGCCTGTCACGTGCTCAGTGTGACCCTGCTCTCATCTGTGAAGAGAATAGAAGAAAGAGGCGCCAATGGCGGACCTGCCAGTTCTATTGGCAAATGCCAATCAAGCTGCACGGTGCTGGGATGTGAGCACAGGTCCTACCAGAGGACGTGGGGCCCTCATGCCACCCTCATGGAGTCTGACAGTGTGGTCAGAAACATGCACACCGGTAGCCTGCTGGAGATCGTTTTGTAGGGCTCTGGCAGTGCTCCTCCTGTTCCTCCTCACACAAAGGAGCAGATACCGGTCCTGATGCTGGAAGACACAGCAAACCTTCACATATGGGTGTGACATCCTGGAGGAGCTGGACTACCTGTGCAACCTGATTGGGCTGCAGGTACTGCCTCATGCTGCTAGTAGTGACAAGGACACTAGCAGAACACAAAACTAGAGACTTTCACTTTTACTTCCCAGGTTGGTTAAAGAGCCAGGTGCCTGAGCGCCCCAGAGTCAGTCTCACATGCAGCCAAACTCCATGGGACCTCCACATTGTGCTTAGCTGGCAGCATGCATGTGGGAATCAGACACCAGGAGGCACGTGGCACGAGTCTCACTTATCCACAGTGGGGAATTCAAAGTGCAGGAAGCATTTGGAGTGCAGTTTGGGTACAATGTGGTTTACAGCGTGGCATTATGACCTGTATTTATTTTAATACAGCACGCCAAAAGAAACACAAATGAGTGTGACGGCCTCCTGAGATCCAGCACAGCAGTGAGAGGTATGTGTCATATAGGTGGAGCAGATCGGTTTCCAGAAACATTAGACAGTACCACATGTGCATCCACAGGGACACCCTCTCACTCACCCGTGATGCTTTCAGGCACCATGGGAGAAACATACAACACCTTAACAGTTCAACAAAGTAGATTGCAGTAAAGATGGTGAACCTGTGTGTGAAGCTGCGCCGGCGCCCTCTGCTGTTTTGAGAGAGAAGTGAGAGAGCTTGCCTGAGAGTACCTGGTGTTCTATGAACTGAACAAACCTCAAAGAGACGTGCAGATTTGAACGGTCAATTCTTTATTTCATGGCAAATCAATCATGTTCAGGACTTGTTTTCAAGATAAACGAGCTTCAGACGGCAGTAGTAAAAAAAGGATCTGAAGTGACAGAGCCTTATGCAACCTCCAGACGAGCTGGCCGACTTGCTGGCAGTGCGTCGTGCGCTTCACAGTGCTACATTCTCTCATCGCCCTGAAAGAATATCCTTCACGAGAAAACACAAACATTGCTTCTTCACAACTACAATACAAGCCAGGAGCAACTGATAACTAGAAATAACATGATCAATGACCTTTATCCAACTAGTTAAAAGCAGCATTACTACATGACACAGAACAGATGTGGTAATAAGTGGAACAGAAGATGCTCTATCTACATAAACAGGGTTACATGTGCATTATCCAGTGATGTCCAAACGAAGCTTCACGAACCACCAGTTGTATTTGCTGAACCCACTAGATGGCACTCTTTGTGTAATGAAAAAGGCTCAAGGGATGGCAATGCAGTTTGGTTTCAACCCTTTGTTGAACAAAGAGTGCCAGAGTGGACCCAAAAAATAAAGACAATGGCTCATGAAGCTTCATTTGGCCATCACTAGTATTATCTCACCCACTATAAGGTTGCTGCCAATAGCTCAAACATTACAGCTTCTTCAAGCCGAGACACTGACAACAGCAAAAGAAAATGTTCCTATACATGAGTGTGTGAACAGGCTCAACTCAAAGTTAATAGACTTGGCCCTGTTTTGTTTTATCCTTTTCTTTTCACTGACAATACACCATGGTCGATGAAGTTGGAAGCCTCAGATTAACAAAGGCTGGATGTGCGTGCGTGTTTTGCATTCAAGAATAAAGCCATTGTAATTTAGCACACAGAGAGACGCTAAAATAATCCCCAAACAACACTTGGACAAGTCATCAGAGGGACAACACTGCGGCTCACACTCCTCGTGTGGGGCCTGACTGGAAACGTGAGAAAGGCGAGCTTTGACTTGACAAATCCACCACGAAACTGCACATGAAGCTGTGACATCAAACATGGCCTCATACGTCAGAGAGCACATGTTGACCCCTACAGCTGACTGACATACACATGTAGCACCCAAGCAAAAAATCAACAGTCATTAAGTTGTTTAAAAGAAATCAAGTTCCCCTCGTGTCTGTCGACTGAGCTCCACCAGGACAGTGATGCTGCATTCATGTCATGTGGGAATAACCAACATTCACTTTAATGCTCTTGTACAGACTTTATTTGCACCTGACCAGCTTCATCTCACAAACACAAACTCAGTTATGGTACATTTTAGGGCTTTTTTTGTTGCAAAATATCAAACAAACCAAGGTCATTTTACACTATGATCAAAACATGAGTAAATTATTTTCTATATTTCACAACTAATGTTTTCTTCAGTTCCGTCTCCAAACCTCAGATTCACAAGCAGTACATATCATCTGATGGCTAAACTGAACCGTGTTCCCCATTAGGACATTCTTTTCTCCCGTCTTTCCCATGGGACATGAATGCAGCATTCGACACTAGGTTTTCTCTCCGATACGGGACACAGCAGCACCCGCGGGCGGCTTCCCAAAGTCCTCAAACCTTCTTTAAAGCTCTGAGAGCGTGTTGAGCTCAATCACTTCAGGATGAAATGTTACGATCTTCACACTGGCGTGTCGCTCATTGCTCCACTCTGGGCGCGAAGTCGGGGCGTCGCGTCTGGATGATCTTCGGTCGCAGCGGGCGAGGCTTCTCATCTTGGTCGCTGTCGTCGGGGGCCGAGCTGTCACCCTGCTCGTCCTCGCAGACGTGGACGACCACGCTGGGGGTGGTGGGCGTGGCAGTGTGGAGCTCGTACTTGTCTCCTGGGGAATCACACAGAAGAACGATCAGATGAGGGTCAGTGTGATGAAAGTCACAGAGGTTAAGTCTAGGAAGTCTGAGCTCAGTTAGGAGCGACCAGCAGACTGCAGAGAGCGCACACTTTAAGAACGTACTGTTTCTTTGTCATGCATTAGCTACGCTCAGCAAGTTTCAATGATGAGGCGACACACTGTACCTGGTCCGAGCTTTGAGATGGCACACAGCAGGTCGTAGTTGATGACTGGCGTGGCGTCCTGGGACTGTTCCCAGCCGACTGGAGGGGAGGCAGGCGGCGAGATCAGGAACTGTTTGTCCGGTTTGGGCGGCTCCAGCCGAGGACTGCCTATGTGGACAGACTGTGCACACAAGGGCACGTGTGAGTGAGCAGTTCAAAACACACTGAAGAAATTTGAACAAGATGAACGAGACGCTACCTGAGCGAAGTACAGTCTCATTTCTTTGCCGTTGAAGTCCGTCTTGTGAAGCCGGAGTCTCGCCTCCGCTGCGGCCAGAGCATCGCTGAAACTGATCCTCACCCGCCGGAAAGACTTGAAGTACTGGAACTGCACCTCCGGGTCGAATGACCGGAACAGAGCCTCGAAACTGGCCTGAAAACACACAGGGACAGAGGTGAGAACAGGGGGGGAGGAGACTGAGCTTCATCACTCCGCTCTTCTGTCCCTTCTTATCTAAAAATATTAAACGCTGTGAGCCAGAGGCAGCCATGAATACAGTTATGAGATCTCAAGTCGCTATGAATAAAAGTGATAAAAATAGCCTCTATTAGCATACACTATATCTGTCCTCTTGATTCGAGAGCCTGCAGACTGTGTGTGTCTGAGTGTCAGCTATGGCCTCAACTTTACTTGACCAACTGTTGTTACAGAGGCAAACCAAGAGAGAACAACGAACCTGACACACACTGTAAAGACATATTGGATCAAACTCTGTATTGGCAAGTGAACAATACTGTGTTTTACCCAGTGGACTGCAATGCAGCACAAGAGCAATCACTGGCTGTGGACTTGTGCAGTGAGTCATGATGAAGTCAAAGGAATATGGAGTACTCAGCTTTGCCTGAGGAGGTCTTCCAGTCGCATATTATCACCCACAACACTCAAGACACGTCAACCTGACCCCACATGCTGATAAACATTTCCCTTCCCGGAATCCTCTAGAGGGTTCTCTGCGGAGTCTCCAGGAAAATCAACAATACTCGGACATTAAAGAACATGTCTCTGTAAACTGTAAACCAAATTACCTGCCTATTGTGTGGAGTGTTCTGATTCGGTACATGTGTACACGTTCTTTAAACGCAGCTTAAAGACAAAAGAGCAAAAGGACAGACGGGCTTTACCGAGCTGATGTGGACGCAACACAAGGACTACTTTGGACACGAGTATGTACTCTTGTCCTGTTGTGCCAAGTTCTCTTCACTGAAATGATAACTCCCAATGGCCCAACTTTGACCAATGGCCGACCGTCAGCTTGGTGTGTCAGGGCCTGTCAAGGAATAGCCAGGGTGCTGCTGCCATACACTTGTCCATGGCATGAAGCGCTACTTGGCCATTGCTAGTTGAAACCAAACTCCATTGCCATCCCTTGAGCCTTTTTCATTACACCAAGAGCGCCATCTAGTGGGTTCAGCAAATACAACTTGAAGCTCATGAAGCTTCATTTGGCCATCACTACTGTAACTGTAAATGTTATGAAAACCCTCTAGTATGGGTTTGGTTCCTAAAAACGTCGTATTCTACATTTTCCATAACACAACCCCTACACATCTTTTCCCTTCCAACATCTTTTGAGGTGTAGTTCTAGAAACCTACAGTCTCCAAGCCCGAGCCAAGACCCAGATGATATCACTATGACATCATCACAGTCAGAGCCTTAGACGACAGAGTGCTCTTACAGGCTGTGCTCCTCACGGCGAGAAAACTGGCCACTACTTGTGAAATCGGGAGTGCCGGTTAAATCAAATCCTACTGATAGATTCATCGGTAAAGAAATATGTAGCTTCAGGCCCAACCAGTAGAGACTGGTGGCTTCAATCCAAAAATATTTAGAGTCCTCTTCAGAAAATTAGTGCAACATTTAATAGATTTAAAAGGAGCACTTGAAGTAGGGCACTTTCCTACCTGTGCAATGGAAGAGTTGAACACTTCCTGGTTGGTCACCGAGGCGGCCAGGCAGAAGCGGTTACACTTGGTGGTCTTGATGTGCATGATGGGCAATCCGGGGAGGCGGAACCTTTTCCACCTGATACCTGAGGTCAGGGTGCAGCGGGACGCTGAAACAGTCTGCAACGGTGCTGATGATGATGGAGAGGAAGGGGGAAATCGGGGAGATCGGAGGAGCGTTGCCTTCCCCAGGGTGACAGACGAGAAGGAAGTAAAAGATGCTCCTTAACAGGAAACAGGTGCGCTTTTTTCCCCCAGCACCGACCTCTTACATGTGGATGTTCTGCCTTTTCTGTCTTCACACTGAACTAGTCCACAGTCTTAGAAGACGCTACGCTACATTCACGTCACCTTGGTCAACGTGTAGCCTCGTGACCCACATTCCAAGGTTATCTGGTCTGGGTCTCCTGCCACAACACGTCCAACTAAAATCCAAAATCCAACATGTAGCGTTCAGCACTGTGTCCAGTGTGTCACTGGCAGCCTGTGTGAGCTCTGCAGCAGCCTGACAAGTGAAGGAATTTTCCAGAGATTTGGATGTGGAGAGCCGAAAATGTCATTCAGCCTCTTCTGAGCTCACTCTCTCGCCCTCTCTCTCCCACTGCTCCACAGCCGCTTAAATGAGCCCCTGCCAGCCGATGACGCATTACCCACAATCCCCTCCCTCTCCTCAGCCTGGTCTCATTCATTTGTTCATTCACCACAGGCCAATCGCCTGTGGAAGAGGGAGGGACGGCCTGTTTTTTTTTTTCTTTCTGCCTATCCTTCTACCGACAGATACAAGCCAATGCTGACTAATCAGACAGAAAGAAGGGCAATGTGTGCGTGTGCGTGTGTGTGCGCGTGTGTGTGTGCAGAGAGAGAGACTGGAAAATAATGACATCACTGTTGAGCCAACTGACGCATGAATTTGCTTTTTGTTGCATTTAACTGCGGACAATAATCCTTTGTTGAGTGGAAAATATGTGACAATGCGCCTTTCACCTCTTGATTTCACACACATACCAAAGACTCAGCTGAGGGCATGAAGCTAGATGGCTCATGTGGATGAATCTGAGCGAGAGAGAGAGAGGACAGCTGACAGACAAGCAGAAGAGAAAGGCAGGAATAGAATAAAAGAGCGAAAAGAGAACGAGAGACATGACGGGTGGGAAGAATGCAGGATGGAGGGATGAAGGGATGAAACGCAAGAGGTGGGGAGAGGTGGTGCTCATGGAAAGTATGCAGTTTGATAACACGCTTTTATGAGGTATTAATAGCAGAGAGCTTGAAGTAGAGGGGAAGTGTGTGAGTGTGTGTGCAGCCAGCAGTTGGAAAAACAAGACCAGACTGTGCAGCTAGTTCCTGAACATTTGCACCTATGTGTGCGTGTGTGAGTACACGGACACTTGTTGGTTCGAGAGAAAAGGTGATGGTCTGGTTGGAACGTGCCCATCATAAACTATTAGATTAACATGTCAACACACTGAGGCCCACTAAGTGTAGGTGTGCATGTAACGTGTCTGCGCCGGATGGAAAATGTGCGTGTGGAAAATGAAGTGGCGTAATGTCAGCCCGCCTCCCCGACAGTGAAACCGATGCGCTTATGTTACGTGTTGTTTGTTGATGTTAAACATTACCGTGTGAGTGTGTGTGTGTAGGTGCTAATCATCTCCAGACCTCACCCCGCTGTGGCCGCCATGTGAGAGTGTACACACTCAGCGCCGCAGTTTTCCACCCCTATGTTTTTGTTTGATCTTCCCATTTTTTCCATTCCCTCACTGGACAGACAGGCAGGTGTGCACACGCTCAAAAAAACACTGGACACAGTGCTGCGTTACTCGCCAGCTGTTACTGTTTTATTGCATCATGTCCACCTTACCAAAGCTGAGGAGGAAGTTACATCGCTCAACTATGTTTCCAAATAATCTGTATAACTGAACTATTTTTTACGACACACAAAACTCCCAAAGCTCTCTCCGTTTCCATTTCTATAACCACTGAGACTCTTTGTACTTTTAGGTGGATTCCAGTTCCCTCAGGTCAAATTCCAGTGACACATCCTTATTTTTACAGCCCCGGCTCTACACGCCTCTGCCCTGCGACAAAATCCACTTTCAGCCAGACGGGCATCAAGTAACGGAAGCCAGACTCCACTGACAGGCTGTTTCCCTGTGGCCTTCACAAAATTCCACATCTGAGCAGGAAGAAAAGTCCCGGAGCACAATGACACATTGCTCCCTTTTTCCAGCTCGAACACTTTCAGAACTACACAAGTGTATCTCTCACTCTTCCACGGACTCTGAGTCACTGCCGGTCCAACACAACAAAACTGCTCACATTTTCCATTTGGCATAAAACTTGTTTGTGTGAAGCTGGTGCTTCTCGTCCATCGATCCATGTCCAACTTGCTTATCCTGTTGTGTAAGAATGCCAATCACACACGTATAGTCTTGATGCTTTGCGTAGTTTTGCATCAAAGTAATAACTGGAACAAGATTTGAATGTGATTACCTCAAATTTTGATGATCTCATCCACAGCTGCCACTGGGAGTGTGTCCCGTTGGAAGTCCATGACTTACCAGACCTACATCGGAGTTTTCCCTGACCTAAATCTGTTCTTCCATGCTGCATCATTAATGCTGTTTTTACAACGTTTTCTGTTCCAGTTGGGCTTTAACTTGCACAACAAACTGGAAAATACATTCCGCTTCATCCCTGTAAAATCACGTCTTGATTATAATCTGACTTTCACTGCTTTACGTTTTTATTACTAACTGGTCAAAGCAAGAAAAAGACGAACCGATTTCCACAAGGCAGAAAGTTAAAGATGACACACTTCTTCAATATTTTAAAGGGACACCATGTCGCATTTTCAGTTGTTTATTGGCAAAAATCAATGTCTACATTCATAAATATTGGTGTACTATTACCTCCACCAATAATCTGACTTATTCTTGTAAGGAGGAGAATTTCGGATTTGTGCAGGTAAGTTGTTCCGCCATCTTGAAAATACATCCTCCAGCAAGGGACATTTCGTTGAGAGCCAGGCCAGCACTGCGTGACTGAGAAGCCGAACGAGGAGCCTACTGCAGCATAACAAACTCCCACTCTTTGAGCATAACCATGCATATGCGGCATCCTCGTCGCCAAGACAGCGCAACAGGGAATCAAAACAGCAATGTGACCGGCGGATTCAAAAAACGAGGGTCAACATCGGGGTAGCCTTTCCCAGGTGGAGAGCTGCTGACGGAGAAGGTTTTTAAAAGGGACGGTGAAGTTGCCTGCTTTCTTCTCAACAGGTATGTTAACGTCGTGGTCTTGACTGTCGCTCCTCCTCTTCCTCTCAGTCCTCTCTCTCTCCCTCCTGTTGCAGGTGTTGAATCACCAGATGAGGATCAAAATATAAATGAATAATGTAACCCGTCATAGTTGATGCTTGTTACACTCTGAGGATCGTAGAGCAATATAAGCACTTTGGGAACATTTGCTTGTGTTCGTTAGCTAGTTGCTAGATGCTATGTGGTACCAACCCCCAAGTAAGGTTACTTACTTATTTCAATGTTTTACAGTTTCAAAATAGCAAAAAACGTAAAGGGCCTGAAGCAAAAGACAGAGCATGTGAGCGGAGCGGGGAGCGGAAAGATTTTGTGTTGAGTGAGGAGCGGCTATTTTTTTGGTGGATCCTTATCTCTCGCTCCAATTTTGCTCCGGTCGCTCATGCCCCACCCAGAATGCATCTTTGCACCTGCGCACACCCACACTATTTTCTTTCAAAACTATGGAGTTTACTGTGCACTTCAGAAAAGAAACTGAGAAGAGAAGCAGCGGTACCTTGGAGAACAGTCCCTAAGTGCGGGGAGAGGCGAAAGGGCTTCCCCGGTTAGGGTAGTACGACGCAGTTTTTTTGAGCCGAGTGGTGAGCGACTGGAGCGGGATAAAATTTATGATGGAGTGGAGCGGAGCGAAGAATGCGCAGAACCACGCGGAGCGGACGAGCAGTGCAAAGTGACAGGTCTGCAAGCGAGGAGCGGAAATTTTCACCGGCTCCGCTCCACTCACATGCTCTGAAGGGGAACTAGTTTGTTTTTCAACCTGGGCCCTATTTTCCGATCTACTTTTGTCTAAATGAGTGATAGGATGTTCAATATGTGACATTTCTCCAGTACGAAGCTAGGGCTGACCTGCCTGCAGCCCGTGAGCATGCGCTATATTAAATAATAGGGCATTCAGACAGCGTCAAACAACGTCACAATACGTCCACTAAAAGTGCATTTTTTTCACACATCCTATCACTCATTTAGACAAAAGTAGATCGGAAAATAGGGCCCAGGTTGAAGAAAACACTAGTTCCCCTTTAAAGTGGAATACTTTCTCGCACAAGTTGACGTCGTGAATCAGTCACCTAAATCATAATCTCCTGCATGGAACAGGCTTTAGTGATGATTGGATCTTCAAGTGTTTCAAAAATGCTTATGAATTTTAACTTCAAATATTCTGCTTCCTCACTTGTAGAAATTTTTAGACACAGCTGCCGCAACATTTTGCAGTGATATGTCGAGTTATAGCCGACAAACGCCATGGCTAAACCCAGCTAGATAACAAGGTCGTGTGCGTGACATCTAAGACAACACTACACAACAGCTAATTAATATGCACAAGAAAATAGCTGGACAGCCTTCAGATCTTTCCATCATTAATAAAAGAATTCAGTCAACGCCACAAAATAATCTGTTAATGGGACCTCTTAGCGACACTGCACAGTTCAGTTCGGTACGCTTTCTTTCCAGTTTCCACTGTGAAAAGTTGTGGATGCAATGGAACCATTCCATACTGTCCCCATTTGTGGCCACCCTTCTGTTGGGGTACCTAGCACACAGATCTGATTTGAACAGGTGCAGCTGTGAACACTGCAGTCTGCTGATTGGTCGATAGCAGATGGTCGGGCTGACAATCATATCCTGTGTGTCGATGAACAACAATGGAAGCTCTTACTGTCTTCATGTGTGTAAATGATTCCTTCCTTCTCATCCTTAAACACAATCAAAACAGTGTTCTCAAGAACTCATAAAACATTCACACACCCTTAGTGGAATATTAGTCATATGATCTGTCAGCTGACCGTCAGATCCTCGCAGACGCCCCGTGGAAAAACAGCAGGATCATGGAGGAAAGGAAAGAAAGGAAAAAACAAACATTTTTGCATCAGATGCCCTTTGCCCCCTCTACTCTGTTGTTTTTCCTTTTCCATCAACGTCAGCAATCCCCTATGGCACACCGACAAGTAATGGCTCATGTCGCTGCACTGTGTGTGCATGTGGTTGGTAAACTGCCTGAATGTGTATCAGCAGTTGGGATCAGGACTGTCAGTCCCTCCAGGATGTCACCACAGTTTCACCCTGAATATGATGGCGACCCTTCTTAAGCTATGCCACGGAATTCATCATTTTATTTTCACCGTAATCTGGATTATGGCCGCGTCTTCCAGCGCCAAACTGGAATGTGTTTTCCAATGGCAATAGTACCTAACGCTGCGCTTATCCTCTTTCAAACAATGAGCAACAACAAACGGTGACTATCTAATCACTACCAGCTGTGTGACCAGGGTGTGTCTGTGTCTAAGTCATCACTTGCATGAGTGTGCAACGCTTGTTTTCTACAGTCAGGTCTACTGCCAGTGATCAGCGCCTCGCTACAACTCTTGGTGTGCATTAACTTCTCCACATTAAGAAAGCATGTTCAATACACCACTTGCTACACCTCTGATGGGATAACGTGGTATTACCTCTCATCTCTGACAGCCATCTGTGCGTTAGGGATTAGCTTGCCTTGTGACGTTAACATATTGTTAAATTTAACAGAGCCTGAGCCAGCTTAAAGGGATAGTGCACCCAAAAATGAAAATTCAGCCATTATCTACTCACCCATATGCCGAGGGAGGCTCAGGTGAAGTTTTAGAGTCCTCACAACACTTGCAGAGATCCAAGGGGAGAGGAGGTGGCGCCCCAGATTCAAACGTCCAAAAACACATGATTGAAACCACAAAATATCTCCATACTGCTCGTCCGTAGTGATCCAAGTGTCCTGAAGCCCCGACATAAAAAGTTGTTTGGAAAAATGTCATTTGAAGAGAGGCAGTCAGAGCTACAGGCTACAATGAGGCTAAAAACAGAGTTCAAATGACGTTTTTCCAAACAACTTTTTATGTCGGGGCTGCAGCACACTTGGATCACTATGGATGAGCAGTATGGAGATATTTTGTGGTTTCAATTATGTGTTTTTGGACGTTTGAATCTGGGGCGCCGTCAGCCTCCATTAGGTGGAGTTGTGTTGCTACCTCCTCTCCCCTTGGATCTCCGCAAGTGATGTGAGGACTCTAACACTTCACTTGAGCCTCCCTCGGCATATGGGTGAGTAGATAATGGCTGAATTGTCATTTTTGGGTGCACTATCCCTTTAAGGTAAAGATGGTTTATGATTTCTAATGAGTCATAATCAGATATTGATACATTCATCGAACATTTAACATATTCCTGTATTAATATTAGCTGCATATAAAGTGAATTAACGTGATGTTTACAAGCTAATGCTCGGCTCATCTGCATTATTAATGCAATTTACACATTTTTGTAACTGTTGATTTATGAAATCAGACTTCTACTGAGTGAAACATTTAGTAAAATTTAGAACTTCAGACATTCATGATACACCGATCAGCAAAAACATTATGCCACACAACAAAAACTGTTTAGAAATGGCCTGTGGAGCGTGACAGAAAGCTCAAGGTGTCGACCTGGCGTATAAATTTCCCAGGTCCCAATCTGCTTGAGGATTCTTGGGATGTGCCGGTACCCCAGATGTACCCCTAATCCAAGGTGGGGCCTCCTTGGATCGGACTTGACCCTTGACACAGGATCTGTGGGAGTGTCCTGCGGTGTCTGGCACATCCATGTAGTCCAGTGGGCTGTGAGGTGGGTTAATGGCACGTGCCACAGATGCTCAATCAGATTGGGATCTGGGGAATGTGGAGGCCAGGTTGACACTTTGAGGTCTTTGTCACATTCCTTGGGCCATTCCTGAGCCATGTTTGCAGTGTGGCGTTGTACATGGTGCAAGGAAACCCTACCAATGTCAACAGTAACATGATCACATAACAAACCCTGAAACAAATCCATATGTTACATGCATCTTACACCTGTCTGTGGACTGTTTCCAAAGCTACTCTTCTGTATCTCTGGTTGATGTCATTCTTGTGCCTCACCCACTGGGATCAAACTGATCTGATGCAAGTTAAGCAAGAACCAGAGTCACTACTGTCATGTGTCAGATCACAACCACAGTAGGGCAGTGTTGTTTGACCTACTGACTCCATCTAGTGGTCTCGGTATAGCACCACCAAACCCCATTCAAACATTAAATGATCAGTGTTTCCTTGCTCCATTTCTTTCACAGGACAGTACTGAACATATTGTACATGATCAGGAAAAAATCTATACACAAAAATGCACGCATCGGCCACTATATGAGCACAGACACACACTACGTCCTTACCTTCAGGCTAACTTCATTGAACAAATCCTCCGGTACTTTGCAGGCTATCAGGGCGTTGGGTAAATCGGTAAACTGGACATCCACCGTCGCCTCCTCCTCCCTGCCATTCTCCGCCTGCTGCATCACGACTTTATGATGATTTGGGCTGTTATCTGGAAGCACAGGAAACCATTTTACACTTTAATTAAAACACTTGGCTAACGCCCACCACCCCTGCCTTACTGTGTAGTTAGCTTAATGGCTATTACAGTGATTCATTTAATGTCGTACGTACCAATAAAGGCGTTATATCATGATAATGTGGTGTGAAGCAGCTCTCTCTCTGCGGTGTTTTCCTCCGAACAGCCCAAAGAATTAAGCGAGTGTATTAGCTTGAAAGCTGCACTAAGCGGACTAGCTAATTATGCTAAGCAGGAATCCGCAATGACGCCGCTAAACACGCGATGTTTTTTAAATATCTCCTCTCGGGTTAGTGTGAGTAATGGCGGTCGTCTTGTAGTTAGAAATGTCATAAATTAAAACAGCGCAATATTCTCTAATATTGACTGTGGATAGACTTCTCGGATAATTCAGTTAGCATAGCGCAGAGGAGACAGGATGTGACGTCAATTGTAGAGCAGCCGAGATGCATTTCCGGTTTTAATATTTGTGCTTTTTCCGTTGATGTTTTTTAATATAAAACATTAGAAATATCTGTCGAGATATTACAGAATATAAACTTTCACAAAAATGCTTTTGTTTAGTATATAAAAATATAATATTTCGAACAATCTGCTGTATTTGACTTCGAGTGCTGCTCTGCTCCCCTCTCGTGGCAGCCTCTTGTAGATAGATAGATAGACAGATAGATAGATCAAATTAGTATGTGGACATTAGAATATAGAAATATAAAATATATACAAAAATGAGTAGTACTAAATTTAAAATATACAAGAAATATACAAGAATAAACTAAAAATATCAAATTGCAGGAGTGAAAAAGATGAAATCATATACACAACACAGTGAGAGGTGACGTAGAGGTTGTTTAAAAAATGTGCAAAATAGCTCCAAGTGTGCAATAGAGTGTGCCAGGGCTGACGTCAAAATCCGGAAGTTTAGCATTGCGCTGGTTCCCGGGAAGAGAAAGTGAATGTGATTTTTGCATTGCATTTTGGATTATGTCAGAAAATAAGCTCTGTGGCTAACACAAGTTTATGATACTTACAGGTTTTGTTCAGCGAGATAATCTTCACATATGAACACCTTTCATACCGCATTTGAAGCTTAAATGCGATCGCCAGAAGTAAAAAGCTAACGTTAGGCTTTAATGGACCACGGTCGCATGACTCTTGACGTCACCGCCACTAAGCTTTCAACTGATTTTGGCCGCTTTATTTTAAAAACATTGTATAATGGGAAAATCGGACTGTTTAAGCTAAATAAGAAGCTGTAATGGCGGACTGCCAGCACTCTCGCCTGTTCGGGGATGATGACGTTTAATGTCCCCGACAGGGTTTGTAGTCGTATTGAGCATCTTGTTAGCATAGCAACCGCCTTTTTTACGACACGTAAAAGCTTCAAAATTCACAAGTAGGGTATTTACTGACGTGTTTTATGTCGTAGAACAAAACCTGAAACTCGCTTAAACTTTTGTTAACCACAGACCCTATTTAAGGCATGTTACCAAAATCCCATTCAAAAATGTAGGCCTGTTGACTTTTAGACGAGAGAACCGGAAGTGCTAAAAGCGCTAACGGAGTTCCGGGTTTACTGGCACACTCTATTGGTTATTACCAGCAGTGCAAACAAATGGCTGTAATGTAACTATTAAGCTAGAGGATAGAGGGCTGAGACTGCTCTGGGTGGTCAGGATTATCCATGATGGATAACAGTTTGCACAGTGTCCTCCTCTCCACCACTGCTTCAAATGCGTCCGGCACTACTTTGCCGTTGAACCTGGTTAGACTTTCTGGATTCTTCACATGCAGGGATGTCAATGGAAGTTCCAGAGGTTGCAAAACTGTCTCCCTTAAATCTTGGTTTGGATTGTGATTTTGTCTTGCTTACATTTTTGTTTACTGTCACGAGTTGTGTTTTTGAATGTCCCCAGAGATTGGGTCAGACACTATTTGATGCACTATGAATGTGACAATATTGTGACTGAATTCATCCACTATCTCACATGCATATGCTCTCCTTCTTTCTCTTTAGCTTGTATGGAAGCTTCAGAATCACTGCTCTCATATTCGCTGGCATATCCAGTTCTCTCATGTATTGCACATCCTCCATTGCATTACAACATTCATGCAAAAAGAGTGCATGCGCTTGAAGAGATTTGACGTCCTCAGGTTTCACGACTGGCCAGCTGAGGACTTTCTACATGTACGCTGCAGTGATTTTGTCTTAATTCCCAAAGTGTTCTTCTAACAGATGCTCAGCCGTAGAGTAGCCTCTGTGGGGAGCCATATGCTGACAGCTACGCACTAGCTCCTTTGGTTTGCCTCATGTGTATTTATCCAACAAATACAAACAATCACCTTTATTGCTTGCATTGCGCTCCACACAATGCTCAAAAGCTCTGATAAATGTTCCGTACTACTGAGGACCCCTGTCAAAAGGGATGAAAAGGGTGAATGTGTCCTTTAATATTGCTGCGTTGTCATAAGGTTGAGAGTGGTGCATCCATTTACATGTTGTCACTATTAGTTAAACATGAATGAAAACAAATACAAAGAATGGTATTGTGGTTCCAACAGGTAGTGTGTGTGTGTGTGTTCAACTCAAGTGGTGCTGGTCCCAGGGTGGCAGAGGGGTTTAAGCTCCTGGTCATGTGGGGATCAGCCTCCCTTTAATCCTCTGGAGAGAGAGAGAGAGAGAGAGAGAGAGATCGTATTTATTGATGTCTAACTGTGCTGAGGGTGAAGTACTACTTCGAATACAGTAGCCACAAGCAAAGAGTAAGAAGAGTGTGTACCTGCAAACCCTAAACCTGTACACCTTAATAATATACGTTGTCTTATGTTCCGTGGAGGTAAATCTCAGAATCTGGATTTTCTTTCTTTTGCCTGGAAATTTGGAACTTTCTGGGAATCTTACAGGACTTTAACGATCTTCAGGGCTTTGGAAACACTCTGAGATCCATCTCGGAAGCACTTTGAAAACCTGGACTCATCTGGAAATCGTTCTTCACAGCAGAACTTGGAAGCTATTACAGGATTTGAGTCCTTTTGTGACCTTAGTGACACTTTTTACATACTCCTAGTCCCTTGCCTTGGAACATCAGAGACACCTGATTGTTTCTGAATACTTTCTGGAATACTAGGTTCATTGTACAGTCTTTGGAAGCCTGGCGTTATCAGAAGCACACTGAGATTTACTTTATGACCTAACCTGTAAACTGGAACCATTCTGCAATCTAAGTCTTTGTACCTCTAAAATCTATCTTTGGCTGTTTCTGGAATTTTGGACACAAACCACAAACTTGACATCTTTTAGAACTGCACGCTGATTCCTGAGTAAGTCCCCCATCATTCCCTCAAACTTTCCCAATGGCTCAGTCAGGCTCTTGCCCAAACTCAGACCTGCCAAATGGCGCCGTTGTCCATGGCCCGCTAGGTATTTGTTCAGACCCAGATACCCAGAGAGGAAGAGAGGACGAGGAAGGAGAAGAGGGAGATGAGGAGGTGGAACTAGCTGAGGAAGTAGGGGAGGATGTTTTGATGATGGCTGAAGCAGAAGAGCGGGAAGTCGAAGGAGAGAGCAGAGAGCAGAGTGAAAGGGAGGAAGTGGGGATTATCCAAGTGGCCCTGTTACAAAATGGAGTAATACGAGAGGGGGAGGAAGGAGGTGAAAGACTGGAGGAAAACTCTGAGGAAGGAGTAGAACTGGTGGATGAAGAGTATGACATGATAGAACAGACAAGAGAGACAGACGGTGAGGGCAAGGGAGAGCAAGAGTCAAAAGACACAACGGCAGCATTGATAGAGGATAAGAAAGGTCAAGAGCAGATATTAGACAGCAATGAAGAAAATGAAGACAGCAGGGAAGGTGAAGAAATGAAACAAGAGGCAGTGACAGCAAGTTCAGCAACAGAGCTCACAGAGGATGAGACCAGTGACAAAGACAATGGGTTGGTAAAGGTGGTGTCCAGTTGTGATGATGGAGAGCATGTTCAGGATTCTCTGGTAGAAGAGGCAGGAGAGGATACACAAGTGTCTACAGAAGACACAGACAAAGCAGAGGTTGTTACTCTACCCATTAATGCTGAGGTAACAGATCCAACAATAGATGTGACCCCTGTTGCCATTTGGACGAAAGAACAAGCCAACAATCAAGATGATCTATACCAAACCTCAGCTGTTGGCAACAGTACCATAACCTTTGATGCAACTGACACAATCAAAGTGGTGGCCAATCAAACCGATCAATTAACCAGCGAGAAGGGAGAGGAAACGAAAAACACTGATGAGAAGGACAACTCACAACCCAGCAAACAGGAAGTTGAGTCTGTTAATAATAACATCACATGGCAACAGAAGGATGTCATAGAGGCAAAGGCTGAGGCTGAGGGAAGCACAGAGTTTGTGGAAGACGCAATGTCCACCTTTGATAATATTCAAGACATAGAGGGTGAAGCAAAACAGAATGGTGAGACACCAGACTTTGCCTTTGAAGCCTCTGAGGAACAGTCACAAACAGAAGTAGGGATTGAGGAAACGCGGGTGGTAGGGATCAACCAGGAGGAGCAAGAGGAAAAATCAGTCCGACAGGTTGAGGTTAATACTCTATCATTGATGGGTGGGGGAGGACAGAGTGCGGAGGAGGATGGGAAGACAGGCGATAACGTTATTAGAGAGTCAGTAGGTGAGGAAGAGCACAGACAGTCAGGAGATCTAGAAATGCGAGAGAATATTGTTCAAGTTACAAACCAGGCTAAGGTAGATCTCCAAGAACCTGTACAGCAGTGTGTGGAGGAGGTACTTTTAGACACACAAAAAGATTTGGACCAGGTGGAGGAGGCCTTTGAACTGGAGGAAGGGGCTGAAGTTGAACCTAATCAGTCAGTAGGTGAGGGGACATCAGAGGAGAATGAGTCCACAACAGAGGAGGGTAATGACTTGCAAGAACATCTTTCACAGATGCTCAAAGAAGTAGGAACAGATTGGGGAGAAAAACTGAGACAGCAGGTCCTTGTAGAAGATCAGAAGGGAGGAGGAGCAGAAGAAGAAGAAGAAGAAGAAGAAGAAGCAATGGAGGGTGAGGTAGAGATGGCAGAAGAGCCTGTGACTGTTTTAGATGATGAGATTGAAGAGGTAGAGGAGAGCCAGAGGAGAGAACTTGAAGAACAAAAGCCTGCCGCCATTACAGCCCCCTGTGAAACCAACATAGCTGAGACAAAGGATGGAGAGCATCAAGAATTGCAAGAACAGAAGCTTGAACTTGGTAAGGAGAATGAGGAACAGAAAAATGAAAAAGGAGAGGTAGAGAGGGACGAGAAGCCAAAAGATGACAACAGAGAGGTAGAGTTGGATATCAATGGAAGAGTTAAAGGACTGAAGCAAGCAATGGAGAATGGAATTTTGAGTCCTGAACCACAGCCACTCAGGAAAGAAGAATGGGGGATGACAAGAGTGCTGTCATCCAGGAGAAAAGATAATGACTGGATTAAAAAAGTTCAATGCGAGGAAGAGGGAGAACCACAAATAAAAGACTGGAGGAAAGAACTGAAGCCTGTGAAAAAAGACATCTGGGAACCCGAGAGGGGACGAAAAGAATGGCCGAAGAGGGAAACATCACCAGAGGAGAAAAGTCCTCCAAAGAAGGAGGACTGGATAAAAGAGCTGAAGTCAGTGATTAAAAATGAATCCTTGCCCAAAAAGAGGGATGAGCAGGTGAAGAAAAAGCGGGTGGTGCTGTTGGAGGATGGCCATTCATACATCCCCCAGCGGGAAGAGATGATTGAGGAGAGAAAAGAGGAGGTGAAACTGATCTCCCATAGGAGGGTGGGGAGCCCTTTGCCTCCTGGGCACAGGAACAGAGCAACACCCCAAGACCAGGACTACGAGATCTCACTTTATGTCAAGGTAATGAACCACATGAACCACTGTACACATACTCTATGTCAACCCTGAGTGAGGAACTCTTCTTATACTCTGAGAAAAACAAGGGTTCCTTCATGGTTCCTCATTTAAGGTAACAGACCATGATGGTTTCAAAGCATCTAGTACCATAAATGACCTTATGGAGCTCTGTGTATATTGACTGAGAACACAAGCCATACATCAAAATGTTCCACTTGCCAGCACATGAACAGATCTGGACCAGTTTAGGAGCATCATTCATTAGGAGACTGACTGACTCTGGCAAAGACGAATGCTGGATTAAAGCTGCTGTTGAGCCAAGCCATTTTGGCTATGGGGCCTAAGCCTAAGGAGGCAGTCCTGTGGCACGCCTGTTGGGAAAGAGGAGCAACGACGCATAAGGCTAGCAAAGTCAGAACAAAGCGACACAAAAGACATTTAACAATTTAAACTCAATATTATGCATCTTTTTTACATCTTCTTGCAGTAAGTTTTTGTTAGCTGGCCGCATGCGCTACTTTTTTCTGACAACATCCACGTAAAATTCAAGTATCCAGTTCCAAGCATGTTGTTTGCTGCTTCGTTGTTGCTAGTTTTCAGAGTGACGGATTAAGAAATTCACAATACAACTGAACTTGTCGCCAGGAGCTAATTTTAACAGCAGCAATTTAAAGGACACCATCAGACACAAATGAAAAATTAAAGGCGTGCCACATATACTATTGCATAAATAATGATTTAATCTAATTGTGTATACTTTATAAATCCCCGAAATACACACACATGTACATACAAGACCCATAAATCCAGGCATCCTGAGCAGTTAAGGGTTTGATGCCTTGCAGGAGGTGAACTGGCACCTCTCTAGCTACCAGTCCATGCTCCATATTTGGTCCAGATGGAGACTCGAACCTGCAACCCTCTGGTTCCCAACCCAAGTCCCTATATTGCTGCCCTGAATGTTCACTTATATTAAGAAAACTGGCATGAACTTGTCTGGAAATAGATTTTTCCTGTTTGAGAGGTGCTGTTGAGCTGCTGTAAATGAAGCCAAAAGACTTCAAGGAAACTTGACGGTTACTGTGTGAAGTAGTCGCCTGGCATAGATGCTGCGCTCATCGGCACATTGTGTGTGTGTGTGACAGAGAGAGAGAGAGCAAATGACAGAGAAACCCCATCTTGATCTGCTTACCTTATCCCATTAAGACACTGATATCCTAATCCATCAGGAATGGTAGCCAACATTGCTCCACGCATGCAATTCTAAAGATTGTCAACAAAATAGCAGGAGCACCCTGTACTCTACCATCATTGTAGAATTTAAGAAATATACTTGTTAGAAATGTGGGCTGAAGGTCATAGTGATTATGGTGACTAGTTTTTTGCTTTTTTTTGTGTGTGTGTGTGTTTGATTAAACTTTAATTAACACCGGTGTGTGTGTCATCTTAACCTGCACACAGAGGTCAATATGGCTCTCCGGTTCAGCACATTCCTAGCTGAGATAAGAATAAAGGAGGGCAGCCTTCTGACAGCCAGCAGAGAGGTTTAACGCCAAGAAAAAATGCACTAATACGCACTCCAAGCTTGTTCTCCATGGGAGCTCACGGTCAAACAACAGCGTTCTTTGTCAGAGCCTCCATTGGCAGCACACACTGAGGTAGATGGAAAGATCATGGAAAGGTTCAAGCATCCTTGGGCTCAAAAGCAGTCAAGGTGCACAATCTAGAGTGGCTTTATTCACCCCCCACTGAGACAGAGGGCCAACCAGCCAGAAAAACACCAGAGCAGGTATTGTAAATCTGGAGTGAAAATACAGCATATTTATTTATCTGCCTCCGTCTTTTCTGTCTTTCCTGACACCCGGGAGCTAGTTTAAGGGCAGCGATGACTGAATAGCAGTGCATACAGTGTTAATCTCTACATTCTCACTTCGTAAGCTGATTAGCCTGCTGTTTGGTGCCGAGAGCTGGAGGCACAGTGCTGCTGCAAACAACACATACTCACCTCAAACTAGAAACCACATGTACATTATATTGACAGCTGAGAAACACCACCAAGAAGGACCAAGGTTTAACTGACAAAGGTTTACTGGGTTTCTGATACATGTGTCCATTGCTGATCCATTGACCCGAGCTGTCCCGTCTACTTGTACACTCACGCTCAGCCTCACCCCCTACTGGGCCCCTCTCCCTGAGAACTTGAAGGACGTAAACAGCCTTTATGGGACTTTTGCACGGGGCTACTTTCTGCGATTTAGCTCGTTAGACATATTGGATTAAATGTATGAATTTGATCTTGTTATATATAAAATTAAAGGTGACCAGCGTTCTTAATTTGCTTTATTTCTTTCACTCTTTTTGTGAAGCTTTTTCTTGTCTTAGGAAACCATTTCAAATGGTGGACTCGAAGGCCAATGCTGATATTCAATCAGTAAAGTTAAAGAGAATGCAGATAAATTTGATATTTGAGAAAGACTCTGACCCTTCTGTCAGACGGAGGGATGGACTCCTAGAGCCAAACATGAGCCCTTTTTAAACAGGAGTTGTGCAAATTTGCAGGAAAGCCCAATCAGTCTTTTTTCAGCATTGACAGTATAAAAACAAAATCGGGGAGTGCAGCAAAATGCCGCCTGCCTACTTTTGTTTATACAGAATGCGCCTTTTTCGGGGCAATGGGGGGCGTGAGCAAGTAACAAAACATGTAGCTCAGCGTGTGACGTAAACAGTGACGTGGGAGGGAAGCCGCAGCTGGTCAGTCCTTCGGCAATTTTCTCATAAGTCGGCCCGTTCTTCACCGTCCCCGTCATCTGACGGTTAATGGCCTCTTCGTTTGCGAGGACAAGGAGGGCGCGCAATTCCTTGTCTCCCCAGTTGCTCATCTTTACAGTGTCTGTCAGTTTCCCTCTTGCTACTAGCTGCTCGCTAATTCCTGCTATCAGCTGTTTCCTGTTTATCCACCGCCAGTGGGTCGCACGTGCGGCGTCATCAACAGCTCCTCCCACAAGTCTTCAACAGCCCCTGTTTAAACTAAAAAGGTTCCACCAATATGTTTACCCTACGAGGTGGAAAATTGGGCACCTTGGATCAACTTGCCAATCCGGCTCTGTGTGTCTAAACGCTCGCAGCTTGCCGGCAAAACGGCCCAACATTCGCCGAAAATCTGGCAGTGTAAAAGGGGCAATGTAATAAGGAAACAATGACTTAACACTTTTTCGGGTTCCTCGGCCGTGGAAAACCCCACAAACTAGTTTTCCAGGCGTGGGAAAGTCATGGAATTCGTAAAATCCTTAGAATTTTGGAAAAGTCATGGGATTTTGTTGTTTGTGATAAAATTGTCAGAGGAGTCTCACTTGTATAACCTCCAGCAAGATGGTTCCTGGTTTGAACCCAGGGTGGGGGAGCACTTCTGTGCAGAGTTTGCATGTTCTCCCTGTGTTAGCGTGGGTTTCCTCCAGGTGCTCCAGCTTCCTCCCACAGTCCAAAGACATGCAGGTTAATTGGTGACTCTAAATTGGCTGTAGAATGTGAGTGTGAATGGTTGTCTGTCTCCATGTGTAAGCCCTGTGATAGTCTGGTGACCTGTCCAGGGTGTACCACATAGCAGCATAGCAATCACATAGCAGATGTAAAAGCGAGAAAACAAAAGAGGCATCTCAGCTGCTGTGGGTGTGAAAAAGATCTTTCCATTCCTACTGCAACACACACACTCACACTGGACACATTGTGTTTGTGATGGAGCAGAGATTCCACTGCCACCCACACCCAACACTGTTTTCCACCCTCCAACTTCACACAACCACTAACCCCATGTCAGATTATTACGTTAGTTACGGTTACGGCCTGGCACATAGTCATGCATGGTTGGAAGTGCTAGAAGCTGCTGGGTGACGTTAGGTTTTTACAGAGCTAGTTGATGAACCACTAAGGTGCCAGCTGGTTTGTTGTCAGTGCCTAGTTTTTTATTCTCATATTTTGCGTGAACAGATTCTTTATGCTGGCACCGACTGGTTAACACACATTTTCCCATGAGACAGTCTTTGATATTTATTCTGACAAAGAGCGATTGTATGTGCAAGTGACTCCGACATTCCAGAGAAAGCAGACTGATGACAGACGTGGTGCTGCTTCGTGGCGATCATGGTGTTGCTGGGAGATAACAGGAATGCTCTGGATGAACTAAACATGGATTATTGAAAGCCTCACGTTTGGGTCTGGTTTTTGTTACTGGGGTACAATGAGTGTCAGTGTGAGCTTTAACTCAGTGCTGAACTGAATTGACCACCATGTCCTGGTGTGACATTGCAGTTAAGAAGTTAGGCTTCCCGACCATTGAGCTGTTTGTAAAGGTAAGTGATACTGAAAATCCTTTTCTAATAGCGACAAAGTCATTGTCAGTGCCTTTCAATACACTAGTCATACAGTATCCATGCGTGGTAGCTATAGACGAGGGATGGTCATGGTTAGGAAAGCTTGCGGTCATAATAAAGCTGCCTTTATTGTTACATTAGTCACTCGTCTACCACAAGACGAGATGTGACACCAGTGCTACAGGCAAGCTCTTTCGTGAATAACATTAATTCAAGGTGCAATTACGCTTTGAGAGAGTATGTTGAGAGACAGGAAGCAAAGATGGTCTCTGGTATCCTGCTCCATGATTTCGATCTCTTCCAGTGGACGCTGTGAGAGGTTTTGGTCTGGTGTTCACAGTCAGCTGGCTCTGACGGACTCAATCTAATGCCAGTGTCAATCTGGGCAATGCTTAGGAGCTTAGTCCAGTGAAGTTCTGTTCCCATTGGTTTGGTGCTTTTTACCAGTTGAGACCTGGTTCTGTTTGAGGTGTCTGCCTATTAAAGGGAAGTTTGTCCTTGCCACAGTTGCCAGGTGCTTGCCAATGGGGGAATTGCTGGTTCTCGGTACATTGAATTAAAGTTTATGGTGCTAGACCTGCTCTATATTCTCTCTATATATAGAAATAAAACTGACTTAGTTCACAAGTACTTCCTTGCTGGTGAAGTTGTCGGATCACTATGCTGCCTCCTGCCTATCATCTAGACCTGGTCATGTTAGGCAGTGACACTCACTCCAAGGCATTCTCTCATTTCTGCACTGCTGTGTGTGTGTGTGTGTGTGTGTGTGTGTGTGTGTGTGTGTGTAGGCAGGGAGTGATGGCGAGAGCATTGGTAACTGTCCATTCTCTCAGAGGCTCTTTATGATCCTGTGGCTTAAAGGAGTCATCTTCAACGTCACCACTGTTGACCTCAAAAGGTAATGTAGCACTCACGCCTACTCTGAACATGTCAACACTGGTCATACCATCTTCATCCTTATTCCAGTGTGTCTGAGTATCTGTCTCCTTTCTTGTGTTATCAGGAAGCCAGCGGACCTGCAGGACCTCGCTCCAGGAACCAACCCTCCTTTTGTGACCTTTAACGGCGAGGTCAAGGTTGATGTCAACAAGATCGAGGAGTTCCTGGAGGAGAAACTGATCCCACCACGGTACAGAAAAAACACATTTATGTAAGAAATAGCTTGGTATTCAGTCGACTTCTTTAATGTGTCTTTAACTTCAGCTACCCCAGACTGGCTCCCAGACACCGTGAAGCCAACACGGCGGGCATTGATGTGTTCGCCAAGTTCTCAGCTTACATCAAGAACCCAAGGAAAGACACCAATGATGGTAAGAAAGAGAGAGCGCATCTATGTGAGGGCTGGCTAGCTGAGGTTTTAAGGTCATGATGTAACGTTCATATTTCTCACAATGGACTCAAGGAGCTGTATCTCTATCTGCAGCCTTAGAGAAAGCCTTGCTGAAGTCTCTCCGGCGTCTCGATGACTTCCTGAGGACTCCCCTGCCTGAGGAGATCGATGCAGACGCCTCAGGAGACCTGCCTGAGTCCTCCAGGAGCTTTCTAGATGGATCCGAGCTCACCCTGGCTGACTGCAACCTGCTGCCTAAACTACACATTCTTAAGGTCCACATTCATTGGAAGTGTTGAGAATATTTGGCCTGCTGGACCCTTAGATACAACCAATGCTCACATTTTTCTGTTCGCAGGTCGTCGCCAAGAAATACAGAGGCTTTGAGATCCCGGCGGAGATGACGGGGGTGTGGAGGTATTTAAACAGCGCCTATCAGAAGGAGGAGTTCACCAGCACCTGCCCCGCTGAGAGGGAGATCCACTTTGCCTATCTGGATGTCGCGAAGCAAATAAAATAAAATGAAGAGGAAAGACGTCAAACAGAGAGGAGCGAAGTGACTTTAGTAAACTGTGGAGAGATGTATCAGGCGTATCTGTAGGAGGTACAAGTAGTTGTGGGACATAGTTAAAAAAGGAAACATGACAAATGAAGAATAAGAGCTTCAGGTTATAGACTAGGCCCATCCAAACTGATAGGCTACTAAAACTCCAGTGTGTGTGTCTACAATGTGTGCATGTGTGTGTGTGTGTGCTCTCACGGGTTGGGTTGCACAGTCTACTGTATCTTTATGCTAATCATTTTACAAATAATCACAGTAATTGTTGTAATCTTGTAGAACTTGTGTAGGTTTTCACTTTTCAGACAATGGCAGGGCCAAGTTCACTGCAAAGATGAAATCAGCAGCACAGTGAACAAGCCTCACGCTTCAGTATCACTGCATTAGGAACCGTTCAGTCGGTGTTTAGCTAATATTATGTCGTCTAATGATTAGGTCTTGGTTAACACTTGTTTTTTCCATTTGATTTTATCATATTAATAACTCAGGTGAGGAATGACAGAACATTATAAACACTGTACCATCATGAGGGCGTGCACAAAAGAACGGTTTGACATTTTGGGAAATGCACTCATTTGCATTCTTGCCAAGAGTAAAGCCTAGTTCACATTACACGATTTTCATCTTAATTTTGTGTCACGGAGACTAATCTTTTGAGCGTTCATACCCGGCGACGTGTGCTTCTGTCAGTGGGAGTCTCGCCAACTGCGTTACGACCTGTGTGTGCACACCACAAGATTTCTCCACCGAGCCCTCGCCGACAAAGCCCCAGATAACGCGGTGACGTCACCAAACTTGGAGACGACACATTGTAAAGGCATGGATATTCTTTATTATCCTGGGTCCAAACACAACGCACTCCCCATGATCCTGTGGACACCGCCATTGTTGTTGTTGCTTGCCAGCCCGCTTGTCAGTGTTGCCAGATCTTGGAAGAGAAACAAGCAACCAGGGATATGGAAACAAGCCCAAAAGAAGCAACTCCACTTTAGAAACAAGCCCAAAGCTGCGGCTAACAAGCGGACCTGGCAACCCTGCGGCTTGTCCTCCTCACATTTCCTCCATCCTACTGCATGCTGTCATGGGACGTATCCCGCCTCTCATTGGCTGATGCTCTTTATCAGTCGTGTCAGACTTCTCCAGTTTTCTAGCATGCCAGATATCCAGTCTGTTACAAGACACCTAACGTTATGCCTGACTCGTTACCTGACACTCCTAACGCTGGTAACTGTAACCTTTAACTAAGCTTCGTTATTTCCCTGCGGTGTGCGGTTGGACTTGAACGTATGCCTCACTTACCTAATGTGTGTAAATCTTTGAGCTGTCTAGGGAGTAAAGGGGTTACTCACCCTTCATAAGACCCGACCGCTACTGTAGGCGGCCACCCCGACCCAACGCTTCAGGCGTCCCCTCCAGTCGACGGCCAGGCTGGGCCAGCACAAGCAGCGTTGTTGTGATTTTAGTTCATGGGGGGGTTGAACGCAACCCCAGATCAGGTGAGGTGTGTAGTAGCGTTCCCAGATCAGTGGATTTTGTCTCCGTATTTCTGAATGTCTGTCAGAATCTTCTGCAGAAATGTGGCGTGGCAGTCTGTCGGCGTCTCCAGCAGCCAGCCTCGACTCCAATCAACCGCCGCCTTTTCAGGTGTGTGAGCTCCTAGGAAGGGGAGTTACCCAATACCCCAAGTGGAACATCAGCCTCTCCCTGCTTCCTAACTCCACCCCTAACTGCACACCTAGGCCTCCTAATTATGTGCCATAACACAGTCCCAGTCGCAGAAGAGGGGGCGACTTGCTCGTAGGCTTGTTCACACAGAAGACTCGTTGGGGCAGACTATCTGCCGATTCACCTCCGACTCAAGGTGGCTCTCAAGATCCTCTGCGACGTCAAAATCACAGTGAAAATCGTGTAATGTGAACTTGGCTTTAGATGAGAATATGGATACCACTCTGGTGTGTACACTAAATATGAAGCTAGAGCCAGGTGTTGGTTAGCTTAGCCTACTAGCGCGGCTCTGTCAAACATGGAAGTGACTGAT
Organism: Epinephelus lanceolatus; assembly: GCF_041903045.1. Lineage (NCBI taxonomy): Eukaryota > Metazoa > Chordata > Actinopteri > Perciformes > Serranidae > Epinephelus > Epinephelus lanceolatus. The sequence goes on along the minus strand of NC_135757.1, from coordinate 5,897,292 downwards.
CCGACCAAGAAATACTGTCGTTTCAGCATGACGGACTTCTTAAATACAAGTTTAGTTGCCAGAGGGGCTCAATAGCGCCTCGCAGAGCTCAAGAGCTTGAACAGGCTGGAGAAAAGATGGGCGCTATCTGTCGAGATGCTCCTCGATTTCTTCTTCATCCTTTTTTGTTGGAGTTGGGTCGAGGGTTTTTGTGGCCCACCGACTTTTTCGTTGTCACAACCCTAGAAAGTTTGGTCAGACATTTGGGCAGAGCCAGGCGAGCTACTTCCTCTTGTCTATACACCAAGCTACCTGCTAGCTCTAGCTTTATATTCAGTGTACAGACATTTTTCTCTCATAGCGAAAAGTGGATAATCTCCCAAAAATGACGAACCATTCCTTGAAATGTACTTACTTCAATTAGAGCGCTGGACTACATGATGGTATGTTGTGAATGCAAATCTATGCCCTTGACCATGATATCCAGTGTTTATGTGTAAAATGTGAGGCTGAGGGACTTTAAAAATTTTGGGGAGCACTCAAGTTTCAGATCTGGTCTTTCCATATAAAGGGCCGAGGCAGCAAAACAACCAGTCACCTGGAGCATGAAATATGTCATGGTATGGTTTTATAATTACCGAGTTGTAGGTTATTTTGGTCCCAGAACTTGCCAGCTGTCTTCTATGCATTCCCAAAAATGGAAGTCTGTCATTGGCCCAGCCTCCCTTAAAATGTTCAATGGATCCACTGCGTGTTGTACTCCTGCTCCAAAAGTCCAGCTAACCCTCCCACATTGTCCATTTGCTTTACTGAATATCTGTGTTCCTGGTAATGATGGATGAATCAGTGGTCAAGTGAAGTCCGACAGTTAAAGCAGTTAGGAGCCTTTTCTACTTGTACATTTATTGATAGTTAATTGTACTGAATGTGTACTCTCTATATTGATGCAAAGCAACCGTGACACCAGCCTGCTGTGTTCTGGCCTTATATCCTCTCCGGGGAGAATCTTTATTAAACTGATTTAATCACTATGTGCATTGTTTGTTTCTCAAAGTGTTCTTTCTATTCAACAAAAAACATGTGTATAATATGACACGCTCAAGGGATGGCAATGCAGTTTGGTTTCAACTAGCAATGGCCAAATGAAGCTTCATGAACCACTGTCTTTATTTTTTGGGTCCACTCTGGCACTCTTTGTTCAACAAAGGGTGGAAACCAAACTGCATTGCCATCCCTTGAGCCTTTCATCACACCAAGGGCGCCATCTAGTGGGTTCAGCAAGTACAACTGGTGGTTCATTTGGACATCACTACTAAACATCCTGGTTAAAAGCTTATTGAATGGCCACAGACACACAGAAATTGGCAAACCACACTGTCACTGCTTACAGAGCTATCAAATGAAGTGAACCAGCAATTAGATTCACCACGGTGATTTGGAATTTGCACCTCTGATGAGCAGTGGGGGTCATGGGGTCAGAGTCGACTGTACCCATACTGAAGCTAGAGCTGCCATCTGAAGATTTGGACCCAAAGTCTCCCTCAGGATCTGACAGCAACACAGGCCCTTGACATTCTCTCTATCATTCACCTACAACATGAGTTTTATTTCTCTCCATTATGAAGCGCATTTCTCCATGGTTACAAACAGTCATGACAGTTCCTTTTTCCGCCGCCGAAAGGGAAGTTTGTCCCAAAGCTTGTCAACTCTGTTTATCCCCTACACCTTGATGTAGGAAGCTTCATTCAGCTGTGAATGTGACTACAAATGGAGTTACAGTCCGCGACGGAGTGGGAGTGGGAGTGGGTTGGGTCCGGTTTTGGAAAGGCCCTAATAATACTGCAGGAAGGAGAGTGAAGAGACAACAGCCGTCATCAGTTAAAGACAAACCTTTAAGTGGGCAGCCCTGTCGTGCTGGAAATCCAAATTCAAAATTATAGCTGCTGCGCAGCAATGGTCAGGGCCGGGCAATTTTAGGCAAAATTAGGCAATTCTGAGCAACACACGCACTAAAACAAAGCATATCACAACATAGAAGTTACATCATATAATTATGGCATGTCCTTCAGATTGTGGATGAGTGGCTGAAGCGATCAGACTCATAATATACAAAGGAAAGAAAAAACTCAAGAACAAGAAAGTAAGAATAACATTAACTGCTAGCAATTATGAACAAACTGGCCTGATCTAGCTTAAAGCTAAACATTATCCATGGTGACAAAGATGAAAACATTTTGTAAAATGTAAAAGTAGCTGTTGGATAGACTCTGCATGCTGACTGATAGCTAAGCCAAATAAACAGGGAAAAGAAACAAGGGACAACAGGGGAAAGTGTTGATAAAGAGTATTTGTCTCTCCGCAAAACTGCCTGGATCATAATTATTTGAACCTTGGTAGTCTCTAATCCACGTAGCATGATGCCTGAACATAGGACTTTCACATTAGAATGTCCGTTCTGCCTTAGCTGAGGCTTGAACTCACAACTTCTGAGACTGAGGTCCGTCTTCTTTCTCACTGAGCTAATTGGCAAGTGACAGGTCATGTGTGGCTTCACAAATTGACTAAGCCCAGCATCAGGGTGCCAGACAGTAGCCATCCAGGCCACAGAAAAGCACATTTCAAAGTGAAAGTTCCAAAGCTGTAGCACATATGGTTGATTTGTTATGAATTTTCAAAGTTTTGAAATTCAGAGGCTTGCTGTAGCGCCACCATCAGGACTATTGTCTTGTGTTTCCAGTTGAGGACATCTGGCATGGGACTGGACCTTTATGAAAAGTTTGGGCAGATTTCTCATATGGAAATGTTGCACAAGCTGAGGCTTGAACTCACAGCCTTCAACACCAAGAACCATCCTCTATCTCACTGAGCTAACTGGCAAACAGAAATATCACATGTAGCTTCACAAATTGACTAAGCCAGTCACCTGTGTGCAAGACAGCAGCTGTTAGTGTGTAAAGGCAGATTTGAAACCACTGTAAAAAATTCAGTTATTAAGAAAAAAATCTGAAAATACACATATTGCATCTAGACTTCATGGAGATGTTGGTAATTTGTTTATAACAATGATTTATTGGCTCCATAAGTGAAAAACTGATGTTTAAAAATGCCATTTTTACATTGACTCCAATTGTTCGCATGAGAGCGAAATTCAAAATGTTGTAAAAAAATTCAGTTTTTGAGATAAAATTCTGATATTTTCCAAACATCATCTACCATGACTCCAAATTTTGTCATTTTTTAATGAACACTGAAAATGCATTTAGCAAGAATTCAGTCAAACATTTTGATGCACTGTAGGCTCAATTTTCGATAAATCAAAAATCTGTGTGGATCGTTTGTGGAGGACAGTCTTGTGTGTGTGGGAGGAGATAGGTTTAAGAAGTTTTACAGTTTTTGAAAAAAACAGAGTGATGGACTTCATAATTTTTAATAGGTTTAATAATAGGTGCAAATCTGTAGCACATATAGTTGATTTGTTGTGAATTTTCAAAATGTTGAACTTTAGAGCTTAGGCTGCCCGGCCCCTAATAACTGCATGTGCAGAACTCAGTAGATTTAACACATGCACACAGGTAGACAGTCGAGCATGTGCAGACACACACACTCATCGCCTGGGCGACAGTGATAGTGGCCTCGTTGGAAACTCTCTGAATGTAATGACCCACAGTTTGCACACCCAGACAGCAAACACACACAGCTGAGTTACTACGGAAACATCCAGAGGAATGTCCCTCTGTTCATATTGTTGCACTGTGAACTAATAACACTGGGTAAAGTCACACTGCAAATAGTATAATTATAGAGTTCTAGTGGAAGACATGGAGGGCATGGTGGGGCAGTGGTTAGCACTGTCACCTCACAGCCAGAGGGTTTTCTGGGTTCAAACCTGGTGGTGGCTAGACCCAGCAGCAGCGCCACATCTAGAGCCAGTGTTTGGTTTGTCCATTTTGGGCTACCGTAGGAACAAAATGGTGGACTCCATATGTAGATATAAATGGCTGCACAATGAACAACTAAAGAGAGTGCAATTGTATAAAAATAAAATATCAATCTTTATTGTCACAGTGGGGTTTTTGTCGTTTATTTTAAAGTTGGCGCACACATACAAAAATGACGTGTGTCTGTCTCGTAAGGAAAACAAAGTGTTAACAGGAATGTTTGTTCATGCGCCCGGCCGTGAGCACACATCGTCTTCATTCATTGGCCAGTCTTGTTAATTAATGAGTGAACGAAAAGGTCAGAGTCAAGGTTGGCGCCGGTGTGGGGGGGCTTCTTGATGTCTCGGTAACAGTCTCCTAGCACTCGGAGGTCCGATAGAAGCCAGGGCAGAGGATGGATGGATGGATAGATGATGGATGGACGGAGGAGGAAAAGAGCATGGAGCGAAAGCAGCAGTGGCTGAGAGACAATCAGTTCTGGGAGCAGTATTTCCAGAAACACACTGTTGGAGACAGAAAAAATAGTTAGTTTCAATACTAACATGATCTCACAGCAGTTTGATACCTACAGGTGTATAATTTGATTTAATTCTTTGTAAAGATACCACAGGTTGGTGGAGTATAGGCTCTTCTTTCACCTCTTTTGTTGGTCTTCTTGGTCTGCGGCGGTAGGGTCTTCTTAAAGTTTTGACCAGTCAGACTTGGGGCGATAGCATCCGCACTCGCCCTGGACACTGTGCTGTCGACTACTGCTGGGGTCTCAGTGGTGGGCTTCACCCCGCCTTCGGCAGCAGGAAGCTTCAAGAATGGAGAGTGGAGAGAGGGTGGTTATTGCAACCAAGAATCCCAAGAACCCGAGAATCCTTGTATCATTTCTTGATTGTAGTTCCACTTTTCTATATACACTATACAAGTATTAATTATTCCTTCATCCACTTATTAAAAAATATCCCTTTTGAAATGTGTGAGTAAAAAAGTCTTACATGAACTCACCACTATTGTTTTTTTTCCTGAATTTCTGCCGCTTGCTGAAATGAAACACAAAACAGACTTCAATGAAAAGGCCCCTGAAGAAGGTCAGTACAGTGGCTCAGTCCTGGCTTTATGTAGACCAATCATTCCTTGAGAAACCAACCCAGTTTGTCCAGACCCAGCCACTCCTACCTGCCCTCCGATCACCCTTTTCCCACCACTTTCACCATCTGATCTGCTCCAGCTCTATTGTAGGTAGGTATGTGTATACTGTCCCTTGTCTTCTAGTCCTCCAACAGACTTTTGCAGTCTTCTGATTCTGCCTTCCTGTTTTTCTGGGCCCATCACACCCCGCACTCATCCATTTCGATACTGTAGCCTCGATCAGTGGCTGCCTGATGCAACTCCCTAGCTGGCTGCTGTATACGTCATAAGGCCCGTCCTCTCCATGTTAGTGGATGGGACATGGGCCAGACTAAAAACTCAAACTACGCTGCTGTATGTTCAAGTGTTTTTTTGTGATAGGTTTCCGTGGTGCTGCTCGCGACTGCTCGGACAGGTGGTATGCGCATGAAACTTGATACCGTGGTGAGTACTATTGCGCAGACTGTGGCGCCAAATGACATAATCAGAGCAAGATGGCAGCGGCCGTATCCAGGATATTTTAGCTGTAGAAGAAGAAGAAGAAGAAGTAATGGGGATGCATCGTCCATCTGTGACTGTGACTGTGTGTGCTGCGGCTCATGCTTTGGCTACTGGGTTAGCTGCTAAGGAACTGAACTGAACTGCCAATCAAAAGGACTCAGATGCTTATTCAGTGTGCTGAATCAACCAAAAACAAGAACGCCAACAAAGGCCAACAAGGGCTGACTAGTGCCAACGGTGTGGGATACACCGCTAAAAACCAGGGCAACAGATGCTCACCTACAGCCCAACATAGACCAAGAGCCAGTGGTCAACTTGGTGTGTCAGGGCCTGTAAAGATGCTTTGTCTGGGACCGGGTTGTTTTTACTTATTGCAGATTAATATGAACTTGTTTTGCAATGTGTCATACAATTTTGACTGCAGAATACCATCGTAACTAGCTTGTACCTCGTGGCCTGATGGCGATGCGTGACCTCAGCGTGCTGTTAAATGTCCTGTGCAGCTCCTCCAGGACCGAGATCATCTTCAGCAGCTGAGCTCGTTTATCTGGACCGGCGGGTTTAGGGTTCAGCCTGAGTCGTTGTGCTCTGACGCCCACAGTGATAGTCCTTGAGGTGGTTCTGTCAGCGATTCTTGTCGCCCTACTCACTCCGGCTGCTTTGGAACTCGGAGGCCAGTGTTTAAGGTGCTGGCTTGGATTTAGTGCTGAGGACTTCTCTGGTGTGGCAGATGCATGAGTGAGGCTGGGATGAGGATGTGGAGGTTTCACAAAGCCTGGGGAAAATGAATTACAGCAACACAGCAGGAGAACTTAATCATTTTTGATGCAGTGTCCCTTTAGAATAAGTCATGTAAGTTGTCTCAGTGAAGGGTCGTAGTCCTGGAAACGCCAAGACTTCCCATGATTTGCTGACGTCTTCATATTCTCAGTCTTTTCTTAGTCTGGTATTGCCCCTGCATACACAGGGCCCACGCACACACACACTATTTAGGTGGGATTCCACTGCGTTGCCGGTTGCTAGAAGAGTTGCTATGGGACTTTCAGCTGTGACATAAGAGTTGTATGAATTGTGTTTATGTGTGTGCATAATGACGTCCGAGGTTCCACAACAATGCAGCTCAGTTTGTTGATTCTGGAGTGTGTAGTTTTGTGAGGAATGAAAAGAATGCCAGCAGGTCACTCTGGACCAAGGCATCCTGGACTACAGTCCTCCTCTTGTTCTTGTCAGTTTCCTTCTTGTGTTAAAATCTAATTTGTCACTTTCTGCTACGGTCCAGTTCAAGCCAAATCTGTTTAACCTCCCCTAATCCTAAACTTCTTTAAGCCTCTGTCATTGTCAGTGAATCTTGCTTAATACAGTGAAGCCAATTTGTGTACTTGTGGTTTAAAGCGTCTCTTTTAAGCCATGTTTAATGTGTCTTCGTTAATTGATGTCTTGTTCCAGTAGTCTAAAGTCTACTGAACTTTAGTCACTACCTGCGCATGGCAAACTAAAGTATGGAAAGGCAAGGCAAGGATTGTACGTATCGTTGATATTAACGTTAACTGTTAGGATGCTAGGCTCAACAAGCGAGTTCTATTTATAGACCAGCACGAACCTACAAAATACTGCCGAATCTTCCACAGACTTATTATGTTACCCACAATAAACATCATCAATGTGCACCAACTTGCAATGTGTCCTTTGTACAGGACGGTTCGGCTGGTAGATGGGACACCATGATCTTTCCCTTACCTTGAAAATGTTTTATTTGCCAGATCTTAACTGAGGTTTGACTGTAGTTTGTTTGCTGTCGCCAGAACCTAAGCATACCATAGCCATAGCTCCCGTGCACAGAAAATGATCTGTGTGGTCATGTGGTTGGACCTGCCAGCATTACTCATCCCATGCAGCACCTTGACAAGATTCTTCAGCAGCTTGCTTACCTCTGTCATTGGGGGCCGCCTCCACTCCCATCCCAACTATCACCAGCATTGTCAGGGCTACTTGCATCAAAGACACTAGCGCTGCTGCACTGTAAAGCATGGCGGCTGTTACTGAGCACTTGTAAAGAAGAGCAGAATAGCTGTTGTCACAGAGAGTGGATTGACTTTCTTGGGAAGTTCTTGAACGTTGCTTCGGGATTCTGTCCCAAGACGATTTCTGCTGTTCAGGTTCTCAAACTGTTGTTGTTTCTTCTCATGCTCAACTCAGTCCTCGAAACCTTCAGTGTTCTGTAAGAGATGTTGCTGGGCATTAAAAGTCTGCTGATGAGTTCTTTTAGGTTCTTGTCCTCTGAAGCTCTAATGACTCCGAAATATCCCGAAACCTCTTCAGTTGCGATAGAAGTTTTTAAGCTTTTCTTCTGTGTTTTCAACCAAGCGGTATTCGTCTACTTAACTCCGCATCCTGTGAAATCTTTCTATCTGTATGACAAAGTTAGTCGCTCTGTTCATTCTCCATGGATGCGCCTCTTAAAGAAGGCTTGTCAACAGCGTGTCGGATGCGTTCCTCTTCCTCACTCACTTGACCATTCTTTCCTTATAAACCCAAGTGTACCCTTGAATGACTGACCAATGGCTCGGCGTCAACCAACGACTGGCCTGAAAGGCTTCCGAGCCCCTCCTCTTCCTCCTTGATGGATCGGTGACATTTGGGGAGTTTGGCGGCGAGCTTTGTGTGTTTGGAGTCAAAGCTATCTTTTTGTGAATGTGGTGTGTGTGTGTGTGTGTTTAGGGTTGTATTTAGTGTGTGTGGCCCTGGCTGTATAAGCAGTGATAAGGTAGTTCTTAATATGTTTGCTCAGGGGCCACAGACAGAGAAAGGCCCTCTGACGCATGAGGGCCTGGAGCCACACTGACTCCGCACACAAACACATTCGAGCACAGAAAACGACATGCCGAACTCATGTACACACACGCACACACACAATCCTGGGGTCAGTTTGAACTTCAAAGAAAGGGCACAAGACACACACACACACACACACACACACACACACACACACACACACAGACTGTAAAAAGAAGCGTGGGATGCATATCAAAGGGCACACAGAAGTCATGTCCAAGATGCCTTTTTCTTTGTTCCGCATTGTGGCGACTAATCCCTCAGACAGGAGGTTGACAGAGTGACGGTGGGCCACCATCTCGCCAATAACCACAAATATCCAGCCCCACCCCCCGCCCCAAAGACATGTGATGGAGAATAAGAGAGAGATGAATGAATTTGGGAGTTGGGGTGAAGGAAAGGTGCCGAGGGTACAATACTAAACACAGCAAAGGTTAAGAATAAAATGAGGTGTGTGTGTGTGTGAGTTGCTGGGCAAAGAGAATCCAGTTTAAGAATATCCGCTCACTCCTGCTGTCTGACTGTCTGCGGAGCTTTGACACGAATGTGTGTGTTTGTGTGTGTGAGAGAGAGCGAGACAAAGATGGGGAAGCGACAGGAAGTGAAAGAGACTATTTCTTTGAGCTCATTTATCTTCTCCGTCTGTGTGTGTCTCTCTGTCTTTACACTTTTTCTTTTTATTCATCCTTCTTCATCGTTTGTTTCTTCATAACATAACTGAATTAATAATGAATAAATTAGTTTTAAGGGCCCAAGGAATGTGACAAAGACCTCAAAGTGTCAACCTGGCCTCCAAATTCCCCAGATCCCAATCTGAATGAGCATCTGTGGCACGTGCCATTAACCCACCTCACAACCCACTGGCGCCAGACACCGCAGGACACTCCCAGAGATCCTGTGTCAAGGGTTCAAGACCGACCCAAGGTTGCCCCACCTTGGATTAGGGGTACATCTGGGGTACCGGCACATCACAAGAATCCCTGAGCAGATTGGGACCTGGGAAATTTATACGCCAGGTTGAAACCTTGAGCTTTCTGTAACGCTCCACAGAGTAATTGAATAATGTTTGTCTTGGGATTAGAACAGATGATGTCAGGTTCATTCATTCAGACATGCGATGATCATGTCGTCACCTGCTTCTATCTCTCCTCTCAAAGAAAGAAAGGAAAGGTCAGCATGAGCAAACAGAGAGCTTTCATTGGTCACTCCCCCCGGCGGTGTTGCCTTCTCTGCTGCTCCAGGTCAAGGACCAGGTCCAACACTGATGCTGGGTGATGAGGCTTCACCCACAGTCTGTGCTCCAGTTAATCCCAAACTCTTTCTTTATACAATCCTGGCTTCTTCAGTTTGAGACAAGATAGAGTCTTCCCCAAACTGAAATTCAGTGAAAGGACTCTGGACACATTTTCTCTCAGCTATTCTTGCTACAAGAAGACACTGAATCCAGACCAGTTCCCAGAGGCCAACACCTTATATCCTGTGTGAAGACTGTACAGTAATGATGATCAAAAGAATTCTACAGATCTTTTAAGCCACTTAAACAAATTTACTGAAGACAAATGCTTGTCCGAGTCACTGAGACGGGGAGCTTTCTCTCCACCCTTCGCTTCCCCACAAATGCAAATCATTGCAATGCCAGATTTGGTGTGAATGCAGCCTTGGAGCCCTCTCAGTAATTTGACTCAGGCCCTCCAGAGGGCAGTCCTCCTCTTTACATGGCCTCAGCAGCAGTGGCAGCAGCAGCAGCAGAAGAGATGATTCACCTCAAGAATGCTTTGTAATTCTCGCCTGTTGATTAAGTCATTCTTGAATGCATGTTGGTGCACAAAGCGTCTTAATCCAGAAATAAATCCGAAATTATTTCAATACTCCAATGTGATAAGCGCATGTGATTTTGCTTTCAGAGTTAAATTGGATTTATGTAGAAAATAAAACAAATTAAAACGTCCTACAACTGCATGTCACTAACTCAGCTTCTTCTCCGGAGCCTTTGAGCACCACTCGCAGCTACGCCTGGATCATGTGTCGTGGTCCTGCCTGATGCCTCCTACTGCTGCTGTTATTATACACACATGATTATTATTGTCACACACATATACTATCATATATTAATATGTACTTACAACATATGCTACCACAATTACTGTTATTATTATTAGAATATTATCACTAAAATTAATGTAGCTATTTGTGATTTGTGATAGTGGGCTTTATAAATAAAATTGAATTGAATTGAAAAAGAAAATTGTAAATTTATTTCACTGATCTCAAAAAATGGATTGTTTCATACTGTGTTCTCAGACTTGTCCTGGTATTTAAAGACTTTTGAGAATACAGCAGAATAATGTAAGATTTTCTCTGGTACTGAAATAATACATTGACCCAAAAACTCACATATATTTACTATAGAGATGGCTCTAATCTCTAATATGATACCTGAAGTTTACAGGAATGCTACAGGAAAAATTGGACACCTTTTGAAACTTTAATGGGATGTGACAAAACAAAATCTAATCCATGGTAAAAATGTGTCCTTTCACTCTGAAGCCAGACTTGAGACAGGACACAGCTTACAGGTGAAAAACAAACATGTAAGAAATCAAATGAAGCAAAATTAGATGCTCGTCATTTTGGAGAAATTGTTGGAACCCTCACAAAAGATGCACGAGGGAGTGACTCTGCTGTGTCAGGTGACTGAGAGAAGGGTCGTGGATCTGCAGCCTGCTTTTGTTCTGACACATTTTATTTGCTATGGTTATTATTCTCTATAAAACACGCTATAACTGAACATAACTTATATATTAAATATATGCATTCAATATTTACCTGCCATAAAGTGTGAGCTCTCTATTAAGAAATACATCTGACTTTAAATAAGGTTACTAATTGAGCCATTTACACCTTGTAAACGTCGACATTTCTTTGTCTTTATTTGACTAATAATTTCTACCCTGACATACATGTATAAAATGTAGGGAATAGCGGTAAAGATCTTTAGAATATTTCTACTAGATGAAATGGTGCAGACAGTAAAAACATTTTTGTCTTGAGCTTGATTTTTTCACAGGAACACAACATATATATTTCTGTCACACAGTATGGAATAATAAAGGGACAGGAAAGCAGAAAAAATTAGGCTGAAATGTCTCAACGTGAATTAAAAGACTTCATGCAGCCCCCTCTTCTACAGAACGAGCAATGCTAATAATGACGACCACAAACACCAACAAAGAAGATTTAAAAAACTCAAATGCAGTAAACATTTTAAACCACAAACCATAAAATAATAACGGTGATATAATGCATGAAAAATGGTTCCATAGCACATTCAAAAATAATTTAGGAATGAGAAAATAATTGTAATAACAATAATAATAATCATAACAACGACATGACTGGTGTTTGACAGTGATGAGCCGGGGTTAAAAAGTGACTGAAAGAAAGTGAGACAAGCGGGAGGAAATAAAACGGAGAGTTCAAATGGAAATAAAAGGATGGTGGGCTGAGTGACGGAGAGGAAGAGGAGAGCACCCATGGGAGAGAGAGGAGGAAGGTCAGAGATGAAGATGAAGAGGAGAGGGTGAGTGAGAAAATGGAAAGAGAGGAAGAGAGAGGCTGGAGGTGTGCGTGTGTGTGTGTGTGTGTGTGAGTGAGCAGGAGAGAAAGAGAGTGATTTGTTTTCAGTGAAAGGTGAGGCCACTTAGCTGAGGCGTAGAGCTACAGCGGAATCTATTACCATGTGTCAAAGGAAACAGGAGAAGGGCACGACCTGACTGTGTGTGTGTGTGTGTGTGTGTGTTTGTGTGTGTGTGTGAGTGTGTGTGTGTGTGTGTGTGAGAGTGTGTGTGAGAGAGAGAGAGAGAGAGAGAGAGAGTGGATATACACGTCTGCTCTGATTAAAACGATAGAACCACTGTGAGTGTGTGTGTGTGTGTGTGTTTAGGTAGGGGTGTGTGTATGTGTGTGTGTGTGTGCATTTGTAGCTTAATGTGAGTGATGTTATGGCCGTGTTGCATTTTGTTAGATAAAAGCATTTGGACTGATGGAAGGTGAAGAGTGGCCTGTGGAGGAAAGATGTGTGTGTTTGTGTGTGTGTGTGTGTGTGTGTGTGTGTGTGTTAAATGAAATAAAAAACATCTTCAAAATTTTCCTGATCTTATTCTTTACAAAGAAAGCTGAATTTCCTGCAGCGTGAGCAGACAGGCCGACGCAGGCTAGCTAATGTTAGCTAATTTCTACTAGCAGATTATGTCGGCTAAAAGGTTTGCTTCGTTCGTAAACTGTCAGTATTATGACTGAAAGAGACGATGGACAAACTGTAAATTGAAGACTTAAGTTGTAATAAGGACAATAAGGTTCTCTTTTGTCAAGTTACGGATGTCGCTTTTCTGTAGTTAGCGTCGCCCTGGTTATATCATCAAAATGCCAGAAATAAGAAGCTAACGTAAGCCTATATTCAAACTCCACCTCGGTTGCGTGACCTAACGTCCCTACCAGATCAAGTCTGTAAAGCTGTGCTCAGCATGATGATGTTTTGTAGTGTCATTTGGCAACGTGTTAGCAACCTCCTTTGTAAAGACACATAAAAGCTTCGAAATTCCCAGCGGGTCGTCGAACGAAACACGGAAGTTTCTTAAGCTTGTGTTGACCACAAACCTTATTCCAGGCCTCAAAACAAAACCCATTCAAAAACCATTGACATTGAGACGAGGGAACTGGGGGTGCAAAAATACTAATTCATGTCCAGGTTGGATGACTCAATGTTGGGGTGGATGACTCCATCTTGGGGTGGACGACTCCATCTTGAGGTGGACGACTCCATCTTGGGGTGGACAACTCCGTGTTGGGGTGGACGACTCCATCCTGGGGTGGGCGACTTCATCCTGGGGACGACGACTCCATCTTGGGGTGACGACTCCATCTTGAGGTGGACGACTCCATCTTGGGGTGGACGACTTCATCCTGGGGTGGACGACTCCATCTTGAGGTGGACGACTCCATCCTGGGGTGGACGACTCCATCTTGAGGTGGACGACTCCATCTTGAGGTGGACGACTCCATCCTGGGGTGGGCGACTTCATCCTGGAGTGGACGACTCCATCTTGGGGTGGACGACTCCATCTTGAGGTGGACGACTCCATCTTGGGGTGGACGACTTCATCCTGGGGTGGACGACTCCACCTTGAGGTGGACGACTCCATCCTGGGGTGGATGACTCCATCTTGGGGTGGACGACTCCATCTTGAGGTGGACGACTCCATCTTGGGGTGGACGACTCCATCTTGAGGTGGACGACTCCATCCTGGAGTGGACGACTCCATCTTGGGGTGGATGACTCCATCTTGAGGTGGACGACTCCATCCCGGGGTGGACGACTCCATCTTGGGGTGGACGACTCCATCTTGGGGTGGACGACTCCATCTTGAGGTGGACGACTCCATCCTGGGGTGGACGATTTCATCCTGGGGTGGATGACTCCATCTTGGGGTGGACGACTCCATCTTGAGGTGGACGACTCCATCTTGGGGTGGACGACTTCATCCTGGGGTGGACGACTCCATCTTGAGGTGGACGACTCCATCCTGGGGTGGATGACTCCATCTTGAGGTGGACGACTCCATCTTGAGGTGGACGACTCCATCCTGGGGTGGATGACTCCATCTTGAGGTGGACGACTCCATCTTGAGGTGGACGACTCCATCTTGGGGTGGATGACTCCATCTTGAGGTGGATGACTCCATCTTGAGGTGGACGACTCCATCTTGAGGTGGACGACTCCATCTTGGGGTGGACGACTCCATCCTGGGATGGGCGACTTCATCCTGGGGTGGACGACTCCATCTTGAGGTGGACGACTCCATCTTGAGGTGGACGACTCCATCTTGAGGTGGACGACTCCATCCTGGGATGGGCGACTTCATCCTGGGGTGGACGACTCCATCTTGGGGTGGACGACTCCATCTTGAGGTGGACGACTCCATCTTGGGGTGGACGACTCCATCTTGAGGTGGACGACTCCATCCTGGGGTGGACGACTCCATCTTGGGGTGGACGACTCCATCTTGAGGTGGACGATTTCATCTTGAGGTGGACGATTCCATCTTTGGATGGACGACTCCATCTTGAGGTGGACGACTCCATCTTGGGGTGGACGACTCCATCTTGGGGTGGACGACTCCATCTTGAGGTGGACGACTCCATCTTGGGGTGGACGACTCCATCTTGGGGTGGACGACTCCATCTTGAGGTGGACGACTCCATCCTGGAGTGGACGACTCCATCTTGGGGTGGATGACTCCATCTTGAGGTGGACGACTCCATCCCGGGGTGGACGACTCCATCCCGGGGTGGACGACTCCATCTTGGGGTGGACAACTCCGTGTTGGGGTGGACGACTCCATCCTGGGGTGGGCGACTTCATCCTGGGGACGACGACTCCATCTTGGGGTGACGACTCCATCTTGAGGTGGACGACTCCATCTTGGGGTGGACGACTTCATCCTGGGGTGGACGACTCCATCTTGAGGTGGACGACTCCATCTTGAGGTGGACGACTCCATCCTGGGGTGGGCGACTTCATCCTGGAGTGGACGACTCCATCTTGGGGTGGACGACTCCATCTTGAGGTGGACGACTCCATCTTGAGGTGGACGACTCCATCTTGGGGTGGACGACTCCGTCTTGAGGTGGACAACTCCATCTTGAGGTGGACGACTCCATCTTGGGGCATTCTGTCAGCGCAGAAATAATTAAAGACATTAATGATGGAGGGCCCTGTTAACCTGGGAACCAGACCCAGGTACATCTGGTCTCCCTCCTGTTCAGACAGATTCCCAGCAACTTTGGATGGCATTCACGATTTAGGCCATGGCCCTGTCACTGGGGGACTTACACCCATACCCTCTGCTTGCTTTTCTTGCTATGATATGTCAGAAGACCATTTCACAGATTTTAGACAGCTGAGATTTGAGATGCAGGAGCTGGAATTTTGTTAAGCTGACTGGTGTCGGGTATGGGACCCTTTGTAACGGCAGCATGTGCCGTGCTGGGTGCTCAGGTCTTGGATGTACTTGGATCTGGTCTGATATCCTCAGGAGACATTCTCTACAGAAGTCTAGATGCTCTGACAGGCCATGGTCTTACAGGAAGGGCACTGCACTGAATGTACATCTGCTCAGTGATTGGTTAAAGAAACCCAAATCCTACATTAACAGAGGTCATGACATGACCAAATGAGTGTCTGACTGTGTGTGTGTGAGAGAGAGCGAGCTTGTCACTCTACACCTCATGGATTCTGTGGCTCACCAGAGGCCAGTGTGGGTTATGAGAGGCTGAAACACTAAAACCACACTGCGAGCGTGTGTGTGTGTGTGTGTGTGCCAAAGCCGCAGGCCACTGGCTAGCCTCTGTGTGTGTATAACAATATTTCTTTGCGCCTGCCCACAAGTCGAGGCAAACCAAGCGCTTCTCATCATTTCCCAGATATCTGAAACACAGTCCACACACACACACACACACACACACACGCACACACTCACATACACAACTATCTTTTGGTACCTTCATTGCACGCACTGTTTTTTCAGGATGAGAGCAGTGTGTTTAACTGTTACATTAAAGAAAGGATTCGGCTACCTGAAGTAGGAGACTCATTCTGTCTGTATTTGTGCATGTTTTCTGAAAGCTTATAGATCGGACGAAACTTGAACATGGAAATTACTCAACATGATCATCCCGATTTGAGACACTGAGCACTGGACACGACAAAACTTTGACCTGATGATGGCACTAGAAGAGAAGTCATCCCCACCAGTACATTTGTGAGTGTGCGGAGAAGCTGCGTCAGCATTTGGTCCCTTAGTCAACACTCCACTGGGTTTGAAACAAAACAAGGAAAAAAGAGGGTGGGGAGGGGAGTGGAGGCGCTGGAGGAGGCGATGGGTAGATGGATGTGAAAACAAGTGAGCAGACTGACAGTCAGGGCAGCCATTGATTCTCCTCTCTGCTCCCTCCATCCCATCCCGCTCTCCATCGGCAGAAGACAGATAGTGTTGAGCTGGCCTGTATTGGATTTATGAGTTAATGGCCTTGCCAGGATGAGACAGATGGAGAAATAAGGAAGAGGAGAAAGACAGAGGGAAGGGAAGGGAGAAGAGAGGAGGAGGAAGAGATTATCTGTGGGGAGGGGGGAGGACGGAGTGCAAGGGAGGCGACAAATATGGAAGGATGGCGTGAAAAGAAAGGGACAGAGGAAGAAAATGAGGTGAAAGAAAAGTTCGTTTTGGTGTACCTGCATGTGGCGAGGGGTTGGTGGATTTCCCAGTAATGCGTATTATCATTGAGTTTACATACTTATGTGTTCATGCATGTCTTCAGTTGTACGCCCAGCAACACAACGGAGGATTGCGCTTTTTACCTCACGGGGTCCCCCTACAGACAAAAAACGGTATTGTCTGTTACAACTGACGCAAAAATCTTCCTGTGCGTGCATTTGTTGACAAGCCAAAGATACCGGTGACGTGCGATAAAACCTCTGCCAGCCAAGCCAATACTTTATCAATACATGTGATCAGCATGTAGAAAGACATATTTCAATCTGGTCAGTCCGCAGTCTCATTCACTGATATTATGATTTACAATCGTGGTCGACACAAGCACATCACGCTCGAGGTGCTAACAACAAAGTGTTAAAGACAAACTAAAATGAAAGCTGTCTGTATGTAGGCTAACACTTTATCTGAAGATGTATCTGAGGCAGCTGACCTGCAAACAGTGAGTCTCCTAAGTAGAGGGTAACAGCAGTAACAGCGCCAGGTCATCATCGGCCGGGCATCCCTCCTCCTCTTTCAGCGTGTGAAAGCCAGGCCAATATTAATCCTTGTTCGAGCTCTGGTTTTAACGCTCTCCTGTTTTCTTTTCTTTGTCTCCTCGGACAACACCTTCACCTTCTTCCTTTTCTTTGTTGCTTCAGCCATGACAACCACGTCTAACTTCGCTCACCTCGGTTCGGCTACGCTACTCTAAAGAGAGGAGGGGATATGACGTATGCCGTAAAGCAGCCAAATTTTGTAGTCCTTTTTGTGTCTGGGTTCCTACCCGAAACCTGCAACTGCAAGCGAAACAGACGCTCTCAAGCAATGACGGACGTGTCATCCAACCAATGTGAGTTGATGTACCATCACAAGGATCTTGGATATATATTTTGAGGGCTGAAAAACTCCATTGTGTTGCTTTAACAAGATGGCTGCCCCTAAAAAAAGGCAGCGACTCCACTCTGCAGCTGCCTCTGAACTGCGGATAGCAGTGATCCAGAGAGTTAATTCCCCTTGTGGCGCAGGGCGTGCAGGAAAGGGACAACACCTCACACTGTCACACCAGTCCTTATTCGCCATAAAGCACACACTTGTCAGATCGGCATATAGAAAAAGAGTCACCTGGTTGAATGCGGTCTGGTATTCCAGGATTTAGCCAAGTTTTGGTTAAATAAAGGACATTACAGTTCCTGATATCCCATTAGAAACTGATGTGGGCACAGAGGTGGTTCAGTTTACAATCCAGTGCCTGAAAGATGCACATTATCAGGATCACAGCCAGTGTCACTGTGCCTCCGATGTGGATATGGATGCAGAGATGGATACTGAGATGTTCTTGCTTATCCTTGTGTCAGGGCCCTGCCTCATTTTTAAAGTAATGCATCATAATTAAAGATATATTGTGTGAGTGTAAAAGGCCACAAACTGGTACCAATCAGGTACCAACACTTTACCTTTATTTTACTGTTAAAGTTTCCTATATTGCAGAATTTATAATCCTAGTACAGACTTCAACCTTTTATTAACACAGGCTGCGCAAAGCACACAAAAGCATGCAGTGCAGAAAAGCAGCAAAGAAGAAGAAGAGAAAAAAGAGAAGAAGTCCTTAATGACATTTGGTCCAAGGTCATGACTCTTATTCAGCAGTGAGTGATGAGTGTTGTCATCTATATCACTTACTGTGTCTGCTGCCTCTACTTGTATGTGCTTGTGTGTATTAATGCAGCATGTGTGTGTATGTCGGGGGTTGGGGGGTTGGAGTGGCCACAGGCTGTAATGATAATAAATATGGTTATTAATAACATTAAAGTGGGGGTATGTTTACCCCGGAGAGATGATGTACTGTAGATGTGTTCTCCACAGATCGGCCATCTGTAAAACCTGCTTCACTCCTACACCAAACTGCAATGTGTCCTTGTTTCTATATAAAACTAATCAATCAATGTGTATGACATTCCTTAGCAAACAAATGTAGGCTATTTTCTTATAACTGCAGCTGTTTTAAATTCAAGAACGGACTGAAAGTAGGCTAACAGTTGCCTGGAAGGTCTAAAAACGTCGGGTTTGCTTTGGAACATAGTGGGTAGTACACTATACATGAGTTGTAGCAGTGAAACTGAATGATGAGCGTGGGCCTTTAAAGTGAGCCAATGTTAAGATATGCTGTCTATCCCACTATCCCTCTGTTGCTCTCCCTCCCAGCTGACCTCCACTGACCCCTCCGAGTCCCTATATTCATCCACGTCTACAATTCTCCTCTCATTGCTCCACTGGTTCATCCTGTGCTCACGTCTTTTTGGTCATCCATGGAGGAAAATTAAAAATGTAGATCTAATCGGAGGGGGGTTGTAATGTGATCAGGATGACAGGGGATCAATGGAGACTGTCACACACACGGACATGCACATTACAACCACTGATGCATGTTGCGGGAGAGGAGTATGGATGGATGGAGGACACTGACCGCTCGCCCTGGTGCTCCTTTCTTTCTATCTTGCTTGCTTTTTCTTTTCGTTTTTTCTTGGCTTCATTTTTGACAATGCGTATTTTGCTTTTGCTCTGTAATTCGCACTAAACACAAAGTGCAGATTATATTTTTTTCAAGTATAAGTAAAATTATTTGTGTAAGAACAACTGATGATGAAGCTGGGATGACTTCCTGACAGGCACACAGGTGGTAAGACTGAGCAGGCACAACTTCTCCACCCTTATCCTTAACAGAGGAGCACCCCAGGGCTGCGTTTTGGGTCCCCTGTTGTACTCTCTGTACACACACAATTATGTAGCCACTTCAATACCATCATTAGGTTTGCTGATGACAAAGCTGTGGTGGGCCTACCTGAAAGAAGTAGCGACAGTAGAGACAAGTAGAGACAAGTAGAGACAAAAACCTACTTCTGACAGAAAAGAGACAAAACTCAGACAATCAAACAAAAATGGCAGAGAAAAAAACTAAAAAGAGCTGTAGACACTGCAATCTTTTTCTGTGCAACTGTAGGCTCAAATGAAGCTTCCCTGCCTCTCAGTCAGAGAAACAATAACTGCAAACAGTTCATGATTTATAGCGTTGATAATTTAGTGCTGCTGAAACCATGTGAGACTTTAGCCTTTAAACTTTGAACTCCAACCTAATGAAGTAACACCACCACAGTGTTCCAGATCCAAATCTAATCAGACTTTAATCATTAACTGTCCTCTTATCACACCCACACACCTACATGCCTACATATACACAACACACACACACACACACATTGCACCTGTACAACACCCGTTCTCACACAAACACAGTGATTGTGCAAATGGAGGATAAATGAAATATTGACCCAGAAGATTCATGCATACTCGACACCTCGTGTGAGTGATGTATGAATTAGATATGCTAATGAGGCTGCATGGCTGCCAATAAGAGATATGATGATGATAGAGGAAAGGAATCAAGTTGTTAGGAAGTGACATTCATTTCCCATCAGCCCTTTCTGCCCCCTGCCATGGTGTTTGGACAGAGATGCTTTACAGAAGATTTAAATAATAACTTTTTGGAGGAAGCTGATACTGAAAATCTCCCACAAGACAATTTTATGAGATAATACAGCTGCACAGTGCACACTTGAAGTACATTACAGTTATTAAAATCAATCACATGTATATGCTTGACAACTGAAAAGCTCTGCAATGCATTAAGAAAAAAAAACAGTGCATCCAAGTTGTTCGTTAATATTTACTTATTTAGTTTTCACAAAATAAGTAAATAGTTCTAAAACAACAAACCCTCCCTTTAATCTTTTTGGCCTTGTCGCTATCTCGAGGGAATGTCTCTGTCCCTTTAAGGGAGTAGCCTTCTCTCCAGTGTTTGTTGCAGCCTTTATTTTTGTCACCTGTACATCTTTTGTGTTGATAATGCTACATTTATATAATAATGTACAATCATGTATTAATTTGTTGTTGGTTCTGCACAGCTGTCGCGCCTGCGGATAAATGGTGTGCGCCATAAATGCATGAAACTTTCACACTTTCACACAATGCTTGTAATTTTGGTAAAAAAAAATATAAATAAATGCACTCGTACTGCATTTTGCTGTCATTTGTGGCGTGTTGTGTTTTGCTGCAGGCAGGGCTCGACCTTTGCTCTTACTCACACTAGAGCGCGGCTCAGGCTGCATTTTCCTGACTGAACCCGACCCGAGTCTGAGTCAAATATAACCAAGCCCGGACCTGACAGACTTTCTGATTTTTAAGTCCGAATCTGACGCAGTTTGTTACCTGACATAGCTGTTGTTATGGACAGTGTGTAAATAACAATCAAAAGGCTGCTGTTACGCACAGTCAAACACGCTGCTCGCGCAACAGCACAACACACACACTCAATTGGAGCGGAGCCTGTGCTGCGTTGAGGTGCTGTCACGTAAATAACAACTCCCAGCACTTGAATAGGCCGTAGCACAACACAGCAGCACGTCAAGTTGGCCGAACCTGAGCAAAATTTTTGATTTGTTATCTGAACCCGGCCCGACCAGTTGGGTTCTGACAGGTCCCAGCTGACGTTAAACAAAGAATCAGATCCTCTATATAGCTCAATATACCCGATTGTGACCAGTTTATGAATGAATAAAGATGTGAGATAACAAACTAAACACCTGTTTTCTTCTTGACTCTGTGTTTTTTTTAAAGAATTTCACAGTTTCTCACCCAAAATACCAAAAAGGCCCAAAAATAAGGTCATCTGAGGACTGTATTATTCTACTTATTTATTCTAAAGGACCATATTAGTAAAGGCTTGGACAGTATGTGGATGCCCTTGACCTGGAATCCCTCTGTGTGTGTGCGTCTAGGTGTGTGTGTGTGTGTGTGTGTGTGTGTGTGTACTGATGGTGAATTTTTGTGGGTTGTATAAATCATCCACTGACTGACCACTGTGGTCAGATGCAGTGGTCAGCTTAAGTGCCCCCCCTCCACACCCTGAGTACACACACACACACACACACACACACACACACACACACGCACACATCTTCATTAACAAAGAAACATTTCTATTGATCTGGCCTACTGCTCATGTTACAGCAAAGAAATATGTATGTGGAGTACTAAATGCGTTACACACACACACACACTAGACGTGGTCTGCTAGACTCACGCACACACATAATCACACTTTGTCACATATGCTTTCACTACACTGAAAAGGAAAACATGCAAGCACACTCTTCCCACTTACACACACACACACACACACACACACACACATGCAGAGTGAGTGGTCAGTGCTAAGCAGGTTAGGGTTAGTGAATTAGTATTGAACAGCTCCTTACAGCATTATGTGTGGCTACAGATTGCCACTGGTGTCAGAACCATTTACATGTGTGTGTTTTTGTGTATTATGGAAACATAAGATATAATAATAATGATAATCCATAGTTGTATTCTTTAATTTTAATTCCACCTGTGTGTGTGTGTGTGTGTGTGTAGGTTGTTAATTCTTAGGTTTTACAAGTACAATTAATCTCAGTTTGACTGGATCAGAGCCAGACTCAGAGGTGGTCGCGCTGCATTGAGGGACCAGGGCGAGATCCTGGAGAAATGACACCTGGTGTAATAACCTGATTTAGGCTCTGGGCAGCCTTCTTGGTTTTGAGTCAAACATCTGAACTGTTGAATAGATAACTCTGTGAAAATTACTCCATCGTACAGTTGTTTAAAGGTCAATTTTGATCACTTGAGCTGAACACGGTGATTTGTGGAAAACGAACGTCGCCTCATAAGAACAGTACTCCGGTATTTATTTTCCAGCCGCT
Organism: Epinephelus lanceolatus; assembly: GCF_041903045.1. Taxonomy (NCBI): domain Eukaryota; kingdom Metazoa; phylum Chordata; class Actinopteri; order Perciformes; family Serranidae; genus Epinephelus; species Epinephelus lanceolatus. The sequence goes on along the minus strand of NC_135757.1, from coordinate 5,874,819 downwards.
TAGATTTCTCCAGCTCTCCATCCTCCTTACGATAGTTTTCTTGAAATGTCTGCAATGTGAAAGATTCAGCGTACTCTGTGGTCACACTCCGTCTTGATCGCATTAGCTTAATGTCTGAAATGTAAAATGTAACTCGAGGCACAGAATACAGTTCATCTCGATATGACAGATAGCCACGCTGCACTGCAGGCATCAGTCAGAGCTGGCACCACTTCAAAACCTCAGACCATGACGCATGTCAACCGCAATCACACACACCATCCACACACACACACGCGCGCACACTGTCCGTACGTCCGTTGCAATAATACATCAGATCTACCTTCATTGGAGCAGAGCTAAAATCAAACCGGCCCCCCCTCTGCCCACCCACCTCACCCCGTCAGTCCCAGCCAAATCCAATCACAGCTCGATACTCGCTGTGATTGATTGGCTTCCAATCCAATTGAATCTCTCTCAGATGGAGGAGGGAGATGGGGGGGCTGCCTTGCTCAAAGCCATTAGGCATTGGCATTGGCAGGAGGGTGAGATGGGGGGATGAAAATGAAGAGACAGAAGAGAGAAAAGAGAGATGGCAGGAGAAGAGAAGTAATTGAGAGAGATTGAGGGTGCTGGAGATCGGGGATGACTGAGAGAGAAAGGAAGAGAGAGAGATGTCCATATGTTTGCCAGCTCCCATTTAAAACAAGAGTGGAAAGTGTGTGTGTGTGTGTGTGTGTGTGTGTGTGTGTGTGTGTGTGAGGGGCAGGTTTCTATGTGTCTGCCAGCTCCTGTTTTAATTGCCTTGTTAGAGGTTGACTGTAACTGTAAACTACAAAAGTGCTTGGAGACACCAGGGAATTAAAATAAAATGTCTCCTATTTCTCTGTCTGTCTGCGTTTTGTCGTAGATACAAGACATGGCGCAGGCAAATTTGCAGGAAAGCCCAATCAGTCTTTTTTCAGCATTGGCAGTATAAAAACAAAATCGGGGAGTGCAGCAAAATGCCGCCTACCTACTTTTGTTTATACAGAATGCGCCTTTTTCGGGGCAATGGGGAGCGTGAGCAAGTAACAAAACGTGCAGCTCAGCGTGTAACATAAACAGTGACGTGGGAGGGAAGCCGCGGCTGGTCATGCGGTGTTTCTCTCGTAAAGCGGCCCATTCTTCACCGTCCCCGTCATCTGACGGTTAATGGCCTCTTCGTTTGCGAGGACAAGGAGGACGCGCAATTCCTTGTCTCCCCAGTTGCTCATCTTTACAGTGTCTGTCAGGTTTGTGTTTCCCTCTTGCTACTAGCTGCTCGCTAATTCCTGCTATCAGCTGTTTCCTGTTTATCCACCGCCAGTGGCTCGCACGTGCGGCGTCATCAACAGCTCCTCCCACAAGTCTTCAACAGCCCCTCCCGTTGCGGAAGGCCGCCTCAGTCTTTTTAAACTAAAAGGGTTCCGCCAATATGTCTACCCTACGAGGCGGAAAATTGGGCACCACAGATCAACCCGCCAATCCGGCTCTGTGTGTCTAAACGCTCGCAGCTTGCCGGCAAAACGGCCCAACATTCGCTGAAAATCTGGCAGTGTAAAAGGGGCTAATGACTCTCTAAAACGTCACAGCGCAAAAATAAAAAGAAGCTCAGAGAACCACACCGAGCCAAAGATTTATTTGAAAAAGAAAACCTTCTTCAAAATCACACTGACATGTGTTACTATGCCGATGACTTCCTAATACTCTGAAGCGTGACAACGCTCCAGGCCACACCTGAGCGATTGCCATGGCAACAATCCATGACTGCGGGTTCCGACTTCTTCCTCACCCACGATATTCACCAGACCTGGCCCCCTCAGGCTTCCACCTGTTCCCCAACAAAAGATTCGCCAACTACAATGATGTCATGGAAGCCGTGGAGGAGTTCTTATGGTTCCTTGAGGCTCAAAGCATTTCAGTCACCCCTCGTAAAAGTCCGGCCGATTCAATTGAATTCAATTCAATTTTCTTTATGATGCCCAAAATCACATATCACAATTTGCCTTGGAGGGCTTTGCATCACACGACATCCCTCTGTTCTTGGACCCTCACAGCAGATAAGAAAAGACTCCCCAAAAAATGGTAGAAAGACAGATGTAATAGATGTTGTGTGCACAGAACAAATCAACATAATAAATGTTCAGTGATCTATTTGACAAAATGATACATAAAAGGAAACAGAAAGAGTAGTAATGGATTATTTTGCTCCAGTGCATTGTTCTGCTGGGAAACCTTTGGTTCTGGCATTCATGTGGATACCACCTGACATGTTCCACCCACTCAAACACCATTGCAGACCAAGTCCCCCCCCCCCCCCCCCCCCCCCCCCCCCCCTCATGGCAACAGTACTCCCCAGTGGCAGTGATGGCCTGTGCAGCGTGACAAAAACCTCAAGGTGTCGGCCTGGCGTCTAAATTTCCCAGGTCCCAATCTGCTCAAGGATTCTTGTGATGTGCTGGTACCCCAGATGTACCCCTAATCCAAGGTGGGGCCTCCTTGGATTGGACTTGACCCTTGACACAGGATCTCTAGGAGTGTCCTGCGGTGTCTGGCACCAGTGGGTTGGCGGCAGATCCATTTATTCCGTCAGTGGAGCCAGTTACTACTTGCTGTGGCCAACGTGTTTGACGAACTTACCTTTAATGCTTCGGAATAGCAATAAAACAATTTCAGAAACTATGGAGTGTAATTCATTACTTGTACATCAGAATCTCATGGTAACACTTTCGTTGTTTATCTAAAGTCATGATGTGATTATGTGGTAGGTGGTGTGTGTGTATGTGTGTGTGTGTATTGGAGAACGAGTGAGAGAGATCCAGAAAACACACACACAAACAGATGAAAAGAGGGTTTCTGTTGATAATGAGGCAGATTTGACATTAGCCTCATTGGGATGTGGTGTTTATTTCTCTGCCTCTTCCTCCCACAATTCCCTCTGACCACAACTCCCTGTGTCCTGACAAACTGAGGGAGGGAGAGACAGAGACAGAGAGAAGCAGAAAAAAAAATGGAGAGGTGAAGAAAGAGGGAGCAACCCACAGACCACATAATGGTTGTGACATCAGTTATACGGCTAATGCAGAGAGAGAGAGAGAGAGAGAGAGAGAGACTTCAGTTTGACTGCTGCATGTGTTCGGCTTGTCGTCAGCCAACTTTCCATCTGTAGTGTTTTACAGAACTGTACACAACTCTGCGATAAATGCAGTATCCCAACATAAAGTAGTAACAGAAGAAAACAGCCTCCATGCTCAGAATAAGTGTCGAAGGCTAGAGGTGTGGACATGTGTCGGCTATCTCTTGGCTCTTACAACACCTCCTCATATCTCCGTCTATCTCTGTTCCAGTCTCCACTCTGTCCTCAGCCATAAAGATTAGACGCCCCTCTTCAAGGTCCACAGGTCTGACTTAAGTCCAGAGGTTACCGCTGCCTGGTTAACTAGAGCCGTCTGACACACCAACACCTCACACACTTGGCAGACGGACACACGGAGGTGAGTCAACCGGAATCTGTCTTTCATTTCTGATCATGGACTTTCTTCTATTTTACACCAATGACAAAAAATAATGCTACAAAACAGCAAAATAAAGAGTATTTTCACAGTCGCTTTGGTCCAAACAATTTGGTTTAACGTTCGCGCGTACTCCAAGCTTTCTCCCTGTTGAGCCAAAGAGTTGCAGCAGTATAGAGAAATGATCAGCCCCAACTGATACACTCGTGTGTTTTGCTGTGCAGAGATGTTACTAGGTGTTAATGCAGTCAACTTGATCTCAATCCAATAGCGTGTAGATACTGCTAAAAGCTCAATGCTAGCTCCGACACACACTCACACTGTACTCTCGCTTCAATTAACAGGCCTCCGTCTGGGCAACTCGATACAGACTAAGTGGGGAGAAAGCAGAGGAAGATGAGAGTAGAGAGAGACAGAGATTCCTTTATGTGTCTTCACTGATTCTTTGGATTTTAATATTTCATAATTTTTAAACAGTTTGGTGCTCCTCTACTTCCTTTCCTCCATTCCTTCGCCTCATCTTCTACAGCTGTTCCTTCCATCCGTCTTCTCTCTAACTTGCTCTTACTTTACTGTCTTTTTTTTTTTGTCTGTCTTTGGCCTCAGTGGTCTTTCCATCCCCCCCTTTCTCTGTCTTTACCTCCGTGTCTGCTCTATCTGTCTATCTATCTTCAGGTGTTATCTGTCCATTTTAAGCGGAGGGCAATTAGGCCGTCAGTCTCATTAATAATACATTGTTAAGCTTGTTAATTATTTACCGTAATTGCTGATTTAAGTTTCCCTTCCCTTGACACAAACAGCCACCAGGGGAGACACACACACACACACACACACACACACAAAGAGGTCACTCGCTCTCAAAGGTGACAGATGGATTGAGTTTCTCCTGCTCTCTTTTCCTCCCTATTTTGTCCCTTTGTTTGTGTGGCGCATGAGTGTGTGTGAATATGCAGATTGTGTAGTTGTAGATGGCGAATCACGGCGCTCAGATCAATACAGCTGATTGAGTGTAAATGAAAAGAGTGCAGCAGCTAACAAACCTGATTGTCGCCGTGTTGCTGCGCTTTGTTAACAGGGCTGCAGGCAACAGGGAATACGATTGTTTTTATTAGAGGATGGAGTCTCAGGTTTACGTACTGAACACGATTAGCTGATTTATCAATCGGTTGATCAACAGGAAACTGATCAGTCAAACTAACGTGTTGCAAAGAGGCTAAAACTAAAGCTGCACCCATTTTCATTTTTCCATTCATTCATCTCTCTGTGTGTTTCCGTGCAGGTCGGTGTCATCTCCAAGCACAGTGAAGCCGGCTGAAGTTTTCACTCAGCCGACAGACAGACAGACGGTTACAGTGAATGACAGTGACATGTTGCTGTCAGTAACAAGGATTCATCCTGTTGTGATGCTGCAGGCTGACAGGAAATCACTGTTACTGTGGGCGAGCGTCACACGAACGCACCCTGCTACTGTAGCCTGTCCCTCAGGTTTTGTGATATCACTCTGAAGAAACGAAGATTTCAAATATTGAATGAATTTATTTTTGCAATTTCGCAGCACCAGGCACTAAATAATGAGTTTTATGTTTGAATATTTGCATGAAGGTGAGGAATAAAGAACAATATCAGCTGTTGATGTCTGCATGTGTCTCATATCTGACTGCATTCTCAGTACTTTAGTGGAATTTATTGAGTTTTTTATTAAGTTTATTTGGACGCTTTAACATCACAGCCGATGAGAACAGAGGGATCTGTACACCGATGTCAAATGAGCAAATATAAATTCCACAACATTAGGTTCATGCACTCCCTCTGTCACCAGCAGCACTTGCACCTTCACCTTGCTTTTGAGTTGAGGTCACCTTTATCACCACATGTAAAAGCTCAACCTGCAAGGTAAGTAGTGAGTGCACAGGTCATATAGATGAACACTGGCTCATGAACACTGGCTAAACTGGCAATAAGGAGCAAAGACACCCTTACAGTAACTGTGGTGGAAGTTTTCACGTTGCTGTCCATGGTGCTGGAGACATCAGTGGATTGTAGTAGTAATGTCCAGTATATATTCTTCCTCAGTTTTATTAAAACACATTGATAGCTTTCTTTCAAAAAAGGCACCAGGTATGGATAGATTACAGATAGAAATTTATTCTCTTCTAGTCCATACCCATTGGTAGCTTTGTCACCTTCTACCTATGCCAATCCTCAATGCCTATGTGCAGTTTCACATAGACTGACCACGTCAGTGAGTAGAAACACGTGGGACAGACAGAATGACAAACTGACAGAATGACACACTGACAGTTTCCATGATTATGTACAGCATACCATACCATGACTTAGTCATACCAAAAATTATAAAAACAACAACATTGGTCCACAGGGGGAGCCACAGCGATCAGTCGCATTTTAGCCATTTTGAAGCATTTTTCTGTTGTTATAGCGCCACCCAGTTGCCAATTAGAGTTAAATTTCTCCAGTCACCTTGAGGCGTCCTGTTCTACATATCTACCAAGTTTAGTAAAAATCCATATGGCGGTTAGGCCTAGATAAGAAATGAGCTCTCTAGCGCCCCCATTTTGTTTGATGGGGTCAATAATGGAGGGGTCCCCTCAGATTATGTGTGGTCATATGCCTACAAAGTTGCGTGGTGATGGGTGAAACCCTTGAGATGTTATACACCTTTATGTGATGAGCCACGCCCTCCGCAATATTCATTGCCTTATAGAAGCTCAGTTTTAGTAAGTTTTCCAACTTTTGCCAAGAGGGAACTTTAGATATTGGTCCCTAGATTATGTTCACCCAGTTTCATGCAGATCGCTCAAACTTCCTAGGAAGAGATCCATTTGAAGTGTTTTTCAAAAAATTCAAAATGGCGGAAAATCTATGTAAGCGGAAGTTATGGGTTCTTGAGGCAAATTTGTTCCTCATGAGGAGAGGCATCTCTGTGCAAAGTTTCATGTCTCTACGACATACGGGGCATGAGATATGCCCATTCAAAGTTTGCAATTTCAATCGGTTGCTATAGCGCCCCCTTTGGCCAATTGATGTAATATTGCTTCATTCTCATCCTCCCATGACCCTCTACCACTGTGCCAAATTTCACATGGATTGACCAAGTCAGTGAGGAGAAAAATGTGGAACACACACACACACACACACACACACAAACAGACACAGTTTTTGTCATTATATAGTAAGATAAGATATAGTAAGATGGTGGACACTGATTAGTCCATTATTAAAGATGCATGAAAGCACCACATTCTCCCACAAACACAATGTACCAAGCGTCAGTGTGATACCAAAACCAGGACGTATTGACCTGATAGTTGATTCAGTTGTAACAATAAAATTATTAGCAAAGTCCTAAATAATCCAAGATACTTCCAAATATAAATCACTACAGCCAAGCTGGCTTCATACAAAAGAGAAGCCCATACACATGCTGCTTTTATTGCGCCCTAAAATGCCCCTTTTTTTCAGTGTGCGACGGCTGTGCCGTTATTTCGACTCCACTAAAAATAGTCCTTAAACAAAGTCACTATTTTTCCTTGGCGAGAAATATTCCAACTGGAACACTGAACTGGCTTTAGTAAAGAAACTACACACATGTCCGTGTGCCAGCGAGCTAAACTTTACTTTCTGGAGTGTTGGGATGTGACGTGCATGTTACTATATTACTAAGTGAGAGACCTGACTCTAATTACCTTCAGTTATACTGTACAGTCTCCTATCAGAGTCGGAGTGTGTTCTGTTGGTGCGAGCTCACATCACAACTGGCCATCTGCTTAAAAACTAAATCTACCAACACACACACACACACACAAACACACACACTCCCCCCTCTTAGCCCACACTGATGTGGTTTCACCCGGCTAGTTCCAGACAGGGCCTGGTGTGTGTGTGTGCGTGTGTGTGTGTGTGTGTGTGTGTGTGTGTGTATTTATTTACCTGCCACACAGTACTGTTGCTGCACTAAGCCCTTCACTGTGACCCTGGGGAACCTGTATTCTAACACACACACACACAAACTCACTCGCCTGCGAGCATACACGCATGTGCACACAAAATTAAATACTGACAAAACCTGTGCCTACACACACACACACACACACACACACACACTCGTTTGCGCATATACACGCACTGTTGAAGGACACAATAAAACCTCTCTCTCTCACACTCACAGACCCCGCGAGGCCTCCCTTTAGCTCTCTGTTAGACGTTTGGTCATGACACGCTGGAGGAAAGGCGGCCCAGCGGAACCGACTACGGGCAAACACAAACAAATAACAGCAGCCAGATGCCAAAACAGCAACAGGAGAGCTGAGCGGCAACAAGAGGAGTAGAAACTCACACACACACACAGAACTACTGGTTTGTCAGGACAACGTCGGAAGTGATTGTGAAAAGACAGGACAGATTTTGGTTAAAGTCCTCTGATACTTTGTGCATGTATAGCTTGTTGAGAATGAGCACATAAAAAGCTGAGCAGCAGTGATGTTACTTTATACTGTAGTCAAGAAAGCCAAGAAGGGAATGTCGTTTCACTGGAGTGACAGACAGGTGGAGTCCGAGCAGTGGCGTGTATACCATGAAATAAAAAGTGGATGTTGTTGCCCAAAATTTGGGATAAAGTCTCTCTTAGACCCCATCCCAACTAGGCTACTTAAAGAAGTCTTACCTTTAGTTAACACTCATATGCTAGACATGTTCAACGTGTCCTCAGTAACAGGCTATGTACCACAGTCCTTTAAGGTAGCTGTAATTAAACCTCTCCTAAAGAAGCCCACCCTGGATCCAGAGGTGTTAGCCAACTATAGACCAATATGTAATCTTCCCTTTCTTTCAAAGATCCTTGAGAAAGTAGTCGCAGACCAGCTGTGAGACTTTCTCCATGATAATAATTTATTTGAGGAATTTCAGTCAGGATTTAGAGTGCATCATAGCACTGAGACAGCACTAGTTAAAATTACAAATGATTTTCTGATTACTTCAGTCAAAGGACTCATCTCTGTGCTTGTTTTATTAGATCTTAATGCCGCATTTGACACAATTGACCATCAAATTCTACTGCAGAGACTGGATCACTTAATTGGCCTAAAAGGTTCTGCACTAAGCTAGTTTAAATCCTATTTATCGGATCGATTTCAGCTTGTTAATGTTCATGATGAATCATCTTTGCATGCCGGAGTTTGTTTCGGAGTTCCACAAGGTTCTGTGCTCGGACCACTTCCGTTCCCTTTATATATGCTTCCCTTAGGTCACATCATTAGAAATCACTCTGTAAACTTCCGTTGTTATGCAGATGATATACAATTGTATCTATTTATCAAGCCAAAGAAACAGATCAATTAACTAAACCTGAAAGATGCCTTAAAGACGTAAAAACTTGGATGAATTCCAATTCCCTTAAGTTAAATTCAGACAAAACTGAATTTATTGTTCTCGGTCCCAAACACCTTAGAAACTCTCTTTCTGAAGATAGTTTCTCTGGATGGCATTGCTCTGGCCTCTAGCACTACCGTAAGATCAATATTTGTCTTTTAGCTCTCATATAGTAAAACAAACTTCAAGGTCTGCATTCTTTCATCTGCGTAATATTGCAAAAATTAGGCCTATCCTGTCTCATAAAGATACAGAAAAATTGGTCCACGCATTTATTACCTCTAGGCTGGATTACTGTAATTCCCTGTAGTCGTTGAAAACTCCAGCTGATCCAGAATGCAGCGGCACGTGTACTAACAGGAACTAAAACAACAGATTTTGCTAGTCACCCATTATTAGCTGAAGCACTCTGGACTTTCTCTCAGACTCATAGCTTCACAAATTATATGTATTCTTTATACTCTTTCTTACACACCGCTGGTCTGAGTCACTACATCTCCAGACAGAACAGCACAGTTGTATTTCAGCCTGCAGTTAGCCTGTTAGAATTTAGGTTCCCCAGGGTCACAGTGAAAAGCTTACTGCAATAACAGTACTGTATGGCAGGTAAATAAATACACACACAAATAATTCATTCAATTCCTGTGTCTTTCCTACATATCAGTATCGGCATTCAGAAGTCCAAGTTGCCTTTATTAGTATGCAGAAAAACTCACACACACACACGCAAACACACACACGTCCTGACACACTTGACTGTATTAGTCATCAGGGATTGGCTGAATAACCAAACTGTGTTGAGTGCTGAGCAGAGCGTATTGTATCACGGCCGTCCAGAAATGGTTGAGCAGCGGCCCTGGAGATCTATGTGGACCCTCTCTGTCTCTTAAAGATTTCTGCTCATATTTCCCTCCAGCAGAAACTGATATTATCATACAACAGTCAGTTCACTTCTCCTGTTCCCTGTGGAGCCCTTTCCCTTAAACAACCCCCAATAACAGTAAAGTTACAGGTTAAAGAGGTTTTACCCATGCGTCCCCAAAATAGACATACACAAGGGTCAATAAATGGCAAAAATGCGTCTTGAAAAAGCACCTGTTTGCGTTATGTTTTGTATTTAATCTGATGTTTTAGTGTCTTTTGCCACAGTGTGAATGAGCTGCCTACCACACACAATGGTGCTTCTTATGACTCTTGTTCTTCCCCCGAATCAAAACAAATTAAATGTGTCTCCAGAATGTCATAACTGCAAGAGTAGAGGAGCCTCTGAAACAACAAAAGAAAGGTACAGTCCAAGCCAGACGTCGCGCTAGACTTTTTCGTCGCTGGTCATTTTGACCGACAGGGTCATAAAAATCCAGTCATAATCTATTTTTACTGGTCATTTTAATTTTCGTTTTTAAATGATAATAAAGATATTCAAAGACATTTAGTTTTCATTCGTTCGTTTTTAATAAATCCAACAAGCAAGTTATAAAGTGTGCATTAATAAGGACATGAACGAAAAGATGAACAGACATCCACACACCCGTGCCATTAGGCTTCGCCCTGGACACACCGGACAGCACTAACATGTCACTAACGCGTCACTAACGCGTCTGGTGTGTCCAGGGCGTTATGTAGTTATGCCTGTAGGCTTGGTGACACAAAATTAAAATTGTAATGAAATGATTATGGTATTGAAAAATGTGTTCGGTTATGCACTGTTGTGTTATTTTAAATTATAAACACGGTATTTTCTCCTCATGTTCCTCAGTGCGTGCTGTTATTTTATTTTGAAAATTGACCGGATTCTCTCATCTTTTCTGTGTCCGACTTCCTGTTTGGTACGATCCGCTCGATCCAGTTTGACAGAAGCGCTCGCGGCTCCCGTGAAAAATAGACCAGACGCTGAACTGAAGCGCTGCCTCCGCGGGCGCTCTGCTCTGCTCAGTGGCCTGTGTGGACAGTCAGATAGGTTAACATGGGCGCTGACTGAAAACTGCCTCCGCTGCTGGGCGCCGTGCCTCGGTTCCGCGTCCGGTGTGTCCAGGCCGTTATGTCAACAACGCTACATCGGAGCGACAGATGAATGACCTTTTCTCTGCAGTATGAAAACGGCAGCCACTTAAACCACTGACTGTGCACTCCGCCGCCAAGTGGGCAGGGGTGGTAATTGCAACCGGTCAAAATGACTGACAGCCTTCAGATTTTCTGGTCATTGTAGTAAAAAACCGGTCAATGACCGAGAATATCCAGTTAACGCGACCCCTGGTCCAAGCAGAATCAAGCATACAGCATGGCATTATGACTGTACAATTTTGCAATCAGAAAAATAAGCTTTAAGGATTTTATTTTTTCTGTTCTGACTGCCATGTTCTCTGAAATGGGGTACCTCAAGGCTCTGTTTTAAGACTTCATTGCGTGCTCCCAGTTGACATTGTTTTATGTGAACTGAATACATTTCCTCTTTTTATTTTCTTTGCAATGACACCCCAGCAGTTGTGCACAGGTTTTTAGCAAAGACAAAGTATTAATGTCATAAGCTTTTAAGATTTAGTTTTTCTGTTCTGACTGCCATGTTCTCTGAAATGGGGTACCTCAAGGCTCTGGTTTTAGACTACTGCTTATTTCATTCCGTGCTCCCAGTTGGCATTGTTTTATGTGAACTGAATACATTTCCTTTTTATGCAATGACACCCCAGCAGTAGTGCACAATTTTTGCAAACAAAATTCACCTAAAATCAGAAATGACCATGACAGTCACACAGACACATATGAAGTCAGAATTATGAAAAAAAGGCCGCAATTACCAATTTAGTGGGGTGTAACGATAAAGTGATTGACGAGCGGTGTCACGAATTATTGTTGACAGGGAATTATAACTTAACTAAAAAAAATTACTTAAAAAAATTACTTAAATTAGATTTAATATTCATATCAAAAATATCAATCAAAAGAGCAATAAGAGGAGCTGCAAATGTCACATTGTATAAAAGGGTGAGGGATGAGTAACAGGTAGAAATCTGCGCTACATGATAGAAGTTTAAGGATATTCTTCTGATACAGAGGGAGGGGAAACATGTATCAGTAACTGGACAAATGAAAAGTACAGAAATAAGATTTCCAGCATGTTTCTTTGATAAAGGCTTATTCTAAGTTCTAATTGTATAAAAGATGCTTAAAAACTGGAGGACTCTTTCTCTCTGTCACTCTCGCCCTGTCTGTCCTTCACTTTCTTTCTCTTCATTCTTCCACCCGAGCACACACAGGCATCCCCTCTGTGTGTGATCGTATGTGTGTGTGTGTATATGTGTGTGTGTGGGTATGTGAGTGTGTGTTTGCAATCTTGATCTCTTTACAGTGACATTAAAGCAGAGCAGTGTCTCCTTGGACTGACTGGGATTTTAAGTGTATTGTTGTTTAACAGAAACACTGGGAAGGAGGAGTGTATTGTTTTCTGGAAATGGTCTCACACACACACACACACACACACACACACTCCCACACGCACACACAGTTCATCAATAATCACAGACTGAAGACACTGTGCTGACACTTAAAGTGGTCTAAATCCATCATGAGCCTGCTACAAGCACATTATGAGTGAAATATAAGTAAAAACACAAACAACAAGCAGGAGGCTGACAACTGTATATGATGGCTGTGTTGGTCGTGAGGTCATATTTAAATATGACCCATTTTTATGTAAGAATGTGCATTTAAAGGGGGCACATATTCCGGAACACATCTGCAAATGAACTTGATGTGTAACATGTTAAAAGTGAATCACTGCTGAGCGTAATGTAATTAGAACCTGTTCATCAATCTGCCTTTCTCAGGTGAAACTAGGTCATGTGATCAGCCCCGTCTAGGGTAGGGGGACATGATACTTCCTGGATATCATATCACCATGGTGACCCACTATAATTAGACCTATCAGAGGAAGCCATTGCTAGACCAGATCTATAATCCCACCTCTACAGATTAGTCATTTTTTAAAGCCAGAGTCAGCAACATGGGACAGCCAATGGAATCAGACTAAAGGGAGCTTCAGCTTCTGTGCGGCCAACCCTCTGATCTTTTATCGTATCTAACCACACAAGTCTGAGGACAGACAATACCATGACGGCTTCAAATGAAAACTTTGAGAAATAGTTTGGCACTGGAAACAGGAAAACAACTCTCATGGCTCCGTCCAAAGGTCACCACGAACATGTTCTATTCACAGAACATGATGAAGAGCTTTGGTCGGGTGCTGGGATTCCCTTGAGTCTTCTTATTGCCATAATGTTGCCACTCAGCCAACTTAGACTGTCACTGATGACACCCGACCGAGAAACAGTTCGCAGGGGTAGGCTGTGTCTCAGAGGGTAAAGCGGGTCGTTTGCTAATCGGTAGATCTGCAGTTTGATCCTTGGCTCCTCCAGTCCCCATGTCAAAGTATCGTTGGGCAAGATACCGAATCCCAAAGTGCATTAACAGCTATACAAATGCAGCCCATTTACCATTTTATCTAATAACATATTAATTAGTGAACTTTTGATGTGATGTCATAACTGAAAAGCCCTCTCGTTCATTTAAATGGAGCAACTCAGTAGGGGTTCCATTGCAGAGCACCCCGGCAGAGACACAGGCTTGGCTTGGCCTTCCTGAAACAGGAAACAGGAAGGCTCATTTGCCATCATGAGAAAGGGCCTGACCCAATACCTACACTTCCCCTAGAACTACCCACTTGCACTTGGTTGTGCGCATTCACGTTTAGGCTAGTGGTGTCCTAAAACAGAACTGAGTTAGTGGACACTTAAAACCCGCCCTAGATTCCAAGGGAGCTCTGACCGACACTTTCAACGCAGTGGAAGATGAAATCTCCCAGAACACCTTGCGAAGTCAGCTACTTCGGCAAGTTTTGGAAAACAATTTGTTACTGTACGATCAGAATGTTGGCTATACAAACAACAGATGGTTGGACTAGCGTAAACTCATCAGCAACTTGGCTGAATAGAGCGTCAATTTATTTGAACAAATTGTCTTACCAAAACAAAATCGATCAGAACTAGAAGACGTCGAATGAATGACTACCGGTATCTTGCGTCGCTACTACGCGTGGCGTATGCCTGCACGTCGGCCACGCCAATTTGCATGAAGTGGTGTCCCATTTCTTAGGGAAAGATCTCTACCCTAATATTTCTCACTTCCCTCATCAAGGGTTACCTCGCAAACGAGGGCATTCAATACCAAGAAGATTTACGGGGTAGAAATGGAATTGGGGTAGAATGGGTCATCCACCAATCGGAAGATCGGCGATTCGATCCCCGGCTCCTTTAGTCTGCATGTCGAAGTATCCTTGGGCAAGGTACTGAACGCCAAATTGCACCTGATGATGCTTCCACCGGTGTGTTAAAAACTGAGTAGCTGGTGGCACTTCGTATGGTAGCCATGGCCACTCCTAGTGTAAAAGCGCTTCGAGTGGATGGAAGAGAATTCCTTCACACAGCGTTAGACGAAACAAGGAGAGGGAAACCTATAATGATAAAGAAACAATACAAAGGCAGAAAAGCAGTAATGGAGGGGGAAACTGGACCTGAAAAGAATTTTGAGTGGGTGTGTTGGGGTGGGGGGTGGGTGGGGGGGTTTGAGGGATGATCTGTCTCTCTTGTCACCAGACACCAGAGTGGACTGCAGTAAACTGGACTTTAATTACAGCAGAGAAATGACACTCGATCCACTGAGATCAGGTCACATCAGAGAGAGAGGACGGAGAAAGAGGAGGAAAAAGCCAAAGACAGCAGAGGAGAGAAAAGAGAGTGAAACTGAGGATGAGGTGACAAAAGGAGGGAAGAGCGGAGGAGAACAAATGAAAACGGAGTGAGGTCAGAATTAAGATGACGGACAGAAGAGGGGGGAAAAAACGAGACGGAAAGTGGAGAGGGAGAAGAAGGGGTGAGGGAAGGTGGAAAAAGAGAAACTGGGGAATATGAGGAGAAGAAATGAGGAGGGGAAGAAAGGAAGCGAGGAGAAGAAATGAGAAGAAGAAAGAGGAGTAGATGGGGGATAAGAAGAGCAGGAAGGTGGTAGAAGATATAGAGACTTTGAGGATTTGATAACCATATGTGATATGTGGAGGAATGAGGGGAAGAAGACGTAAAGTGAGAATAAGGCTGAAAAGGAGTTGAAAGAAGGAGGAAATTTATAGGTTTAAGCAAATACTGTGTGAGCATTGTGTGCTAAGCAAATGTTGATTCATTACAGCCTTATTCTGTGTGTGTGTGTGTGTGTGTGTGCGCGTGTGTGATTGATGCCCCAGCAGAGTGCAGTGCTCAGCGTTAAAGTGCAGCCTCTCGGGCTCTGCTGGTGTCAATATCAGCGGCATCACAGGTGACCATCACTGAGCGGTCCCACTGCATCACTCACAGTGTACAACACCTCTTCTTCTTCTTCTTCTTCTTCTTCTTCTTCTTCTTCTTCTTCTTCTTCTTCTTCTTCTTCTTCTTCTTCTTCTTCTCCCATCTGTTGTCCAGCCTATGAAAACAATGTGTCATGTCCTCTTTTGCTCTTGAGGAGCTTTGTCATCCTCCCAAGCAAGGATCCTTCTTTTTTAACAAGTGTGGTGAAGCACGAGGCACTAGTCTATTAATCTTACTATATAATGACAAAACTCTGTCTGTGTGTGTCTGTTCCACGTTTTTCTCCTCACTGACTTGGTCAATCCATGTGAAATTTGGCACAGTGGTAGAGGGTCATGGGAGGATGTGAATGAAGCAATATTACATCAGTTGGCCAAAGGGGGGCGCTATAGCAACCGATTGAAATGTCAAACTTTGAATGGGCATATCTCATGCCCCGTATGTCGTAGAGACATGAAACTTTGCACAGAGATGCCTCTCCTCATGAGGAACACATTTGCCTCAAGAACCCATAACTTCCGCTTATATAGATTTTCCGCCATTTTGAATTTTTTGAAAAACACTTCAAATGGATCTCTTCTTATGAAGTTTGAGCGATCTGCATGAAACTGGGTGAACATAATCTAGGGACCAATATCTAAAGTTCCCTCTTGGCAAAAGTTGGAAAACTTACTAAAACTGAGCTTCTATAAGGCAATGAATATTGCGGAGGGCGTGGCTCATCACATAAAGGTGTATAACATCTCAAGGGTTTCACCCATCACCACGCAACTTTGTAGGCATATGACCACACATAATCTGAGGGGACCCCTCCATTATTGACCCCATCAAACAAAATGGGGGCGCTAGAGAGCTCATTTCTTATCTAACCCTAACCACCATATGGATTTTTACTAAACTTGGTAGATATGTAGAACAGGACGCCTCAACGTGACTGGAGAAATTTAACTCTAATTGGCAACTGGGTGGCGCTATAACAACAGAAAAATGCTTACAAATGGCTAAAATGCAACCAATCACTGTGGCTCCCCCTGTGGACCAATGTTTGTTTGTTTTTTTTAATTTTTTGTTTGACTAAGTCATGGTATGGTATGCTGTACTCAGTGGGTATGGACTAGTCATATTGTTAAAGTACATAATTTGTGTTTATGGTAAACATGAGATAACATATGAAAAATTTACAGCTTTTACTCAGGAGTATTTCAAACATATCCATCTGTTGGAGTGGACAATGGATCTGAATATCATTGAAAATGAATACGGGGAATCCTGTTTAAATGGCGAAATACTGCTCTGCTTTGAGTTTCCGATGAAACAATCAGCTTATAATGCATTTTATTGATTATGTACACACAATATGCATCTCAGGAGGGTTTCAACCTGCTGTTTTTCTGGAGATACTTTAGGAATTAAGGATAGGAGGTTTATTATTCTTGCAAAATAAATAATTTCATGTTTTTTTTTCTGTTGAAAAAAGGTCCATTAAGACCAGTTATTGTCATTTTTACTATTAAATAATTTCTGCGTTGAGGTTTTTCATCCATTGGATTGGACAGAAAAAAATAACACATAATTACGTATCCTTTTTGTTTCTTTTGTTTTTTGCTAATGATTTAGGAGTGCATGAAGAGCAGAAATTATTATTATTATTATTATTATTTTTTAACTGGGCTCTGAACAGGTTAGTAACAAATTTACTTATTTAAAGCCTAACCACATACTGTAGTGTTGGTGCAACTGCAACTGTTTCCCAATATTAACCACGTGATGCTAATTTAGGAAACGCTCCTGGGGGTCGTATTCAGACGATCGGAGCATCACGACTGATGTGGTTGCATGGTTTGGAGAATTTGTTGTAAAAAATGTCCAGGTGTAAAATGCATAATTAATACTTCAACAGACTATTAACCCTCATTACTGAATGGACAAAATTGGCCTCAGTCTGACCTCGAACTGTACTCACAAAAGGGTTCTCCATTCATTACAATATGTACATCACAATCACAATGATGCAATACAAAAAAAGATCACTCTCCTAAAGTTGTCTCTCTTTCTCTCCACAGCTCTATCATCCATCTCTATCTCTCTCGCCCTCCTCCTCTCTCCTTCTGTTTGTGTCCTTTGCCCATTGCGGTGGTCTCTGGTTTCCTTAATGGTTCCCAAGATGCATTGTGGCTTTGTGGGAGCGGTAAGACGCAAGGGAATATGTGCATGCGTGTGTGTGTGTGTGTGTGTGTGTGTGTGTGTGTGTGAGAGAGAGAGAGAGAGAGAGAGAGAGAGAGAGAGAGAGAGAGAGAGAGAGAGTGTGTGGGTAGCAAGAGGTGATGCGGTCATTTCGACACATGAGAGATTTTCCATCAGCAGCAGGAGGCTGAGTGAGCCGCTTCAAAGACATGCACACACACACACACACACACACACACACACACACACTTCACATTTCACCAAACAGAAACCACAGACACACTAAAACTGAGGAAATACACACATTTTTGTACATTAGAACTGGAAAATGCCCTTATTCAAAATGCATCATGCAAACATCATGCATCACGTGAACAGATCTAATGGTTTGTTTAAACTTAACATTGCTCGACATTTCACGTCCTATCATTGTTTCAATAGCATAAACATAACCCCAACATTAACGCTCGTGGTACTGTGGTCATATTGCAGGACTCTACAAGGCCAAATGTAGCAGGGTGTAAGCACGCTTCACACAAACTAAAATTGTACAATGTGTCGGCCAACCATATATAAAGGCAAAGGCATGCTGCCATTTAGTTAAAGGTCTAGTGTGTAGGGTTTAGTGACATCTAGTGGTGAGGTTACAGAACTGAAACCTCTCTCTTGTGCCATTTAAGTAGGACAACAATGGTGGCCAGTGCCCATCCATCCATTTTCATCCGCTTATCCAGGGCTAGGTCGTGAGGGCAGCAGGCCGAGCAAAGCACCCCAGATCCCTCTTCCCAGGAACGCTTTCCAGATCCTCCTCAAGGCGTTCCCAGGTCAGATGAGATATGTAATCCCTCCAGCGTGTTCTGAGTCTGCCCTGAGGCCTCCTACCAGTGGGACGTGCCTGAAACACCTCTAACAGGAGGCGCCCAGGAGGATCCTGATCAGATCAACTGATCAACTGACCTCTTTCGACGCGAAGGAGCAGCAGCTCTACTCCAAGCTCCCTCTGGATGTCCGAACTCCTTACCCTATCTCTAAGGTGGAGCCCAGACACCCCACAGAGGAAACTCATTTCGGCCGCTTGTATCTGCGATCTCATTCTTTCGGTCACTACCCAGAGCTCATGACCATAGGTGAGGGTTGGGACGTAGATGGACCAGTAACCCGAGAGCTTCGCCTTCTTTGTTACTGACCTTGCTCAAGATGTTTGGAGACATTAAGCGCGTTTGTTTCTTCATCCGAATACTTCAAACCTCACGACAACATTCACCCCAGGCTGACTAGTGACCTCAGCTAACCATTGCCGTGGACACCTTTAATTTTCCCAGCAGACCGGGATTCTCCCAGAATGCAACACACATCAGTTCACTGTCACTTTCCGTCTGACAAAACACTGCAGTTTTGCACCTTAAGTGTTCTGTGAAAATTATACCGATTCAGCATTATTGCAATGCAGACATTCTCACAGTTGAACGTGTTAGTTAGTATGTGTGTGTGTGTTGGTGTGTGTGTGTGTGTGTGTGTTTGTGACGCAGCTCAATATGTTTGCTCAAAGTAATTAAAGGCGAGTCGGGAGCGGTGGCATCGATGGATGTGTTTTTAATGATGTGAACAGCGATGAATATGCAAAAACGCCACTGGAGCGCCAATTTAATAGCGACAACTTGATTACCTCATTGATTTTTATCTAAAGTGGCATCAAATATGAATAAATATTCACATATTAGTATGTGAGGGAGAAATGTTTGATGTACAGTGGAGATCTGAGAGATGCAAAGGTGTGTGCAATGATCCATGAGTTTATGGGAAGGTGGCGTTGGTGAATTTTCTCATATTTCTTTCTTTGCGAGAACTTGGACAAGTTTTAGACTTTCAGACTAAGGCCCAATCCCATTTCTTATTCTCTCATTTTGAAATATTACATAAGGCCACAATGACATTGCTACATAGCAATATTGTGGGGCAACTGTGGCTCAGAGGTAGAGCGGGTCGTCAACCAATCGGAACATCAGAGGCTTGATCCCCGGCTCCTCCAGTCCTGTTGAAGTATCCTTGGGCAAGATACTGAACCCCAAATGGCTAACATGGCTACCTATGTTCTGAACCCGCAAGGCTGCACTGATATTAGAGGCGCAGAAAACAAGTGCAGCAACTCTGCCATAACAATATAATGTTCACTAGCTATCGAACTGCTATTGGCATCGGTATACTAGTCATTTCTTTTGTTATGCTTGTTATAAAGATTAAGGAAACAACCATAAGCTAAATTTCTTTTGTTGCCCATGCAGCCATCTTGCCAATGATTTCCCCAAACACGTGGGTTGGAGTGTGCCTCTGAAGAACCTCCGTTTGGAAGGCCATGTTGCCCCAACACACCTAACAGCTTGCCCATATCCTAACAAGAATCAGGATAACCTACTCTTAGGCCTAGTCCACACGGATCTGTGTACTTCTGAAACCGAAGGTTTTTGGGCTCTGGTTTCCAAAAAAAATTCGTCCACATGAGCGGTGTGATAAAAAAAATGATGATATTCACACGAAACCCGCTACCAAGTGGTGTAATACACATGCCAAAGCAGTAGGTAGTGATGTAACTTCTAACGGAAAGGCCATTTTAACCAATCAGAAGTCAGAGTCAATACCGGAATAGGGAAGTGCAGAAACTAAAAACAACCCGATCCACAAAAATAGCGCGACCTAATTCAACAGCAGAGGCGCCTGAACAACCAACTACACTACCATGAGAGCAGTGACAGGCCTGCCAACGGAAGTCCGACCCAGCCGGATCCAGAACCTCTGCTTTCGTGGTTGTGTAGTTGGGGAAGCTAGCAACAGGAGCAGCCTCACAAATAAAGTAAAATTTCACTAGCTATTTACCGTTGCTCTGATGTCAAACAATGGAGACAGGGAATAAAATACTGCAGTTATCCTATCAACACGCAACCGCTGGCACCGGAGTCTTCCAAAAACTTCACCCTGGACTCCGGTTTCAAAGAAACACGGGGCCCAAAAGTGCATTTGCGTGTGGCCAAACAGCCAAATCGCATAGAATAATACACGGGTCTGTGTGGACTGGGCCTTAGATGTGAGCATGAAAAATGGAGCAGCCAGGGCAAGAGGGGCTTGAGTTTTATGAGTGATCAGGGAAAAGGGCAGGAGAGTAAACAAACTTAAAGTCTTCCCAAATTGCGGCAGTCACTTCCCTTGAGATGTGGGACAGACGTCAAACAAGCTTTGTACTCTTGACTGGGAGCCTTGCTAACTTCCTTGGAGTCCTTTTTCCTTTATGGTTTCTCCTTCTCTTCCTGCTTCTGCGTTCATCTTTATCCAGCACGCCGTAATTGCTGATTGGCCGCAGCTTGGCACTCTCCAGCCTTAGGTGAGCTGGCAGTGGAAATATTCCTGATTGATTATTATGCCCAGCTGGTGTTGTTTCCACCCTGACCCCCTTGCTCCCTCTGCTGCAGGTCAGGCAACAGCCCTGTAAGAAAGACAGATCAGACAAGAAAATATCTAAATATCTAATAAAATTTTTTTTCATTCAGACCTTGATGTAAATAGTTACCGACACAGCAAAGTGTCATCTAGTTGTGTCTCTACCATTCTCCCATGTGTCCTCTCTCTCACACACTCACACCCTCACTCTCCCCCCACTCCTACCGTGCCTGGTAATTTGATGCTGAAATATGTATCTAAGGATATTTAATAAATTATGTATCTGTTATTTACTAATGGCGCTATTGACTGCAGAGCCTGCCCTGCCTGATATAGTGATGGAGAGGGGAAGAGGGGAGATAGCAAACAGGGAAAACTGGAGAAAGAGATGACGGAGGGACAGACAGAGAGACAAGTCTTAAAAGGGTTTCTGCCGTCCCTCGGGGAGGACAGAGTGATGCCATCAGTCTCCTTGTCCTCCCTCCCTCCTTTGTGTGGAGACCCCTTTTTGTCACATTTGAAGACAGACAATGAAACACTCCAAACAGAGAAAATGGCGCAACATTTGCCGAAAATCTGGCAGTGACTGAAATGTCTATTTAAGGCCTTTTTTCACTTAACAACAGAAGAGCCATTTGTTTATCATTTATGCATATTTATAATAGTCTATGGGCCTGTAAGGCCAACTGCCAATTGCCCCATCTTTCAAGACCGACCCACATTGGCTTTTAAGGCCATAAGGAGAGTATGGAAGCTCCTATTGGCTCAAGTGAGGTGTCAATCAAAAGGTCAGGGTTTAGCCACTATGTTGATACAGAGCTATCAGCAATATTTACAAGCAAAATGAACATATTATGGACAATGTGGAGAAATATGAATGTTTGAAATGGCAGTTCTTGGATATCCATGGATGTAATGATGTGATTGGGCTAAATGTGTCACTGGATTCAGATTGTCTGCACCTTTAGGAGTGTATGAGGCAGGGGTCACGTTAACCGGATATCCTCGGTCATTGACCGTTTTTTTACAATGACCGGAAAATCTGAAGGCTGTCGGTCATTTTGACCGGTTGCAATTACCACCCCTGCCCACTTGGCGGCGGAGTGCACAGTTAGTGGTTTAAGTGGCTGCCATTTTCACACTGTCTGCAGAGAAAAGGTCATTCATCTGCTTCATGTAGCGTTGTTGACATAGCACCCTGGACACACCGGACGCGGAACCGAAGCACGGCGCCCAGCAGCGGAGGCAGTTTTCAGTCAGCGCCCATGTTAACCTATCTGACTGTCCACACAGGCCGCTGAGCACAGCAGAGCGCCCACGGAGGCAGCGCTTCAGTTCGCGTCTGGTCTATTTTTCACGGGAGCCGTGAGCGCTTCTGTCAAGCTGGATCGAGCGGATCGTACCAAACAGGAAGTCGGACACAGAAAAGACGAGAGAATCCGGCCAATTTTCAAAATAAAATAACAACAGCATGCACTGAGGAACGTGAGGAGAAAATACCATGTTTTTAATTTAAAATAACACAACAGTGCATAACCGAACACATTTTTCAATACCATAATCACTTCATTACAATTTTAATTTTGTGTCACCGAGCCTACAGGCATAACTACATAACGCCCTGGACACACCGGACATGTTAGTGCTGTCCGGTGTGTCCAGGCCGAAGCCTTATGGCATGGGTGTGTGGATGTCTGTTCATCTTTTCGTTCATGTCCTTATTAATGCACACTTTATAACTTGCTTGTTGGATTTATTAAAAACGAACAAATGAAAACTAAATGTCATTGAATATCTTTATTATTATTTAAAAATGAAAATTAAAATGACCAGTAAAAATAGATTACGACCAGATTTTTACGACCCTGTCGATCAAAATGACCAGCGACAAAAAGGTCTAGTGCAACGTCTGGTATAAGGAATGTTTTGGTTGGGATATTATCGATCTTTGGATTATAATAACGCTACAAGGGCGAGTTATAACTGTATTGAACCTGCTGTGGTGGTTGTATCTCAAAATAGTCCGCATCGGTCGAACTGCAAGGAGCGTAGAATTAAAACAATTGGTTGTATGAGTAAACCACTTTAGCACAGAAAATACAGCAGTTGTTAACATATTGTGATCATCAAATAAAACCTTACAAGGACCCATGGGTGGGCTGTCAGATTGCTACGTTAACCTGAGTCTTATTTCATTCAGTCCGTTGTGTAGAGTAGTGGAAGTTGGGTCAGTCTAGCTCTTATCCCAACTCTCTTCCTTCTCTTTCCCAGTCAGAGGACTTGGATGCATGGTACAGCAGAATGAGGGTAATTCGGAGGGTAATTTCAGCAAAGACACCGCCATGTTCGCTCTTGAAAACGCAGCTAGTTTGCAATACTAGAAAAGGGAACAATGAAGTTGTGTTTTTGAGTAACATCTTAAGCCCACCCTCCGTCTACCAAGAGGCCAAATCCAACCGGTAGTTCCTAGAAAAGTTTCATGTGCCAGGTCTGTAATGATTAACACCCTTAATGTTTTATGATCTACAATACAAAAATGCTTAGCCATAAGATAACCTAATGGAGTTTGGTATGACGCATCCTTGCCCTCCGCATAAAAAAGACAAGCTTGAGATTTAAAAAGGATTAAAAAAGTGCAACTCCAGCTGTGGCTGGAGTCTATGTGTCTGTCCCGTGTGTGTGTGCGTGTGTGTGTGTGTGTTTCTTATCAGTATTGGATTCAAAGCTCCGTGGCACCGAACCTGGGATCAATGGGCCTAGACCAGCTGACGCAGAGTTGGTGCAAGTGTGGACTGTAGGTCAGTGTGTGTGTGTGTGTGTGTGTGAGTCTATATGTGAATATCCAAGTGTGTGTCTGCACATCACTGTTTGTCTTTAAATGTGTATGTGTGTGTGTGTCCAGTGGAGCCAGTATGTGACCAGATAATGTTGCATATCGGACCAATTGTAGAGACCTATGACAAGACTGTGTGTGTGTGTGTGTGTGTGTGTTAGTCAATATATTTGATTGTTCCAGTAGCTGTATTAGTGGAAAAACAACAGCGCAGAATTTATTTGAGGGGCAGCAGACAAGGAGACATGCTGTCTGTGGCTGTTCACACACACACACACACACACACACACACACACACACTGCTGTTTCTTTTGTATTTTTCTCTTGCCTACAATATGATACATTCCCCTATGCCAATGTTTTTTGTCCATCCAGCCACATTTTTCATCATGGGGACAGCCACGTCTGGCACGAGTCCAGACAGCGACAGAGACTACGGGGGACAACCTCGGTGTTGATGGCATCTTCATCGTGGTTCGGCTGGGGTGATCTTCTGAGGTGGAGGAGCCTTCTCCCCTTCTTCAGCCAGACCTATAGAAAGCAGTCCCAGATGTCCTTCTCATCCGCTGCAGTAGTTACAACCTGGGGAGTGTCTCAAGCGTCAACCTTGTTGTAGCGACAAAGGAGGACCTGCGCCACCTCCACCTGCAGCATTCAGACATGTAGACCTTCTCTATCAGCTGTGGGGCAAGATGTCCACTTACAAAATTGGTTCCTCTTACAATTTATTCCTACCAACACGCTAAAATCATAACCACATATATTCATACCCTAGCTTTCTTATGATTATAGGACATCTATCATGACGGCAGAAGAATCAGACAACCTTATCTTTTATCCTAGTCTGCCTATGGGACTATAGGCACTCTATTTCCCCCAAAAATAAAAGAAGAAAAAAACAAGAATGCTTGACTTCTGCCAGAATGTTTTGCATCTGTTTTTACCACAAGCCTCCATAATGTTCACACCATCAGCTGTAAAAACTTTTCTCATCTTTGTCATGTTGACATTTTCTATTGCTATGCCATCTCTGGCCTGTAGGGGTCACTGGAAAACAATCCACGCTGCCGAGTCACACACACAGGATGAATCAACAGCAGTTACACCACCGACTTCTGCATACCCTAACCCTAAAGCCTTCCCCCATCCTTTACCCACAGCCTAGACCTGATTCGAACATGAACCTCAAAACCTGCCTGAACCCTCCAACAGAACTCTGAAGGTCTGTCTGAACACTCAAACACTCAATTCCATTTGTTCTCCTGCATCTGTTCCTCAGAGGTAAAGCGGATCGTCCACTGAACGGAAGATCAGCAATTCGATCCGTGGCAGCATGTCAAAGTATCCTTGAGCAAGATCCTGAACCCTGAAATGCTCCCGATGGCTGTTTCAGCGATGTGTGTGTGTTAAAAACTAAGCAGCATGTAGCGCCTTGAATGGTAGCCTCAGCCACCAGTGTGAAAAGTGCTTTGAGTGGTCAGATGACCGGAGAGGCGCCATACAGTGTGTGTTCCGTCAAGTCAGTGATGAGTAAGAATTTACAAGAAGGTGACAGAGAGAGAGAGACATGAGAAATGAGGTACATTTCTATAAATGAGTGTGTAAATTTGAGCAATTCTGTGTGTGTGTGTGTGTGTGTGTGTGTGTCTTGTTTGTTTATTAGCCAGTAGCAGCTCACATGAAATTGAAAACAGATGTTTAAATTGCCTGCAACTGGATTTTCCAGTAATATGTGAAGCCCCTGCCAGGACTCAGCAGTCGCTTCAGGAAACACAAACAGCTTCAGGATTTTACCACCTTATCAGAATCCTGCTGATGAACCTCGCTGCAGATCCAAAATCCCAAACCAGGAAATATTCATGTCACCAGTCTGGCTTATGACATTAGTAATTCGTCAAAGGCAAGTTGGACCAGCCCCTAGTTATGCTGTTTGGAAATGAATGCATGATACTTGGAGTCTTTGTGCTTTCTCTCCTCACAGGTCTCCTTGGATCGTGATGGCACCTGGATGTGGCTGTGCCTGATGTCCCCTGCTACTGTTAGTATTTGTCATACTTCTGGTACTGCATACATTCTACTGCTTTTATTACAGCTGTTATTGCTCCCATTGATACTATTCTATTACAGCCACTGATACTGTTATTACCATTAGTCATATTTCTTTTATTACATTGTCAGTATCTCTCTCAGTTTCTGTCTGTTTAGGGCCGAATAGCACTGACATTTGTTTTGGGTCTCATCAGGACATTGTGGTCACTGAGGAAGTCTCGCAGTCGGCTGTTTAGGATGCTGCAGAACAACTTCCCCAGGCAGCCGCTGACACATATACCTCGGTAATTGTTTGGGTCAAATTTATTTCCATTTTTAAAGAATGGTGTGCGAACTCCTTTGCTCCAGATGTCAGGGAAATATCCAATGTTCAGAACGAGGCTGAATAATCTTAAAGGGAAATTTCGGTTTATTTCAACCTGTCTCCTATCGTCCTAAATTTGTTTCAAGTGACTAGTGACATAAAAATAATAGCTAGCATGTTAGCCATTAGCCTAGATACAGCCGGGGCGCATAGTAGCGTCAGACCTGTTAAAACGTAAGTGAACGGGCAACCTTCAAGTGCAAAGTTAGTCCACTAAACAAGCTTTTTTCCCACAAAGACCGCCTCATATCGTTAGGATAAATGTCAGAGAACATATAGAAAACGACATGTAAACGTGTTGTTTTACCTTACCGGTGTGCTGCCATGTTTGTTTACCATCTAGCTCTGCTTTCCAAAGTGCGGCCGAAATATCGTGAGAACAAGCAGTGATCTCATACCGTGCCTGAAATCTCGCGAGAACAAGCAGCAACAGCTGGAAGGCAGAACCGGACAGTAGCCTGAAAGGTTCATTCATTTATTTTATGAAAGATTTATAGAATAATGGCTGACTTTTTGCCAGACTTCGACTTTGTGGAGGAGGAATTTGATTTTGCAGAGTTTGATGGCCGCCCTTATTTATTTGAGCCAGAATACACTGACGAAGAGCTTTGTGAAATTGAAGAACGGAGGAGGAGAGAGAGAGAGAGAGGCGCAACAGGTAGAGGACGAGAGAGGAGGAATGGCTGCTGCAAGGCTGCGTAGCTCTGGAGATTGGTGGTGTACCTGTGAATGCTGTGCCCCAGTGCCCACAGAAGAGGAATGCCTCTGTTGCAAGGAATGCGACCGGTTGCAGCCTTATTTTCAAGGTCTGGATGTGACCGAGGACGAGACACCTCCACCTGGAGTAGTATCCAGCTGGGCTTTATCTAGAGCTCGCCAGATATATTTCTGCTTTTGGAAAGCAGAGCTAGATGGTAAACAAACATGGCAGCACACCGGTAAGGTAAGACAACACGTTTACATGTCATTTTCTATATGTTCTCTGACATTTATCCTAACGATATGAGGCGGTCTTTGTGGAAAAAAAGCTTGTTTAGTGGACTAACTTTGCACTTGAAGGTTGCCCGTTCACTTACGTTTTAACAGGTCTGACGCTACTATGCACCCCGGCTGTATCTAGGCTAACGACTAACATGCTAACTATTATTTTTATGTCACTAGTCACTTGAAACAAATTTAGGACGATAGGAGACAGGTTGAAATAAACCGAAATTTCCCTTTAATATGGCAATGTTCAGGGTCTGGATTTTAGCCAGTATCTCCTCCTCAGCAATTTGTCTCAAGGTTTCTGTTGTTACTGATTTAAAATTTGTTGAGAAGATCATTGTGGGCCAAATTTAGCGTAATAGTACTATACAGGTTTTCAAATTGTTCTTTCCGTATTCCACCGTTTTGAAAAGCCAAGTCTTCCTTGTGTGGTTTGCTGAAAGAGTGCCATTTATTTCCAGAATTTATTTGAGTCGATGGACTCTTCAGTTATATCAAGTTGGTGCTGCGCATATTGTCCCTTCTTAGTTCTAAGTGTTCGTCTGTATACTTTTATTGTTTCCTGATGTCGGAGGCGAAGCTCAGTATTGCCAGGTTGTCTGTTTATTGGTTGACTTTTTTTGACCTGAAGACTTTTCCAGATTGGATAAATCTGCTACCTTGTCAAAAATATAGTTCATGTCCTGTACAGCCTCATTCAGGACGTTTTTTGTGGTGGTGTGAGGCTGAGAGAAATTGGTCTAATTGTGAACTGTTTGTGTGATTGTCGTCCTTGCTGTCGTTTGTCCATCCATAGGGTTGTTTTGTGTAGTTAAATCTACAGTCTTCCTGATGTAGAGTGTAAGTCTGCTATCATTGGATGCGGCGTCCCCTCGAAGCTGACAGTCAAGGATGTACAGACCCAGTGTTCGACATAGCTGCAGCAGTTGGTTCCCACTTTTGTGGACAGTTTTGTCAAAGTTGGAGGGATGGGAATGCTAATTTGGCCAGGTATATGCTGGTCTCCCTGTGGGTTAATAGAATCTGGTTCTAAGCCTGTTCTGGCGTCACGGTCCCCACAGATCACTACGCTTCCTTGGGCCTTGTAGTGATTGATTTCATCTTCAAGAAGCTATTTTCATTATAATAAGAGGACTCTGATGGAGGGATACATGCTGCACACATGAATATATCTTGTGGCGACAACCTCTCTTTTTATTTTAAGCCAAACTGAAAGTTCGCCTTTTTTGATTAATTCTGTTGAGTGTACCTTTTTTTCCTTGTACCAAATCAGACATCAGATGTCATTCAGTATAAAGCTCTAAGAGGTACATTCAGTGTTACAATCAGATAAACTATATGAAAGCAAAACAATGAGAACCAAGGAGTTGTCTTGTGCGGCGCCTGTCCTATCAGATCAGAGCAGAGAAGGCTGAGCATCTGCTGGAAGTCTCCCAGTTCATTGTGTGGTTTAGGCGCAGGGGTAATGGTGGGGGCGGGCCTGCCTCTCCTCTCACTGCCTGAGCGTAACTCTGTGGGCCAGGGTGTGACATCTGTTGCTGTGGTTGGGGTGGGGCTCTTGTGGGCAGAAGTGGTTCTGGCCTTGCTTGAGGGGAGTCATGGCTGCCCTGTGGGGTCTTCATGGGGCGTGGTGGTGGGGAAGATACGGATGAGCTGGTCTCCATGGGGGTCTTTCATACCGGGGAAGGATGGGGTTAGTGTTCTTAAGTATATGGACATGGTTGGATAAACAGTCGATGAATGTTGGGCCTCAGGATGCAGTCTCTGGGCATGCTGCTGTTGACCCTGTAAATGACGTCTGGATGGAAGTCTTTCCTTGGTAGCAGGGTGGATATGACCACTCTGCTCCTGTTGGGTCCTCAGGTCGTTGGAGATCCCAGCTGCTTCTCTGACAGCAGGTCCATGGCACGCTAGGTGTTTGGACACCAGATTTTAGGCACTGTGTGGCAATGAGGAAGTTGACGATGTCTGTCTTCTCTCTCTGCTGTGTTGGTCTGGAGAAATGACTGGTGGTGTTAGTCTGTAGGTAGAGGGAGGCTGTTGAGTTGGTGGGTCCTGGTTGGTATCAGCGGGGCTCACGGGGTTCTGGGTGTGAGTCCAGCTGCTCTTTCAGGGTCTGTGCAGCTCTGTCTTTCTTCTAATGTTCGTCACATAGAGTAGTCAGTTCGTTCTCTCTCTCCTCTCTCAGCGCCCTCACCTCCTCTGTCAGGGCTGTCAGTCGTGTCATGTAGATCCATCTGTCTTGTTGCAACTCTCTAACGTCAGTCCTCAGGATGGTCAGCTCTCTCCTATACCTGGAGGTCCTGGGCCTGGTTTGGGCTGGGGGGCTCGTACTCTTGAAAGAGCTGGTCAGAAGTGGGACAGCTTAGTGTGTAGGTGTTGTCAGTGGGGGCAGACCCCGGTCGGAGGCTTTCCTAGTCCAGCTCAAACTGTTTGAGGTTCCCCTGCACCAAGACAGTCCCATTCTTATACATGTTGACCGTCATCATGACGGTTTCAAGGTCTTCGGCCTCTTTGATTTTGAGCTTCAAGCCATTACAGATGCCCTCTTTCGCCACATAGGGGTAGTGGGTACTGATGGCGGAGTGCCTTGCCATTGGCTGGTCTGTGAGGAAGATTAGGTTGCTGACATCTCCATTCTTGAATAGGTCGGAAAAGAGTGTCTCTGACCTTTCTGTCAGCAGCTGTTGTTTGTCCGGCACTGTCATTTTAACCTCCTGTGTGTAAACGAGAGGAGTAGCCTCTGTACAGACCACAAATATCTTTTAAATCCTTAGATTATATTGCATTTTTCAAGTACTCACTCCTACAGGAGGTAATTCCTTCAAACAACAGCTTCCAGCTTCCAAGTTTATCTCATTTTTGAAACAGAAAGCATCTTCAGCTTAGGCCCTGATCACACAGAAAGCGTTTTAGTAGCTGGTGGCGGCTTTTTGCAATCGTCTTAAATGAGAATTAAGCTTTTTGCTCGCAGTTTTTGCGTTGTGACGTGCCTCAGGTTTCTGCACTCTTGGTGCCAGGTATTTTTGCCGCAGCACTGTGTACTCCTCGAGTTGAAAAAGCACCCTACATCATCTCAGCTTTTTTCCCCATCGTCCAATGGGATGATTTGAGAGGTGGGCATTCTGTGGTGGTCAGGACAACAAGGTTACATTGCGTAAACAGTGGAGGAGAAACTGGTGGTAGCTGTTGCATCATGGATGCGAAGCTCCTGGACCAACTGGTGGTACTCCCCATGATCCAGCCTCTGTTTTAGGGTCTCATGTATCCACACAGATCTCTGTTTATCTGCTCACAGCCTCTCACCTTCCTTGTGCCTCAGCATTTTGGTTATGAGCTACTAATTTTTTTTTCTGTATTATGTTTGCATAAACAATGACAGTACATTGTTGTGAAACTACACAACAACATGTGATGATTTTCAAACTGCTCCTGAAATCCTTCCTCCTCTGTTTGTGTCCCTGAGGTGTGTTTAAATGTCCAGTCAGGGGGCGTCTGAGATGTGATATAGCACCCACCTGCTGCTCCTCGTAGCTCCTCTTACCTGTAATTACACACTGTATAAGAGAGTGCATGTGTGTGTTGGTGATAATTATGGTGCTCAAGGTAGCGTGGCGATCTTGTGTCAGAACACGTCTGCAATTAACACGCCATTGATAAGGCTGCTGCACACGTGTGTGTGTGTGTGCGTGTGCTTGATAATTAGCTGCAGCATCATGAATAGCTTTGATGTAAAGAAGTAGAGAGAAAGAGAGAGAGAGGGGGAGAGAAAACAGATGCAGCAGGTGTGTCCAAGCCAAACATGCAGCAAAGCAAAGTGTTACGCACACTGCCGGCGTGTGTCCTATTGTTTGACTGACTCTGATGCAGCGTGGACCAAAGAAGAAGTGCGGCACCACACAGGAGAATAATCATAATTCTGTTAAAGAGTATGTGTGTGTGCGCATTTGTGTACGCCATTAAGCCATTAACCCATTAGTGACTTATCACGGTTTGTAAATACTGCACGTCAGATAATCAGCTCGTAATACTGTTAGCTCACTTAAGTCCCAATGTTGTTAAAGCCGTCACACACACACACAACGATCATTGACATTTTAAAGACAGAAGTGGCTGGTAATGTAGGCATAAAAACAAACACCACAAACGCAGTGAGGACGCAATCAAATGGACGCTTTTAAATTCAGTAATTACGCCATAAACAGCACACACACAATGTGAGAACGCAGTCCCGCCCTCGCCATAAATCTGGTTGTTACATCGTCAGCATTCACTCACACACACGTAAAAGTGTGTCGTCAAAGCGGCGTAGCCTTTAAATTTAGTAATCATGTCATAAATGTCAAACACACAATGTGGCCTAATCCAGCAGAGGATCGTCAGCAGCGTTAGTCCTCGTTACTGGAGAAGGGCCACACGTGCCACCCCCATCCCCCGCCCCTTGGCCGCGTATCAATCACTGCAGGGCTGGTTCCTCGGGGGGCTGTTGTTTATTCAAATAATGCAAAAAGGAAACGTGTCAATTTGTTGCTCAAACAGGCAACTTGATTTGCACAAAGAGATGAAGCTGGAGTTGGAGGGCAAACTTTTAATTTTAAATTGTTTAAATGTGGAACTTTATCTTGTAGTAATTGTAATCTGTTGCAGTTACTGAGAAAAATATGTTATTAAATTACAAAATGTTGGAGATTTCAAAAAGGTGACACCGAAATATATAGAATATACCATTAATTTGTGCAGGAATGCTTTTGGCATAAGCTACTTCAGGACTTTTTTAGCGTTATTGCCCAGTTAAAACATTTGTTTGGAAAGAACATCCAATACATTACATTTGATTGATACAAACACAAGACAACATTAAGACAGCAGGTCATCTTATGGATAAAACAATCAAGTACAGAAGAGAAATCCTTCTAACAAACATTAAGCCAAACAAAAAATTATAAATCAATCACAATTCCCCGAGATTTTATTCCAAATTTGATTCTTCTTCTCCATAGAATTAAATAATAATTCTTACTCAACATAAATAGCTGTCTGAGTCTAAGAAGTCATCTGAGGCACTCTGATTATAGTTAAAAATTCTTTAGTGGGAAGACCAGGCTCACGCTGGGTACAGATAGAAGCAGGATATGTTGACCCACTACCTCTGGATTCTCTTATATTCATAAAGCATTTAAACAAAATAAAAAACATGAAGCAATACTTTACTGTTGTTAACACTCTATCTGCATGGAAGGACTGCTCAAGAAAATTCGATATCACTAAATGTAGTTCTGTCCACTCACCTATTCATCAAAACCCTGATTTAGAAAAATACTTATCTGTAATTGACATCAACGGGTGGAGACACTTGGGGATAACTCAACTTAAAGACTTGTTTCATAAAAACATGCAATTAAAATCATTTCATCAGTTCGGATTTCTTTAGATGTATGCAGATTCAGAGTATTATACGTTCACTTATCAAAGAAAACAAATTAAATTTTGAACTGACCGAACTGGAAGAAATATTAATAACTTCATCCTCAATTAAAGGTATAATCAGCAAAACCTATGATATCCGAAACAAGGGATGCCAAACAGTTTTTCCAACTCTATTAAGGAGTTGGCAAACAGATTTGGCGATGAATCTGGATGAGAATACCTGGCAAAACATCTGTGACAGAATATATTTTCCATTTACAAGCAATAAAATTAAAGAAACCAATTTCAAATTTATACACAAATTCTATCTCACTCCTATAAAAATGCATAAAATCTCCATAGAAAACTCTCCAAACTGCCCAAGATGCAAAATAAAAGAGGGAACATTCCTGCATATGTTCTGGCAATGCGACAAATTAAATAGCTTCTGGAATATGATCCCTTCATTTACAAAATCAGTTTTAAAATTAGAATTTGTATCATTCCCATGTGTTTATTTATTGAATGATATAGTTGATTGCCATTTAGACCTGAAGAAATGTAGACTGTTGATTTTCATAACGTATTTTGCAAAAAAAAAAAAGTATACTTCTCTTATGGAAAAGTGAATCTTTGCCAACCTTCGACATGTTTTTGAACTCTATATCTCAACTCCTTCCTTTAGAAAAAATAACACTGGAGAGGTACAACCGAGGTCACTTATTTCATGACCTTTGGCAACCATTATATGCTCAACTGGAAAAATCTGATTCATGAACTCATTTAATCTGTCACTGCTCATGTATTAACATTTATTTTATTTTTTTTATTTTATTTTTTTTTTATTAATTAATTTATTTATTTTTACTTATTATCATTTCTGTTTTTATTTTATCTTGCTTATTGTTAGGTTTATTTTTTTTTAGTTAATTTTTCTTTTCTTTTATGTATGTGGACGGGATGATGGATTGGGGTGGGTGTGGGGTCTGTATGAATATACACCTTGAAAACTGCTGTATATATTTGTGTAATTTAATGAAAATAAAAAGAAGTTTTAAAAAAAAAACTTTATTGAATTGATAGACCAATGCATTTCAACTTTAGACAGTCTACATGAGGTTATAAAAACAACTGGGGCAGTCATTTTATTCCCTTACCGTAACCTTCCCTTACCTTAAAGATTATTTTTATTTTTACAATTGCTCACACTTAGTTTCTTGACCCAGATTTTCAAATGACTTTTACCTGACTGCTGATAAATTCTCAAATTTACCGTCATAACATTATCACCAAAAAATATGTACTACTTTTCATTTATGAAAAGTGTCAAAGTGCTACAGCACACAGTTAAAGGTAGATCATTAAAACAATTATAAAAACAAATTCAAAGAGTCCTAGGTCGAGTCAAAAGCTTCTTTAAAAAGGAAAGTCTTTAAGTTGTAATTTTTGCAGACTTTTGCCAGGAATTCCAATCAAAGAAGTGTGTCCTGACCGAAGAAGGTGATGGTGGTCATAGAAGATGACTGGACCTGATGAGGAGTGCCAATAAGTATGGCTTCAGATTTGGAACAGTAATACTTGTACTTGACTATTTATATTTTCTGCTACTTTATACTTCTACTACATTTCAGAGGGAAATATTGTACCTTCTAACCCACTATATTAATCTGACAACCTTTGTTTCTAGTTACTTTCTAGATTCAGATTAACAAAACATAATCATTAAATATATTGTGTTTTTGGTGTATGTTTAAAGCTAAAGCTAAAATGGACATTAGCACTAACATATAATAACAAAATGTAAATTCCATCACTTTATTCACTTTGATAGAAAAGGCATAGACATGACAATACCAGTGTTACACATTTCTCTTGTTAGGTTTTCTAAAGGTTTCGAAAATGACCTATATATAAACCCTTGAAGTAGCAAGGGCTTTTATATAGTCACAAAGCTTCCCTCTATTCCTATTTAAGTTGTCACCGGTCTGTATAGAGATAGTCTAGGACCAGTGTGGGGCAGAAACGCATTTGCATCACAGTAATGATACTACTTTTCCCAAAAACGAGATAGGTAGGTAGGTAGGTAGCTAGGTAGGTACTGTAGGTAGGTACTGTAGGTACTGTAGGTAGGTACTGTAGGTAGGTAGGTAGGTAGGTAGGTAGGTAGGTACTGTAGGTAGGTAGCTAGGTAGGTACTGTAGGTAGGTAGGTAGGTAGGTAGCTAGGTAGGTAGGTAGGTTGCTAGGTAGGTACTGTAGGTAGGTAGGTAGGTAGGTAGGTAGGTAGGTACTGTAGGTAGGTACTGTAGGTAGGTAGGTAGGTAGGTACTGTAGGTAGGTACTGTAGGTAGGTAGGTAGGTAGGTAGGTAGCTAGGTAGGTAGGTAGGTTGCTAGGTAGGTACTGTAGGTAGGTAGGTACTGTAGGTAGGTAGGTAGGTAGGTAGGTAGGTACTGTAGGTAGGTAGGTAGGTAGGTACTGTAGGTAGGTACTGTAGGTAGGTAGGTAGGTAGGTAGCTAGGTAGGTAGGTAGGTTGCTAGGTAGGTACTGTAGGTAGGTAGGTACTGTAGGTAGGTAGGTAGGTAGGTAGGTACTGTAGGTAGGTACTGTAGGTAGGTAGGTAGGTAGGTACTGTAGGTAGGTAGGTAGGTAGGTACTGTAGGTAGGTAGGTAGGTAGGTAGGTAGGTACTGTAGGTAGGTAGGTAGGTAGGTACTGTAGGTAGGTAGGTAGGTAGGTAGGTAGGTACTGTAGGTAGGTAGGTAGGTAGGTAGGTAGGTAGGTACTGTAGGTAGGTAGGTAGGTAGGTACTGTAGGTAGGTAGGTAGGGAGGTAGATAGGTAGGTGACTTTGGCTTTTCTCAAAAATCAAAGGTACAGACAATCAATCATGACCTCAATCCGAATACGATAAAAATAAAATAAACGAACACTTGAGCGAACATCAGCATGATAAGAACTACCTGAAATGACAGAAACCATCTTTGGGAAAATTTTGACTTGTACTTTGAGGTCTTAAGCCCTTTTTAGATAGGAATTGTGCAAATTTGCAGGAAAGCCCAATCGGTCTTTTTTCAGCATTGGCAGTATAAAAACAAAATCGGGGAATGCAGCAAAATGCCGCCTGCCTCCTTTTGTTTATACAGAATGCGCCTTTTTCAGGGCAATGGGGGGCGTGAGCAAGTAACAAAATGTGTTGCTCAACATGTGACGTAAACAGTGATGTGGGAGGGAAGCCACGGCTGGTCAGTCCTTTGGCGATTCTCTCGTAAGTCGGCCCGTTCTTCACCGTCCCCGTCATCTGACGGTTAATGGCCTCTTTGTTTGCGAGGACAAGGAGGGCGCGCAATTCCTTGTCTCCCCAGTTGCTCATCTTTACAGTGTCTGTCAGGTTTGTGTTTCCCTCTTGCAACTAGCTGCTCGCTAATTCCTGCTATCAGCTGTTTCCTGTTTATCCACCTCCAGTGGCTCGCACGTGTGGCGTCATCAACAGCTCCTCCCACAAGTCTTCAACAGCCCCTCCCGTTGTGGAAGGCCGCCTCGGTCTGTTTAAACTAAAAGGGTTCCGCCAATATGTCTACCCTATGAGGCGGAAAATTGGGCGCCTCGGATCAACTCGCCAATCCAGCTCTGTGTGTCTAAACGCTCGCAGCTGGCCGGCAAAACGGCCAAACTTTGGCAGAAAATCAATGAGAATGAGGTGTTTTGGCTTCTCTTTTGGGGAGCTGTAGCACTGTCCATTTTTATATACAGTCCATGGTTTCTCATTGCAGAACTATCTACAAAAAGAGACACTGTCCCTATGGGTGATTTTAAACCATTTTCACGTCATCCTCCCAGTTACTGATGGCTGCTGGCTGTGGTACTGTAAAACCACCTGATCATCAAAATGTAGCTGCTGAATGGTCCCAGCTTTTATCGTCATTTTATCATGAACAAAGTCAGATTTAGACCACAGGATGAGCCCTTTCTGCTTATTGTATCTCACCACTGTTTAAAATCTCTGCTCTTTTACTATCTTCCTCTTCCTGTTACTGTCATTTCTCCCCCCGTCTCGACCCTCAGCCCTTAATTTAAACCAAGTTACTCCGAACTTTGCGGACTGAAACTTTTGCTTTTAGCATCTTCTCCGAAAAGACAAAATAAACAAACAAACAAAACCTTTAGCACACACTCTCTCTCTCGCACACACACACACACACACACACACACAGAAATACACTCCTGAAAACCACATGGGACCAATTATCACATTTGCCGTGCTCTGTTTGCCAACTCCCGATCTCTATACTGACAGAGAGAGGTGGGGGGGGGGGGGGGTGTACAGTAAACAGTCATCCCCTCATGAGCCGAGAAGGCATAATGCTTCTATGTATGTGTGCATGTGTGTGCGCACGCGTGTGTGAGTATGGTTATGGTTGATAACACTATATGTCTTGAATCATGTATATTGTTAGTTTCCATTTTCACTGACCAGTATGGTGCCCTGTTGAAACTTTAAAGGATCATACTCACCTACTGTGGTATATCTATGCTGGCATAGTGTCTAGTATTTGCATACTGTAATATTTCACAGTCCATACACTGCTGGTTTCGTACGAAGGTTTTGGAGATACTAAAACGTCTCACATAGGCTACTGTTTTAATGAGAGATTCAAAGCTGAGCTAACGACTGAAGGTGTGGAGGCAGTTGCTTATCTCTGTCTTGTCGTGATTCAGCTGTAGGAAGTTGCGTGACAACCATTGTGACGCCCCTCCCACTGTCTTGGAGGATGCTCTGGTCAACCTCATCAGGCAGTTGGCTGACACGGGAGGGTCGTTGCCTGGATTAAGCTCACTTGGGTCTTCCACACTTTAAAAGCTGTTTAATCTTTTCACTCGATCTCTCCCTTCCTACGGCAGACATCCACCCAGGATCATTGCTTTTTGGTTTTGCACCTTCAACACCTCTGAAGCACACCTCCATCCATCCATCCATTTTTGTCCGCTTATCCAGGGCCGGGTCACAGGGGAGCAGGCCAAGCAAAGCACCCCAGAAAGTCCTCTCCCCAGCAATGCTTTCCAGCTCCTCCTGGGGGACCCCAGGGCATTCCAAGGCCAGACAAGATATGTGATCCCTTCAGCTGGGTCTACCCCAGGGCCTCCCACCAGTTGGACATGCCCAGAACACCTCTTACAGGTGGCGCCCAGGAGGATCCTGATCAGATGCCCGAACCACCTCAACTGACCCGACGCGAAGGAGCAGCAGCTCTACTCCGAACTCCCTCTGGATGTCCAAGCTCTTCACCCTATCTCTAAGGCTGAGTCCAGCCACCCCACGGAGGAAACTCATTTCGGCCGCTTGTACCTGTAATCTCATTATTTCAGTCACTAACCAAAGCTCATGACCATAGGTGAGGGTTGGGACGTAGATAGACCAGTAAATCAAGAACTTCGCCTTCTGGCTCAGCTCTCTCTCCGCCACGACGGACCGGTGAAGAGGATACAAGCGGCGACCCTGCTTGTTGGGATGTATCCTGTTCCTTTTGAAAAGAGAGTCACCATCCCAAAACAAGTTAAAATTGTAAAAAAAAAAAAAAAAAAAAGCCTATGTTGTCCTGCTGGCGTAATTGAGCATGAGTATGAAGGCTGAGAATCTACTAAAACAGCCAGTTCGGAAATCAAGAGTGGGGATGGGACCTGATATAAAAACAAACTGTCTGCAGTTCTTTAAGACGTCAAATCGGTGTAGCAGTCAGAGGATTAGGATGCAATAATCTAGAAGAACCCTTCTACACTTTTTATAGTTTTTTTGGTGTAGGTTTTACCTAATACTTTAACTTCTGCTTCTTACCAGCAAAAATGCCTACAGACACCAATACCAGGAGACCTTCATCTGCACAAACACAGCAGCCTGCTCCACACATCGCATCCCACAACATGCATTCTTGGGACATGAGTGTGTACAGATGGAGAGAGATAGACGGAGAGAGAAGCTCAGTGTATCAGGAGAAGTGCCCTGCCAGATAACGCCTAAATATCAGTCTAACTAGGGACTGGTCCGAAGCAAGCCTGAGTCAGCTTTAACTATAAGCGGAAAGTCTTTAGCCTACTCTTTAACGTGGAGACTGTTGGTGATGGTTCCACAAGAGCAAAGTTTGACAGCTGAAGGCTCTGGCTCTGATTTCACTTTGGGAGACTCTAGGAACCTCACATAACCTCAAGCATTTTCAGAGCGCAGTCGTCTGATGGGACTATAGAGCGCTATGAGCCAGAGGTGGAAGAGCTACGAGTGCTTGAGCAGAGCTAATATAAGTTTTAGTGTATAGCAGGTATTTCACAGCTGTCATGATGACTCTAACAACAAGATCAGCACTAATATGTGACCAGTAACCAACGCAGAAGCAGCTGAAATGAGTCAGCACATCATCTCAGTGTCGATCACCACTGAGGATTCACACCCAAATTCAGGCTTCAGACAGCTTCATGTCCGTTTTCTGTACGTCCATGTGCAGCTGCCACACTGAACAACACGACAGACACAACACGTCTGTGGAACGACAGCACCAGGTGTCCGTGACTCAGTGTGACTGTGTGTGTGTGTGTTGATGTAATATATTCCAACATCCCACTGCTGTGCATGCATGAGTGTGTGTGTGTGTGTGTGTGTGTGTGTGTGTGCTCAGAAGGAGGTGTTTTACTGGAAGAATCCCCCTCCTGCTGCTGAGTTGGAGGTGATGGAATCTTTTTTCGCGTCTCTCTGTGAGACACACACACACACACACACACACACACACACACACACTAGCTGTCACATAGGTGAACTCTGACAGTTTGAACTTAGATCTGTGAGTCTGAAGCACCAAACCACATCCAGGTTTTGATACACAAAACTAAGAGCACTGTCTGTCTGTCTGCACTGTCTGTAACAGCACAGGGGGTCAGATCATTTACCAGGAGACACACACACACACACGACTGGGATTTTATTCCTCTGTCCCATTGAGCTCTGATGATGTCATGGGTGAGTGATCATTTAGCCATCCTGTTTAACGTTTTGTGTGTGTGTGTGCATATATGTGTGTCAGTGTAACAGATGTCAATGATGAGGCATCGTCTGAACAACGCTGTGCTTGAAGGACCAGTTAGACTGCTTTTGTTCCACTGATGGGCCAGTGAGGTGTGTGTGTGTGTGTGTGTGTGTGTGTGTGTGTGTGTGTGTGGAGAAGGGTGACTAACTGTGCTTCCAGTAGCTTCTTACACTGACCAGACAGCCAGCTGTAAAGGAGGACCTCCTCCATCTCCTCTCTCCTCCTCCGTTTAAACTTTTTCCCACTGTCCCTCCTCACCTCCCTTTGCCTTACTTCATCCCTCGTCAATTTGATGTCATGAGCATTCATCACAGTATCTCCATGAATTCCATGCATAGCTAGTGAGCAAAATAACTGATTGTGTAGTTAATGTGGCGGTGAGGGTGGGTGTGAATGTCAGATAGATAGATTTATACAGTAAGAAAAGGGTTGTGAACCACTGCTGTAGATGATTAGGTAGTGACTGGCTGTCAGTGCTGTTAGCAAAGGCACACACTGAGTATGTAATGCACCATTTTACCAGCAGGGGCCTCTTTCCTTGAGCTGGCGTCTTCTTTGGCAGTCAGCTGTGATGAGATCCTCTGCAAACCTCTTGTTGATATCTTACAGGAACTTGGATGTTTAAGCTGCCTTCCATACAGCATTTCTGGGTGTTCAGGAGAACGACTGCATGATGACGATTCAAAGCATCACTTTGTCGTGATACTGTTTTTTTCTCAGTTTTTTTTTTTTTTAAGCTTGCTCCGGTTTGTTATTCAGGTTAAAGTGGGAAGAAGCAGCGGGTCTGTGGGGCAGCTGAGTGAAGTGGAGCCTGAGGAGGAAGCACCGGTTAGCCCCGGTTTCACTACAGGCAGATTCACTCGCTACAGGGGCGAGGAAATAAAACCTGAACAGCCAATCAGAGTGATCTCTCTCACTGACAAGCTCCGCCGCCGATTCAACATGCTCAATCGGCTGAAAAACTGCAGACGCCGAAGTGCTGACGGTGCGGGACACACCGCAAAAAACTAGGCTGACAGGTGCTCACCGACGGCCTGACTTTGGTCGACGGCCGACCGTTGGCTTGGTGTGTCAGGGCCTTTATCTGTGCCAGTCACTTAACCTCTCTTGTGCACTGGGCATTTGGAAGAGGTTTTTAGGTAGCACAAAATTGACGTCTTCCATTTGGTCCTTGGCAGTGGACTTGTTAGCATAACTGTGGAAGTCAATTTTTAAATAACTGTTAAGGAATGTGTCCCAGTGCACACACTTATAAACAAATATTTTGAGTCCTGATAACAACTCTTTTGGTAAGCAGTCTTTACTTACTGTCATTTTTATGCAGATGACACACACATTTATCTGCCTTTAAAACAAAATGGCACCCTCCAGCCACTGCTGGACTGTCTTAAAGACATTAAAGCATGGATGGCCTTACATTTTTTAAATTTTAATGAAGAAAAGACAGAGATTCTGATATTTGGACCCAGTAGTGCCTGTGTTGGCCCCAGTATGGACCTGAGCAATATACTGTATGTAAAATCATCCATCAGAAACCTTGGTGTGATCATGGACAGTGGGTTTAATTTGGATAAACACATAAAGTCCTGCCTCTCTTTTAACAACTTTGAAAGACTCATCCATGCTTTTATTTCTATCTGACTGGATTATTGCAATGCCCTTTATGTTGGGATTAGCCAGAACTTCCTTTCATGACTGCAGCCTTTTAACTGCAAGAGGCAAGAGAGAGCACATTTCTCCTGCGCTGGCCTCTCCTCACTGGCTCCCTGTATGTTTTAGAATTGATTTTAGAATTTTAACCTTCATTTATAAATCTTTACATGATCGAGCCCCCATTTATTTGTCCGTGTTATTCTTTGGCTTTTAAGTCTGTATGAGAGTTTGGCAAGTCTGTCTGTGTTACCTGTTGTTGTTTAAATGTGCTTTATAAATTGATTTGATTTGATTTGATTTGATTTGATTTGACTAACCAGGAGCCCTTGTTTCCTTTTTTCGTGAAAAGAAAAGTCTGGTTTGTCCGCAGTGAGCAACCAGTGGAGGTCGGAGAGCCATCCAGCAAGAGGAGCCTTTTCTTCTGCAACAGAGAGGGGAGAAAGACATCAGAGATTCAAAGCAAGAGCTGTGCTTTTGTTGAGCCTAGGTGTGAAAAACAGTGGATTGTGGGAAACTGAGTTCATTAAGGCAAGGGCACAGGAAGGAAGGAAGTTTCCATTTCACAACGTTCTGTATGTAGTGAAGTAGAAGTAGAAAGTTTCAGCGTATGTAATCTTGACTTAATTAGTTAGTTGCTTGATCTGCTCAATGACTTGAAGGTTCAGACTTGAAACTTGCTTGTGACTTGCACATGTGTGTGACCTACTCCCACCTCTGCGTGCTGTTATGACTCAAAGTCTGGCTATGACGATAATTCAGTGCTCTCTATAGTTGAATGGTAGTCTGTGGAAGGAGCCTGCCATTGGACAGCAGCCAGACTTCAGCTTTGAATCCAGTGTTGTTTGTTGATAAATTCAAAGGCCATTTCAGCTGTTGTATTTTAGCAGCTGGTAAGAACACACACACACACACACACACACACACACACACACCCACACACACACACACACACACACACTCAAATACACTTGAGCCGGGTCTAAAGATGAGGGGGATTGATGTCGTGGGAGCTCTGTGGGGTGTAGAGGAAGACAAGGAAGGGAGGAGGTGGAGAGTGGTTCGGAAAACAGGTGGAAAAATCTAGTCTAGTTTAGTGTAGTTTAATTTTATTATTTTTATTATTTTCCTTATTTTTGCAGCATCTAGTATAAACATTTATAAGCAGGGTAGAGGAGTACGTATAGTGCGTTCAGCTGAGCGAACCACTCTTTGCAGTAAGAGTAGAAACTCTTCAGTATTTTAGGGTATACCCAGAATTTCCTCAGGCATATCATGAAAAACAGTCTCTGCCTTGTTTTTCTCACGACTGAGTCAGTATGCGGCGCCCAGGTCAAGGTCTCAGTGATGTGGACACCAAAATATTTGAAGCTATCCACACTCTCCACTGGGGATCCACTGATATTACAGTGAGCATATTTCCTTTGCTGCTTCTTCCCAAAGTCCACTATCATCTCCTTCAGGAGTAGGTTTTTGTCCTGACACCAGTGGGTCAGGTCGTCTACTTATTTCAGGTAGGCCTTTTCATTGTTGTCTGTGATCAGGCCCACCACAGCTGTGTCGACAATAAACTTAATGATGGTGATGGAGTCTGAAGTGGCTATACAGTCGTGTGTACAGAGAATACAGCAGGGGTCCTAAAACGCAGCCCTGGGGTGCTCCTGTGCTTAGGATGTAGGTGGAGGAGGCCACTGAGCCACTGGGCTGTAGTCATTCAGGCAGGTTGGTTTTGTTTTCTTGGTCACAGGAATGATGGTGGACCCAAATAGTACCCCCTAGTGCGGAATAGGTGATTATGCCCTTGGTATCTTCATAAATCAGTGATCACACACACACACACAAAAAATCTCAGTTTGAAGCTCCTGTAGGTTTTTTTTCTTGTGGTTAAGGCAAAGTAAGGTTAATAAACAACTTTTAAGGTTACAGTTTTGCTATCTTATCCAAAAAGTGCCAAGATGACCCAATGCGAACTGACAAGAACGCACGTCAAGCACACAACGCTCCGTGTGGTGCCGGACATAAGGCACCGCCCCCAGACGAAACACCATGTTTTCAGGGAATCCCCCTTGTTTCAGTGTCTGACCCCAGTGTGACCCAGGAAGTTGCAGCTGGGGGTCATGTTGTGTCTGGGAGGGGTCAGGGAGGTTAGGGTAGCAGCCTCCCACTGAGCTCTCCCAGGACATACAGTAGGAAGTCCACTCCCAACCCAGTCCTCAACTGCCTTCTGTCCTGAAACGTTTCAGTCTAGCGCCACTTTAGGACACTTGATCGACTCAAACAATAATCACATCACCAAGGGTTAGCAAAATTTAACTAGACGGTGAGCATGTCAGATCAGATTTAGTGTGAAACCCAAACCTGCTGAGGGGAGTGTGTGTTATTCTGGTATTGTGTGTGTATGTGTGTGTTGAGGTGGAGTTAAGGAGGGGTGGAAG
Organism: Epinephelus lanceolatus; assembly: GCF_041903045.1. NCBI lineage: Eukaryota > Metazoa > Chordata > Actinopteri > Perciformes > Serranidae > Epinephelus > Epinephelus lanceolatus. The sequence continues at coordinate 5,831,129 of NC_135757.1, read as the reverse complement.
TGTGTCAGTGCAGGTGTTGGGGTTTAAGGAGGCGTGGATTTGAGGGTTAAGTTTCTGTTAGGCGTGTGAGTAAGTGTGTGTTTGTACATCATCAGCCCTCCACTTAGAAGGCTGATTGCAGATATTTAACCAACAGGTGTAGAGGCTTTCGTGGCACACACACACAGTAACACACACATGTTATTCTTATTGCGAGGAAGCGCCGATTTGTGAGGTGAACATCGACGGCAGCGGCTGATGTTCCTCTCCAGACAAACGGCCGCAAACTTAAACTAACGAGCAGGTACAAGAAAGAAAAGAAAGGCGATCACGGTGTTGTGTGACAAGATGGCGAGTAGCAGCTGGTGCCTGGTCCATGAAAACGTGTTACGGACGAACCCCTCGGGGATGGAAGGATGCAGTAAAGTCGCCGTGTCAGAGGACGCGACCTATTGTCCCTCGATAATGCTACATTGTGAAGGGCAAATCTGGCAGGAGGATAGCTAGTTAGCGTTAGCCGTTAGCAGCTGGTGGCGGCAGCTAACAGCTCATGGTTGCAGTAAGTCACATTGTGATGTGTTCATGCCCTGTTAGGCGTAGGTAAATTATAACTGTCACATGTTGTTTTCAGGCCTTGTGAGTTTAAAGATGGAGTAAATTGACTTTCACACTTTAAATCAGTGGAATCCCCCTATTTTTTTTTTTTTTTTGTGTTACTCACTCACATCCTGTATGAAATGCAGCACAGCACTGATCACTCCTACTGAAAATATATCAGTAATAATATCAGCCATGGACTACACTTCTCTCCTCCACAAACCATCATCATGGTCATACGCACACAAACACACCCACACACACACACACACACACACACTAGTGGTCACGGCGGTCTAACTGTCTGACCTGCAGCGAGGCTTGGTGAAGTAAAGGTGACTCACTCACTCTCTCTAACAACCGCTGCACAAACACACACGCAAACCACAAATGCACATATGGGCGCTCAAAAACATACACCACAACGCCCTCTCCCTCCATTTTGCTTGCTCTAACCACAGCTACTTCCTCGATGAAAACTGCTGGCTGATGGGGGCAGGTGGTTAGTTTGATTACACACACACGCACACGCACTAACACACACACACACACACACACACACACACATATATACCTACTCAAAAGCCACGATGCCAGATAATAGAAGAGAAAAACAATCTCTCATTGGTGACACTTGATGTCAGGAAGAGATTCAACTCTGAAGACAAAAAGTCATCAACAAGGGGATTTGGAGAACCACATACCAAAACCAGAGAGAGAGAGAGAGTCATAAAGAGCGTTGAGAGATAAAGGAAGATGTGTATGGCGCCAGAGAGAAACAGCGGAAGCAGAAAAGAGCTATAAGCAAGTCAAGAGACAGATAGAGATACCACAAGTGGAGAAAGGCTGGGAGAGTTTTGTGGATTATTTTGCATCTGAGTCGCCGGTCTGCTGGAAAAACCACAAGGAGCTTTTTCTATCAACTCTGCCCAGGACGGGGACGCTGCGGCTGGGGTAAGAATACCACAACCACAGCCTCTTTACCTCCACTATTTGTGTTCTGCAAGGATCCTTCTTTTATTGCTGCATCATACAAATACTGAGTACACAGTTGTCAACTTTTACAAGTCGTTTTTAACTACATCACCTGTTTATTCCTTCCTGCCGTTCTCTCATAAATATGATGACAGTTTCAGTTTCATTTAAGCTCAGTTTCAAAAGCTCTAGCTAGCTGAGCTGTGACTCTGCAAAGAATTTGTGGACAAACTTGCAAAAGTTTAAAGCATCTGTGCTTCTGACTGAGTCTGATCAGTCCCTACATCACCTTGTGGGTAGAGCGACTGGTGGTTAAATCAAAGTTGGGACGACGCATGTGCTTACAACACTGCTTCCCCAACTGCGTAACTGCCCACTGAGACTGATATACGATATTGCATCAATCAGATTGCCAGTCTCTCCTGAGCTACATGTATCACCACTGCCTTCTTCTGAATTTGATGCCTGCAACATGTTATAATAAAGTTGGGACAGAAGCATGTTCACCACTGAGTGACATCACCTCCACATGTTCAGTGGCAGGCAGGGCTGGACTGCAGGCCACACCAGTACCCATGCTCTCTCACGATGAAGCGTCAGTGTTGTAACACTTGCAGAAAGTGGTTTAGCGTTGTCTTACTGGAATAAGCAGCCACATCCCTGAGAAAGACTTTGAATAGCAGCATACGTTGCTCCAATACCTGTATGTGCCCTTCAACCTTCATGGTGCCTTCACAGATGTGCAAGTTACCCATGATGCCATGGGCACTAACACACCTCCATACCATCACAGATGCTGGCTTTGAACTTTGAGCTGGTAACAATCTGGTCTCATCAAACCACAGCACACTTTTCCACTTTGTGTCAGTCGCAGTTACTCAGAGAAGCCTGCAGCGTTTCTTGATGTCGCTGATATATGGCTGTCACTTTGCTCGGTAGAGTCTGAACTTGCATTTGTAGATGAGGTGACAAACTGTGTTTGAGGACAATGGTTTTCCATTTCCATTTCTGAGCTCATGTAGTATATGCTTGATGCAGTTATCTTGGTTTTTAATCCAGTGCCGTGCGATGGATGGCAGCCCCATTCTCATGTTCTCATGTGGTTTTCACCACCCTCTGTAGAGCCTTACAGATGAAGGCGGTGCAACTTCCACGGTAATACAGCTGGTCAGTATAATCTAGATGGTGCAACTGTAGAAGTTGCAGAGTATCGTTAGCCCCATTTCCCCCAAACACCTTCAGTATAGTACCTTTGGAACCAAAAGTCAAACATGGTACCTAGACACTGGATCCATACTGTTTCCACAGTACTCTTGAATGTAGGCTAATTACCCTCCAGAGCGCATAACTGGATTTCCTGTACTCATCCAAATCACCTGATTTGTAGGTAATGGTCCATGCTTTAAGTTTGGCACAGACTTCCCTGTTAACCCAGAGCTTCTGATTTGGGAAAGTCCATCCAGTAATCCACAGTGCAACATCACTGATGTCCTTGCACATGTGACTAATGACCGTGTTCATGCCTCACCACTTCATTGTGCTGAAGCAGTGATGTAAAGCCGAGTCTGATTGGTCAGACCAGAGCCGAACGATCTGTGCAATGAAAGAAACTTTGACCCATGCTTACAGACATTTTGGAAATGGGAAAATGGCGACGCAGACGGTGAGGTGGAAGCCTGACTGTAGAAAGATTGTCGAAGTGTTGTCCACTAATGATCTGATGTGCGGAAGTTGTTCATCATATTATACGATAGGGCTTACTAAGGCTGTGTGCATGTTGCGAAAAAGTAAAAAGAAAAGAAGGAAAGAAGCAAAGTTGAGGGGCTTGACACGGGGCAGCCATCTTGCTCCGTGCATGCTGTGTTGGGTGTGATCCTCACACATACTGGTGTGAATCAGTGATGACATACTGCAGTCCTTCACGTACAAATGCACCCGCCTGCACAGACAGATGTGGTCTGTGGTTGAGAGATTGGCCACGAATGTTGGAGGATCTCCTCTTGACCTTTCATTGTCTATGTGTGTTTGTGTGACGTTTCTATTCATGTGCAGATTTCAAAAAGGCTGGAGAGGAAGGAAAATCTTAAGATAATAATTTCATGGCATCCAACAGCATCTTTGAGTCACTGTCGTCCTATCAATCCGACTGTGCACGAGGTAAGTGTATTTCTGCATGGATGTATTTCAAGGTCATATGTGCTCTTTCACCAGATGCTGCTTTATAGTAAAACTACACTTTTTATAATCCTAAATGAACCTAAACAAGCATATCAAAAATTTGCTGGTAGTTTCAGCGGTGAGCGAGTGAGCCGAGAGGAGTTAGGTACTGTGCTGTGAGTGCTGCAGTGTCTTGCATGAGGTCGAGGAACAATCTGGCAAAGAGAGTGTGTGTGTGTGCTGGAGAGGCTTATATACCAGGGTGATTGGCTGATGAGCTGCAGCTGAAGGCAGGAGGCAGGTGAGAGGAGTTGTCTTGCGTGGCTGGCTGGCAGGGTGCAGGTGAGGGAGGGAGACTGTGACAGCTTTCTCTCTTTACAAAATGTTTTTTCCATAAAATCACACACACACACACACAGAGTTATTTGGGGAACAAGAAATTTGTTGTTTCCGTCTTTGTATGAGATCCCCAACCTAGCCGGAAACATCACGTCATACCGAACTCCTTTACGTCTCCATAATGCCTTCTGTGCGCCTGTGAAAGTGGGTGTCGTCAGGAAATATACCAATCCCAGGAAATATACCAATCCCTTTCCCATTGTAGGTCAGCGAGGCTCTGTCCCGTGCTCTCCCAGTGTATCTTGGCAATGATCGCTCACAGCTTATCTCCCGGTTTCCTGGCAGTTACGTCGCGGTGTGAGCAGTCCGTCTTTATCTCTCCATTGACAGTACTTTTCAAATAACTCAACGGACGGCGTCAATTCCCAACTGACTCTGTGGCTAATTTAAGAAATATCTCCCCTGCAGGACGAGAAGATCTTGATTTCTTCAGTAGACATACCTCAAATTTCCGAAACATGTCGTCGAGGGTTCGTCCACAAAGAATCTGCGCTGATGATCAAACCACAGCGTGGATGATTTTAACCAGTAAAAACTGATCCAATCACATGTGGTTAACCCAGCAGTGGTTAACAGTCAATGTGAATTTAATCTGTGATGCAATCCCATTGGTTCTTGGCGAGCGGTTATGTCAACACATCACATCCGTAACATCAAATCTACCGCACTCGCATTGCTGCTTTATCTCCGTCTACATGTGCACATACGTGTGTGTGTGTGTAGTCTGTTTGAATAAATCTACCAGACACTGCTGCTTTATCAGCTCAGTGTGTGTGTGTGTGTGTGTGTGTGTGTGTGTGTGTGTGATTATCTGCTCTGACTTATCTGAGCTTCAGTTTATCTGAGTTCTTTCAGCTGAGGCAGATAGCACGATACAAGATAGTTTACTGTTAGCTTCCAACTGATGTTTGCTTTTAGTGTTACTGAACTGACGACACCAGAACGCACAGAGCGAGGTGGCTGCCTATGGACAGGCGCCCTGGGCTGTTGGCGGTTCGGTGCCTTGCTCAAGGGCACCCCTGCAGTGCCAAGGAGGTGAGCTGGTACCTCTCCAGTTGTGAGTCCACGCTCCATATTTGGTCCGTATGGAGACTTGTGCCAGCGACCCTCTGGTTCTCAAGCCGAGTCCCTGTGGACTGAGCTACTGCTGCCCCCAAAAATATGTCCTATGTATTTTCCTTAACACTTGACCTCGAAGGAAAACGTCATGACGTGAGGTGTGTGTATGTGTTTGTGTGTGTTTGTGGGAGAAATCCCTCCTTTCCCGCTCCATATATCTCAGACGTCTGGCTGAGAGTGAGACACTCCGAGTTGTTTTTGTGCGTTTCCATCATCTGCGTGTTAAGTCCGCACAGGTCCCGTCCCTCTGTTCATATATCAAACTACTTTGCAGCTTGTTTTCTGCAGTTCTTTTTCTTTAATTTACGCCTCGTCACATCTGACCCCATCACGTTGCATGCCACATCAGCCACTTTCCACTTGGCGACATTGTTCGCCTTTCATTGCCACATCTCACGCGCCTGTCTAGAGCTGATTCTGGTTATCTGGAGGCTCCACCTGCTCTGTGTGTGTGTGTGTGTGTATGCGTGTGTGTGTGTGTTGCAGAGACAGAAAGAAAGTGTGTTATCAGGAGACAGCAAAGTGTAGCAGAGGAAACTCCACGGGCCTGCTTCAGGCTGATTTTAAAAGAGGTGATGCTGACTCTGAGTGTGTCGCCACATTCACACATGCATGTGTTCACAGAGCACTTGTGTTTTCTCACACAACACTTATGCATCAGCTTTTTCACATTCATCACCTATCACAATGTCAAAGCACACTTGTGCTTTCTTTGGTGAATAATGAGCCCGGTGCCAGTGTTAGGAGGTCACTTCAGCACCGCAGTTACGTATCAGGTTCCTGCGAGAGTGTGAGACAAAGTTCCCAAGATGATATCGTCAAATGTTTTGTTTTGTTCAGGTCAAAAGCCCCAAATTACAATGACAGACACAAGCTAGGAATCCCATTGAGCAAATTTTAAGAATTTAAATGACATAAAGCATTATTTCATCATCATTATATATATTTTTAATTTAATTTAATTTAATTGATTTAATTTAATTTAATATAATTTAATTGATTTAATTTAATTCAATTTAATTTAATTTAATTTAATTTAATTTGATTTGATTTAATCTAATATAATTTAATTGATTTAATTTAATTTAATTTAATTTTCCTTTTATTTAAGTTGCCAATAAGCACTGAATTGCAGCACCTTCACTTGTTTCGGACGGTTTTTTTTTACATTGTTGTATCAGTAAAATAGAGTTATAATTTTAACAAAGTTCCCAAAATGATATCATCAAATGTTTTGTTTTGTTCGGGTCAAAAGCCCCAAATTACAATGACAGACACAAGCTAGAAATCCCATTGAGCAAATTTTAAGAATTTAAATGACATAAAGCATTATTTCATCATCATTATATATATTTTTAATTTAATTTAATTTAATTGATTTAATTTAATTTAATTTAACTTAATTGTATTTAATTTAATTTAATTTAATTTAATTGATTTAATTTAATTTAACTTAATTGTATTTAATTTAATTTAATTTAATTTAATTTGATTTAATTGTATTTAATTTAATTTAATTTAATTTAATTTAATTTAATTTAATTTTATTATCCTTTTATTGAAGTTGCCAATAAGCACTGAATTGCAGGACCTTCACTTGTAACGAACGTTTTTTTTGACATTGTTGTATCAGTAAAATAGAGTTATAATTTTAACAAAGTTAAAGGATATATTTTTTTTATTTAATTTAATTAATTTAATTTAATTTAATTTAAGTTGCCAATAAGCTTTTTTTTTACATTATTTTATCAGTAAAATAGAGTTATAATTATATAATAAATCAGCTTTTTGTCTTGATGCACAGCTAAACAGCGACTTAAACCAGTACTCTTAACTTGTCATCAGATTTTAATAGTGAAACAATCTGTGCCACAGACTGCTCCACGTCCACTCTGATATCACTGCATCTGTTAACTATCACAGACAAACACTTCTCAGTAATGTTGTGGGGGTTTGACAGTGTCTTGGGAAATCATGCTACATTATTAAGCACACTGATATGACTGTGACTCTCTCAGTGACAGCTGCAGCAGCCTGGAATGTCTACTGATGTCACTGGTGATAGAGATTGCGTTATGTCTGCTACTGCACTGCATACTGTAAGTGTTCACCATGTTTTGCAATGATGATTAGGTAATCCTCTTTTCTAATGATCATGACGATAAATAAAACCAGCTCATGCTGAGATCACCGAATATTTATTGTTTGGCAAGAAACTAAAAGCATTTACTGTGATGATGTTTTCCTACGAGAGGTTTGTTTCTTTATTTGAGCTTCTTTGCACACGGTTTGCTGAAAGTGAAGGCAGGGCCGCTTTAATGGCAGGATTTTGATAATGATGTCATTTTCAGTTTAAATTAATATCTCCAGGAGTTTTTTATCATACAAGCGTGAAAAAAATATCATCAGACGCCTCATAATACTTTCTAATGTTTTAGAATTTTTAAAATAACTTGATTTAGATAAAACAGTTTTTAAATTAATCAGTCACAGCAGAGATGGAGCACTAAGTGTCCACCCACCCCCACCTCTATTCACATGATAATGACATGATAATTGCTCTCATTCTTTTGGTTGAAATTGGTGTAATTTTTAGAGGAGTCGTGGTGAGAACAGCCAGCGTAAACACATTCAGTACGTTTGCAGCTTGAGAAAATCAAATTTTTGGCTTAGTCCGACTGAAACCGGACTATATATATATGCAGGAAAGTCCAATCAGTCTTTTTTCAGCATTGGCAGTATAAAAACAAAATCGGGGAGTGCAGCAAAATGCCGCCTGCCTACTTTTGTTCATACAGAATGCGCCTTTTTCGGGGCAATGGGGGGCGTGAGCAAGTAACAAAACGTGTAGCTCAGCGTGTGACGTAAACAGTGACGTGGGAGGGAAGCTGCAGCTGGTCAGTCCTTCGGCGAGTCTCTCGTAAGTCAGCTCGTTCTTCACCGTCCCCGTCATCTGACGGTTAATGGCCTCTTGGTTTGCGAGGACAAGGAGGGCGCGCAATTCCTTGTCTCCCCAGTTGCTCATCTTTACAGTGTCTGTCAGGTTTGTGTTTCCCTCTTGCTACTAGCTGCTCGCTAATTCCTGCTATCAGCTGTTTCCTGTTTATCCACTGCCAGTGGCTCGCACGTGCGGCGTCATCAACAGCTCCTCCCACAAGTCTTCAACAGCTCCTCCCGTTGCGGAAGGCGGCCTTGGTCTGTTTAAACTAAAAGGGTTCCGCCAATATGTCTACCCTACGAGGCGGAAAATTGGGCACCTCGGATCAACTCGCCAATCCGGCTCTGTGTGTCTAAACACTCGCAGCTTGCCGGCAAAACGGCCCAACATTCACCGAAAATCTGGCAGTGTAAAAGGGGCTTTAGATAATTCGATTGAAAATTGAAATACTGCTGCATATATCCACGTAGTCCGGCTGGAGTCGGACTCGGCGTTCCGCGCATGCACCACTTTTTCTTTCGTTGGCTTTCACCTGGAAGAAGAAGGAGGTGACGTAGCAGCAGTGCAGTAACTCCCGGACAAACAAACAAACACCATGGCAAAAAGAGAGTCATGGTAGACCGCATTTGTAATATAATTAACACGTAAAGCATGTACGAAACATACAGAGCCACAGCGATATCCATCTCCGCCATCATCATTTGTCATTAGCTTCCTCTTCGGGTCAACCGGAACTAGTTCAGTCTGATGTACTTGGTCAGAAGACAAGACGAGGAGTCCGACTTGACTGATTAGCCGAGCTATGAGCGTAGCTTGACGACTGCGTGCATGTAAACGTATTGATTGAAATGTCCTGCAGGTAACCTCCTCAGGCTGCTGAGGGTTAATGACACACACCTGGGAGCACTCGTTAGCCTGCTCCAATGTGTGTTCACTGAATGCTAGGGAGGACTCTTGCCTTGCCTCTGTAGGACCCGTCCTCCCATGGAAGGATCCTTGACTTTGAGAAACACCAAGACGCCTTTTGACTGTTTCAAAATATCTATTGCTCGTGTGTGTGTGTGTGTGTGTGTGTGAGAGAGAGAGACAGAGGGAGGGGGGGTTGTAACAGACAGAGGAGACAGTGAGGGAAGAAGGAAGCAAAGAGGATGTGTGTGGCAGAACGACCGTTGGAAACACAAGGCCTCACATTCAGCACACACAGACACACACTTTGCGACAGTAGGGGGAAATATATGGTGTATACATATTTTGTGTTTCTTTCTAACATGCAGACACTTGTCATACGTCACTACGATATATAACAGAGCTGATTTTCAATGCAAATTCTTGTCTGTGCAATTTGAATGCAGAAATTTCAATAAACGAATGAGTAAAAGCAGAGAAAGAGAGGGTGAGTGTGTGTCTGCATGTGGCAGCCCAGCTTTGCATTTATAGTATCGTGGTTTGCCATGCTGCAAACCGCACGCACCACCTCTCTCTGTTTCTCTCTCTCACACAAACACACACACACCAAAGCCACAACCCAAGCAGAGTTTTACAATAAATAACCACAAGAGAGGGCTGACTGGACTTTAACTGTGTGTGTGTGTGTGTGTGCGCTCCTGCATGAAAACAACAGCACAAAACGAGAAATGGAAACTCTTATTTTGGCAGTCCAGGAACGGGAAGAAGGGAAGAGGGAGCCAATGGAACCATTCCCTGCCATCCCCATCTTTGGTCCCCCCTCTGTTGGGGTACCTAGCACACAGATCTGATACTAAAAGGTGGAGCTGTGAACACTGCAGTCCGTCGATTGGTCAGTAGAGGACGGTCACTCTGCTCATACCGTGGAGAGTTTTATAAGTAAACTGTAACTGTCTCTCTTCTCATGTTGCCTGTCTATTTCTGTGCGTGATGGTGATGTGATCCACATTCCTGCCAATGGCGTCACATTATTCCACTGATCAACAGGTGGTGGTGATGCAGCGATGTGCCAGCAAAAGCAAGAAAAAAAGGCGGCTGTAAGTTGGTAAACAGTGTGTGCACGCCACAAGATTTCTCCACCGAGCCGTCGCCGACAGAGCCCCAGATAACGCGGTGACGTCACCAAACTTGGAGACGACACATCGTAAAGGCATGGATGTTCTTTATTATCCTGGGTCCAAACACAACGCGCTCCCCGGGATCCTGTGGACGCCGCCATTGTTGTTGTTGCTTGCCAGCTTGCCAGCAGCACTTTTTAGACAGGAGTTGTGCAAATGTGCAGGAAAGCCCAATCAGTCTTTTTTCAGCATTGGCAGTATAAAAACAAAATCGGGGAGTGCAGCAAAATGCCGCCTACCTACTTTTGTTTATACAGAATGCGCCTTTTTCGGGGCAATGGGGGGCGTGAGCAAGTAACAAAACGTGTAGCTCAGCGTGTGACGTAAACAGTGACGTGGGAGGGAAGCTGCAGCTGGTCAGGCGGCGATTCTCTCATAAGTCGGCCCGTTCTTCTGACGGTTAATGGCCTCTTCGTTTGCGAGGGCAAGGAGGGCGCGCAATTCCTTGTCTCCCCAGTTGCTCATCTTTACAGTGTCTGTCAGGTTTGCGTTTCCCTCTTGCTACTAGCTGCTCGCTAATTCCTGCTATCAGCTGTTTCCTGTTTATCCACCGTTGCAGAAGGCCGACTCTGTCTGTTTAAACTAAAAGGGTTCAGCCAGTATGTCTACCCTACGAGGCGGAAAATTGGGCACCTCGGATCAACTTGCCTTTCCGCCTCTGTGTCTAAACGCTCGCAGCTTGCCGGCAAAACGGCCCAACATTCGCGGAAAATCTGGCAGTGTGAAAGGAGCTAGTGTTGCCAGATCTTGGGAGAAACAAGCAACCAGGGCTATGGAAAGAAAAGAAGCGACTATCATGTGTTTAAATAACTTATTAGACGGATATATATAGAGGAAGGTGACGTTTAGAGAGCAAGCCCAAATAAGCGACTCCACTTTAGAAACAAGCCCAAAGTCGGGGCTTAATAAGCAGACCTGGCAACCCTGCGGCTCGTCCTCCTCACATTTCTTCCATCCTCCTGCGTGCTGACGTGGACGTATCCCGCCTCTCATTGGCTGATGCTCTTTATCAGTCGTGTCAGACTTCTCCAGTTTTCTAGCATGCCAGATATCCAGTCGCAGACAAGGGGGCGACTTGCTTGTAGGCTTGTTCACAACGAGGACTCGTCGTGGCAGACTATCTGCCGACTCACCTCCGACCCAAGGTGGCTCTCAAGATCCTCAGATGGTGAAAATTGTGTAATGTGAACTAGGCTTTAGTGCTGAAATGCACATTTCTATACAACCTAAAATCTAAATTCAGTCAGCAATCCAACCATGCCAGAGTAGAATGATTCAGTCATGCCATTTGATTGCTTACAAGAAAAAAACTTGAAATGTGCTTCCCAGCATGCTGCTGATGTTGGGAAGTCGTTGAGAATGAGATGGAAAAAAGGATAGAGTAGATGAAAGAAAGAAAGGAAGGACTTATGAGAAATTAGAACTGTTGTGTTACCAGAAACCCCTCCTTCTCCTCCCTTCAGTTTACCGCGTACGACGACTATTTCTCAACTGGTCACTGTCTTCAGACCTGACAAGCCTGAGACGTTTGACCAGATCAGCTGCTTGAAGTCCATGCGTGCTTCAGATTTAAACCAATATGTGCGTAATTAGAGGAAAGGGTTCATCCTGTGGGGATCATGAATATCCTCAGCAAGCATATGGGCACATATAACACTTACATAGATGTGGTTTCCTTTTCATTTCTCTCTTTTGTTTGGAGAGAGAGAGAGACAGAGAGAGAGAGATTTTTTCCTTTACTACTAATGTGCATTACTTTCCTTTTGTGCTGCCATGTTGACGAGTGTGTGCGCAAGTGTGAGTCACTTCCTGCTGTCCAGCTATTGCATCCAGTAGGGTTTTATACCACAGTTGTCTGCTGCAATCATTATGATTCAAGACCACACACACACACACACACACACACACACACACACACACACACACAGCGTCCATATGTTTATGTTTAGCCACATAATCATGATGATACACACCAAGAGCCCCATAAGGACCCAATAAAGTCTCTCTTTCATTCTTCCTATTTGTATTGTAGTGTGTGTGTGTGTGTGTGTGTGTGTGTGTGTGTGTGTGTGTGTGTCGTGGGTCATTTGTCCAGCTGTGATCCCTGGCTCTTATTTTGAAGCCTGGGAATAAGCACAGACTGCCTTCTATGGATCCATCTCTCTTTTTCTCCCTTACACACACACACACACACACACACACTCACGTGCATTCACATGCGGTCTACACACCTACACACAAACAGTGGTTCCCATGTGGCGATCTGGCCACACATCACACAGCCTGCTTCTGCTGTTTGATCTGTGCACCCCCCCCCCCCTGCAAAAAATGTCAACACTCAGCTGGTGGTTTTATCGTGGATTCCCACGTCACCCAGTTTACGTTACACAAATTTGATCGTGGGTTATTTTTGGATTCTAAAACAGCGGTTCCTCCGGTTTTTAACAACTGGCCTGGACACAGTTATAAGCGTGATCGGTTGCGATCAGTCCAGCATGAGCCAGAAGCGCCTGCCAGAGCAAACAAAACAGGAGCTTGCATATTTGTCCGGTTCCCAGGCCACAGCTTTACGGCACAGAAGAAGATATATTTGGCTTTGACACTACACTTGTTAAAGATCTGTAATTTTACAGTGCATTCCGTAAGCAGGAGCTTGGTGTCATTTCTTACAGCGTTCCCCTCCTCCTGTCCTCCTCCGTCAGCTGCAGCAGGAAGATGGAGCTCCAATGAAGATCCCTTCATTTCCTCTCCTCCGTTTCATCTCTCCTCCCTCTCTGCTGCCCTCGCTCACTTCCTTCCGACTCGCTTGCTTAATCACTTCAGTGTTTCTGGAGCGTGTCTGCGCTGGCGTCTTCAGAGAGTCGACTGGTGCCGTTTCACACATTGTGATATTTTGGAGTTTAATTTGTCTCGATGTGCATTTTGCTCCATGAGCTGGTCTGCCCTTGTAAAGATAACACATGGCTGTTGGTGCTACTCCACCATGTCCTCCACTGACTCCAGCTCAGTGACCTTTGACCTCTACCAGTGGATGCTGTAAGAGGTTTTGGTCTGTTCATATCCCGCCCCCTACACGCCCACATTCAAGTGTTAATGGTCAATGCACAGCACCTCGTTAATGCTAAAGCACAGTGACCAAGAGGAAAACCAAGGAAACGAATATTTCTGATGTAGAAATCGAGGTGCTTGTGGGTGAGCTGGAGGTTAGCAAGCACACAGCCTATTGTTTGGTGGGCAGCGGGGTCATCGAACCAAAGAAAAGGGAGCGGCAGTGAGTGGGAGCGTATTGCTGCTGCTTGTGATACAGTGAGTTCGTCAAACAGGACCCCGCCTGACTAAAGGCAGATGCCAAAAACAAAAAGAATTGGTCAGGGCCGGGCAATTTTAGGCAAAATTAGGCAAGATGAAAACATTTTTGAAAATGTAAAAGTAGCTATTGGATAGACTCTGCATGTTGACTGATAGCTAAGCCAAATAAACAGGGAAAAGTGTTGATAAAGAGTATTTGTCTCTCCGCAAAACTGCCTGGATCATAATTATTTTAACCTTGGTAGTCTCTAATGCACGTAGCATGATGCCTGAACACAGGACTTTCACATTAGAATGTCCGTTCTGCCTTAGCTGAGGCTTGAACTCACAACTTCTGAGACTGACATCCATCTTCTAGCTCACTGAGCTAATTGGCAAGTGACAGTTCATGTGTGGCTTCACAAACTGACTAAGCCCAGCATCAGGGTGCCAGACAGTAGCCATCCAGGCCACGGAAAAGCACATTTCAAACTGAAAGTTCCAAAGCTGTAGCACATATGGTTGATTTGTTATGAATTTTCAAAGTTTTGAAATTCAGAGGCTTGCTGTAGCGCCACCATCAGGACTATTGTCTTGTGTTTCCAGTTGAGGACATCTGGCATGGGACTGGACCTTTATGAAAAGCTTGGGTAGATTTCTCATATGGAAATGTTGCACAAGCTGAGGCTTGAACTCACAGCCTTCAACACCAGGAACCATCCTCTATCTCACTGAGCTAACTGGCAAACAGAAATGTTATATGTAGCTTCACAAATTGACTAAGCCAGTCACCTGTGTGCAAGACAGCAGCTGTTAGTGTGTAAAGGCAGATTTCAAACAGCTGTCAAAAATTCAGTTATTAAGGCAAAAATCTGAAAATACACAAATTGCATCTGGACAGCATGGAGATGTTGGTAATTTGTTTATAACAATGATTGATTGGCTCCATAAGTGAAAAACTGATGTTTAAAAATGCCATTTTTACATTGACTCCAATTGTTCGCATGAGAGCGAAATTCAAAATGCTGTAAAAAAATTCAGTTTTTGAGATAAAATTCTGATATTTTCCATACATCATCTACCATGACTCCAAAATTTTGTCATTTTTTTTAATTAACACTGAAAATGTATTTAGCAAGAATTTGCATGTATATGTTTACAGTACCGTTTACAGTCAAACATTTTGATGCACTGTAGGCTCAGTTTTCGATAAATCAAAAATCTGTGTGGATCGTTTGTGTAGGACAGTCTGAAGATGCTCTGTAGCAAGTTTGGTGTCAATTGAGCAAAAATTGTGGGAGGAGATAGGTTTAAGAAGTTTTACAGATTTTGAAAAAAACAGAGTGATGGACTTCATAATTTGCAATAGGCTTAAATGTAGAAAAGTTTCTTCAGTATTGGGGCTACAGTTTGATGAAAGTTGTGAAGTTGTAGCACGTATGGTTGATTTGTTATGAATTTTCAAAATTTTGAACTTTAGAGGCTTGCTGTAGCGCCACCATCAGGATTATTGGCCTGTTTTTGCAGCTGAGGCAATCTGGCATGAGACTGGACCTTTGTTCAAAGTTTGGTGATTTTTCTCGCATGGGAAGTATGATTTCCTTGGAAGAAGAAAGAAGAAGAAGAAGAACATGCAGGATAACTAATTATATTTCTTTGGAAATGTTTTTATTGCTCTATGATGATCAACTGTTCCAACACTGATAGGCTGCACTCGACAAGAGCCTCAGGCAGCGCTTTCACTTCTCAAAATGTCAAACTTTGGCAGCTGTAATCCAAAAATATCAATATTGGCCTTCGAAAATCAACACGACTGATATGTTTTTCTCTCGTATTGTTGTGCGGCTTCACCTCTTACAACCATAGATCCACTAACTGTCTTTGGCTTTGGTGTTATTTCTGTTCGCTGTCAATTCTGAAAATGTTAGTGTTACTCTGTGTGGGTGTTTGTGAACCACCAGCTCGGCCACAGAACCATATTCATGGCAAAGCTGAACCCATTCCAAGGCAGTCAGTGGTTATGTTTCGGTTGCAGTTGGGTCGGGGTTACGGAGATAAACCTCGACATCTTATAGTTTTCTTTCACTTTCACTTTCACGTACATTTCATTTAGTAAGACAGTATCATTTGCAGCTATGCCCACCTATACACAATGAACTATAACCACTGTGTGTGTCACAGCCCACCTCTATTTCCAGTCCCCCTCTTTGCTTCGCTACACTTCCCCGCTGACTCTAACCTCCTCCGAAGTTTCGAGAAACCGCCGACAGAGAGCAGCCATCTGACAATCGACAAAGCCTCTGATCATCCACAGCTTCGATGCTCCCAACCCGTTTTCCTCCCAAACCACACTGGTTCCCCCTCAGCCTTAATGGATGAGATGGCGGGCGTGTGTCTGTAAAAGCAGGCGGGACAGGTGTCCTGTTCAAGGCGAGGCGAGGTCCCTTCAGTCCTGCGGTGAACGAAGAAGTCATGCAAAGAATCACCTCACCCCTTTTCTCACTCCTCCTCACCCTCTGTCTTCCTTTCATCCCCATTTGTCCCCACATTGTGGTTAACAAGTGAGCGTCTTTATGTGTGTGTATGTGTAGCCTGTACCCATTAGCGCCCTCCTATTCTGTATTGTAAATTCCAGCGACGAAGCCTTCTGATTTATTCATCGGGTCGTTCGGGACTTTGTGTGTCCCTTTGTGGTTGGGCTTAAGGTGTCTGATTGGCTGATTCTGCTGGGTTCTTCCGCTTTGATGATCTGTTTCTTCTTTTTTCTCAGAATCTTTGAGGTTACTTAGCATGCAAACATGCACACACACATATACGTGTGCTGCAAAAAGCATTAAGTAACCAAAGCCTGAGGGGTGGGAATGGCTAATAAGTTGATTGGAAGTACCTTTCTCTAACTGTCAAAAATGATCTAGGCCATGAAAAACAGTCATTGATTTTTGTGGCTGTCTATGGTGACTGGTACAGTGAGGTGTATGTGCCTGTTAATAATGAGCAGCTCACTCGTTGCCTCGGACACTACTTTACTTGGGGGGAGAGTGGGCCACAACTCTGGAGAGTTGGCTGTAGCAACTTGATTTCAGCCGGCACTGTGTCCAGCAGCAGCACTGGGTCGAACTTTTGTAATGGGAGCGACACAAAAATTGCTGATCCAGTGGGGAGTCACAGCAGTCCCAAATCACACCCTTAGCTGGCTAAATTCAAGATAGGGCGCTAACTGAAGGTCCATGCGGCAAGCTAGCAAGTTATCATTATATTAGATGCCACTTAATACGACACAGTCCCTGGCTTTTGTGTGATATCTATGTGTGATATAACTCTTTCAAATGTGTGCAGAACGCAGTCAGATACCATAAATCTGGAAGACCTCCACCATCGTGCCTGTTGCCAAATCGAGAAATGCCAAGGAGTTAAACAACTTCAGGTGTGTTGCGCTTACATCCCTTGTCATGAAGACTTTTGAAAAGACTATAAAAGGTAAGATGGTCTCTATTCAGGTGCGGACACACCAAACCGACATCAAAGAACTAGCAGCAGCGAAAGCCAACTGTTGCGTCGTCTACGTCGCCTTACGTCGCCCTGTGTCAGTTGCATTTGAACACACTACAAAGACTACATCCGACGGCCAAGTGGCACATACGTTCTGCGCCTGCGTGAGAGGAAATAATGCAAAAAGGGAAACCGGAAGTCCGAGGAATGAGTAAGATAAACAAAGGAGTGGAGTCCTGTCAGCCGAGGGGTTTCCTATCTGTGCAGCCGAGCACCGCAGCACCTCCACGGACTATTACATTCAGACGGTCCCGGTGTTTCCTCCTCAGGCTCCACTTCACTCAGCTGCCCGATAAACCCGCTGCTTCTTCCCACTTTAACCTGAATAACAAACCAGGGCTCGGTGCTCCAGTTGGATCTAAACGGAGAGCCGGGGCTAGCTGGGAAGCTAGCGGAGGCTAACTGGCTGTGCTTCCCTCCGGTCATGCTGCAGCTAACGCTCCGCTAGCCGCTCCCAGCTAGCTCCGGTTTGTTATTCAGGTTAAAGTGGGAAGAAGCAGCGGGTCTGTGGGGCAGCTGAGTGAAGTGGAGCCTGAGGAGGAAGCACCGGTTAGCCTCGGTTTCACTACAGGCAGATTCACTCGCTACAGGGGCGAGGGAATAAAACCTGAACAGCCTATCAGAGTGATCTCTCTCACTGACAAGCTCTGCCGCCGATTCAACATGCTCAATCGGCCGAAAACCCACCGACGCCGAAGTGCCAATGGTGCGGGACACACCGCAAAAACTAGGGCAACAGACGCTCACCGACAGCCCGACTTTGACCGACGGCTTGGTGTGTCAGGGCCTTTACAGAAGGCAAATTAGACCCCTTACAATTTGCGTATCAGGTTGGTAAGGGCTTCGATGATGCAAAACTTTTTATCCTGGACAAAGTGTACAAGCACCTGGAGAAACCGAAATGCCGTGTGAGGATTTTATTTGCTGATTTTTCTTCTGCTTTAAATAAGATGCAGCCCCACATTTTAGTTGACCACCTTGCATCCTATTTTTAACTACCAGATCAGTTTTTAATGTAGCTTTTAGAGTTTCTTACAAACAGAATCCAGCAAGTGTTGGTGAACGGACGTATGTCCAGCATCAGGCTTTCAAACACAGGCACACCTCAAGGCTGTGTACTGTCACCCCTACTTTTTACTGTGTACACAGACAGCTGTAGAACGTTACAAGAGGGCAGCTACATTGTACAATTCTCTGATGACACTGCCCTTCTGACTCTTCTTCAGGGCCAAGATTCAGCTCATGGTCAGGCACTACCTGCTTTTATTAAATGATGCGACGATCATTTCCTGGATGTGAATGTGTCTAAAACTGAGGAATTAATCATCGATTTTAGACAAAGTTAGGTCACACCAAGGGCAAGCACCATTCATAGTTCAGATTGTTGACTCAGTGGTCATAAGGGTGTCTGTGACTATTCTCCAGCAACCTTTCTGAAAACATGCGGAATAGCGTTGGGGGAAAAAGCTCCATTTTAGTGTGAACAGAAGGCTCGTAGTGAAAACTGTGTCCACGCTGACACGGCCTTAGTGTGAGGCGTCTGTCAAGAGTTCGTCTTTAAGTACTTTGCCAACGCAGAATGGACAGAGTTAGACGTCCTGGCAGTAAACCTTTCAGATAAGTTGTGACGTTCATGTTCACCGTCCAGCCAGCTCTCTGTGTGTGTGTGTGTGTGTGTGTGTGTGTGTGTGTGTGTGTGTGTGAGTTAAAAGTTTCTGCTCTAATGCACCTGCTCAGCCATTCAAACTTCACTAAACACAGCCTAAGGCACTTCTATCCTCCTCCTCTCGATCTCTCTTTCTGCTGTGCCGTCTCTCCGTCTCATCCCGTCTCTCGCTCGTTCTCTCTCAGAAACATTGTCTCGCTTTTCTCCGTCTTTCTCCATTTATTTCCACTTTTGCGTTTCCACGTTGAAAGAATGAACGTTGTGTTGTGCGCTGTGTGCATGACTGAATAGGTGTGCTCTCTCTCTCTCTCTCGTTCTCTGTCTTTCTATCTATCTCTCTTTCTCCGTGTCCTTCATTTCTTGTGTCAGAAAATCAATTTTTAGTTTAGCAAGAATAAGCCCATCTTCTCTCATCGCAGAGGCATGCTGAATAATTCAACACACACACACACACGCAGACAAAGGACTAATGCACATATTGCTTTTTGCACATTAAAAGTACTTTTCACCAATTTTAGTGGAATTTACAGAGGAAAAAGTGACATTATTAAGAGCTGATTACAGTAGTTTATAACAAACTTCTTACTTTAACATAAAGTTTTTTTAGTTTCGTAGACAAAGAACCGTTGAGGAGTCTTGGGAACGGGTAAAACTAGGGACTAAATTTAGTTCCTGGAGAGTTTCAGAGGCCAAGAGAGGTATGGGGTTGGACTTCTGAAGCCCCGTTTCCACCGAGCAGTACGGTTCATTTTGGTGCGCTTTTTTCAGTGTGAACGAGAAAGAACCAGGGAGCAGCGGCCCAAAGAGGAAGCTGGTGAACAAGAAAGCGAGCGGCCATGATGTTTCCAGCACCACAGTCAATTTTTTATCCATCATTTTGCCTCGTCTTTGTGCGTCTTCTTCGGGAATGTGCACAAGGGTTAGTTTAACTCCTGAATATCTCCTTAGTGCTGTATAAAAATGCCCAGCAGTTATCAGTGGTGACCTTTGCTGACCTTTAGTGACTGTCAACCTTTCACTTCTTCCTCCATCTGTCAGCGGCAGAAACAGCAGCACCCGTTTGCAGTTGATGCCATAAAGCAGCAGCGTCCAAACGAACCCTTTTCAAAATAATAATTACAGCTATACAATTTTGTGTGAGGCGTGTGTGTGTGTGTGTGTGTAATGTGCAGGGAAGTCTATGTGTTGCCTAAGTATCGGAGGACAAGTCCCTGTGCAAGTCTGCATTCCCAGTGTGTGTGTGTGTGTGTGTGTGTGTGTCATTAGGTGGTGCTGCTAACTGATATGTCAGAAAATCAATTAATTACTTTTAAGCAGCAGTTAACTGCATCCGCACAATACACCCCATGAATTATAGACGAGGTGTGTGTGCATGTACTGTGTGTGCGGGTGTGTGTGTGCGATAGAATTGGCTACTCTGTTAACTACAGACAATTACTAACTCCTCCGTCACTGATCAATTGATGAGAGTGCTTCGATACAAATCTACTGAGCAGTGTCTGAACTGAACGTCTCCTTTTTATTGTTTTTACTGTGTGCGTGTGTGTGTGTGTCTTTATTTAAAGCAAATTTTATACATGAGACATCATAAAACTTTAATATTAGCACCATTTAATCATCACTTCATTCACTCCTCATGCGCTAAATTCCTATTTTTGACTGTAAAAGCGTTATTTTCATTTTTATTTTCAAAGCTTTTCAGATCAATGACGTCTTAATTTTGAGTTTCTCTTTCTAAATAATTGTTCATACCAGGAGAGATGATTAAACTATGATCAAAGCAGCAAACGTTTCGAGTGTGTGATCGGGTGCGGAGGCGTTAAAGGAGCGATAAAACCAGAGGACGTCTCCTTTTCCCCAGACTCTCTCTATCGCTCCATCAATCCCTTGCTCAGGGTGGCAGCATGTGTGTGTGTGTAGGCTATTGATCCTCGCCATGCCACTGTCATTGGCCTCAGGGTGGCCCCAGCTCAGGGGACAACAGGGACAGACAGCCGCTGGCAGAAAGAGTGAGGGAAAGAGAGAGAGAGAGAAAGAAAGAGGGGTCATTTGTTTTTGATTTCATGTCTTTCCACTTCACTATGATTATAGTGTGTGTTGCACAAAATTCAAAAGAATAACAAGAGGAGGAAAAAAGCAAGTGTTTGAAACCAGAGCACTTATGTCTCCAGAACCACACTCACTCACCATCAGTCCACACACACACACACAGGATAAACTGAGATTCTGTGGGTCTGGTTTTGGCTCACTACGAACACACACACCTCAGACAACCACTGTGGCTCACCATAACCCAGTGACACACACACGCAGCTGGTCTGATGGTCTGAGGTTGCCATTGAGGGTTACAGGGAGCAGTCGCACACACAATCGCAGCCAGCGCACACACACTCTCTGTCTTTCTCTGAAACGCCCACACAGGGAGTTTTTCGGTGATGTCACCAGCCAAAGGGCCTTTCGGGGAGTCACTGTCCACCAGCATGTGTGCTACCTTGAGGTTTGGTTGTGCATCTCTATTGAGCTTTAACCAACAGAGTAGCTGACTGGTAAAATGATCACATAGCACGATGCCACAGATGTCACACAACCTGTGTATAGTCATAGCCCATCACTGTGTAATAATGTTCTTTTTTTGATTAAATATTAAAGCCTCCTAAGCCCTATGATAAGCTATTATGGCAAGGCTTAACTATACAGACCAGTAAGCAGTGATAACTAACACGTCTTTGGGGTCATCAGGTGGGAACCTCCTTTCACCAGTGTTTTGTCTAGTTGGTCCCACGACACCTCCAGGAGGCTAGACAGTGATCTCTGGCGTCTCGGAGACACTCCCCTAATGCCAGGTCTCACTGCTCCCCGCACTAACCCAACAACCTCCTTTACCTTACTTACACATGGCTTTCTCAGCCCAAACAGCACCGCCGCCTTCAACAAACCCAGGCTCCATTTATGCAAGCTCCAGGTAGTGACAGTGCCGATACTACCTTTCCTAGCACATTGACCATACCGTTTCACACGCTACATAGCATAACTCCAATATGTTTATGTGAGCTCCAGGTAGTGACAGTGCCAATACTACCTTTCATAGCACATTGACCATACCCTGTTTCACACACTACATAGCACAACTCCAATATGTTTATGCAAGCTCCAAGTAGTGACAGTGCCGATACTACCTTTCCTAGCACATTCACCATACCCTGTTTCACACGCTACATAGCATAACTCCAATATGTTTATGTGAGCTCCAGGTAGTGACCGTAGGAAAAAGAAAACAATGTGTTTAATGCTCTCAAAGTTGAAATCTACTGTAGAATCAACCACACTTTTGACAATTAGGGGTGGAAACCAAAGAAGGCATGGGACGTCTTATAACTGGTCATTTTCAGCAAGATCACACCCACACCGTCCTCCTTGTACTTTGATTGACAGCTGTCAGCAAAGCCAGAGATGGTACTTCAGAAGAAGTGTTTCTGTCTTCACTGAAAATGTTGCCCAACAGTAAATAATGTACAAGTTTCTCTTGTCCATTCTGTTGTTGGAATATGTGATACTTTTGAAATTATAGTAAAGTAAAAGTGTCAGATCGGCATATAGAAATAGCGCCTTCTGGTTGAATGGCGCTGACCAGGATGTAGCACAGAGGTCGTCCATTTTATTTTCCAACACTTGTACAATGGCGAACAGGAAGCCTGTTCAGCTGGTGTCGATTTCTTCTCCATCTTCCTCAGTGTTTACTGATGTATACATTTGGAAACCTTGACCTGGCTAGCGCTAGAAGTCCGCAGAAGGAGAGTTTACACACTGATGAGTTGATGTCCTCATCCCGGCTTGCAGTCTCTGCCCTTTCAGACTTTATGTGATGATGGTGAACACATCACAGTACATACAACTGATGTCAAATTCAAACTCTATGAACACGGATACAAAGAAAATACTGAATGGACGAATCAATCAAACAAACTACTATTGCTCAAGTGAGTGACCTCAATTTTTAACCAGAACTTCCAAATAGTCGGAGTGGAGGGCGAGGAGGAGGAGGAGAGGAGGGAGGGAAAAAGGGGAGAAAATCATTTGAGTAGCTAAATGAAATTAGCAGCTTTAGAGAGCCTGAGGGCAAAGTGGAGTCCCGTCCCCTGTGGCTACGCTTTAGAGAAGGAGGGAATGAATTAAGCTTGACTGGCTCCTCTCCTCCTTCTCCATCACCTCCTCCTCCTCTCTCCCTCACTTTTTTTCCTGGTTTTTACTAATATATAGGGTGAGATGGAAGGAGGGGTGAGGTTGGGGTGAGGTGATGAATGAGGGGTATAAAAGGAGTTCGTGAAAATGAGGACAGGCTGAAGCTCTTCTTTCCGAATGAGTTTTCTGGCTCTCTTTGAAAGTGTTTTGGACTTTGGACATACAAAACGCAAAAAAACAACCTTAATTCATTTGTTAATTTCCCTTTCTTTAATGCCCCTTTTCCTTCTTGCTGTTTCCCCGCCTTAATCTTATCATTTTTTCCCTTGATATCCTCTTTTCTCTTCCCTCTGGGTTTTGGAAATTTGGCCCCAGCTGCTTCTGCACCCAGGATTGAAGCATGAACCCTGGGGCATTCTCCAACTCTGGCCCCCTGTCTTGGGCTATGTACCTGATGAGGAAGGGACGGACAGGCAGCGGACTCTTTGGTAAATCTGATTCCTCCTTCACACCTCATAGTCATCGTCTTCACCATCACATATAACGAACAAATTTCTGTTTTTATCATGTTGAACTTGTTTCAATCAATGTTCTTGTCATGTATTGTGGTCTAGAAACATTGCTTTAAACAACATATTTTATGGCCGTAATTATCCAATAATCCATGTTTTTCCAAGAAGATTGTCACACTGTAATCCTCAAACCCCTCAAAATGTTAATGGCATTGCTTCTGCTGGATTATTTTTGTATGATTTTGAGCTTTTCAGTTTGCATAGCTAGTGTGGAATAAGGGAGAACCAATCTGGGATCTTACGAAGAACTTATACTTATAGGGAAGATGTAGTGACGACTTCTGCATCGCTTAAAATTGCTGATGTGATTTTATTTCAACATGACCTCCTTACCAACAAACAGCCAAACTACATTGTTCCTCTATAATTTCGGGGCACTTAAAATAACTATTAGTCAATACACTGGTCAAACACAACTGCCAGGGAGACGACTGGATGAATTTGGTTCATCCATGGCCGGCAGAGCCACAAGGCCGTAAACAAGCATCCAAGATATCCATGACAGTGCACTGTACCCTGGGCCTTTGTGAGCAATGTAGATTGCCTGTTTGTTGGTAACAAGGCAATTTAAAATATAATCACTTCAGATATATTAAGTGTGCAGAAGTCACCACTCCATCGTCCCTGAAAGTTTGAGGAATCTTTATTTGCTTGGTTCACAGATGGCACTGTACACTGAGTCGTATGATATGAAGCAATGCTGGTATCAATAACTTTGACAGGTGATTTTGACGGGGTATTGACTATGGATCAGAAGACACCAAGCAGCTTACGTTACAAGTCAGTCGGTGGGAAATGCTGGCTGAATGAAATCCAACTCCTCTCCCTCTGTCACGTTTCTCTCTCTCTGTGCCCACAGTTTCATTTGTATCTTTATTCACACAGTATCTTCATTTGATTCATACTCACACAAATGTTTTGACTTTGGTCTTTAAATTTTAAAGGAGATCCGACCCATTTTTACTTTAGATTAATTCAGGCATCGCATTTAGTTAATTTTCCAAACAGTGCCTCGGAGCACCATCAGGATATGATGATACATGATTATATGAATTGCTATCAGCATCCAAACTCGCATTGTTTCTATAGAATTTGTCAGTATACCTGGCATAAGGCCGAAATTTTTCCCAGATATATAGTTTCAATGCATCCTTCAGTGTTTGAATTATTTATAAGTGTGGTTCTATGAGGAATAAATGCCCAGTGTCAGATTTAATGACACTAACTTTGATGAAATTGCAGCTTGACAGAAATACTTTTACTGCAGGTTGAATATGTTGCTTGAATACAAGCAGGAAAATGTGTTAATTATTGATGTGATTTCATTGGTCATTCTTATTAGATAATTTGCGACGCCAAATCTCGAGGTGTCTGAATTCACTCACAGATGATCTTCAGATAAAAAAAGGCCCTGCATGAGGACGTGAAAAATAGATATTTCCGAGGGCAAATCACGTCAGGTCCATCTCGGGCCGAGACAAGAGTGGAGGCATTTACATTTTTTATCATCCCCCCTTTGGCTACTGAGGGACGGACGTAGAGGCAGACTGGCATCTCACAAAAACTCATCCGACAGCGTGTTGATTTAACTCAAATCAAATCAGCTGACTCCCAAAGAGGCCTTACTCAAACAGGCAGGTGCACAGGAAACCAAAATTACCTACCAATAAACACCAGGCTCCTGACTGACCAGATGTTAGTTAGTTGTGCAAAACTACTTTTTCCTTTTTTTTTAAATCACAAAATATTTCAAGTGTCCAACATTCCTACAATTACAATTGAGAGAGCTACATCTGCTGAGGATGACCATGTGATGCAGTCAAAAGCTCCAGCACACGTGAGTAAGAGGATATTATTGTAAGTTACTGTAAATTCACCCGGTCATTTTTAGATGTTAACAGTCATGTTCAGATGAGCAAATAAAAAACCCAGGCATGTTTTTTTTTAATCTGAATTTATTTATTTTTTTAATCTGAATTTGTGAACTTGGAAGAAAAATGTGTTTTTTTATTCGCAAACCTTGAAATGGCCGACTGGAAAATTCAAAAACAGGAATTCAGAGCATATAACTTCAAATAGAGTTGAATATTTACTGTCTTAAATCCAACATATTTAGAGGTCTTTTAATTTCACAAATTGTTACACTTGAAAATAAAATTATCACGGCGTTTTAATTCAATTCTTAATTCTTTTAACAGTAATGGCGCCATACGTCAGTGCCCATTTACTGCTGACATTAAAGCTGACATTAGAGTGCATGGTACCAATGTCATTTCTTTCGCCCACTGACTGTTACATCCCACAAGCTCTCTGAGATCTATCAGTGTAATAAATACATTAAAAAAACATCTCAGTTAAAGTCCACAATCATATAAACACCAGCAAAACAGTCATCACTGATGTACCTTTAAGTCTTTCTCGCCAAACAGTAGCTGCTGACCGAGAGGTTGCCACCGCCACAGCAGCTCTCGCCCCCTGGTGTGAAGGGTGCTTGTGCGACTGGCTTGGACACTGACGTTGTTTTTTATCTTCCACTTCCTCTCCATCGCCTTCATAATTCACAGCAAAACCAAAGTGGTCCAACACCAGACCTGTAGGGTATTGGAGGATCTTCTATTCCTGGTCTGGTAATGGTTTACTAACCACCTTGCTACATGCTAACTTAGCATAGTGCCTCCCAGCTTGTCATAGTTATCAAAGTCTTGGTTATCAAAGACAGGTTTTATGATGATCAGACAGATGCTCACTGATTTGATCAATCTGGATATATCCTGCAAGTTTTGTGATGATTGGGACGAGGGCTTTGGAGGTAGGTCTATTATGTGCTGAGCTACGGTTCTTTGAAAGTTCATTGGTCAGTATTTTAAAAACTAAATAACGTAGCAACAACAACCTTTAATAAGCTTTGCCTCGTGATGATCAAAAAAAACCAACAACCCCCCCCCCCAGAATATTACCATATATAATACAGAATATTAGAAATGGCGGAAAATCTAAACAGCATTGCTTTTTTTGAACCTTAATTTTTTCGTCCCTGTCAGGCCTACTGAGATCATATTTGTCGAGCAGTATTTCATCTCAAACATCCAATCACTGGAGAAATTTCATCTACTTACGATGTACCATCTCAGGGGAATTTGCAAAAACAGAAAATTAATAGTAATAAACAAGCAGAAAAATAACAGTGTTTCAGGACTTGAACCTTTAATGGAATAATTATTGAAACAACACTGGATTAAATGTGAATTGAAGCTTAGTTATAACATGATGCATTTTGGGATGCTGAGATCATCAGTCAGCTGTTTGCTAACCCTTTGTAAGCTGAGCACATTGGCTTGATTTCTTTCAAAAACAGAAGAAATGACCCTGAAACTCTGCAAGAAATTAGTAGGAGGACAAAATTCATTTTTTTTAACCCTTTGAAAGCTGAAGTGACATCACTTTTCTTGTGCTGCTTTCAGACGCCTTTCGCAAATACTACTAAATAAAAAACTGGTGCGGCTTCATGGGGAAAAAGGCAATAAGCAACCTGGTAAAAAAAAAAAGTGTCCCACATTTTGCCAAAAATATATAGATTTAGATTTTTTTTTTTAAATAATAAAAAATATGGGGAAAAATATTTGGAATTATGTTACAGAATTATTATAATTTTTAAGCACTTTTTCCAGGTCATGTCCTTGTTTGTTTTTAACTTTTTTCCATATTGTTTTGTTTTAGTTATTTTCATGTTTTGATTTTCTTTTTTAAACAAATTTTCATGTTTAGAATTTCCTTTTTTAAAGCCATCCTAATTTATATATATATATATATATATATATATATATATATATATATATATATATATATTTCATCTATTTATTTGCATTATTTTTTTTGGTTTGTGTGTTTTTATTTGTTATTTGCTTTCACTATTCCCTGTCATTTTACATTAGAGTTTTGCTTATTAGCAATTAAATATCATAATTTTTTTCCCCATAAAATCACATCCTGACAAAATTAAAATCAATATGTTGTGGACCACAGTTGCTGCCTCTGCATGAATATGAATACGATTACTGAAAATTAATCCATTGCATAAAAAAATATTTACAATTTTCAAAGCTATTGGATCCTGCTCTCCTAAATTATCATCATTTGAATCGTCACACTGAAAAATATATATTTTTTAACAAGGTTTTGAATACTAGACTGACTGTCTAAAACCAGTAAAATAAATAAAACTAATTGGACAACAGGAGTTGTTTCAAGTCATGCTTCACTTTAACACCGTATGAAAGTCTCATTTAAAGACTTGCCTTCTCCATGGTGCGTGTGTGTGTGTGTGGTGCGGCAGTCGTTCATTAGATCACCTACTGCTCCCTATCGTCCATATCCGGTACTGACAGCCTGTGTGTTTTTTTTTTTTACCAGTCACAGCGACAAAATTTACTTTGTTTGTTTGTGTGTTTGTTTGTTTGTTTCTGCAGACCTATCTCACTTATCCATGTTCAGTTATTATACAGCCATAGATTTAACACCTACCCCTGCGTCATCTCACCACGCTGACCATAGTGTCAGTTTGTGGTGCTGCTCCAGCTCAAGAGGAAGTGCTGCTCTGCTTTGCCCTGATCTCCTTCTCCCCTAAACCCCGCCTCCCCTCGGACGGATATTCCACTGATTGGTTAATACGCCTCCAGTGACAGCAGGCGGCGAGTCTCTCCATTGGCTGAGAGCAGCTCCCGCACCGAGTGACATGCAAATCCAGAGGTCTGCCGGTAAAAGCCTGGCGCTGTGTGCCGTGAGCTCTATTCATGTAGCGGGGAAGGGGGAGAGACTTAACCGGGGCGCAGAGAGACGGAGCGGCTTGTTTGTAACGGTGCACTCAGTGTAGGCCGTTACAGTCAGAACAGTAGGTCAGATTTACGCACGGCTTTCCTCCGTGTTTTGCCACTTTCCTTCCACTTTTGATGACAAACGCGCGGAGGCTTCATTTCATCTGCGAGGAGACACAATTAAGGAGCTTTGAAGACTTTCTCAGAGTGACTTTTGATCGCCGCATAAGTGTTGGAAACCTACTTTGGACGTTTGGCTTTTACGCACGAAGGCTGAAATCCGCCGGCGCACCTGGACGACATCTTTTTTTTTTATGGGCAGATAAGAAGTCAAGAAGCTATAGACAAATACCCACACACGAGTCTGCTGCTTGTGCCGTAAACAGGACGCAACCGGGAGGTTTATATTGCGGATCGGGGAAGTTGGGTGTCTGTGGACGCACTGTGGCGCACAAATGGTGTTTCTGTGGGACGCGAAATACGGTACAAGTCATTTCTCCACGATGTTTCTCTTCAAATATATAATAAGAGTGTGTGTGTGTGCACAACAGCTTCACCTCCGGCAGCATGCTCTGTAGGGTAAAGGAAGGAGAATAATATAAAGTCATGCAGCAAATTCCCTCCTCTCCTCTGCGTCATTATCCATGATGGATTTAAGTTTTCCTAAAACCGAAAAAGAAACCCTCTCACTGTTTGTTTCAGATTTGATCCCAGAGCAGCTGTGATGTTCTTGTCTGCTTTGCAAACTCTTTTTCAGTCTGTAACTTCCTCTATTGATGTAAATAAACCACAGACGCACACTGGCAGGCTCAGTGATGCTTAAAGCACATGTGTGGCGCAGTAAAAATATTATAAGCAAAAATCTGTCCCATAATAGAGCAAGTTTAATATGTGAGTGTGCACCTGGAGTCACAGCAGATTTGCAGGACTGATAATAGACTTTTAAAAAATCTAAACTGGTTTGAAAGTCCAGGAAATTTCTGTATAATAATTTTGCTTCTTTCAAATTTAATGATAACGTTGAAATAATTTCAAGAGAATTTGACACTGCTTTAAGAAAAGTGTTGCATAAAGTTCATTTCATGACCCAACATCCTGTGATATTGGGAACGCAAAACAATAAATCAGCCATAAACACACCCAAGCCATCACCAGCTGCTAAAATCAGGGAACAAACAAGGTATGATTATTGAACACATTGAGTCACACTCATATTTTCACGTGTCTCTGTTGACACCTGTGTTCAAACCACACACTGCCCCTTCACTGAGCTCTCAGCACAATACACACAGCACAATATAGCATCAGTGGGAAGGTTTTTAACTGTAAGCGAAACTCCAAACCCACAGCATGCGGCTTCAATTGTAGCTTGGCTGACTGACAAGCCAGCAGAGCCACTGACACTGCAGACAGACGCACAGACAGCTGCTTATCAGGTTCCTTCTGATTCCTGTCTTCATTGTGTTACATGGGTTGAAATCTGTCCTCTCACATTTGAACGTCTTGTTTTGTCCAAGCAGAAAATATTCACATATGGAAGCAGCACTGATTAACTGCAGCTCTTTAAGCTTCACCTCCTTTAGACAAGCATCAAAGGAAATTTCACTTAACTGACTTTGTCTTTTTCCTCTCAGACCCAGCCCCTGGCCGGCGTTACACCCCACCTTCAACTACCCTGGCCTCAGGGGGGAAGATGGCCGAGGCTCTGCCTCTGGGCGCCCAGGAGGCCGGAGGTGGGGCGGCTCTGGTGGGCAAACTGCGCATGGCCGACCGCGGCATGGTGGAGGTACAGTGACATGCAATTAAATATGTCAGCCCTTGAATTTGTTTTAATGAACTGAATGAGTTCAGGTCAGTGACTGTGATGTTTCACAGGTGATCTCAGACCACCCAGGTGAGCTGGTGAAGACGGACAGTCCCAATTTCCTCTGCTCGGTGCTGCCCACACACTGGAGGTGTAACAAGACCTTGCCCATTGCTTTCAAGGTGTGTATCTGCTCCAAAAAATGATTTCATTTGTATTATGTACACAGTGAAAGACAAGCACATTTTGCTGACATCACTGCTGCATTTTTTCATGCACAACTCTGACTTGTATTTTACACCGCAGCATCACTACTTTGGCTCGAGGCTGTGGGGAATCAACCTGAAATTGCAGGACGATAACCATACATGTCATTTATATACTACTTCACAAAAAAAAAATTTAAATCGACAGCGATATAGCCAAAAAAATACTCAGATTACATTATAATTTTCTGCTTTTCTACTCTTTCATTGCATCTTTTTTGGTCTGGAAATATTTTAAAGCCCAAGCTGGGATTTTTAACTTCCTGTATTGCAATCAAAAAACTCACAATGGACAAAGATATAAAATAAAGAAAGCAGCAAATCCTCACATTTCAGAATCAGTCTTTGGCATTTTTTAATTATAAATGACATTTAAATAGTGATATTTATGTATAATTATTTTTAATGTCAGTTAATGGTGCAAAGTGAGTAAAATGAGTTGATGAAAATTTGTTAATTATTTTTTACTTAGCCTTAATTTCACTGATTAAAAATTTGTCTCCAAACAAAAACGCTGTCCTGTAAAAAATCCAAAATCCCCCAAAGGCAAAATCACCAAATTTGGATTTGGCAGCAATGAAAAGTCCGATCAGCTAATACAGATTTTTGTTTGAATATGCTATTAAACATTTTATGAAGGCTGGCCATTTTACCGGGATTGAGCTTCTTTTACGACAAGAAAAAAGAACAATTTGATGTCTCCATCGTCTGTTTTCACAGCATGATGGGCTAATTTTCTTGCATTTCTTACTGTATTCCCTCATGTGTGTGGACGTGGACGGCTTTCCTGCACTTTGAGGCAAAATGCATTTGTGGAAAAGCAGCTTTTAGCCACAGAACACGCCACTGATTGATTTATTGAGTTTTATGCATTAGTGTTCACACATGCGCGCGTGCTATGTGTGTATATGTGTGTGTATATATGTGTGTGTGTGAGAGAGAAAGAGTTTGGCGCACTGTGCATCATTATGGAGTGTCATGAGCGGATGTCACTGCCTCTTACTGATAATGGATGACTGTTACGATGTGTGCACACACACATATACAGAGACCCACATGTACTGTATATGAACACTAGAATATGCACTGGTGCATATGTAGCGTACGTGACAACACACACACACACTGTATTGTAGGTGCACACACAGGTACAATGTGTGTGTATACACCAAAGGCATCCTTAACACACACACACACACACACTGGCCTGAGAGCTTCATAATTGTTTCCTTTGTTTTGTTTATTCTGCTGGGCTAGTTTCATGCCCCATTACTGCCAGTCTTTTGTCTGCCTCTGTGTGTGTGTGTGTGTGTGTGTGTGTGTGTGTCTTTCTCTCTCCCCCAGTTCATGAATGTATTAGCAAGCTGACACCAGTATTTTTCAAATCCAGTGAGTCACCACTTACGGAATATTTTTATCCAGTCACATTTCACCACAGGGCCGGACCGATTATTGAAACATCAGCTATTAGACCAGCCTTAGACCTTAGACCAGTTCTATCCCATGGAAACAGATGCTTTTGTCGAGGAGCAAAGTTTAAATGATTTCACGAGGTCAATCCCAAAGTGTCCCACTCACCACGGGCTGTGGTTACTTGCTTAAAGAGCTCAAGGCTAAAAGAGAAACCTTCCGTAGAATAGTATCTGCAATGGTCATTTGCACACTGATGGTTTGGTGTGATTAGCGTTAATATGGAAATAAGCCTCCGTGGCTGTATATGTGTGGAGCTGTGGAGCAGGAGAGTCTCTAATCTCTAGTCACACGTTTATGTTTTACACATGTGTTTGGGAGAGTTGATTTTTTCATAATTTGCATCTTTTACGTTACGTTTCAGAGCTCAAGTCACCCAAGGGCCACTAAACACTAAAGTCCCAACGCTCATAATAATAAAAAAAAAACAATCAACATCTACATTATTGTTTTTCATATCACCAGGTGGTTGCCCTGGGCGACATCCCTGACGGCACCCTGGTAACAGTGATGGCGGGAAACGATGAGAACTACTCGGCTGAGCTTCGCAACGCCACGGCCGCCATCAAGAACCAAGTGGCCAGGTTCAACGACCTGCGCTTTGTTGGCCGCAGCGGAAGAGGTATATACACACACACACACACACACACACACACACATTTAAACGGCAGTTTCAATTCAGTTTTAATTTTATTCATAAAGCCCAGTATCACAAATCACAACTTGCCTCAGAGCGCTAACTCCCCCCAAAAATCTTGAATGGGGAAAAAAATGGTAGAACCACGGCTCAGGCATAGCCATGATCTCAGGGAATCTGCGAGACAGTGGAGCACAAAGGGTCCAGAGAAGAAGCCGAGTTAGTGACATGCATGTGACATGTTAGCAAATGAAGAGAGAGAGAAAGAGAGAAAGAGAGAAGGAGAGAA
Organism: Epinephelus lanceolatus; assembly: GCF_041903045.1. Classification (NCBI taxonomy): domain Eukaryota; kingdom Metazoa; phylum Chordata; class Actinopteri; order Perciformes; family Serranidae; genus Epinephelus; species Epinephelus lanceolatus. Next base: position 5,798,350 of record NC_135757.1, on the reverse strand, counting down.
GGTGCTCGGCATATCATAGGAAGTCCCCCAGCATACTAGGCCTAAGGGAGCGATCACACCGAGATGAAACGCTAGAAACACGACGCCAGTAAAACCATTGTTTTCCTATGATACGGCATGTCTGACCGGCATTCAAGCGTCTTTTTAGATGCGCGTTTTTGTAGACACTTCTTTTTAGATGCGCGTATATGCTGAAAAGTTAAAATATTTTCAACTTTTTGAGCTTCAGACAACAGTAGCTAGCGCGCATTGAATAAGTGCTTCGAGCGTTTCAAGCGTCCGTGTCTCTAGCGTCTCATTTCTGTGTGTTCACCCCCTAAGTCAGCCTAACCAGGGCTGGTCCAAGGAAAGCCTGAGCCAGCCCTAACTATAAGAGCCAGCCCTAACTATAAGAGCCGGCCCTAACTATAAGAGCTGGCCCTAACTATAAGAGCCGGCCCTAACTATAAGAGCCGGCCCTAACTATAAGAGCCAGCCCTAACTATAAGAGCCAGCCCTAACTATAAGAGCTGGCCCTAACTATAAGAGCCGGCCCTAACTATAAGAGCTGGCCCTAACTATAAGAGCTAGCCCTAACTATAAGAGCCGGCCCTAACTATAACAGCCGGCCCTAACTATAAGAGCCAGCCCTAACTATAAGAGCCGGCCCTAACTATAAGAGCTGGCCCTAACTATAAGAGCCGGCCCTAACTATAAGAGCCAGCCAGCCCTGATCTACTTTTGGAGACTCTAGGAACCACGACTAACCATGCATTCTCAGAGTGCAGTGTTCTGGTGGGATAAAATGGCACCATGAGCTCTCTAAGATATGATAGAGCCTGACCATTTAGAGCTTTGTAAGTTAGGAGAGGGATTTCAATACTGGATTTCACAGGGAGCCAGTGCAGAGACGCTAAACCAGAAAAAATGCACAAATGAAAACACACAAATGCAAAAACAACGAAAGTATGAATGCAGATTTTTGTCTGTTTTAAAAGATGGCAGAAATATAAGCTTCGGTGAGAGAAGCTTCAGATCGGTTGAGGCTCAAAGTGTGTTTTGCGTGAGTACACGACACAGCAGGGATAAATTAGGGGAAGTACACGTGAATAAAAACAGCATTCACAACTTCCTCGTAACACCCCATTCAACGTCTACCTCGCTGCGTCTCCCCTCTCTCTTTAACGGACACACTACACCACAGTTACACTAAATCAGTCACAGGCAAATGTCCCAACTTATCTATTTAAAACACTGGGCCTGTGTACACAAGCCCCACTAACACACACACACACACACACACGAGAATGACAAGTACTCCCCAGCTGAATGGAAATATGGGAATAACTGTCAATATTTGACAGATTCCAAAGTCCTGCAGTTGAAAAATGAGCACATTAATAATTCACGCGTCGGGGACACATATTGAATGGAGAAATTTGAGGAGTAGAAATTTGTTTTCATGCAAATTCAGCTGCGCAGAGTACAATGAGGCTCCTTTTCCCGGCATCACTCCATCTGAGGACGAGTGTAAGATAATAAAAAAAACTGTTGCCTTTGAAATTAACAGCTGGATCAGAGTTAACGCAGGACACCAACAAATAGCGCTTTGGGATTCATATGTCTTCTCTACAATTTAAATTATATATTTATATATATAGGTCCCTGTGTTGTTCAGTGTATGATAACAAGCCACATTGTTGAGTGGAGCGTCCCCAACAGTCTGGGTAGGAAGTGGTTAGTTTAGCCGCCGACAGCAATGAGTGGTTTAGTGGTTTGACTAGTGGTTTTTCTGTGTGTGACTGTGTGTGTGTGGGTGTGTGTGCGAGTCAGTGTCAAAGGTTACAGTTCTCAAACTTAGTCATCATCAGCCAGTGTTTTCTGTTTTGCCGATGCACTTAGTTACAACCCAGAGCAACACGGCCACTGCTCACGTGATTTTTTTACTAAAGAAACTGGTTGGTTTTGCTAAATCCTTTTCCAAAATTATAACCGTCTAGGAACTGAGGGTTAGATTTTGGTACTCTAATTTTTTTTGTAGCTATACTTTGAGCAAGTGGAAGCAATATTTTCAGAGTCACGTGACTTTTTTGTAGTCAGCTACAATCATATCTGTGTAGTGTGCATTTCCATGATTACACTTTTAATAGAAAACATTTAGAGCTGTGTTGGAATGTGTAAAAAAAATAACCTTACTCATTGTGATGACTTTTTTAAAGGTCACTTAAGGTGATTCAGCCACGTCTTAGGAATGTATGATGCATTAGTGATTTCAAAAGACAGTGAGTGCGTTTACACGGACAGTTTAATTCCCTTTTCATTCAGAATGAAAGTTCCTCCCTATTAAAAGTGATCTTGTAAACATCTAATTCAGAATGAAAATGGCCAATGTGATTGAAAATTCAATCCGATGTAAGGGGCTGGAATATTCCGTTTCTAATTCCCAATGAAAGAAGTTCTCGCACTTGTATACACTCATTCCTCTTTAAGTTCATTCTGGTCTTCCTGCGCATGCTCGTTTCCTTGCCCTTCTGGCACGATGACGTCGGACTCATTGCACTCACCGGTTTCCATTCACCACAGCACAGTCTTCTATCTCCCTTCTTTGACCTTCTACCTCCCTCCTTCTCCTCAATAGATGAAGCATTAGCAGAACAAGGTTGTTGTCGTACTGCTGCTTCAAGAATAGAAGCAAAACAAGCCCGAAAAAGGCACTAAGAACGCCGTCGTCAAGCATCTTGTCATCCGGAGCGAGGACTACAGTGTTTTCTTCCGGTAAACACGTAACATCCGCCCCGCCCCCTATCCAATCAGAAACCTTCCCTGCCCCAAACCTTGGGTGTAAAAACCCTCATTCGGAATGAATATTTCCCATGTAAACCACCTGGAAAACTTTAATTCCGAATGATTTCATTCAGATTTATTTCATTCCGAATGAGAAGCCATCATGTAACCGCACCCACTGCTGATTTAGTGATGGCGATGAATCTTTTTCACTTCGGCATTTTGCTTTTTGTAGCCGTCCGTCCAAAATATGCCACGCATTTCTCAAACTTGAAAGTGGAGTTTTTCTAAAATGGCGACAGAGGCCGACAACAGCAATAAATAAATTAATAAAAAAACTGTAGGCCTGTTATTAGCAAAGGGCTCCCACATCCGACGGATAAAACTGTCTGATTAACCTTCAAACTCCTGGAGCTGTTACCCGAACCAACCTTCCAGGATCGCATTTCATCATGTCATCAGCACATGTCCCACCAATGCCGTTTTCTTTTTTCGATGCAGTGGCATTTCAGTGTGAATGCCTGGTGAATCTGAGTTTATCTTGGTGTGTAACATGGATGCATTTGCACGAGGTCAACAAAACATGAATTTGCATGTTGAGAATCGGATGAAACGGGCCTCTGCCAAACAGGAGCTGCGACATCCGTCAGCTTCAAACAGTTAAACAGTGAGTGTGGGTGCAATAAAACACGGCAGCGCTACCGTAGAGGTAAAAGAAATAATGATGCAACATCTGTCATGGCTTGTGTGTTGGTTTCATATCATGGTTCGGCCTACTACCACCAGATATGACTGTGTTTTTGTGTGTGTGTTTGTGTGTGTACACGTACAACCAGTTTTAAATCTCGCTTTTAGTTCCTCTTTTAAACAGGACTGCCATTTTTCTCTTTCACAGTATCACACTCTGTGAACACACACACACACACCACTTTATTATTCCGGTAAAACACACACACACACACACACACACACACACACACACACACACACACACCACTTTATTATTCCGGTAAAACACACACACACACACACACACACACACATTGCTGTTTTGAAAATAGTGTGCATAACAAATTCCATCTGATTGACACTAACTGAGCAACACACACACCTCTTAAGTTATCTACAGACAGTGAGAGACATAAGGGCGATTAGAGAGACAGTCACGGAAAACACTGTTGTCAAGACACACACACACACGTACATTTGTGATTCCATGTGTGTGTGTGTGTGTGTGTGTGTGTGAGAGAGAGAGAGTGATGCCACCGGCTGGCTGATAGACACAACAGACACAAAGACTTCAGCTGTTCTCCCCCCTCCCTCCCTCCTGTGTCTCTATCAGCCAAAATCTTACTCTAAGTTCTCTCTGTAAACAACCTGCGCGAAAACACACTTCATGTTCCTCTACACTGTATACTATTTATACCACACGGAATACACTGTGTATAGAGCAGGATGGAGAGTAAACAATGTGTATGCTGTGTAGATGTGGACGCTGGAGAGAACATTTGAAGTGATAACACCCCCCCTAGTGGTCAAATCAGTGGTCAGCAAACTTGCTTGGTTAAACTTCATTTTAATTTCAAATCAACGTCGTGTGTGTCATGTGCCAATATTCAAAGGTTTTTAAAGGATTGTCCGATATCAATATTCCATCTGTGTGATTATTAGATGTTCCAGCGTCATCCCTGCTGCCTTGATATGACGCCCACACTCTATACACAGCACAAGCTCCCACAGTTTGAGGCTAAATGCTCTGTGTTGTCCGTTTGATAACAAATCCACCGTGTGTGTGTGAATGCAAATCATGTGGCTCTGGTCTATATTTATCTTTGGAAATGTTGTGACGGCTTTTTCCGAATGTGCTATGTCACTTTAACGTGTAATCATTGGGAAATGTTAAGAGAGAGTAAACAGGCACATAAGTGAGAGTAACACCCGCGTGTGTGTGTGTGTGTGTGTGTGACTGTCTGCACGCTGTAACTTTACTCTGACCCTGGCATTCAATAACAGTGGTGGTCTGCACATGTGGTGAGTGGGTGGTACTTCCACACTCACTTCCACACACCACACACACATGAATAGTCCCATATATGTGTGGTACAGACACTTGATATTTTTGGATTATGTCATGGTCAAATAAAACATGCAATTGGTTTTAAGTGTTTTTTAAAATAGTATATTGGCACACCTTAATTAATGCAAAATCAATGTAATCTAGCATAATCAAGATAAAGATAATGAAAAGATCCTAATATTAATTAACACATTTTTCTTTTCCATTCTATTTCCTGTTCTCTTCTGTCTGCCCTTTGCTCCCGCTTCCTTCCTTCCCTTTTCTTTCACAGGGAAGAGCTTCACTCTCACCATCACAGTGTTCACCAACCCTCCTCAGGTGGCCACATACCAGAGAGCCATTAAAATCACAGTTGATGGGCCCAGAGAGCCACGGCGTGAGTGACTTTTTCCCCTCCTCAGCAGATAATAACACGTGGAGTCCCACAGGGTTCCGTTTTTAGTCCCATCGAATTCTCTATGCACTCCCTGCACACATTTTGTGTTGCTTTAAAAAAACACACATGTGGGTTGATGTCACAAAATTCTGCACGACTAAATTAAACCTGGTGAAGCATCTTAGCATTGTCAGTATGCTGCCACACGGCAACACCTTTAAAACACTCACATCCATGGGATTTATGACAAGTAAAACAAGCAAACAGGACCAGCAGTCCCCACACCAGAGGCCTCTCTCCTCTGCTGCTGCCACAAGAGCTCTTTAACACCTCCTCCACGCCAGGTGCACTGCACCTCGTTAGGTAATGCAGCACACCTGGGCAGGTCTGCAAGGCAGGGAAAAGGGACAGCAGCAGAGAACACACACACACAGCTTTAACACCCCCACGCTTAAAACAATGAATAAATAGGTTGACTATTTAGAACTAAGACTCAGAGGTCGATGTTGACCTGAGCATGTAGACGAAACCAGATGCACTGAAATCTGGAACAATGGTGCTCAGAGCACCCAGCACTACATGCAAACACATCTTCAATATGCAGCATTTGGTGTTATTAAGTCACAACAGATGGGACTACGGCTGATAAAGTGTTACCTCAGGTCAAATTTGGATCAAACAAGACGGCTATAAACGCTGAACTCAGTGCGTCACAGAAGACCAAAGAAGTATCCAACTGTAAAATCCTGAAGCGTGCCCCCACTCAGGATTACCACCAACAATTAAAAAGTGGCAAGATCTTAAAACCTGCACGGTGACCACCTAGTCAGGGTGCTCAAATCTAAAGTTTCAACTAAACACAGAGCAACAACCACAAATAATTTAACAAAAGAGATGACGTCCACACAAAAAGGCCACGAGATTCTCACAAAAACTTCACCTCATGGATGTTCTATCCCGCATGAGCCCCCAATAAATAAGGATTTAGGTCTGTGTAAGGGGTCAATTGCTTCACTAAACCTAAAAAAAAGTTTAGTACAATGTTACAATGTTACTGTAATCACATTTCATTTGTCTGTAGCATAGTAACATATACATATACACAAATATACACCGGTTAAGGTCAGTGATTGAAACAAATAAATGCCAGGGCTATTTTTTAGTCCTATGGTATATTAGTTTATTTGGGGCTAGCTATATGTAGGGGAGACCGGGGATGATTGTAACACTTTTTGTTTGAGCAAGTGTAACTCAGTGGGTTTTTTTGTTAGAGCTCTTAAATTTTGATACATGGTAGCCATATTTGTCTGCTATAAATAACACACACTTTGACCTATACTACGCCATCACAGATTATGGAAATTAATGTCAAATACAAAGACGTATATTGTTACAACGTACCCCAGTACCGGGGTGAGTTGTAACACTAGCTGGGGATGGATGTAACAATTAAATTATTGTGCTTAAAAAAGATTCACAATAGGCTAAATGTATTCAAGCACTTTAATGAATAATAAAGAAGGAACAATAAACTTGTAAGAATACAATAATTATAATATTAAAATAAATAGAAATGTATTATAACAACATAAAATAAATAAAATCAAGAATAGTAAAATATTAACCTGTGTGTGTGTGTGTGTGTGTGTGTGTGCGCGTTGTAGCCTGAATGAGGTTGACGTTTGAACAGCATTTTAACAGTTAGACCGATATGGATTTTTTAGGGCCGATGCCGATACCGATTTTTTTCCATCACCCTTAGCCGATGACCGATTATGGACTGCCGATTTTCTTGAGCTGATATTTGGGGCCGATACTGCTTTTGCTCCCTCAATTTACATAAAAAAAAATGACACAATGATAACAAATATTACAGGTCTCAAGTTTAAAATAAGAAACATTTATTGAACAGTAAAAAATACTAAAACAAGATGGAAAGTTGAGGTAGAACAGGTAGAATATTATTATTATTATTATTATTATTATACATTCAAATAAAAAAAAAGAGTTCAGTGCTCTTAAATCTTCCAGTAATGTCTTTATGAAATAAACAAATATTTAAGCTGAAGCATAAATAAAACAACAACTACTGTACACAGTAGGATTCAACAGCTTTGTTCAACTTAACCACATACTTTCAATTGAAAAAAAGTGCCAGGGAAAAATAAATCCGCGAACCCACGCGCGTATTGGCCGATGCCAATACAAGTAAAACACTCAAATATCGGCCCGATATATCGGCCGGCCGATGTATCGGTCTATCCTTAGTTACAACCCTCCCCCTGCCTAGCAGCCATGAAAGAGCTAACCGTTTTTAGCATTTAGCTTCAAAGCTAGCGCTAATAAAACACATCAAATTAAACTAGAGAAACTACTACTTGAGCCTATGTAAGTGAAACAATTGTCCATAGAACACAATGGACACAATGCAAAAAACAAATGTGATGAAAATGTTTGGTGTCTCACCTGAAGAACTGTTTTTTGGCTCTAGAACAGACAAACTTGGACTCAGAGACATGCGGCTTCACCAGTGAGCTCCAATTGTAAATGGGCATGGACTATGTTGATGTCACCATAGCTCATTTCTAATTGGCCAAACTGAGAGTGTTACAACTATCCCTTTGTTACAACCAACCCCAGTCTCCCTAACCGGTGGACTTTTTTTTTAAAGATTATTTTTGTAGGCTTTTTGTCTTTAATGGACAGGACAGTGTGTGAAATGGGGAGACAGACAGAGAGAGAGAGTGGGGACTGACACACAGCAAAGGGTCGCAGGCCGGACTCGAATGTTTTTTGGAGGCAAAAAGCTCCAAAAAATATCTCTAAAAAAGTAACAATCGTACTATACTTTATGAACATGTGAGCTCAATTTGCTATCTACAGTCGTACTTAAATTTGTATTGTAGTCAACTAGAATCTAAGTGAAGACATGTTTCTGATCCCTCCAGCAAACTCTCAGTTGAGTGAGTCAATAAGGAACCTGATGCAACACTGAGTTCCTCTCTCACACTCTGATGAAACATAAGGATTTCTAAAGGCAGATGACGGCAAGCAAAAGAGAAAGACAGTTAATACGCACTAATACACAGTTTGTCCTATAATTATGATTCATGTTAAATGGAACTGGGCTGAGTGGCACTGGTCAGAAAAGACGTGAGGTGACAGAGAGGAAGACTCCTGCCAGCTCCGCTCAGCTGTGAATAACCATCACTCGTCTCTAACTCGCCCACACACACAAACACACATGCGCACACTTCCTCCACTGGGAGGAAGTGCCTGTAACTGGAGCTCAGTCTCAGTGCTTTGAAGTGCAGCCAACACCACAGACAGCGTGACAGACCACTGCACACACACACTGACACACACACACACACACACACACACACACTCAGAGAGACAGCCAGACCCCTATGTGGCGCCCACCGTCAGATTCCCGAGCGCAGTAGCAGACAGAGTGTTAACAGTGTTGTGACATTGTTATAGCCTGTGTGGGGCTGTAACTGTTACTGTAATCCTTGGATTATGTAATCAAATTACAAGATTCAGCTGACAAATCACCTCTATACATCTTTGTGTTCACTTTCAATTGAAACTGCAGAGAGCAGGTGCAAGGGGGCAATATATATACTGCTGAAAAAAATAAGGGAACCCTTTATCGCATGTCAGATCTTGATGAACAATTATTCAAGTTGAAAATCTTTACTGATGTATGTTGCACAATTTGTTGAGAACAAAATAGCGTAATAACAGTCAGTGGAAACCAAAATCATCAACCAGCTGAGGGCAGGATTCAAAGGTACTTGGTGGCGTCAGACGCACCGATACATAACGCCCCAAAGGTGCTCAACTGGATTTAGGTCAGAGGAACAAGAGGGCCAGTCAATGGCATCAATGCCTTCGTCATCCAGGAACTGCTGACACACTCTGGTCACATGAGGCCGGGCATTGTCCTGCACCAGGAGGAACCCAGGGCCCGCTGCACCAGGGGGAACCCAGGGCCCGCTGCACCAGGAGGAACCCAGGGCCCACTGCAACAGGAGGAACCCAGGGCCCACTGCACCAGGAGGAACCCAGGGCCCGCTGCACCAGGAGGAACCCAGGGCCCGCTGCACCAGGAGGAACCCAGGGCCCTCTGCACCAGCATCAGGTCAGACAGTCGCTCTGAGGATTTCATCCCGGTCCCTAACAGCAGTCAGGGTACCGTTGGCTCTGACATGGAGGTCTGTGCGACCCTCCAAGGATCTGCCTCCTCAGACCATCACTGACCCACCACCAAACCGGTCATGCTGGATGATGTTACAGCCAGCATAACGTCCACCATGGCGTGTCCTGATCTTCTACGCCTATCACATGTAATTAGTGTGAACCTGCTCTCATCTGTGAAGAGAACGGGGTGCAAGTGGCGGACCTGCCAGCTCTGGTGTTCTCTGGCGAATGCCAATCAAGCTGCACGGTGCTGGGCTGTGAGCATAGGTCCCACTAGAGGATGTTTGGCCCTCATGCCACCCTCATGGAGTCGGACAGTGTGGTCAGAAACATGCACACCAGTAGCCTGCTGGAGGTCATTTTGTCGGGCTCTGGCAGTGCTCCTCCTGTTCCTCCTCACACAAAGGAGCAGATACCGGTCCTGCTGCTGGGTTGATGCGCTTCTACGGCCCTGTCCAGCTCTCCTGGTGTAACAGCCAGTCTCCTGGTATCTCCTCCATGCTCTTGAGACTGTGCTGGAAGACACAGCCAACTGTCTTGCGACCACACGTATAGATGGGCTATCCTGGAGGAGCTGGATTATCTGTGCAACCTGATTGGGCTGCAGGTACCGCCTCATGCTACCAGTAGTGACAAGGACACTAGCAGAACACAAAACTAGAGAAGACTCAGTCAGGAAGGATAAGGAGAGAGCAACTGTCTGTGGACACCACATGCAAAACCATTCCCCTCTGGGGGGTTGTCTTGATTTTGCCTCTCCATTGCACCTGTTGTCACTTTGATTTGCACCAAAGCAGGTGACACTGATTCACAAGCACTTGTGCTCCCTAAATGGACAGACCTCTGAGATTCATGATAGTGTCATGTCACCTCTCTCTCCTAGGTCATCGTCAGAAGATGGACGAGGTCAAACCCGGCTCGCTGGCTTTTTCCGAGAGGCTAACGGAGCTGGAGCAGCTGAGACGGAGCTCAATGAGGGTGACGCCTCCTCACCACCATCACCATCAACACCCTGCCAACACCCGCCAATCAGCAACACTCAACTCGGCTACCTTCTCCAGTCCCACACATGCTCAGATAACTGCCGGTAAGAACCTAAACCTCAACTACATCTGTCGTCCTTAATCAAGAAAGGAAGCGAAGAGCAAGGAAGAGTATTCCATCTTCCTGCTTGTCTACGACAAACTGTGTTCTGTACACCTCCTATGATGGTGTAGTTTGGTTGCTGGTGTTCTGCAAGGGAGGTGAGTGAGACTGATGCCTCACTTCCTCCAGCTGAATCTTTCTCTATACGCAAAACTTGCTGACAGTAGTGAAAGGACCATTTTTGGACGTTCATACGTTCATACCTCATATACGCATCATAATAATGATTCAACAGTGTCTCTAGTTGTCAGAACTTATTTCCTTTTAAGTTTGTAGTCACACTTCCTAATATAGGCTAGTAAGACTGGGATAAGCATACGATCCAAAGTGTTGAAGGATTGCTTCAAATTACAGTTCGTTTAATGGCCGTTAGAAAAATAATGAGTGCCTTGATTAAACTTTATTAGCAACCTGTGTGTGTGTGTGTGTGTGTGTGTGTGTGTGTGTGTGTGTGTGTGTTTCTTAAACTTGTGCATACAGCTTGCGTCAAATCTCATTGTTCCTCCTTGTGGTTTTTGTGAGGTCCATTGTGGTCTGAGTGTGTATGTGTCAGTGCGCGTGAGAGAGTGTGTTGCGGTTGCCGTGGATACTCCATGTGGTACTAAAATACAGTGTCTGTTCCTCTTCTGCCCTTAGTGGTAGTGACGCTGTTTGTGTGTGTGTGTGTGTGTGTGTGTGTGAGAGAGAGAGAGAGAGAGAGAGAGAGGGGAAGCAAGTCATATCTTAAGGAGGAAATGAGAGTCAGCTGGCAGGAAGTGACACTATAAGAGAAAAAAGAGAAAATGTAGAACTGTCAGAATTTAATAAAACTCTATGCATACAAATTCTAAAAGATTAAGATACACTAGTCCATACCCACTGAGTGCACAGTTGCCCACGTACAGTTTCACATGGTGTGTGTTTGGGATACAGGTCATAGGAAATTTCAGATTAAATAGTCAACTGAACCCATTAAGAAGAGCAATGTATTCAGACTTCAGAGTTTTTGTGAATGTGATAGTACGATTGCTTTATTGAAAGTGCAGTAGTACCATCGATAGTTAAAACTGTTACATTAGTAGTTGAGGTAGCACGTTGAAAGGCGGATAGTTAAAGTGTTTATATGTTGTATTGACTTAAAAGTGGGGCGCACTGGTAGTTCACATGGGAAAGGTGCGGCTAGCCCTTGTTGCAGCAGCATACCATACCATGACTTAGTCATACCAAAAATTAGAGAAACAAAAACATTGGTCCACAGGGGGAGCCACAGCGATCGGCCGCATTTTAGCCATTTGTAAGCATTTTTCTGTTGTTATAGCGCCACCCAGTTGCCAATTAGAGTTAAATTTCTCCAGTCACCTTGAGGCGTCCTGTTCTACATATCTACCAAGTTTAGTAAAAATCCATATGGCGGTTAGGCCTAGATAAGAAATGAGCTCTCTAGCGCCCCCATTTTGTTTGATGGGGTCAATAATGGAGGGGTCCCCTCAGATTATGTGTGGTCATATGCCTACAAAGTTGCGTGGTGATGGGTGAAACCCTTGAGATGTTATACACCTTTATGTGATGAGCCACGCCCTCCGCAATATTCATTGCCTTATAGAAGCTCAGTTTTAGTAAGTTTTCCAACTTTTGCCAAGAGGGAACTTTAGATATTGGTCCCTAGATTATGTTCACCCAGTTCCATGCAGATCGCTCAAACTTCCTAGGAAGAGATCCATTTGAAATGTTTTTCAAAAAATTCAAAATGGCGGAAAATCGTTAAAAGTTATGGGTTCTTAAGGCAAATGTGTTCCTCATGAGGAGAGGCATCTCTGTGCAAAGTTTCATGTCTCTATGACATACGGGGCATGAGATATGCCCATTCAAAGTTTGCAATTTCAATCGGTTGCTATAGCGCTCCCCTTTGGCCAAATGACATAATATTGCTTCATTGGCATCCTCCCATGACCCTCTACCACTGTGCCAAATTTCACATGGATTGACCAAGTCAGTGAGGAGAAAAACATGGAACACACACACAGAGTTTTCGTGATAATATAGTAAGATACATATCAGGAGGGCCTCAAGCAGAGTCCTTAGAGCCAGCATCTAGTGGCCATTAAAGGAGGTGCTACTTCACTGCAAACAAATCCAAAGCTAAGTCAGGCTAATATCATAATTAGCATTCCTTTTAAGCAGCTAGTGTAGAATAGTGATGGGAACTAAAGGCTCAGTAAAAGAGAAACTGAGAGGTAGCGCTCGCTCAGTACTTCCTGCTTTCTGTGTTTTTCTCACTGCTGTGAACGTGTAAATAGCAACAGGAAACCGTTATGAAGCCATTCTCGATTTCGCTCTCTTTCTCTTCCTCCTGTCTTTCCTTTTCTCCCCGCACTATCCTCGTCATCAACCCCTCCTCCCTTCAACGCTTGGCTTTCATTTCTCCTTTAATACTGACTTTCCTTTTTTCACTTCACTACTTTTCTTGACTGTGAATGATAAACGCGACATGGTTTTCACAAAGAACCACGGCAATGCACCATACCACATATGTGTCTTTCTATGTGTTCTAGCTCAATTTCTAAATAGCCAGTCACGTGTGACTCCTGCCGTACATTAGTGCGCTCTGCCTGGGGAGAAAACCCAGGCGACGAGGGGGCTTGGCACGGGGCCTGGGCTTCACCACCACCACCCAGATACACCACCACATACACATCGAGCTCTTGGCTAGACTTGAAAAGCCTTCATTGACGTCTTAGCTGCTGTGTACAATTTGCTTCCTCTTCTGACTGCGCACACACACACACACACAAACAAGTACACACTTGTCTGCAAGTCTGTGGGTGATCAGTGCCATTTATTAGACTGCGGGGAAAAAGACTGGATTGAATGAAATAACTCCAACACACACTCAGACACAACTCTCCCCTTCATCCGTCCACCCCCACCCGAAGTTAATTGCTTCCTCTCCTCTATCTCTTTCTCTTCTGTCCCTTTTACTATCAACAGCTTCTGTCTCAAGACTGCTATTCAGTATTCACTTTCAATCTGCCTCTTGTGAGTCCCTAGAGGTGTAATACTAAATGTCTGAAGTGCCCCTCTAGGAAATAAAGATGGCTGACTCAAGTGGAAACAACCACTCACATTTACTGATCAAAACCCTTTGCTTTAAACCTTTCTATGATTAATCTCTCTCTTCCTCTCTTAGACTCCAGACAGATGCAGTCGTCTCCATCTTGGTCCTACGACCAATCATACCCTTACCTTGGCCAGATAACCACACCCTCCGTCCACACAGCCAACCCCCTCTCGCCAGGTCGATCTACGCTCGGTGACCTTTCCTCACGACTCACAGGTAACACACACGAGCACGTGGACACACAGAAAACAAGGAGAAGTCGGTGAATTCGTAGGTTGTAACCTCTGACCTTTCTCTTCAAGGTCCTGACCTCACAGCCTTTGGCGACCCCAGGATGACTTTAGAGCGACCTTTCACCTCCCTCCCCTCCTTGCCTGACTCCCGCTTCTCAGACCCCCGTGTCCACTACCCTCCGACGGCGGGCGCCTTCACCTACGCCCCCTCACACAACGCCGTCTCCAACAGCGCCCTTGGAATCACCATGGCAACCGCCATGGCGACCACTCCAGCGGGGAGGTACCACACCTATCTGCCACCCCCCTACCCGGCAAACAACCCCCACCAGGCTCAGAACGGGCCCTTCCAGTCCACCTCCTCACCGTATCACCTGTACTACTCCACCGCTGCCGGCTCGTACCAGTTCTCCATGATGGCAGGGGGAGGAGGCAGCAGTGACTCCCGCTCCCCGCCGAGGATCTTGCCACCATGCACTAACGCCTCCACGGGCTCCTCCCTTCTTCACCCGTCTTTGCCCAATCAGAATGAAATAGTGGGCGTGGAGGTGGAGTCCAGCCACAGTAGCTCCCCGACTAACATGGCGGCTGCTGAAGCTGTCTGGAGACCTTACTGAACCGGCATGGGTGGTTGAAGGCGACGACAGACATCAGACAACACTGGACAGATTAATACACACCGATCCAAAAGATATGAGGGGCCATAAGTCGATGTAACGTCAAAGATAACGCTCAAACATGGCGAGTTGGAAATAAAGGAACATTTTGCCCAGTGCCACAGTCACTGAGTGTTTCAAACAGCAATGGCGGAAGACGATTACCAGGCTGAAGATACACTCATGATACTTTTTGGTAGATGCGTTCACTGTTGGTTTGAGTCTTCACATGGGACCTTCGACAATACTGACAGACTTATCCTTCAAGAGACTCCCTGTAAGATAGACGAACTCAAACTTGTACGTGTACCGTATTGTATATTGCCCCTAGATTTTCTTCTAGACTCATCAGCAGTGAGCATGGAGGAAACTCAGTGGTTGCGCCTCCCAGTGAGCGGCAGTATTGGTCGTCACCTTCCCGAAGTAATACTTGGGAAACTGCTTCCTAGGAATTTTATTTCTGGAGAAACCATCTGACTAGACTGGCTGGCAGGTGCATTGTTCAACAGGGTTTTTAATAAATGAAGGAACCAAATATGGACCGATGAACGGAAAGAAGCAGGGTAACATTTTAGTTTTACACTGACAAAGTGCATGCAGCAGCACCCGACTGATCTCAACTCAGCTTCCTTTATAAGACAAGACTTCTTCCTCTTCGATCTTGTTAATGTTTTTGTACAGATGATTTGCTTATGCCGCATAGTGTAACAGCCTGTTTGTGTTGACCTCTGTCATTGTTTCTACTCATTCTTGGTTGACTTTTTTTGTTTTAGAAAAACTGAGCCTATCATCTCTGACTTTACATTTGTTGATTATGGCAACCAGTGGGGATCAGTTTTCCATTTGCTCACCACACTGACAAACCAGTGCCGCATGGAGTTTTGTTAAATGCTTTTATTTATTCCGACAATAACATTTTGTAGTAGCATTTCATGTGTGTGTGTGAGTGCGTGTGCGATTCACTGTCAATTTTTACTGTATATAAATCTGGCTGTAAATGACAACTGCGTTTGATCACGTTTTCATCGCCCCTTCCTCTCTCTCTCTCTCTCTCTCTCTCACACACTCACTCACATTCACTCACACTCACTCACACACACACACAATCATTTTGTTTTGACATTGTTGACAGCGCACATTTAGATTTGATTTAGATAAAGGGGAAAAAACGGGAAAAATACAACTTGTCTTGTGGTTACTGGTCAGCTGATTATCTTTCTCTTCTGAATGTTACCACCTGGACCTGTGCCACCCCCACCCCACACACACACACACACACGCACACACGCACACACACATTTATCATTTGCTATTCCTGAACCTGGAGGAATTTCTACAGACAACAGACAAGCCCTAGCCTGCCCTCTTTGCCAGTTTACACACACACACACTCAGAGGTTGCTAAATAAAGGTGAAGTGCAGCCAAGCAGTTTGCGCACTGTATGAAAAGCTGATCTACTGTAGGCCAAGGTTAGGCTCTTGAATGATAGATTCCTCCAGCAGCAGCTCTAATAAATGGCGACTTGACTCTGTGGAGGCCTTCACCTGTTCGGGCAACGTTGTCGGCAAGAAGAGTGGGATTTGGAAAAGCTCAACATCATCTGGAAGAGCAAGCAAAGCTATGCATCATATGAAGTGTCATCTGAATAGGTCTAAAGGCAAAAGTGTTTATAGGTGTAGTAGTTGGCCAACCCCTTCACCATATCAGCTAGCTTCAAACTTTCCATTCGTACAACCAAGTAAAACACCATAAATGCCTTTGAGAAGAGACTGACACTACAAACTATCGAGCATACCCACAACTTTACAAGTCAGAAGCAACCCCGAGATATTGTTTGACAATCCCACAAACTCATTTGAAGCAATCAGCCATTATGCTTACAAGATTACCTCATAGAGGAAGCTTTTGGTTCCTCACCTTGTTGAGAAACCAAAATGAAGAGCATCATCACAAGGGCACACGTAGCTTTGGTGGCTGGGCCACATGCTTTCAATAGAGGCGGATGGCATCTCTTACGCTAAGACAAACTCTTACGTCGAGGGAAACAGGAAGTAAACGCTGGTTTTTAGAGGTAACTTTGCATTTAGTTTGAGGTATAGATTAGCCAGTAGAACATGTTATTTATTACTCTATTACTCTAGGCTTAGCAGGTTATATGTGCAGTCATTAGCCATGCTAAAAACTCTATAAGAATACCTTTGAAACAGAACAGTTTAGTCCATGTTAGAATGAATGACTAATTGAAATCCCTCTGCAATGAAGCTGGCCTCAACAGCAAAGTCATTTATCGTTGGTGAACAGTGACATCTAGTGGTGTAATTGCACTCCCAATGCCTTCTCAAATTTTGTGGGACCACAAAGTGTAGTTCCAGGAAAGGAGGTTGTGTCGTGCACTTTATCACAAACCTGTTACAGTTCAAATTATTAATATGAATTATTATATTAGAAAATAATTAATGTAACCCACATGACATTTTTTGTAGGTTCTCTCCTTATGTGTCATGTCTGGTTTTACGTCCTGTCTTTGTGTGTTTTCCCGCCTTTTTTCTGCCAGTTGTCCTCTCATGGATCTGTACAAGGCTCTCTGTTGTTTCACTTAACCGGCCTGTTGTGATCTTTACCTTTTCTGATTATGTTAATATCGGCAGTTATCTGAAGCACCTCAGTGAACAGCTGCTTGAGGAAGGCTGTCATATTGTTGCCCTCACTTTCCTCCGGTATGTTAAATATACGCACATTATTTTGTCTGGTCGTTTTCCAGGTATTCAGTACGTTCCTCCATCTCCAAAACTTTATTCACCAGATACCTAATTAATTTATGGTGCAGTATTCGTAACTCCCAAAGTCGGCACTCCACCTGTCCCACTCTGTCGCTCATTTTATCTAAGTCAAGGTGTAGTTCTGTCCTTGAAGTCCATCCTGAAATCCTTGATTTCTTTTGAGAGTGTTTCCTTTAATTCAACCATCAGGTGTTTTTAGAAACTAAGGAGATAAATACTGACCTCAAGAGTTAGTGGAGACCAGAAACTCAGAGAGATAATATTGGATTGACACTCACCAGGAGACACAAACACCTGTTCTTGTAACAATATGGAAATAAATAAAGACAAAAAAACTAACATGTCACTCAACCCCTAACCCCTCACCACAGACTGTGCGAATAATGCACATGGCTACTGTGACATCACCCATTCTCTTGTTTTTGAAGTCTTGAGTTTGGACTTTCGGCTGACCACATTTGGACAAGAAGTTGGAGCTGTGGAGGATCGAGGGGTGGATCAGACTGTAGTGACACCTCACAGACAGCCCATCACTCAAGCAGCCCTGCCCTGAAATATGTGCCCTGTAAAATTGGGCATCTGGACATGGGGCTCTATTGGGATTGACATTCGATGCCAGTTTCACAATTCAACTTCCAGGTTTTTCAGCATTCATTTTCAGCGATGCTTTGTAATTTAGCTGTTTTCTTCTTTAACTTGTACCTCTTGTTTTGGGTAAAACTCCACAGATTCAAAGTTTTAATTATGATTCAACATTGCGTTCTGGAACACAAACATTCAGTATCTTATTTTTAATCTCAATTGTTTAAATAACAGGCTTATTTTCAGTCTGGCTCCTGGTACAGTTGGGCTAAAAACTATTAAATCTCAAGAAAGTTTGAAACTGAGTAGAAAACTAGTTTTATTACTGTACAATCTGGGAATGTGGCAACTACAAAAAGTTGCCAACTGTCGATAAATCCTCAGAGAATGTGTTTACTTCCTCAGCATTTAGTCTCACAACCTGAACCTTTTCTTCAAAATAAAAAAATAAAACAAAATCTCAAACAAGCTTACTAAAGTATGCATTCATCAACATTAAAATCAGATCTGTTACAAGAGCACAGCTTTAAAGAGATCAAATATATGTCGTGTGAAGGCATCTCATGTACACATCCAGAGACAGACTAGTGTAATTTCATTTGTCTGCTCCTATCGTCTTTTGTAAAGTAAAAGTGACGCATAGCAATCTTGACGTGCAGCACCTCCCTGCGTCAGTTCTTCCAGGTGTAGCTGTAGTTGTTCATGTTGATGTGAGTCAGAGCGGTCTTGCTCAGAGTGGACGTCTGCCGCAGCTGCTCGATGGAGGCGGGATGGAGGCCGCAACCGGACAGGTCCGACCCACCGGTGCACTGCAAACACACATACGGTTCATTAGACAGTGATGTCCAAACGAAGCTTCATGAACCACCAGTTGTATTTGCGGAACCCACTAGATGGCGCTCTTGGTGTGATGAAAAAGGCTCAAGGGATGGCAATGCAGTTTGGTTTCAACCCTTTGTTGAACAAAGAGTGCCAGAGTGGACCCAAAAAATAAAGACAATGGTTCATTAAGCTTCATTTGGCCATTACTAGTTGAAACCAAACTGCATTGCCATCCCTTGAGCCTTTTATTACACCAAGAGCGCCATCTAGTGGGTTCAGCAAATACAACTGGTGGTTCATGAAGCTTCATTTGGCCATCACTATCATTAGATGTTCAACATGTCCTCATTGACTCAATCGTTTCACTGAAAGTGTATGGCTGTCCTACCTGTTGCGTAGTGCTGCATGTGTTCATGACAGCAGTGGGCGCGTGTGTGTAAAGAGCAGCAGAGAAGTTTCCTTTCTGTGCAGGTCGGAGGAGGGTTGTGATGGTGTGGAGGGAGGAGGGGAGGATGGGTCCTGAAGGAAAGAGGAAACCATTAATGCTGTGGATGCCTTTGCAGGTGGAAAAGCCCACTAGCATAAGCTGGATTTAGATTAAGAAGATCCCGCAGCTGCGTACCTGTGATCTCCAGGCTGCTGATGTTCTGGTACGTAGAACCAACTTGGCTCTTCACATTGACGCTGCGAGCCTGAAGAAAAACACACAGGCTAAGAGATGCAGACACAGAAACACCTATATATATATTTACAGTCTTTGTGTGTGAATACCTTCAGGGTGTGCATCGTGGCTCCTTTGAAAGCACCGGGAGCCAGGAGCGTTGGAGGTAACCCCGCCTGGGAGCCCGCTGAAGCCACCAGGCTCTTACAGTTGATGAGGAAGTTGATGAGGGTGAAGGTGTGGGATCCCTCCACGCACACCACAGACTCCGGCTTGTGATCCAGGGACACGGTCTGACCCTCTCTGCGACTACGCCAGTGGTCAAGGAGCTCTGACTCGTTGTTCTGACTGATTAATCTGTTTACTTTTTTGAAACATGTTGCAGGCATCATTTAAATATATTGGAAGAGTTAAGCCGTATGCCAGTGATGGCCAAACGAAGCTTCATGAACCACCAGTTGTATTTGCTGAACCCACTAGATGGCGCTCTTGGTGTAATGAAAAAGGCTCAAGGGATGGCAATGCAGTTTGGTTTCAACCCTTTGAACAAAGAGTGCCAGAGTGGAGCCAAAAAATAAAGGCAGTGTTTCATGAAGCTTCATTTGGACATCACTAGTTGAAACCAAACTGCACTGCCATCTTTTGAGCCTTTTTCATTACACCAAGAGCGCCATCTAGTGGGTTCAGCAAATACAACTGGTGGTTCATGAAGCTTCACTTGGACATCACTACCGTATGCTACATAAACAGGACGGCCTACAGAGAGAAGTGGGAGGATACAGTTGTATGCTGATGCTGTCTGGCTTCTTGATTTTGTCCTGGACTCCCATCTCCTCGAGCCAGGAGAAGCTGCCGTCGTCATCGTTATTGTATTCGTCATTCTCTCCTTCATCACCTGCCTTATAGTCCGCGCCCTCTTTCAGCTCAGAACCACTACGACAGAAAAATTATGATCGCGAATATACAAAACGTTAACACCATCGAAATGATCTTTCCTGTAAATACTGACCAAGGAAATATTGACCCTTATTAACCAAGGGTGGTTTTTGCAGATGACACAAATATTTTATGTTCAGGGGAGGACTTGCAGCAGCTATTATTGGTGGTCAAACGTGAATTGCAAAAAATAAAGTGTTGGTTTGATGTAAACAAATTATCGTTAAACCTGAACAAAACTAAGTTTATGAAATTTGGAAATCGTCAAATTAAGCAAGAAGTACATTTGGAAATTGAAAATGTTGAAATCGAAAGAGTTTACGAAATTAAGTTTCCTGGTGTTTTAATTGATCATAAGCTCTGCTGGAAACCTCACATCAAATATTTGTGCTCCAAAGTATCCAGAAGCATTGGAATACTGGGTAAAACTAAACACGTTTTAGATCAGAAATCACTTCAAATTCTGTACTATGCACTTATTGATCCATATCTGTCCTATCGTGTTGAGGTATGGGGAAATGCATACAAAAGCACTTTACAAAAGATTTACAAAAAAGAGTCATAAGGATGGTTCATCATGCTGGGTACCTTGATCATACTAATCCTTTGTTTTGAAAATCGGGTATTTTAAAATTCAGGGACCTAGTTAAATTCAAAACTGTTCAAATTTTGTTTAAAGCCTGTAATAAATTGTTACCAAGCAACATTCAAATGATGTTCATGGTCAGAGAGGGAATCATAATTTTAAACATCCTACCATCCATTCGACTCTGAAAAGTATGTGCATCTCTGTCTGTGGTGTAAAACTGTGGAATAAACTAGATGAGGACACAAAAATGTGCATTAACTTAAAACAATTTAAACACAACTACAAACAATCACTCTTGGTCAGCTATAAAGAACTGGACTGCTAATTTTGTCACCAATTGTTCAGAACTTGTGGTTCAAAGTATCAAAATGGCTAACAGAAATAACTGAATTAAATCAGTCTCATACAATACACTAAAATATAAATTTGGAACTCTGATTAATGATTAAATGTTTGATTGATGTTGCTACCGGTAGCAGTACTACCAATTTACTGCAGCACCTCAAACAGAGGCATGCTGCCGAGTGAGAGAGGTGTTGCTCCCTACAAAAATATCCCTACTCAAGTGCTGGAATTTGTTAATTACGTGACGTCTGAACGCAACACAGGCTCCGCTCCATAGACTGTGTGTTCACCTGTGTCTGTCTGTGTGTGCGCAGAAAAGCCAGGGTTTATTCACATGCTGAAAGTTGTGGACCCCAGGTACGTGGAATCGATTTAAATCGTGAATCGGATTTGTTGTGAAAAAATCAGATTTTTTTAGGCCATATCGCCCAGCCCTACTGCAAACTAAATACCCCTTCATTCCTTTTGGATGCAGAACTGTTGGTGAGATCCCTCTGTCTGTCGTACCATTTCACACCTTATCTACACAATCTCTTACTCATACAGTGGCGAGTGTAGCAGACAGCGGAGACGACACACTTACTCTTGAACTTTCTCCGGCTCGTCCTCCTCTCCTTGGGGTACTGCCAGACTGTGTTGCTCCCTGCTCTTCCTCCTCTCCTCCACTAGAGGGAGACTGAACTCTATACCTACAGGCACACAAGATGAATGAAGAGTTGGCAATGCTGCAGTCACACTTTTTATCAACCAGTAATAGGCTAGGCAAGTCTTACCTTCAGCCTTCATCGCCTCTCTAAGGCCCCTGGTTGTCGGAGAAATTAAGGCAGTGATGCTGCTCGAGCCGCCAAGACCTGCTGCCCTGAACAGCACTGTAAACTGACAGAACAGAACAGAGCACATCAGATTAAGCGAACTGACTACAAAGGGAAATACTGTAACGTCCTCCACACACAAATAGCTACCTGATAGGAGCAGAGATAAAAGTAAGGACACAGCTTGGCCTTCAGTAGACTGTAGAGAGATGACAGGCTGACTGACCTGCAGAAGACAATCACAGAGAAAATGCTAAAACCATTTCGCAGCAGGTGAGCACTTAATTTGTTTTATATGAAAGCATGGGAGTAGAGATGCTGCGATGGAGAGTTTAGCTTAGTTTGCTGCGAATCTCTGGCCTCACCATTCACTCATGAGACTCTGCTGCAGCGCTCTATCCTGTGCCCATGGGGCGCTCTTCCCAGCGAAGCTCCTCTCAGCGTTGATCCGGGGAAACAGAGAGATCCAAGGCACGGAGGGGTGCTGCCAGTACACCAGACTCTGCTGGAAGGCACAGCGCAGCTCTGAGCAGGACCTGGGATCCTGGAGAGGTGACAGGGAGGATTCTCTGACTAAACATGATACATAGGGATAATCACTGTGATGTTATGAGTGATGATTACACTCAAAAATCTACCTGTAGACTGTGTGGCAGGCTGCCAAACTGAGCTCTGCAGTGCTGACTGAGCCCCGAAGCTTCCTCTTGGGCTTTGGGGTGCTCTGCCCACGACAGGGTGAGCGGGGAGGTGAAGAGGAGGCG
Organism: Epinephelus lanceolatus; assembly: GCF_041903045.1. Taxonomy (NCBI): domain Eukaryota; kingdom Metazoa; phylum Chordata; class Actinopteri; order Perciformes; family Serranidae; genus Epinephelus; species Epinephelus lanceolatus. The sequence goes on along the minus strand of NC_135757.1, from coordinate 5,775,507 downwards.
GGTTTTCAGGCTCCAGTCTGCTGGATACTCTGTGCAGACTGGGGGGGCTATGGAGGCTGGGGCGATGGCCTGGGGACTCTGGGAAGAGAGAGAGAGGAGAGGAATTTTACTACAAATGTTTGAACTGAGAACAACCGAAATGGTGAGGAGACAGATTTTTTTTGTATCAACGTGCAAAAAGCAGAAAAAGAAATCCAACCTTCAGCAGTGGGCTTTTAACATCTTCCTTCTCCTCTTCAAATAGGGAGTCATCCTCAGAGAAGGTGAGACACTTCTGCAGCAAAGGACAGAAAATGGAAAATATAAAAATGTGTGCCACCCCAAAACCAAATTCCAATGACACATTAGTTTCTTCAAGCAGAAGGTACCTCGCTGGAACTGTCTTGGTGCTCCTGATTTTCTGCCTCAGCCAACTTTGCCCTGAAAGATAAAACTCCTCCACACTCCTCCTCTCCAGTCCACTTCATAGTCTTGTACCCGTGCCCAGCTTCAGCATTCCCGTCGTCGTTATAAATAAGAAGTTTCTTTTTGGGGCTGTAAGTGTTTTCAATGTTCGCGAACGGGTTTCTGCGTTTCACCCCACCTCCAGAGCGGGCCTGGGTGTTAAAAAGCGGCCCCGGGGAGAAAGGCCGAACGCCCGCCGGGGATGAGTCGCTTTGTCCGGGGCTGCAGGAGGAGCCCTGGCCGCTCGGGCTGGAGAAGACACTGGCGTCGCTTCGGGTTCTTTTTCGCCTCATTCGCATTATTTCCGCCGGTCGCTTGAAGCTGGGTGAATACCCTGCCTGCTGAGACATAATTGTTTATCAAAAGTAGCTAAAATTCAACGATAAAATGTTAAAAACACCGGAGTATTGACGCGCTGACGCTGGTGTTTTGTTCCCACTTCCGTACTGTCAAAATTGGCGCGTAGCGTGCTGACGTAAAGCGTATCGAACGTGTTGCGTTTGCGTTACAGAGAAAAAAACGGAAAAAGGGCTACTTTCTTTTTTTTTTTTTTTTACAAACTTTATTCAGAACAAAGAATATACAAACAAGACAAGGAGTAAAAACAACAAGGATACAATTGCAAACTTCACAGATGGTGATGACATACAAAATTCTTCAAAAAAATATCAAACAATATGTTTCGGCACAGGAACAAAAGACAATAATTCAAGTTTACTAAATAAAACAAAAGGGAATAATGAACAACAGAGCGAGGACTTATAATCGAGCTATAATCATTTTTTTTTAGCTTTATTTGTTAACTTTTTCAACCTTTTTCATTCCATTTACAAGAGTGTATACATATTAAAAAATAATCACAAGATTAATAATATCAGAAAAATCAGCGTCCAAGTTGTCCATATAATAAATTATGTCATTTAAAGTAAACGAAGGTATGTTATCGATTTTCAGGGACAACCAGTTGTGAATTTCAGACCAAAATAAATTGACAAAGGGACAACTGAAAAATAGATGGTCTACAGATTCAATTGAACAAAGGATACAAGGATCAAACCGGAATCTTTTGTGTAGAAAATAACAGGGTATATTGCTGTTATAATCTTAAAGTGAGTTTCCTTTACTTCCGGAGCAACAGGAAGTGAACGATAAAAAGAAAAAGATTTTAGATAGATAGACCAAACTAACTGATTTCTTGTCAAATTTTCTATCCATTAAATTAACCCCACCGACTTTAAGAGAAGGCAACAAAGGTGAAATCGTAGAAAACTGCATGCAGCTCTGTATCAAACGAAGGGAGGGGAAAGGGGCCACTAAGAGCGCCATCTAGTGGGTTCAGCAAATACAACTAGTGCTCTTCATTTTGACATCACTACATGGGGGCCTATGACACAAATGAGCAGAATAAATGCAAGGATGTGAAGGTTAAACAACTTTTAATTACTTTTAATTTCACAGCTCACAGTAAAATAGAAATAATATTTTTAAGAAAACATACAAAATGAACTATAAAGTTTGAACTGAATGTTAAAACTGACCTGTTTATCCTTAAAAGGTGAAACAGGATCTGTTGGTGTGTCTCAAATCACATACTTCTGTTAGCACACTTCCATGCAGTATACTATGTGCACTATGTACTTATTGGCGTAGTGCGCAAATTTCGACAGGGTAGTGTTGTCTCAAACCAAACACGACCGTTGTGCACTCACCGGAAATGATGACTGCAAATTAGCTAGTTAGCAAACTAGCATTAGCATTCGCGTTATCGTTCACGGTACCAAATCATTACAGACTGCTACATTAACCCAATAAACATACTGCTAGCTTATACCCGACAACAGTATAGTAGTGCTTAGTGCAAAACACATGTATTTGTACAGTCGCGGAGTCCATTTCCAGTTTGAAAAGTGGCCCCTCCCCTTCCGCTTCGTAGCCAAGATGGCGACCATTGAGGGCGAGAAGTGTCCATAGTTCCACACTCAACCTATCACGGATATAGTGCACTATATAGTGTGTTCGCCATTTTGTAGTGTTGTTCGAATTCTCCGCGGTTAATTTCATTCACTATATAGTGGACTATAAAATACCCACAATGCACAGCAAATGTGAGTGAACAAACGATGTACCCTACATTTTACTCCCGTATACCACAATGTAATGCGGTCGTCTTTTGCCAGAGGAGAAGAAGAACAACCGCAAAGATGGCACAAAAAGAAAAGAAACGAATAGGATGCTAGCCGGTAACGTTAGCTCACGAGCTAACAATAGCCACTTAGCTCGCACGAGCCAGGTAGCTTGTAGCTCGTGCACTATCGTGGGCTATTACAGCTCACAATGCAGACACACAACCGTAGCTGACAAAACCAAACGTCCACACCATTGACATTTCAGCAATTTATTGACAAAAAGTACAACCACCATCCAGTTCGATCATCCTCAAAGCGCCTGGTTTGTTTACATGAAGCTCGGCGCATCCACTTGCGTCACAGGAGTATGCAGCGCAGCTACTGACGCAACGACGTTCAGAAAATTTCAGTTAGTGTCCGAAATCTCGTTCAGTCGTTCCCCATGTAGTGCACTATATAGTAAACACGACATAGGGAATAGTGAGTGAGTGAGTGAGTGAGTGGACGGTTTCGAACACAGCTCTTGACTGTTTTGAGCGCACCATCCAGGTACTCATAGTGCACTGCATTTTTCCATACTTCTCAGTGTGAACGCACTTATGCACTCACAATATTAAGCATAAGTACAGAAGTACGCGATTTGAGACACAGCATCCGTGTAGAACTGTTTGTGCATATACATAACTTTTCTGGAAATGTAGATTCATCCTTTCCAAAAACAGATGTTTGTCATTTGTTAGACGAAACCGGCGGTGTCTTACCCTTTGAGGAATTCAGCGCCAAATTCGATCTCCAATGCAACAGTAAACAATATGATAAAGTAATTTAAAGTATCCAAACTGCTTCTTTTTTTTTCAATTAAATACACTCCCCTATGTGGTCGCCCCTTCTCACCTCCCTTCATTGATTATCGAGGGACAGGATTTCTCAAGTGTGACTCTGTTGAATAAAGTGACCCCCTGGCTGCAACGATTAGTCGACTAATCGATGACTAATCGACTATTAAAGTAATTGGTGACTATTTTCGTAGGCGACTAATTGGTTTGAGTCATTTCTCATAGAAAAGTACTATAAAAATACCCCAAAATACTCTTATTGCAGCTTCTTAGGTTCAAATATTGGCAGCTTTACACACTCTCCCATGACGGTGAACTAGAATGTGAGTAGCGTGAGTACGAAACAAGACATTAGATGACATCATTTTGGGGTTTTGGAGAGACAGACCGACATTTTTCAACATTTTAACACATTTTTCCATAAAATGATTCGTCGACTAATCGAAGAAATAATCGACAGATTAGTCGACAATGAAAATAATCGTTAGTTGCAGCCGTATTTGGGATGCAGTACGAAAACAAGAAGACCAAATCTGCACAGAACATATTCTCTTATTGTTTGTTATTACAGCGTAGTTGGCTGTTAGCTCAGGTGTTGCATGTATGTTTGTCCTTGATTTACCTGTCCTGCATCTTCTGCCCGAGGGCAGCAGCTCAAACAAATGCTGGGTGTCCATCAGAATGTTTTGGGCTTATTTGAGGAGTAAGGAATAAATGCAACAAATACAAACACAGTGATAATAATAATAGCTGGGGGAGGGGGAGTTGGGGGAAGGTTTGCCTGGGGCGCTGAATGTGTTGCATCATATCCTTTCTGACCATATGTTTTATGTATTAAATCTTACACTGAAAAGCAGCTCCAGCTGTCAGTCAAATGCAGTACAAAGTTTTTAAAAAGTTTTTATAAAGTACTTTATTTCCCTCTGTCTGAAATACCTAAGATCACAACGCTCCCTTTCCCCCCACTTCAAATAAACTTCACATCATGTGAGCGCCTCGGGTGCTGCTCTTACTCTGAAAACGTCAAACAGGAAGCCACATCTTACTGTGGAAAAAAAAAAATAGTTATGAAGAGAACAAAGCTGCAGCTGTTGCTGGCTCCTCCTCTTCCTCCACCCCCTCCTCCTCCCCCTGTAGTAACTATAAAAATGTCTGTGACACACACTGATAGCACTTCACTCACAGAGATCTCATTATAGGCGCCCTGTGAGAGCCTGCAAGTTTGAACCTCTTCTCCTAAAAGGACAATCAGAGCAGCACAATGGTGAGTATGGCAGCATAATTATTACTAGTGTATTCCATAGAAAGTGACATGCAGTGTGTTACATAAGAACTATGAGTGCTATCTGAAGTGTTCCTCCTTTGAGAATCACAGTGTTCCTGTTGCATCTGCATACTTTCCCTCCAAAATCTATCACCAGCCTGAGCTTGTGTCTTTTGCTTCTACTTAAATGCCCCCAGGCTGCTACTAAAACAACTTCCTGGCTTTGCTACAGCACTTAAAACTCATTTAATTGTTAGAAAGTGAAGAACATAAAGTAAAATCAGTGGAGACACAGTACCAGGCATGTGGCTCCAGCTCTAGTAAAGGTTAACTGTTTCCATATGTGTGTCTGTCAGGAGGGCGTGCTTGTTTGCCCGGCTGGTTTTGGGAATGCTGATGTGGCTTCCAGAGGCCCCTTGTGTGTTTTACATTTCTATTCCTGACGGCTATGAGCTCAGGCGCATGACGATAAACCCTCGTAGCTGTGGATCAACATTTTTACAAGAGCTAAAGAGTCTTAAGTCGTCGACATGATTTCAGGACGTTGACCTTCCCCTTTTCACTTTATTCCCGTCATCAGAGCAAACAGTGAGAGTGTCGTAACAGGTCGTTTGGAAAGTCAGAACTGAGGAAAAGTAGTTTGGTAAAGCGTTGACGACGAGAAAAGACTGTTTCCCCCTGTTGGTTTTAGGTCTGCTGACACTTCCTGTTGGGCCATTTGTGATACAGCAAGAAAGAAGAGGAGGTGTGGGCAGTCACGCTGCCATCAGAGTCGCTACATTTATCCCTCCAGCTCCCTTTCAGCTGGGATAAATTTAAAATCACACATTTTTTTGGGGTTACTCCACCACAGGCTTACAACACAATGCTCCACTGTGTTTGCTCTCCCATGCTGAGGCCTTAATGTCAGCCGTGACGTAGTTTGAGGACAAGATACAGGAAGCAGATAGTCACCCAGATGCCAGGAAGTGGAACTTTCACAAGCTGCGTGTGTCTTGAAGGCATGAACCAGTGTGGCATGTTGCAACACCAACACCACTCCCACTTTTTCTCATATCCTGTCGAAGCTCTTTGGGCTACAAAACGGCACCAAGTTCTGTCTGCATATATTTGTGCTTTGTTTTCTTGCTCCAACAATAGGAGCGCTCGGCACTGACAGCGTGTTATTTCCATGAGATAAGCTGCAGTCCAAACAGGTTAGTAGGGTAGATGTCTGAGTGAAGCGTCACTCAAAATAGCTGTGTGCTGAGCTGGCTGCCATCGCCATACTTGGCAGCTCCCGTATCACCATGCCCCCTCCCCTCCTCCGCCCTTATCACAGGCTGGTTTAGGGGGGAGGGGGGAGGTCAAAGGATCAAAATTCAAAACAAAAGCCCACTACAGAAAGATTAGTGTCAACTTTAATGCATTGTATTCAGCCCTCTAAATCACACGCTGTTGCTGGGATGCTTGAGAAAGCAGATGAAACCACATTGGCTTGCAAGGACGCAGGATGAGGAGTAGCTTGGTCCACGGAAGACACTGCACGTCTCCAGATGTGGAATGTAGAATACATTAAACAGCAACAGTCTGCAGCACGTTCTCCCCCAGTTTTAAGCTCGTCTGAAAGCGAGGGGCTTCATAATCGCACTGCAGCGCCACGTCAAAGTGCAAACAAAACTACGGGCTACAGTGTGACCAGAAAGAGAGCTGAGTCCTAAGAGAACAAGATGTGCAAATTCGCCATGTGCAAGGTAGTTCCTTGTTCCATTTGCAGCATTAGTTCTTTGAGTATCTCTTTAAGATTAAAGCAAAATTGGTGGAACAGAAATATCCTAATTGATTTTACATCAAATTGAATAAGAGTCGAATCGATTCAGGAAATCACAGGCGACACCTAGCCCTGGTTTACATGCACAAAATATTCCATTTTTGCCCCCTTACTGTTCACGTGCAGCCGTGCATATGCCGATTGAAGTGCCCTGAAATCACGTGAAAATACTGTAAAAAAAACTTAACTGTTCAGGCTGCCTTCAAATTTTAAGTTGACTCGATTTGAGAAAACAAGTATTATATCACTCATGCCTTCTCAAATTCAGCCAACTTAAAAATTTAAGGCAACCCTGTGCACTTGTTTCGTCTTGTTTTGTCCACAACCCAAAGAAATTAAGTTTACTGTCATTTAGACGTAAAGAAACCAGGAAATATTTGCATTTGAGAAGCTGGAATCAGAAAGTTTTGACTCAAACTGATGAAGCAATTATCAAATTAGCTGGCAATTGAGTTCATATTTGAAACAGATCTACATTTGGCTCACTATTTAAACCATATATCTTACATTTAGCGAATTAGTTTCATCGGGTAACACCAGTTTGTGTGGTTCAAATTGTTGAGACATCAGTTTCCTGAGGAATGTGCCTAAGCTGAAAGAAACTAGGTCACCCCACTTTATCAAAATCGCATGTCACTCACATTAACAATATGCCTGAGAGGCAGTTTCATCATCTTTAAGTAAAACACTTAACAGACTGAATTGACAGATCCTCACTGGGAGCTGTTTGCGTTGCTATCAAGACGTCGCACTGGAAAAACATGACAAGCTGTCCCGTCCTGTCAGACTGACTCCTCAGGAATCTCACAACAACATGAATATTTTACTGGCCCACGTGTTCCCGTTGGGAATAGGGTCAGAGGTCAGCTGCAGCCTCTTTTAGCGCCTTGTAAAGGTGGAATTATTTATTACATACATATAACAGGGGTTGTTTGTGTTCTCGTGTTCCCGCTGACAGCTGGCCTTCTGTTGACAGACAAACTGCCGCAATAGTGGTGAGACAAAGCAGCAGAAATCCATCTGATGCATTGATGTCACAATTTTTAAAGCAACGTTTTTTGCGCACTGCTCCCTGTCATTTGCGCTCTAAAGGGTCAGTTAACTAAACAGGAAAGATGACGTTGTATCCTAAACTCCCTCGGGACAAATTTACTCTCTAATGATGAGACCAAACTTGTTCCAGTCCCCTGCAAGCATGCACCCAATGCCTCCACCCGCGACCCCCCCCACCCACATCCTTTACAAGGATCTAGAAATACCTCAGGAGGGTGTGGAAGCACTTTGGCCCCTACAGATACTCTGACAAGAGTATGTTAATCGCCGCTGACCCCTTATTTAGATCGGTGACGTGTCACATCCGACTCGCGTGATAATGTGAAAACCTGAGAGGTTTCTGCAAAGTCCACACAAAAATCTGGCTGGGGCAATAATGTGGAAATAATTTTAAAGAGAAAAAGAGGCTGAAAAGTTCACAACCCTGTCCGTTTCCCCCACCCTCGTGCTCAACTGTCATTTCCAGCAGGTCAAGACAGGTTTAAAGGCAGCAATGTTTGCATTAAACTACCCAGGGCAAAGGGTTGGCTTAAATGAATTCGGGGATACATTTTGTAGCTGGATGGCATTCAACATCCCTACACCGCTTTGGTGTCCCCAAACTGGGTGAGGTCCTCAAAGTCCGAATATGCCGTTTCATCAAGGTCTTCTTGAATCGCTCTTAGTCTGGCCCCTCCCCTTGGGACCACTATGCCTCGGAGGCCCTATCAAGGGCTATTAGCCCTGGACAACACAGCTCCCAGGTTCACAGGGACACGAAAACCCCTCTACCACGTTAAGGTGGCGGTTCTCGGAGGAGCCGCTCCTCCTTAGCGTCGAAAGGGGTCAGTTGAGGTGGTTTGGACATTTGATCAGGATGGGCACCTCCTGTTAGAGGTGTTCCGGGCAAGTCAGGAGGCCCCGGGGCAGACCCAGCCTTGGAGTCCCCCAGGAGGAGCTAGAAAGTGTTTCTGGGGAGAAGGATGTCTGGGGTACTTTGCTTGGCCTGCTGCCCCTGCAACTCGGCCCTGGATAAGTGGATGAAAATGGATGGATGGATATTTATTTCATTTATGTTATTCTTTCAAAATGTTTTTTTCTTTCGGTAGTACATGATTTGCCCCAGTTCTCAAGAATGGGTGTTGAGTATGTCTGAATTTAAATGGGGTTTGGTTTACATGATGACTTCAGCGATAAATTTCCCAAAATCATGTTGAATTCAAACAGTTAAATGAAATCTTTTCCTTTCTCCTCCACAGCGTGAGTGTATCTCTATCCACGTCGGCCAGGCTGGGGTCCAGATGGGCAACACCTGCTGGGAGCTGTACTGTCTGGAGCACGGCATCCAGCCTGACGGCCACATGCCCACCGACAAGCCCTCCACGGGCTACGACGACTCCTTCACCACCTTCTTCAGTGAGACCGGCACGGGGAAGTACGTCCCCAGGGCCATCTTTGTCGACCTGGAGCCCACTGTGATTGGTGAGGAGTTTCATCCAACCTTCTGTTTCACATTCTTTTACCTGGGAGCTCGTGTTTGGGAGATAAGGGTGTTGCTCGAGTAAGATAAAAACTTGAGATTTTAGGAGAGAAGGAAGCTAGAGACAATAAAGCTATAAACTAGCTGATCACATATTAACTAGTTGGCTAGACAGTGGGCCATTCATATGAGTTTATATTTTGACCAAAGTTCATTTTAACCAATTAAAGTATTATGGTCAGTCGTTTTTTGGCCACGCCCACTCCCGTTTGAATCAGCCAATCAGATCTCAAAAGCTCACTTTTCACTCCAAGTTTGGAAACAACAAAGTATGTTCTTATTTTCAAATGTGTAGTCCAACAACATTCAAACTATTCGCCAAATTCTATTGGGCAAACAAACGCCGGACTTTCACCCGAGAGACAGCTGTTCATTTCCCATGTGAAACCAAAACTCAGTGACGTGACGTGACATTACATTAATAAGAACGGTAGGCCTATTTTTTTTAAGCCAAACCATGATGATGACTTTTGTTGCCTAAAATTCATGTTGTGTTCACACCAAACGTGATGCAAATTTTCACGTTGGTAGAATATTTTTTTGACTTGCCTCATAAGTGTGACTAAAGGCCTTTACAAGCAGTTTTTTTCTGGATGCATTTTTTTGATCTGTCACGTGAAAAAATATTGTTAGGCACAGAAACATTGCACACTGATTATGATGTGTTTTATTGTTGTATTTGTTGTGAAAATTCACAACATGTGCCAAAATAAAACGCACGGGCTCAGTGTGCAAACGTGATTGACACAATGTTAGGTCAGATTTATTTTTGGATATGTGACAATTTTTGACAAATAAATGTACTCCGTGCGCAAAGGCCTTAACTCGCGTCAAATGCGCGTGAAATTGCTGAATCGATGAATGACCTTCCACTGACACGTCCATGCCATCATATGTCCCCGGAGGATCTCAGTGCTGATTGGCTATCATGGCGTAAATTGGTTGCTGAAGTTTATATTTTTCAACTCTCATGAATAAACATATGACACAAAATGGCGCTACTAGCTTCGTTCGTGTTGCTTAATTTGTGTATTTTGCGTATTTCGCATTGTGTCCAATGCGCCACCTGGTGGGAATTCATGTCTAATAGCGTCTTTACTTTAATTGGAACTTAATGTCGTGGGTTGCTTTGGATAAAAAATTCAATTCAAATTTTTATCTATATCCCCAAACCAAACGTTTGTCTCATGGCGCACCCTCAGTGTGGATAAAAGTACAGTATTAACATGCTATCAAACTGTCTCTTCTCTCCCCTCCAGATGAGGTTCGTACAGGCACCTACAGACAGCTTTTCCACCCCGAGCAGCTGATCTCAGGGAAGGAGGATGCTGCCAACAACTACGCCCGGGGTCACTACACCGTCGGAAAGGAGCACATTGACTCTGTGCTCGACAGAATCCGCAAACTGGTAAGAAAAGGGTTAAAATTTAAGCATGTTTGTTTTGTAAGTCATTATTGATAAGAGGTTGGGCTTGACCTATGTAGCCTACAGCCCTGTCGTGGAGAGTTGTTTTGCCTCCAGCTAATGAAATGACATCATCAGTAACATCAGCCCTAAAAGGGTCTATATATCCTCCTGAATCCTACACACTGGACCTTTAATATAACCCTATCACAAGTATCTTCTTTAGTCTGTTTCAAAACTTCTTTAACAGTAAATTCTTTCTTTCTCGTCCAGTCTGACCAGTGCACCGGGCTGCAAGGTTTCCTGGTCTTCCACTCCTTCGGTGGAGGAACCGGCTCTGGCTTCACCTCCCTCCTGATGGAGCGCCTCTCAGTCGACTTTGGCAAGAAGTCCAAGCTGGAGTTTGCCATCTACCCTGCTCCTCAGGTGTCCACAGCCGTGGTGGAGCCCTACAACTCCATCCTGACCACACACACCACCCTGGAGCACTCCGACTGCGCCTTCATGGTGGACAACGAGGCCATCTACGACATCTGCCGCAGGAACCTGGACATTGAGCGCCCGTCATACACCAACCTCAATCGTCTCATCAGCCAGATCGTCTCCTCCATCACCGCCTCTTTGAGATTCGACGGCGCCTTGAACGTGGACCTGACGGAGTTCCAGACCAACTTGGTGCCCTACCCTCGCATCCACTTCCCTCTGGCCACCTACGCCCCCGTCATCTCAGCAGAGAAGGCCTACCACGAGCAGCTCACTGTGGCTGAAATCACCAACTCCTGCTTTGAGCCAGCCAATCAGATGGTGAAATGTGACCCCCGCCATGGTAAATACATGGCCTGCTGCCTGCTGTACCGTGGAGACGTGGTGCCCAAAGACGTCAACGTCGCCATCAGCAACATCAAAACCAAGCGCTCCATCCAGTTTGTGGACTGGTGTCCCACTGGCTTCAAGGTGGGCATCAACTACCAGCCACCCACTGTGGTCCCCGGAGGAGACCTGGCTAAGGTGCAGAGGGCCGTGTGCATGCTGAGCAACACCACCGCCATCGCAGAGGCCTGGGCTCGTCTCGACCACAAGTTTGATCTCATGTACGCCAAGAGGGCCTTCGTCCACTGGTATGTTGGAGAGGGCATGGAGGAGGGAGAGTTCTCAGAGGCCAGAGAGGACATGGCCGCTCTGGAGAAGGATTACGAAGAGGTTGGCATTGACTCATTTGAAGAAGATGAAGAGGGGGAGGAGTATTAAATAAGAAGAATAATGTTAAAACTAGAGCCGTTTTAAAGGAAAGGGTAAAGTTCGATCAGTATTCAACATGTTAAATCTCCTCCAGAGGCAGTCTGAGTGTTAACGTGCCGTTTAACGACCTCTGATGAACACTAACGTTACTGCCGAGCAGCAGTTTATCCGAGCTCAATCTCATGGTGTTTGGTATATTGAATAATGACTCTCCAGTTAGAGAGGTGCCTTTATCTCCTTTTCTAAATAAAGCTGTTTACACAAAGTTCTCTTGACTTCTAAGAGTAATTGTTTCTTTATTTGATGTTTGGAAACAGAATCAGAATACAGAAAAAAAGGTGAGTAACTAATACTAATGATCATTTTGGGGGTGAAGTTTTCCCTGAATACATTTGGGTGAGATGTGGGTGTTCGACCACTAGATGGCAGTGTGGTGCTACTGTGAGAGAAAGCTCATTCCATCCACACTGAAGGGAAGAAGACATGGACTGAGAAATCTTGAGGCCACCAGCTTGGCCCTGAGGTGGAAGGCATGCACGAGGATGCATGTCATATCTCAAAGTGGAAATGTCTGGAACTCTCTTAAATATCACCCACTTTTGTTGCTATGAATATGAATGTAAATGTCCTGAAATCTCATTAAAAAATGACCAATTTTGTCACTCCAAACACGACAAGAAATGCTCAGTTTGGTCGCCAGAAACATGTCTCATAAAAAACGTTGAGTAATGCCCAGAAAAGTGTTTTATGCAGAACATTATGATGTCACAGCTAAATTGACCTTTGACTTTTTGGATATAATATGTCATCACTTCATCATCTTATTCTGTTAAATATTTGCGTGAAATTTTGTCATAATTAGCGTAAGAATTCTTCAAACCACGACGTTTCAAGGACCTGTCAATAAAAAAAAACTTTCTTGCCCAATTTATCCGTTTTTATTACTTCCATGACTTTTCCAGGCCTGGAAAATGTCTTTGTGAAAGTCCATTACTTTTCGGTTTTTCAAGACCATGGGAACCTTGGTGTTCACAAGAATGAGACAGACCTTGACCTTTGACCACCAAATCTAATGTTCGTCATTGATTCCAAGTGAAACTTTGTGCCAAATGTAAAGAAATTCCCTCAAGGTGTTTTTGAGACAGTGTGCTCATGAGAATGACACGGACGGGCAACCCGAAAACATACTGCCTCGTGTCTTGTGTTGCCCATAACAGGTGTGGTGTGTATGTCCAGAGGCCTCCTGAAGCCTAACTACAACTTATCTGGGTGGATACACCCCCTGGTGTCGGAAGTGAGCAACTGCACCTTCAAAAAGCCACTTCAAAACCACTGTAAAACATGTTCACGTGGCCTCTTTCTCAAATTAACACATAAAACAACTTAACAGGTGTGACCACACATTTGTAAGTGTCAGAAAAACAAACAAAACATGCACAAGTTTCTTTGAGTATGAAGCATTAATGGACCACAAATTTCTGGGATTCTTGAAAGAGTGAAACAAAAACTGTCACCTGTTCATTTAGAATGAAGTACACTCTTTGGGTACAGAGTAATCTGCATTGGGAAGAGGCTGAGGATAGTTCCTCTTCATCATAGTGCAGACTGTATACAGTAGTGTAGAGCTACAGGTAACCTGCACACAAAATCAACATGTTAAGGGCTCCATCTAGTGGCTATAAGCTGCATTACCGTTTTAGAAGGACTCATTACAGAGCAGCACAATGGTGAGTATGAAGGCATAATTACTATTATTACTAGTGTATTCTATAGAAAAAGACAAGCAGTATTTTACATAAGAACTATGAGTGCTATCTGAAGTGCTCCTCCTTTGAGAATCACAGTGTGCCTGTTGCATCTGCATACTTTCCCTCCAAAATCTATCACCAGCCTGAGCTTTTGTCTATTGTTTCTACTTTAATGCCCCCAGGCTGCTACTAAAACAACTTCCTGGCTTTGCTACAGCACATAAAACTCATTTGAATGTTAGAAATGGTGAAGAACATAAAATAAATCAGTGGAAACACGGTACCAGGGATGTGGCGCCAGCTCCAGAAAAGGTTAATTGTTTCCATGTGTGTCCAGGTTCACTTTGCTCTTCGACATTGTGTTTAACCGCTTGAAAATTGTCTTGATTTGTTTTAAAAACATGGGAAGAAAACAGCGTGCAATAAAAGATGAAATGACCCCTCCAAAAAATTTGCAAGAAATTAGTGAAAAGAGAAAATTAAAAGCAAGAAAATCTGAAAAAAAAGAAAATTAGTAGAAAAAAAAAGTTAAAAACTAACAAACAAGAAAATGGCCTTAAAAATTCTAATAATTATGCAACATCATTTTAAAATGTAATAATAATAATATAGTTTTTCACCAATGTTTATCTTTTTTAATTTAATTTGATTTAATTTAATTTAATTAAAAATTTTTTTAATTTTATTTGTGGGCTCATTGCCTTTTTTCCACGTTTTTTTTTTCTTCAGAATTTTCTAAATCAATTTCTTTTCTTTCTTTTTTTTTTTGCAATTTTTGGGACTTTTTTTTTTTTTTATTTTATTTTTTTACCAAGTTGCTCATTGCCTTTTTCTCCATGCTCAGGGTTCAAAGGTTAAAATTCTTGCGAAAGGCGCCTGAAAGCAACACAGAAAAAGTGATGTCGCTCCAGCTTTCAAAGGGTTAACCCTCTAGCTAACATGCTGTTACATTTGGGTGAGATGTGGGTGTTCCACCACTAGATGGCAGTGTGGTGTTACTGTGAGAGAGAGCTCATTACATCCACACTGAAGGGACGATAACAGAAAAGAAGACATGAATGGAGAAATCTCGAGGCCACCAGCTTGGCCCTGAGGTAGATGACATCCTCAAGTGTTAGAAACACACACACACACAGACACAGACACACTCACATACATGCACTATCTGGCCAAAAACATGTGAACAACTCTGACCAAATAAATGATAAAATATGCATGTTTTTGACTGTCTTTCTGCAAAGCTCCAGTTCAATGTGCAGCTAAAACCTGTGTTTTGCACTGACTAATTGCTGTGGATGCTCTGAGGCAAAGCTGGTTTGAAACTAATGCAGATTTCTCTTGCTGCAGTACAAAATATTGCTCCAGTACAAAATGTACAAAAACATCCTATAACGATTTTCTGTGCAGAACCACCAGAGACAGACTTATTTCCCGCTTCAGGTCTTAACTCATAGTTTCTAAAGTTTACCGCTGGACTTTTTCCTCCCCTTCCTCAGCGGATGCGGCCTTCATATTGGCTCTGTAATTGCTTTGATGTAATTAAGGCTCAATTTGAGCACAGTCTAGGCGGCATGGACAGGGGATTTATAAAGGTCACGAAGGACAGAGAGAAAGATAAATGTTTCTTGTCGGCTATTTCATGACGTTTTCTGCTCAGATTGGGTTGAAAAAGAACATGATGGTGAGGCGGTTTCACACTGCTCACAGGATGACATGCTGCGAGGCAAAAACAGCAGCTACTCAGTACGACAAAGGGAGAATAAAGGCTATCAATGAATAGCGTTAGCAGGGTCACAACAGGTGGTTTTTACAGGTAGATCTGGCAGAAAAGGCTCTATTATTTGAGTGGATTGTGCTGGATGAAAAAAACCCTTTGACAATACCAAAAATTTAATGCATAAGGTGGAGCTTTGGGTGCAACAAACAGCCTTTGCATGATGATATTAGCACTTGTAGTCAGAACTTGTAGGTTACAAAAGCTGCCGTGCACATCTGCATCAGCACAGTGTCCCTACCCCATTACTACATCTAGGCCCGTAGTATACTGTATTTTTGGAGTTGGTGTACAAGAAACAGTTGCAAACCCATCACCAGAATAAATGTTGGCCTTTCTGCTAACAAGGACAATGCCGTGGTTAACTTGTGGTTAGGTTACGGCACAGACACCACTTGGTGTTAGGAAAACATAAGGTTTTGGCTTAAAAATCCAGGTTTGGTTGCCATAAATACAGCTGGAAATGCACTGACGTGTTGGTAAAAATCCCTGCTTTTGTTGCTACAACTACGACCAGAAATGTCCCAAACTCTGGTTAAAAAATGCCCAGTTTGGTCACTACAAACACAGCTGGAAATGCACTGATGTGTTGTTAAAAATACCCGCATGTGGTGCCATAAACACGACTGGAAATGTCCCAAACTGTCGTAAAAAAATCGCTGCTTTTGTTGCTACAAATACGACCAGAAATGTCCCAAACTCTTGATAAAAAATGCCCAGTTTGGTCACTACAAACACAGCTGGAAATGCACTGATGTGTTGTTAAAAATACCCGCATTTGGTGCCATAAACACGACTGGAAATGTCCCAAACTGTCATAAAAAATCCCTGCTTTTGTTGCTACAAATATGACCAGAAATGTCCCGAACTCTTGTTAAAAATGCCCAGTTTGGTCACTACAAACATGATAGAAAATGTCCCGAACCCTATTAAAAAAAAATAAACGCTCGTTGCTCCAAACACAGCTGTAAATGTCCCAAACTCTGATTAAAAACGATTCACTTTTTTCGGCACAAATACGGCTGGACATGTTCTGAACTCTTGTTAAAAAATACTCACTTCTGTTGCTACAAACATTGCCAGAAGCCTGCTAAACTCTTGTTAAGATATCTGCTTTATGTCCCTTGCATTAAAAGAAATATACACTTTTGCCATTATAAACATGGCTGGAAATTGTCCTTAGAAAATGCCCAGTTTGGTCACAAGAAACACCTGAAAATGTCCCAAATACTCATTAAAATTTATGCGTTTATCGCCACTAACACGGCTGGAAATGTCCTGGCTTCTTGTTAAAAAAATACCTGCTTGGATTGCAACAAACACAGCAGGATATGCCATTGTCACTTTTCAGCATAAGGACACAATGAATGCTTAATGAGTCTAAACTGGTGAGAAAAGGGCCACTCAGGAAAAAGAGAGGTTTCATATCTGGTGGAGAACTGAAGGAGGGTGGTGAGCATGCACGGTGGTTGGGACACTAACGAGCGGATTGGGAGCAGGTGAGGGAGTCAGGTGATGACGGGAGATGGGAAACACCTGCAGGACAGGAGGGGAGGGGCAAACTGATAATGTGAACACTAAATTAAGTCATATATGTGTCTATAGTGTATTTGGAAGAAATTTAACTGTGTGATACTGTGGTTCCAATCAAGATTGTTTTTCAGCTTGTTTAAACTGCCTTATTATTGTATTAAATTACTTTTATAAGGCTATTTTTAAGATTTGTTGATCACTGATTTATACACTGCGGTTTCCTGAAAATAGATCTCCATCTCAGTGATTAAATAAAGGTTTGTATAAGAATTTAGAGTAAGATATATAAGATTTTTTTTCATCACAAGGAGCAACTCTCAGCACTAGGAAGTGGGAAACTTAAGTAAAGGATATAAGTATCTAATCACATAAATGTCCATAACAATCCAGGATTCTGTTCCTAAAAACGTCCAAAATAAGACTCATAAAAGGCTTCGTGGCTCATTCACTGTTCTTTAATATCAAAACAGCCAATAAATACAGAAAGCTTTTCTTTAATCCCCCCTCACCCACAAGGTTTCCCCCCAGAAAAACAAAAAAAAATCTAGTCAAACTCACAGAACAAACCCCAAAAGAAACAATAACCATAACTTCACAGACTGCTTCTATAAATTGGCCTCAATGGTGGCGTCACATGTTACAGAGCACAGGCAGTGGGACGCTTCAGCGGGTGGGTTTCTTTGCGGCTCAGCAGACACACGCCTTTGAAGACGCTGCATCAGCAGCCCGAGAGTATCCGAGGCTACCCAACACGTTGGCATGGCAACCGATAGCTGTGCGTTCGGGGATTATCATAATCTGAGATGGACAGTTTTTCTTTTCATGTGTTATTTATGGTTTAAAAATTAAAGTCGAGACACTGAGCACGTGTGAGCTCCTCTGAAAGCATCAGGCCTCTTATCGCTGAGATTAATGGCCGATAGTTAATTGTCTGCAAATATGAGGGACATTTTTTATGATGCCTGTTTTTGCACTGCTTCCTGGGTAACACGATAACCTGGGAGTGTTTCCAAACAAAACTCTGAGTTGGTGGAAATTAGGAACTATTAAAAAACTGAGAATATTTCTGACTGGTTGCTCATGTCGGTCTATAGGTTAATTTAGCTTCACACATTCTCGCTCCGACCTCGTCACATATTGACGTTCAGTCATGGATTTTCCAGTTTCAGATATGACGTAAAACGTACCGTGGGTGTGTTGAATGTTGTCTTCCTGGGACGCCGTGTCAACTTCAGCCCGTTACATGCATTGTCTTCTTTCAAAATACACCTCTGTTTTCACAGGTGATGTACAGTTTGCATTCAGTCTCTTTCAAAATAAAAGCGTCGGTACAACACTGAGAATGGAATATTTTTTGCCTTCAATAACTAACGCATGTGGTTGGGTTTAGGCAACAAAAGCAAGTGGTTAGGTTTGGGAAAAAAGAACAGGGTTTGGCTTTATAATCTTATAGGACACGAACAGCGCTCTCCTGGGTGAAAGTTAGGGTTTGTTGGACCCATCCACCAGCCCTACTCGGACTTTTGTTGCCTTTACTTGCATTCATGTCCTGCAGTGTTTCCCCGACATAGGGGATGCTGCAAGTCACTGCCCAAGCGCTGTATTTCGATGACTTCGGAGTGTGACCAGGTCTGGAAGCACGCCGAGTTTTGCAGCCAATTGTCAGAGTGGCCAAACAGTGGAATGGTTGGAGGTAGCTAGCTTGCAGCGACGCTCATTCAGCCATAGCTACCTCCCGACCACGGTCGTGGTCAGTGCAGAACAGCCAAAAGACCAGAGGAGCTCTAGACTAAAAGAAAAAACCTCTCGTATTTCACGTCTTTTTTTTTTTTTTCTTGAAAATTAACCGGTTAGTAATTGGTTAATGGCCTTTCAAAAGCAAAAATAACTGAGACTGACATCCCTGGTGGAAATGCACAAGTGAGGAGCAATGGCACTAATTCATCAAGACACATTTTTTATTCATAAATTAGGACATGAGTTTCAAATCAAGTCTACAAAACCAAAATAATATTAATACTTTTTTTTTTTTTCCAGCGAAGGACAGAAACATTTTGGCGTCCAGTAGAAAATATAAAACCATAGAAAATTAAACTGTGAATAATACCAGGCAACTATTATAACATGAAATGGCATTTGCACGAGATATGAGTACATTACAGCAGAATGCGAACTCCAGGTGTCAAAGCTGTACAATAAATCGTCATTTAAAAAAAAAAAGAAAAATAATCGGCTGCAGATTTGTTTTACGAATAAGGTACAAACATATTCATCAACAATGTCATTAAGCTACTGCAGATCGATAGTGACCATTTTGCGCTATGGGACAACAAAAATCAATTGCCCCTTTAAGCTTAACCTTGAGAAAAAAAGTTGGTGTGAAATGTTAAAAAAATAAAAGAATAAATAAATCTCAGCTAATACTGACAAGGAGACAGTGTAATAAATACTGCACGTGTTTAACTCTATTGCTGCCTAATTAAAGGTTTAATGACTTCACACATCTGTCACCATATCTGTAAAACAGGTAAGCTGCCCCGCGTTAATATACAAGACTTAACGTGACACACTGGTTTTCTTATTTTGAGTGAACCAGGACTGTTTTTTTTTTTTTTTGTCAGCCTGTTCTTGTTCTCATGGCAACAAATACAGTAGCTTGGTCAGTAGCAGTCGACGCACAAGGCACCCTTTAGCATCTGTATGTTCTCATGCACTGCTGGTACATATATCGATGAAAAGTAACACCAAAATTTGTATCTATCTCATGTAATTATATGCCAGTAATTCGTGTATAACCCCTGTTTGTTTTTCTCTCTTGCCAGTTTTTATAGTTTATATAGAATAAGCAAATAATTTTGTTACGGAATTCCCGTAGTTAATATTAATTTTTGTTATGCTAGGCTTGAAGATAGACAGCAGGTTGTCAAACTGCCCCCAAGTCATCCTAAAATATGCCTAGAAACGACCATCATGGAGGAGAAGCTCCTGGACCAACTGGTGGTACTCCCCATGACCCACGCTTGTTTTTCGGGTCTCATGTACCCACACAGATCTCTGTTTCCCCGTGCCCTACAAAATATTTGCTGACAGGCTCTCACCCATTTTTTAAAATTAAATTAAATTAAATTAAATTAAATTAAAATTGATTTAGAAAATTATATAAATGTCCAGGTCCCTGAGGTAGGGGGTGGGTGGGAGGGTTTATTTATATGATTTCAGATTTAGTTTAAGTTGTTGATTATTTTCAAGGATTTCATTATTATTTTCTGTTTATTTGATCTTGCTAATTATTTTATGTGCTACATTCCAGTGTATCTGCTTTTAATTTTATGACATGTTTGTTCTCATTTTCTTTTCTCCTTTTTGTATAAAGATTTCTTGAATAAAGAAAAAATTTGATCACAAAAAAAGAAAATTATATAAACATTGGGGGGAAACTATATTATAATTATTATTACATTTTAATTGATGTTAGATAATTATTTTATTTTACATTTTCTTGTTTGTTAATTTTTAACTTTTTTTTCTACTAATTTTCTTGTTTTTTTTCAGATTTTCTTGTTTTTGATTTTCTCTTTTCACTAATTTCTTGCAAATTTTTTGGGAGTCATTTCGTCCTTTATTGCTTGCTGCTTTCTTCCCATGTTTTTAAAATAAATCAAGACAATTTTCTCCGGTTTCAAAGGGTTAAGAGAGTAACTGCATTTTTACTTGAGAATGGATTTTTTAATAAGGTACCCACCGCTTTTTTATTGTTTTCCTAACCAAGTAGTTTTGTTGCCTAAACCTGAAGTAGTTTTGGTGATGGAACCTACTTTACCTGTGACCATGGACTTTTATTTTGAAAAGACACTATGCATGTAATGCCCAGTTCAGAACAAACATTTGCAACAGGATAAGTTGAAACAGGCAACTACTTGCAATGCGCCGTTCTGCAACGTTATAAAAACCTGCCGGTTCACACCAATGCAACTAGATAAGATGGTGTATCATCGCTATGCAACAACTCTCTGTACTTCTGTTCTGATTTGTTTATTTTGTGGCTGAATATAATTTGTAGCTTCTTAAAATATGAATGAGGATAGCGATAGTGAGATACTGGCTACAGCTGCATTTGTAGAAGTGATGAAACGTCAAACAAAACGAGCATCTCCATTACAGGCTTATTGGCTGTCGAAACAGGTGACGTGCAGCTGTCGGCGTGTTTGACCAGCTGAGTTGCAGATGACACCATCAGCCGGCTTGAGACCGCTCACACTGCTTCAACTTTTCTCTGCAATGTTCTAAAATCTTTGGTTTGAACTGGGCCTAATGAGCAGAAACTGACCCGCTGTCCCTGTGGATCCAAAACTAATGCTAGAGGGGTACCTAGGGTGTCACAGTTTGAAGCGTAGGGCTTCTGACCAAGCTGCTGTATTTCACAGATGTACTTTCCTGTGCAAGTTAATCACTTTTCAGATTTTATGACCTCCTCTTCCAAACCTCCCCCACATTCTGCAGAATTTTAAAATCTCGCCATCAAACCAAAAACCTTAACACTTTCAATGTTCTGTCAGCGAGACAGAGGCAACATTTCACATACTCAACATCTCTCTGATAAACCTCTATTGTCATCATGACACCTGACAGCAGAGCCAATTATAGGAGCTTTATTCTACTGAGCTGATGAGTGATAGAAACTATAACTGATATGTTGAGAAGAAGCTTGTTTTGTCCATCAAATGTTGTGCTACAGGTATAAAACACACACACACACACACACACACACACGCTCAGTCTACCAGGGGCACATACACTCTTAAACACACACGGTCCAGTTATAACAACCACGCTGCCTCTCACTCGTCATCCCGCTGTTGTTGGTCGAGTAATGATGATGCGTCAAGCAGACATCCTCGGAAATAGGCAATTAGGGAGTGAGTCAGCTGAATCCGGCTGCGTCTTGACAGAAAGTGTCCCTCGTCTGGGTAGATCTGTTCCGAAAACAACAAAAGAAACAAAAACAGGCGATATAAAACAGTGCTTTTTACGAGGTGATTTTCTTAAAAATACAGTTTTCCCAATGCAGTTTGGAACAGGATATTCTTCATGATTCAAGACTGCAAAGTATCTTCTGCAACATACTACTACCGCCACATATATGCCAGTGTACTGAAACAGTGTTACAGACTGAAGTTGTTTTTTTATTTACCTGCATAGTATAGTTGGCTCCGATCTTTATCAAGTGTTTAATGAGCTCTGCCGAGTGCTGGAAGTGAACGTTGGCTGTGGAGTAAAACAAGACATGCTAATAAGTGTCGACAGGGTTAATTCACACTGCTGGATATAAAAGCTATGGCTCTCATCAGGGTCAGGTTTTCATGCTCTGCATCATGAAGTGGCTCATTTAAAAAAGGACTCAACCACCAGCCTACCTTTAATAACACACATCACAAGTTACTGTGAAAATTACAACCTGTCTCTTACAATGAAAACTGTCACATGAGGGGAACAGAGGGAGGTGTGTGTACCGTCAGCAGTGCCGTGAGCCAGAAACAGAGTTCCTCCCTGCAGACCTTTCATGTTGGTCAGGACTTTGGATGCCTGGAAGATAAATTCTCTATCAATGCATTATATTTAATAACCTCATCATATTTTGTATGTAAAATGGACATTTTCTGTCACAATCAGCAAATTAATTCTTGAGTTGTGGCCAAAAACATGTTTTGTGAGGTCATGGTGAACTTTGACCTTCAACCAATCTTGAGTCCAAGTGGACGTTTGTGCCAAATTTGAAGAAATTCCCCAAGGTGTTCTTGAGGTATCGCACTCATGAGAACAAGATGGACACATAGTCACAGTGACTTTTGACCATCAAATTCTAATCAGTTCATTCTTGAGTCCAGGTGAGCGTTTGTGCCAAATTTGAAGAAATTCCCCAAGGTGTTCTTGAGGTATCGCACTCATGAGAAGAAGATGGACACATAGTCACAGTGACCTTTGACCATCAGATTCTAATCAGTTCATTCTTGAGTCCAGGTGAGCGTTTGTGCCAAATTTGAAGAAATTCCCCAAGGTGTTCTTGAGGTATTGCGCTCATGAGAACAAGATGGAAACATAGTCATAGATCCAACACCATAGGGACTTTCCAGCTCTTTACATTAGCGGTGTTACAACCCAGCGTTGCCTGGCTGGCAGCGTATCATACCTCCAGGAAATGTGTGGCGCTGTTTGGCGAGTTGGGAATGAGAACAGGCTGAATGTGAATGGTCCAAGCCAGGATATAGTCCCATCCATAACCTTCCATAAAATGCAAAATTGTTGCTTACAAATGTTTGCCCTGCTGTTAACAGTGTTGGGCAAGTTACTCTGAAAATGTAATTTAGACTAAATGAACAGCCTTGGACACACACACGTAAAGACTTCCAGTCTTCATGCTAAGCTAAGCTAAGTTTCCTTAAATGTCAAAGTACTCTTTAAATGTGAAAAATAACTACAGCTGTCAAATGTAGCACAGCAGGAGTATAATGTAGCACGAAATGGAAATACTCAAGTACACAAACATAGTACTTCCTCATGTGATTGTGAAACTCTAAGGACAGAAAATAGGTCCTGGAGAGGTCATGGACGGATGATTCGAGAGCAACTCAGCCTTTCCAGTGTGAAGCAGCCTGACTAGAAATAAAAATGTGTACTTCACGCTCACATTTGCAGAGAAGCTGGTGAGTATCTTGTATTTTATTCTCTGCAACAAGCAGCCAGATTGAATTTAGATGTATTGCTCAGGGGAGTGTGGATGCTAGCTGTTATATTAGAGAATATCTCAACCTCTTTATCTCGTCATTCACTGTTTCTCCCCCGCTGGGATTCAAACCAGGAAGATTTTTCCAGTTTGTCAGCCAGCACACATCAACAACTGGACATTTTATAACCAGTCTGCTGCTCCGTTAGTCTCAGGGGACAAGTGACAATGGGCCTGCTGATTATTGTCTGATCAGATTGTGCCACATTTCTCCTTCTTCTCGAGATGTCATTTAAAAGCAGACCCCCACCTCCCCTCCTGCTGTGAGAGTCACAAAAATAGCCGGCCCAGTTATAGGCAACCCACTTAGAAAAATACACTCTGACTGCAACCTTCACGTAGAGGACAATTGTGTGATTTCTTTTAGCCTCCACCTCTGGCAATTTTCTATTTTTCATTTTTGTGTGTTTTTCCTTGTTGCTGCAAAGGACAGGATTTGGAGCACTGCCTGAACTGCTGGTGGCAACATTTTCCTTTTTATTTGTGAAGTGAACCAAAGCAGAGTGAGATTTAGAAGGCTGTGTGACCTCTTCGCCATAAAGGAAGAGAGATTTTGTAGGAGGAAAAGTAATTTTTTAAGGAATTTAAACTAATATTTGGAGTTTTTAATTTTTAAACTGCACACCAGTGGTCTTTTTGTCATGGCTCCATTCAAGTATATGACCCAACATGGTTTCCCGTGCACTCTGATTTATTTCTCCAAGGCAATGATTTACAAACTGTGGGTCAGGTCCTCTCCAAAAGGTCATGAGATAAACCTGAGGGGTCTCAGATGATTTTCAGGATGGAAAAGAAGCCAAACGAAAACCTCTGCTACATAAAAATCATGATTCTTTGCTTGTTTCTTAAAAAAACAACTTGAATATTTTTACACTGTGTGGTGGTGGCAATGCAAGAACGAACTTCTCTGTCAAAATGCTAAATTAACTGACGTAATTCAGGTATTATAACTCGCTCAGCCATTACACTTTGTCAGATAAACTGATTAGATTAAAGCTGGAGAGCAGTGTAGTGTACATTTAAGCCTTTGCCAAACGAGTTCACGCTTTGCTGATTAAGGCCCAATCCCAATACCCCCCGTTGTCCACTACCCCTTAGCCCTTGGCCCTCGAAATGAAGCAACGAGGGGTAGAGGGTAGCTACATATCCAACCGGCATCTACAATGGAGTCTCCAGCTGAGTTCATCCTACCGATCGCGTTTGCTGTATTCATCACGCTTTGTTTGATGAATGACAGACGACAAAATGATATGTACGACAGGGGACTTCTGCTAGCTACCTAGTTGGCGTTTTATCGTAATGTGAAAAATCCGACAATTTTGCAGAACATGACAGATGACAGACGCCGGATAGTGCTAGCTAGCTAGCTAGCTAGCAAACAAGCAACCTGACGACGGGTCCATGTCATTGGTCCGACATCCCATTAGTCCGACAGTCCCGGCGGGCGTATTTCTACCTTGATGATGTGCCGCGACCGGCTGTGGGTCAGCTGGGAAAGGCTTGAGGCGGAGCAGGCTCACGGCTTATGTGTTAGCCACTTTCTTTTTCATTTTAACCCACACCATGATCTTTTCCTGACCCTAACCAAGTGGTTTTTGTGCCTAAACCTAACCAGACCTTAACCACAGGGCATCATGATGATCTCGGAAAACAACGGGACTTCGGAACAATGGGTTTAATATGGTTGGAACAATGGGATGTCGGACCAATGGGCAGTTCCCCCTGATGACGGTAATGTTAGCTAGCTGGCTAGCTTTCTGTCAACTCCAATCTAGACATCGTGAATAGCAATAAAAACTTTTTTCCCCCGTCGCTTGCTCGGTGGTAGCCATGGCGACATCTACCCCTCTCTGGCAAGTCAGCATCTGAAATCCCTCGCTCCAAAGGGCTAGTTTCATACCCACTACCCCTCGTTATGCCCCCTACCCCTACACGCAAAAAGAAATTGGGACACCACTACCCCTCGCGGGAACGCACAAATCTAGGGGTAGGGCTAAGGGGGGTATTGGGACGGGTCCTAAGTCTATGCCACCAGGGAAAGCTCTCTGTATTCCTCTGTAAACGGGAGTTCTGGTGTCTGTGGCGACTTTACCGTGCAGGTGCACCGGAAGTGATGCGCTTTATGTCAGACAGTGCAAAAGGGGACAAGAAGTGGGGCGAGACCAGGGCACCAGAGCAAACAGAAAAGATTTGTCATTTTCTCATAAACTATATTCTTTTAAGTTGATTTAGAGTTGTGTCTTGAATCTACACCAAATTGTATGCACCTGGCTGCTGATATGATCTGGGACAAATAAAACAAAGCCCAGCAGCAGATGGATGATGAGTAAAAGCAGCTCACTTGGTATCTGTTCTCCTCAGTCGAAGGTGAGCCGAGGTATCTCTCCGAAAACGCAGAAGCTGGAAGAGAGAAGAGGATACGATGTGTAGATTTATGGAAGAAAAACAAAAGCTGACACTTTAGAAACTTAAATACAGATTATTCTTTATGTTCAGTCTGCCTTTAAAGAGATTTTTACATGTAGCATGAGAGAAACTGTTCCAAATGTGTGCCTCGAGCATCCAAACACTGAGTTAAATCATTTTCCTGCTCTGTTAGAAACACAGGAAGCAGAAGATTCACAGACACACTTTAGTCTATTAAACTATAATCACAGACAGCCGCTGAGCAGCGATACTCGGCCGAAGCTCCCAGAAATGAAGAAAGCTTTTCATTCTAAAAATTCAATAAGCCTGAATTCCCGAAAGTGGAACCATAGGATAATTAAAGTCACATTACCCAGACAATACAGCATGTAGGATGAAGACATCGCAGCGGCAGAAGTAATAAATATTTCCATGTTCCTGCTGTGTGAATTAAAGAAGAGGAGATATGTGATTTTAATTCGACTCTTCGCTCACCGTACATGGACCAGTCAGTGACAGGAGCCTGAGCCGCGGCACATCTGATCAGCTTCTCAGTCGACTTGAGCATCGTCAGTGTGAGGAAGCCGCCGTAGTCCTGTTGGAGGAACGGAAAACTGTTTTGATGACTGAATATATAAAAATATGCTCTGAGTTAGAGGACAGCAGAAACACATATTCCTACTGCACACAGTTAGGTTTATTTTAAAGACTTTTCTATGGTCTTTACAAATTATCCCGTGTACATTAATGACTGATGATGATGATTAATGATGTGATCAAATCACAGTGTAACAGACCAACCTCTCCAAAGACTCCCACACGAGTGCGATCGATGAACGGCAGCTTCGCCAGGTACCTGAGGCACACAGAGAATTCATTTTAACACACATAACATGAGTTGAGTGGTCAGTGTGAGGAAGCCAAAGGTCACAGACACAAGGAATTACTGACAATAACTGCTGGGAAAAAGCACCAACTACTATGTTACCTAAAAAACAGCATTTTGCACTTGTGTGTTTTGCAACTTTATTCTTGAATCTGATCTTGATCTTTAATGTTTACCGTGACAGCGAGAAGAATCGTACTTCTCAGACAGAATCTATTTTCCTCGTCTTGACAATCAGGAGGCCTCCCATCTCCACACACACACACACACGTTTACTTTTTCATTCTGCAGACTAAATTCATTTTCAATACCCACTGCAACTTGCCAGACTGAATCCAGGGTTTCTCTTTCAAAAGACTTTCTGTTGTCTATAACAATCCAAATGTGTGACAATAATTCTACAAGAAAAAAATAAGATAAAAAGCGGTGCAATAACACAACTTGTTTTGCTCTTCAAAGTAGTTCTGTTGAGCAATTTTCAAACTTTTTAACAACCTGAAACCGGCAGACTTTTCTGTCTAGGCACAGAACATATTCCTTATTCTAAACACAAATAAAGCTCATCTTCACTCTAAAGTATCTTCTGCAGTTCATTCACTAAAACTATGACGGAAATTTGACGAAAACGAGACGATGACGAGCTAAGGATAGGTCTTAATAATAAAAACGAAAGTAGAATAAAGACGAAATCTGTGTTTTGTTTTTGTTGGATGAGACGAGACGTGACACACCGGCGCAGCGGTAGCCGTTGGTACGAGTTGTGAGCTATAATTCAGCTGTACATATTATAATCAGCCGTGTGAGTCTGACTGTACATGGTGGAGCTGTTGAATGGATCTGTGTAAGTTGTTAGTTGCAGCGGTGGCTGTTTGCATGTAGCTCCGCTCGTTAGCCGCTGAATGGCAGCAGAGCAAGCGGCCACCTGCCGACTTCGCAGCTGAGCCAAAAATCAGCTTTAAAAATAACATTTTTACTGCAAACCAGACACAAAGTAACTCCCAGTGAGCTTAAAATAATGCACTCAGACTGGACAAAATGTGTCACATACTCCAGAGCCGCTAACTGGTCCTCTGCGTCCACCGTGCCGAGCCTGTGATGGACCTGTTGTAAAACCCTGTGAGGTGACAAGTAAAAAGGATGAAAGTCAGACAAAAGAAAGACTTCTAAAAGTACTTAACACATTGAAACATATACATGTGAATGTTCAGCACCTTTGCCCTCTGAACCTGGATCCTCTGCCGTCGAGTCGAGCTACAATGACCTGCTCTGACTCCACCAGCACTGAGTCCCAGTCCAGCCTGAACTCCTCTGTCACCGCCTGGCCGCCTAGAGCACTGCCGCTGTGACAATAAACACAGAATAAACAGATTGTTTTATTATTTACCGATAAACTCTTGTTTAAAACGTTGTTGTTGGTTCAAATGATTTTCATCATCTTTTTTTTTTGTAAATGTGAAGCACTTTTTGGAAAAGGGTTAGATTTGTGATGGAATAGTCAGGTTGGCCCATTGTATGGTCCATTGAGTTACTGAAACAGTCCTCTGTAAATTGCCTTGTGCTTAACCTGCAGCAGTCACAGATACCATTCTCCCCAGAGTAAATACATTTGAGCCAGTGGGCCTGTCACCACGGTATTTTGGGTAAAAAGAATGCAAGGTTTGATGTGGCAAACACCTGAAAACGATGCTATTGCCAAAAGACCCACAGGTTGCTTTAAAAACACCAATATTTTGGGGGTAAAGGGGCACAGGAAACACAGCAACAGGTTACTAGAAAACATCTGTGTTTGGCGACAGAAAAGCTGATGGAAAGGAGATGCATCCCTAAAGAACACCCACGTTTGGGAGCTAAAGGGCCACAGGAAACACAGCAACAGGTTGCTAAAAAAAATCTGCGTTTGGGGGCTGAAAAGCTTCTGGAAAAGAGCTGCCTTTCCCCTAAGAAACACCAGTGTTTGGTAGCTAAAGGGCCACAGGAAACACAGTCACAGGTTGCGAAAAAAAATCTATGGTTTGGGGGCTAAAGGACCACAGGCAACACAACGACAGGTCGCCAAAAAACATCAACATTTGGGGGCTGAAAAGCTTCTGGAAAAGAGCTGAGACCACAGGAAACACAACGACAGGTTGCTAAAAAAACATCTACGTTTGGGGGCTGAAAAGCTTCTGGAAAAGAGCTGCCCTTCCCTAAAAAACACCAGTGTTTTGGGGCCAAAGGGCCACAGGAAACACAGCGACAGGTTACCAAAAATCATCTACGTTTGGGGGCTGAAACCCTCTGGAAAAGAGCTGCCCTTCCCTGAAAAGCAGCAGCATTTGGGGGCTAAAAGGCCACAGGAAACACAGTGACAGGTTGCTAAAAAAACATCTGCGATTGGGGGCTGAAAAGCTTCTGGAAAAGAGCTGCCCTTCCCCAAAATAACACTTGTGTTTTGGGGCCAAAGGGCCACAGGAAACATAGTGACAGGTCGCTAAAAGAGACACACGTTTGGGGGCAGAAGAGCAACACAGTGACAGGTGACCAAAATCATCAACATTTGGGGGCTGAAAAGCTTCTGGAAAGGAGCTGCCCTTCCCTAAAAACACCAGCATTTGGGGGCTAAAGGGTCACAGGAAACACAGTGACAGGTTGCTAAAAAAACATCTACGTTTGGGGGCTCAAAAGCTTCTGGAAAAGAGCTGCCCTTCCCTAAAATAACACTAGTGTTTTGGGGCTAAAGGGCCACAGGAAACACAGTCACAGGTCGCTAAAAAAGACACACGAAGAGCCACAGGAAACACAGCGACAGGTTGCTAAAAAAACATCAATGTTTGGGGGCTGAAACCTTCTGGAAAATAGCTGCCCTTCCCCTAAAAAACACCAGTGTTTTGGGGCCAAAGGGCCACAGGAAACACAGTGACAGGCTGCTAAAAAACATCTGCGATTGGGGGCTGAAAAGCTTCTGGAAAAGAGCTGCCCTTCCCTAAAATACACCAGCATTTGGGGGCTAAAGGGCCACAGGAAACACAGCGACAGGCTACCAAATGACATCGATGTTTCAAGGCTGAGAAGCTGCTGGAAAAGAATCACAGGTCCCTAAAGAACACCAATGTTTGGGGGCTAAAAGGCCACAGGAAACACAGTGACGGGTTGCTAAAATACATCTACGTTTGGGGGCTCAAAAGCTTCTGGAAAAGAGCTGCCCTTTCCTAAAAAACACACCAGTGTTTTGGGGCCAAAGGGCCACAGGAAACACAGTGACAGGTTGCTAAATAAAATCTATGTTTTGGGCACCAAAGGACCAAAGGAAACACAGCAACAGGTTACCAAAAATCATCTACGTTCAGGGGCTAAAGGGCCACAGGAAACACAGTGACAGGTTGCTAAATAAAATCTATGTTTTGGGCACCAAAGGACCAAAGGAAACACAGCAACAGGTTACCAAAAATCATCTACGTTCAGGGGCTAAAGGGCCACAGGAAACACAGTGACAGGTTGCTAAAAAACATCTGCGTTTGGGGGCTGAAAAGCTTCTGGAAAAGAGCTGCCCTTCCCTAAAATACAGCAGCGTTAGGGGGCTGAAGGGCCACAGGAAACACAGCAACAACCAACAAAACAATTGGTTTTGTTGGTTGTTGCTCTAGAACAGTGGTCTGCAGCTTGGCAGGCATCTTGCCTAGGTGCCACACCATCCCTCCACATCACAAAGACAGTCAGCTCAGACACTACGTCACTTTAAAACCATTGATATGATACGTATAAAACATGGAAATAAAATTTGGTTTGCAGAAACTGCATACAGAAAAAGGTAATAGGACATTCAAGAAGTTTCTTAAACTGCGAAACGTTGTGCTACATTTACATTTTATCATCTAACATGCTTTTTATTTCCATTTCTAACTCCTGTAGAAAAAGAAGCATCTCACTTTGAGCCGTCCTCTCAAGCTCACAGTGCTGCGGTGAATGTAAATGGTACAAAAATGTAAATGTAATAAAGTGGAATGGGCTTACACAATAAGGAGAAGGCCGTAGAGGTAGGACTCGGAGAAGTCAGGAGGATAGATGAGCTTCAGAGGCAGCTCTGGGAGGACGAGGCAGAAACATTAGCGGAAGGAGAGGTGAAGCAGAGGACAGACAGGTGCAAACACACTCATATCGTTCATTAGTGCAGATTATTTGTACCAAAGTTGTCATTAGCGATCATCCGGATTTCACTCTGAATCCTCTTTTTAGTCTCCAGCGCCGACCGCAGAGGGAGGTTGTTCTCTA
Source organism: Epinephelus lanceolatus (assembly GCF_041903045.1). Lineage (NCBI taxonomy): Eukaryota > Metazoa > Chordata > Actinopteri > Perciformes > Serranidae > Epinephelus > Epinephelus lanceolatus. The sequence goes on along the minus strand of NC_135757.1, from coordinate 5,744,435 downwards.
AGATGAAGTACGCTGTGAAATGAAAAATCATCAGAGATTGAAACTTCTTTTGTGGACGATACTGGATCAGTATTTATTACTTGTGTGAGGCCTAAACATTGATATTTCTTATGTGTTCATGTTTTCTCTCAGTGATACAAGAATAAAGACAATATGGACAAGATAACATCACATAAAATATTCAGCAGAGGCTGCAGCGATGGAAGGGCATGCCTCCATTTTTATTTTATAACCACTAATCCACATAGTTGGCAGGTTTTCTATACTGTACACGTACTGTACTCTTCAATATCTGAGGCTCTCGCTGCATCACCTTGGAGCTGAGTGTTTCTTGGATATGAATCAGCAGCCTGTCATATTTTCACAGATTTTTTTCAACATAATTTTCCTCTTTGTCAGCGTGCACAGGAGTACCAACTGTTCGCCATCTTAAAATAAACAATTGTGGAGATGAATAGATGATGAATATTTAAAGTGCGATACAAAACACATCTTGAAATGCCCAAATTGCCTGTGCGGTTTGGCACGGCGTCAGATCCAACAGCTGCTGATGTTTTCATACAAATGAGATGATGATGCTTAATTGCTGCACACAGCTTTCCATTTTCGAGGAAAGGCACATCTGCCTGCCCACACAAACATCACATAAACACAAAGTGGTTTCATGTGACGGAGAATAAAGACCGCTCACAGTCCACGTCATCAAAACTCAGAAGCAGCACAGCTGGAACTCCAGGACCTGCAAAGGGAGGGAATAAAACATTGTTTTAGCTGTTTTAATGAATATAATAAGATATGTTGATTTATCTCCACCTTTTAAAGCTACATTTCCGACTTATTTGCGAGGTTAAGAGACATTAATACAGAGGTTTACATAGCATTTCTTCTTTTGGTTATACTACCCTAATTCTGGAAAGAATAATAACACATTTTAGAATTACTTGTTATCTACTAGATTGACTCAGACATAGGAAATAGCATTTTTCATTTCTTCAACCCATTCACCAGAATAAACGCTGGCATTGTGCGTTATTTCTGCAAACCACAGATATGCAACATTTGTATGTTATTATGTCAGTGATATGTTGAAACTTTTCTTTTCTTTACATACCAAGAATGCTGTTGGCAACTTGAGGTTATGTGTAGGGCAGAAAACCCATTTATAGTTGGCTTAAAACCACCGGTTTTCGTGACACAATCACTGCTGGAAATGCAGCAATGGCCAGCTGAAACACACCCGCCTTACATGGCACAATTGTTGCATAAAATGCACTTAAGTCTCACTAGTAAGCACCCGCTATTGGTGGCACATTTGCCACTGTCAATGCAACAATGACTTGCTAAGAAACATCCACTTTTGGTGGCACAATCGCCGTTGGAAATGCAGTGATGTCTCACTAAAAAACACTCACTATTGGTGGCACATTTGCCATTGGAAATACAGCAATGACTTGCAAAAAAAACACCCAACTTGTTTGGCACAAACATCACCAGAAATACAGCCATGGCTCACTAAAAAAACATCCACTTTTTGTGACAAAATAGCCGTTAGTGATGTTTCATTAAAAAGCACCTGATTTTGGTGGCACACTCACCATTGGAAAAGCAGCAATGGCTCATTAAAAAACACCCACCGTGGATAGGACAGTAACCTTTGAAAGAACAGTGATGTCTCACTTAAAAATAAATACTTTTGGCAGCACAATCACTGTTGGAAATGCAGCAATAACTTGCTAATAACCACCCGCTTTTGTTGGCAAAATCACTGATGGAAAAGCAATAATGGCTTAATAACTGCTTGCAATGTGGTGATGACTCACTAACAAAGACTGGCTTTTGGTGGCACAGTCGCTGTTGGAAAAGCAGCAATGGCTCACAAAAAACACCTGCCTTTGGTAGCACAATTGTGGCTGTTAAAGCAGCGATAGCTCATGAAAAACATGGGGTTTTGGTTTGCACAATCACCACTGGAAATGCAGTGGTGACTCAATTAAAAAAAATGGCTTTTGGTGGCTAACACTGATGGCTAACTAAAAAACACCCACTTTGGGTGGGACAATTGCCCTTGAAAGAACAGTGATGTCTCACTTAAAAATAAATACTTTTGGCGACACAATTGCTGTTGGAAATGCAGCAATAACTTGCTAATAACCACCCGCTTTTGTTGGCACAGTCACTGTTGGAAAGCAATGATGGCTTATTACAAAACACCCGCCTTTGGTGGCATAATAACTGCTTGCAATGTCGTGATGACTCATGAAAATAGATTGGCTTTTGGTGGCACAATCGCTGCTGGAAAAACAGCAGTGGCTCATGAAAAAAACACTTACCTTTAGTCATGCAATCATTGCTGGAAATGCAGTGATAACTTGGTGAAAACATGCTTTGGATAGCACAATTGCCTTTGGAAGAGCAGTGATGTCTCCCTTAAAAACAAATGATTTTGGTAGCACAATCACCACTGGAAATGCAGTGATGACTCACTAAAAAAAACTGGCTTTTGGTGGCACAATTGCCGTTGGAAATGCAGGGATGTCTCACTAAAAAACACCCACTATTGGTGGCACATTTGCCATTGGAAATATGGCAATAACTTGCTAAAAACCACCTGCTTTTGTTGGCACAGTTGCTGTTGGAAAAGCAGCAATGGCTCACAAAAAACACCTTCCTTTAGTCGCGCAATCATTGCTGGAAATGCAGTGATAATTCAGTAAAAAATGCTTTGGATAGCACAGTTGCCTTTGGAAGAACAGTGATGTGTCCCTTAAAAACAAATGATTTTTGTAGCACAATCTCTGCTGGAAATGCAGCTGTGATTGCTAAAAAATGCCTGCAGTGGATGGCACAGTCACCACTGAAAATGCAGTGATGACTCACTAAAAAAATACTGGCTTTTAGTGGCGTAATTACCGTTGGAAAAGCAGCAATGGCTCAGGAAACAAAGACCTACTTTTGGTCGCGCAATCATTGCTGGAAATGCAGTGATGACTCGCTAGAAAAATGCTTTAGATAGCACAATAGCCTTTGGAAGAACAGTGATGTCTCCCTTAAAAACAAATGATTTTGGTAGCACAATCACTGCTGGAAATGCAGTGATGATCCACTAAAATAAAAGACCTACCTTCAGTCACACAATCATTGCTGGAAATGCAGTGATAACTCAGTAAAAAAATGCTTTGGATAACACAATTGCCTTTGGAAGAGCAGTGATGTCTCCCTCAAAAACAATCCCCGCTGGAAATGCAGTGATGACTCACTAAAAAAATACTGGCTTTTAGTGGCGTAATTACTGTTGGAAAAGCAGCAATGGCTCAGGAAAAAAAGACCTACTTTTGGTCGCGCAATCATTGCTGGAAATGCAGTGATGACTCGCTAGAAAAATGCTTTAGATAGCACAATAGCCTTTGGAAGAACAGTGATGTCGCCCTTAAAAACAAATGATTTTGGTAGCACAATCACCGCTGGAAATGCAGTGATGATCCACTAAAAAAAGACCTAGCTTCAGTCACACAATCATTGCTGGAAATGCAGTGATAACTCAGTAAAAAAATGCTTTGGATAACACAGTTGCCTTTGGAAGAGTAGTGATGTCTCCCTCAAAAACAATCCCCGCTGGAAATGCAGTGATGACTCAATTAAAAAATACTGGCTTTTGGTGGCATAATCCCCGTTTGAAAATCAGCAATGGCTCACCAAAAAAACCTGCCTTTGGTGGCGCAATTGCAGCTGGAAAAGCAGCAATGGCTCACGAGAAAACACTCCACCTTTGGCCACACAGTCGTCGGTGTAAATGCAGTGATGACTTGCTAAAAACCAACAGCTTTAGGTGGCACAATTGCCTTGACTGTGTGTTTGTTGGTGGTATGGATGTGTGGTCTGCAGCTTGGCAGCTGGCTCCGTAATCAGATCTATGTCTCTTTAGGAACGTTGATATGATACTTCTATAACATATCTGTGGTTTGCAGAAACATTAAAAGCCAACATTTTCTTCTGGTCACTTGGCTGATTTCTTTGACTGTCCCCGACCTCTGCAGTGCAGGATAGCGTGCTGTGCATCGGTGCTGACGTCGGCGTCAAAGAACGAACAGTCCTCCTTCAGTCCACAGGTGAGGCATCGTCGTGGAAACAGGCCGAGAGTGGACACACTGTCGGAGGACAGACACAACATTATGCATCACACACAACAGAGGAAACCGCTGGAGAAATAATGAGCAAACGACTTTTAAAAATACAGTGATTAATTTGTTGAGGGTATTTTTACCTGTATAAATGTCTCTGTTGTGCAGAGTCCTCTGTGCTCAGAAAGTATCTGTGTGGGGAGAAAGCAGAGCAGCTAAAGTAGGACAAGGTCAGAGATCCATTATACGTCACGACTCTCTTCGCTACTGTGGCAGAAACAGTAAACACAGATTTACAGTCATGAACCCCAGGGCTCGCAAGTAAGGAGAAAACTTAAGGAGTTTTGTGCAACCGGTCCCTGAACTATCCCTTTAAGCACTTTTTTTTTTTTACTTTACCAATTTGATTAAAGTGGTTTGTTGATGTGAGAAGCAAAACCAAGACGTACATGATCTGGTTGTTTTCATCGTACGCTACGATTTTTGTCACCTCCCAGTCTCCTGACGTCAAGTGTCGAACTTCGTCCTGATCACTTCGTAACTGAAACCAGAAAATAAAATACACCACTTATCCTTTGCTGCTGTGCTTCGTATAGTCACTTATTAGATGAACATTTTCCGCACGGAGACGACAACAAAAAGTCCTTCTGGAGTCACCTTTTTGGTGAACATTGTGATGTGGTGGAAATCTCCCTGACCTCCTTGTTTCACGGGCAGTGTGAGGAAAAACCTGCTCCTGTCCTTGGAGAACAGCGGCTCCTGTCTCTGCAGAGACAAACAGAGGTGACACACTTTATGCATGAATGCCTCCCGCTCTGTTCTTCCCTTAATAATGTCACATATAGATATTGCTGTGAGCATAACACAGTATATAAAGTCGGTGCAGTGATGTTATGAGGAAGGACTGTATTGAGGTTTACCTGCAGGGAGAGCCACGTCTCTGAAGAGTCCTCGTGTCTCTGAATTAAACACAAGAAAATCCGACTTGAAACACATTTATACGATATACATGCTGTTGAGTAGCTGAGGAAATTTCAAATAAGTGGTATACAGGATAGTCCATCTGAACAACACAGTGTCACATAGTCAGCAGTGTCACCCACCTGCAGACAGACTCCAAGGGTCGCGTCACACACCGTCAGCAGCGAAGCATTCTGGGGTCGGTTGACCCACCGTACTGTGAGGTGAGTATCACTGATCCACTTCACCATGGTGACGTAGAAATCCCTGCAGAGAGGACAGTCAGACTTTGCGTCTTTGTTTTTACTGCGGATGTTCTCACATGTGTGTGTGTGTGTGTCACCTGAGCCTGAGCTGCTCAGGAGGCTGCAGTTCTTGAGTGTGTGTCGCTCCGAACAGGTTGACCACCGACAGCTTGATGGCAGGGTTCGCCTGACCGGCCTGAAAGTGTCAAACACACATTAGAATCTTATTATCACATGTATTTGGAAATCAATACATCACTATACCATTTCTGTGAGTGTGCCAGAGGCAAGTTTGTTCTCAGAATGCTAATATAATTTTAGTTTATAACTGCTACAGCTAGAAAATTACATTTTGAATCTCCTGTGTGCATGTTTTAGTTTAATCTTTTTTTTTTTTTTTTTTCAATTAAAGCAGGAAAAAAAATCAGTGGCAGTTAATTTTACAGGTTAAAATTAATTACATATCTGATGTCTCATGCTTTTGCTTTGAAGTTTTCCTGAGAAGAACTCTGTAATTTGGCACCATTTATCAGGAGAAAATGGGTGTCTTTGAGAGAAAAACTCAATTTAAACCCAAATAAATACTCGTGTATCAACCTTTTTTTAATTTTATTTATTTTGCTTTTGCCTTTATTTAATAGAACAGCTGAAGATAGACATGAAAGGCGAGAGAGAGGAGGGATGACGTGCAGCAAAGAGCCTAAGAGACTAATTTATCAACTTTTGACTCCGTACACATTTATTTAAATTGTACGCTCATATGAGGACAAATTTCACAGTTGTTTTAAATAAAAGAAAATCCAAGTTTCTTTAGCTCTACATTGGAGTTAGTTTCTGGGGTTTCAAGTAAAATATTATAAAGCTGCCGTGTGAAATCGGTTGTGTTCGTATGCTGTCGTAGAATAGTGAATAGTGTGTCACTAGCGGTGGGGAAAAAAATCAGTATCGCAATATTTTGCGTGGTGATATTGTATCGATACATAGACACCAAGAATCCATCTTTTCATTTTTGCAAATACATATTTTAATACAACATTTGGTGCTAGAATAATACAATCAGTTGCTTTTTCAGTCCACTAGATGGTGCTGATGTTTTGTTTTTTTCCGGTGAGGTCAGCAGAGGTCTCAGTCAGTGGCATTTGGCAGGAAGTTCATCAAAACAAAGATGGAGGTACCAAAGGAAGAAATCAGAGATGCGCCGTCTGTGTTCAAATCAAACGTTGGGACATATTTGTAATTTTTAGCACGGAAGGAAAGAAGGACTCGGATATGACATGTAATTTGCAAGCAGTACATGAAGCACAAATATCAAGAAAAATGATAACATAAACGAAATCTGTAAGTCTACAATATCGGGCAAGCAAAACGCTCCTGGTGGGGTACGAAGCCATGTGGCAGAACCAGTTGGAACTGTCCCTCCTGGCTTCCTTACAGTCAAGATGGCGGCAAAAATAACAAAAACAGGGGTTAATTAATTTCATATCATGCCTAACTTAAGAGGATCATTTCGTATTGCATATGGCAATAATCTGCAGGTGCTCTCGTTCAGTTGTCAGTTTGTCAGTTTTTGTGACACAAAAGAGGTCAAAGTTTGGCCTGTAAGCGTCTACTCGAATCGCAACCTAGTTTAGATTGCCACGCCCACTTCCGCATTCGGAGAGCCCTGACGGAAACCTCCGACCACCTCCGAGCTACCGCAAATCCAGTTTATTTCCTCATACATCCATGGTTTAATCAGACAGAGATCACGATTACCCCGTGCGAATCCAGATGTGTCCACCTCTTTACATCTGGTCAACTTTACCGAAGGATAGATCTAGCAGAAGAGAAGACCAATTTCATTGAACTAACATGATAGCAGCTGTTTTGTGGGGCATTCTAGTGTTCTGAATGTAGCGTATATTTGTGGCGGTGATAAGTAGTCAAGTAGTCATTTAATAGATTTGCGGCAGTACTAAATTTACAAGTAGTTGTATATTGATGTAACGGGGTAAACCAAAACAGGCTATGTTAGCTAGCTGGCTGACTAGCCCCCCTTATTTGCAGTAGCTCAGAGGTGGTCGGAGTTTTCCGTCAGGGCTCTGCGTATGCGGAAGTGGGCGTGGAGATCTAAACTGGGTTGCGATTCGAGTAGACGCAGCCTGTACCAGACGGTAAGATTGTTGTTTATAGCCAACTTCCGTAAAACTTCCAGCCACGATTAATAGGAGTGATGAGTCAGCAGTCATGGACAGTATACAACAGTCAATTAAAGAGGTTTCTCAACAATGGTGAATCACTGAGCATACACTCATAAATGTGAACGCAGAATATTAGGATGATTGGTCCAATAGTTTGCATGATTAGCTGCAAACTAGCTTCCGCTTGGTGAAGCTAATGAGAGAAACTAACAAAATTAAAGCAGGTAAGAATATAGGCAGGAAACAACTGTTATATGTTTTTTTTTTTTGTATTTCTCTGGAACTTCATGCATGATGTCAGGACTTTATTTCCCACAATCCACTTGCAGCAGACTTACCATAGGATAAGGGTACTGCAGTCCTTTGGGGTAGGTGCTGCCAGTGAACTGGGGCAGAATCATGTTGGGAACCAAGGTGTCGTTGATGGTGAGGAAAGCCAGTCGCTCTCCGTCAGGCGACCACCAGTGAGCCAAGTGTGAGCGCAGAATCTCCTCTGGGAAGAAAAACACACAAATAATCAACATTTGTGTCACAGTTTATCCTTTTTACTTCTGTTTCTGACTCGACAACGCTCACAGATGCCGACATATGTGCTTGTGTTTTTTGATCATCTGCAGTCAAATGCTTCTCTGTAGGACACTACATGTTGGATTAAATCTCATACAAACTGGTTTAAAATACCTTAAAAATCAGACAACAGACACTTTGACAGGGAAAAGGCTGCCTGGTTGCTCAGTTTATTGATGAAATGGGATTTATTCTGCTCTTTCCTTCACTGTCAAAACATCAGCCAAATGGTTACAGTCTAAAGTAAATGCAAATCAGAAGGAAAAAGCACACACACAGCTCGCAGTAAATCTACAAACAGAAATGATTCTATAATGTTCCCCATCTGCCCCATTCTGTGTTTGTGCAGGGACCATCACCACATTACTGAATTTGTTTGCAAAGCGACTTAATGGATTGTAGAGGCGTGTTGTTGATTTTTCATCGCCGTTCTGCAGGGTTTGTCTCGTCCGCCCGGCGTCGTTTCATTTAAGGCAAAAGACAAATCTTTGAAACATTTGAAACAGCTGAACAGAGGATGCACAGTGTACTCCTGAAACTACATCCTCAAGTGTTGAGTCACACAAAAGCTTCCAGACTGGAGCCTGAAGACACCAGAATGTATAAACCTGTTCAACAGGTTGTTGTTTTTTATCATCAAGAGATTCATGAAAAAAAACTGCTCATTACATGACGAGTACGACTACAGTGGTGTAACATTAAATCCTTTACTTAAAGGGATAGTACAGATTTTTTGAAGAGGGGTTCTTTAAGGTACTTAAGAGAAGCTGGCAGGAGTACCTCCATAGGCGTTTCTAGCCCATTTTTGGGGGTGCTGAAGCACCCCTAAATTGAATCTCAGCACCCCTAAAATTTGAGAGGTTTTTTTTTTTTTTTTTACTGTATGTCCTTTTTAAACAAGCTAGAAAAGTGTCAAAACCATACAGTACTTGGTTGCAATGTAATATTTTAACAACAAAAATGTGACTCGGGCTCTGAGCGCTCTATCTGCACAGAGCAATGCGCTGCCTTCCAGAGTGGGTGATATGCAGTAGTGGTGTAAGTACCTGGCTTAAACTAGGATATGTGGCACATTTCTTAACTTCTACCACTCAATACCAACACATTATTATCATTACCAGTCCTCATTTTTGCTGCATTTAATCGTAGGTCACTGTTCATGTTGTTAGGTAGAGGTTAGCTGACGTTTTTTCTAGCTAGGAAACGTTACAGGTGGTCAGAACCACTGTCCTCTGTTTGAATTGGAATGAGAGAAGCTAGCTGTTGTGTCATGTGCATGTGTTAATATTAAAGCCAAGGTGCTACTGACTAGCTAACTGACTGGATGCCCATTAACATTATAACTCCTATTGTGACAAGAAGGAAAAAGGCAGAGACAAATATTGAAAAGTCAATTACTGTTAATGTGTTAATGTTACATGTTGTGCATTTCATTTCAAATAAAAGTCCAAAAAATAAGTCCAAGGTCCATTTTTGGTATTTTTGGTGCTCACTATAGGGGGCTGGTTTACTCCAGAAACATACATACTGTTTATGTGTATGTTGAGGAGCTGCTGTATCAAAATGAGTTGTCTTCCCCCAGAAATTAGGGTTACGATATGTTTCTTTTATGATTCCAATCCATTCCTCTTTTGCTGTGGCTCAGCATTTAAATAACCTTTATCAAATCTGATGGTTTAGTCACAGACTTTCCCAAAAAGTGTTGTGCTTTTCTTTCACAAATGTGGGAATGGAATTGACCCCTAAACCTCTGATCCTAGAATCGCCCCTGAGTACCTCCACAAAAACTTCTTTACAAGTAAAAGTCCTGAATTCAAAATGTTACTTAAGTAAAAGTAAAGCTCAATAAAATGTACATCAAGTAACAAAAGTTGGCTTTTTCAAAGTGTTATATCGTCACTGAATGTTGAAATACTTTGTTTAGATTACTAGTACAATACTGCATAATATGTTTTTTATGTAAAAATTGTCATATAAATGCAGAGAAGCTGATGTATGTAGACGCTTAAGATGGAAATACTCGAGTAAAGTATGAGTATGTCAAAATTGTGTGTCAAAAGTAGGCTACAGTATGCAATTCCATTCCACCACTGACGACTCAGACAGTTGTTTCAAACACCATTAAATCATTTACAAATAAATAAACATAAGCGCTAATTTTTGTGACCAATACATTGTGTTGTTTTCTGGTGCAACATAAGATGTCGTCGTTATGAGATCTTGATGTTTTCGTATGAGATCCTAATGACCTCATTACGAGATGCCGATGTTGTAATGATGAGATAAGATGTTGCTGAATGAAAAAAAAAATCATTCTGATTGTGATTGCAACGCACTTAGCTTCACAATAAAAGCTAGCAAGTGTTTTGTGACCACTTTTAATGATGCAGCAGCATTCACAGTAACTTCCTGTAAATGTCAAGAATGTAACTGTTGGAAAGATTTAATTTTAAGATTGAAACAATCTCTGATAATCTCATTTTTGATGCCTACAATCAATCAAATTTATAGATTAAATGTTGAATAAATAAAGAATAAATGTTGGTGTTGTACATTTCTGCAAACCATGGACATATTACATTTGTACATTAGGGGATACGTTGAAATTTGAATGTTCCAACAACACTGTGGTAAAATACCTGGATTTGGTTGTACAATCAGGACTCGGACACACAACTGGTTTTGTTGGTTATTGGTCTCAAACAGCAGTCTGCAGCTTGGCAAGTGTCTCGCCAAGACATCACACGCCCACGTCCAGGTGACAAAGTCAGCTCATATATTATGTCACTTCAGGACAGCTGATATGAAACGTACAAATGTAACATACTCGAGGTTTGCACGAACATACAATGTCAACATTTTCCTCCTGTGACTGGGCTGAAAAATCTCATTTGTCAGACACAAACGCACCTTCATACAGCCAGTCGGCCAGTCCATTAAAGATGACTCCCTCCATCCCAGAGGAGGTGATTCTCAGAGAGTTACTCTTCACGTCTGACTGGTAGTAGATGTTGTTCTCAAAGATGTAGATCTAAGGAAGAAGAGGAGAGAGAGAAGATATTGATGGTACACTCACGCACATATATGATATTTATTTATAAGCTGTGGTCCTTGCAGCTGTTTTTTTTTCTCCTCAACTTTTTCTTTCTGCTGCTTTCAATGTGCTTTTCCTTTTGATTTCCTCTCTGATGAGATTTTGTTTTTCCATATTAAAGCCCCTGGTTTTATCTCACCACGCTGCAAAACACGTGTGTTTGTTTTCCGTCTTTCATCAGTGTTTTTTAATATTTGCATTTGCAAAAACAAACAGGATCAGCCCGGCACATCCTGCAGGTTCACCAATATCCTGAGTCCTCCTGATTTTATTTTGCTCCCCTTTTTTGTGGAGTTATTTATTTATTTTCCCTTGCTCTGTTCTGAATATCCATTAGTCACTCAGCAGCCATTCTGAGTTGGAAAACTTCACCTGCAGCAACTCAGCTCTGTCTTACTGCTGCATACCTGAGGACATGTCAAGCAAATGCTGGTGGCATCAAATTAAACATTTATCATATGAATATGCTGGATCAGCAGAATGAAAACTGTAACAGTGACTCACAGGAAGAGTCTGAGTGTCTGAATCTTTGCCAAATTATCCAATAAGAACTAAACACATAATAGGTCCAAAAAGAAAGTCCATGACCAAACATCCATATGTGAGCAGGTCAGAGTGAGAATGTGATCTGGATGCACCCCGTCATGGTGATTTATCTTGTCTGTTGTCAACATGTTTCAGCCATTTTCTGGGTGTGTTTTGTGGCAGAAAAGTGTTCAATCAATCAGTGTCGTCTGTGTTACGTCACAATGTTGCACACAGTCCAAAAGAGTTGACCCCCAGTGTTGATGCGAAAGCCTTGCACAGTCTTTAGCAGTGAGTGTCCTTGGTACAAATGTCTATATCTTGACAACCAGAGACAAGGAAAAGAGTTTTATGATGTTACACAGAGGACTGCTCTGATTGCTGAAATTCACAGGAAACTATGATGATTGGTCAAATTTGCAGAGTTGCAGTGATTGGAGAAAATTGCAAGGCTGTGCAGAATTCATAGTGATTGGTTGAGAATACCTTAATTTTTGCAGTCACAACATCCTGCAGTGCTTATCTATGTTCACTTTAAACCCAGGCTCCATTGATAAAAACAGTAATTTTACACAGGAACACAGGAGCTGCTGGTCTACCACTGCCTCCATCTGTTAGTTAGTTTGTGTTATTGTGTGACTTTAGTGTTTTAAAGGGTTAATTCAGATTCAGCAAAGTGACACAGTAACATACCCAAAACGACAAATGTCATCAACATTATGTACATGTCATAAACGTTTATGACTGCTGTCATTAGGTGTCATTCGGTTTTTGTCATGACAAGTTGTCATTGTTTGGGTTGTCTTGATTATGACAACTTGACATTAATCAAAGTGACATTACCAGGAGTTGTCTTTGTCATGACAAGTTGACATTAAACTTGTTTGGGATGTCCTTATAATGACAACTTGACATTAACCAGGATGACATTACCAGAAGATGTCTTTATGTTAATGTCAAGTTGTCATAATAAGGACATCCCAAACAAATTAAATGTCAACTTGTCATGACAAAGACAACTTCTGGTAATGTCATCCTGGTTAATGTCAAGTTGTCATTATAAGGACATCCCAAACAAATTAAATGTCAACTTGTCATGACAAAGACAACTTCTGGTAATGTCATCCTGGTTAATGTCAAGTTGTCATAATAAGGACATCCCAAACAAGTTTAATGTCAACTTGTCGCGACAAAGACAACTTCTGGTAATGTCACTTTGATTAATGTCAAATTGTCATTATAAGGACATCCCAAACAAATTTAATGTCAACTTGTCATGACAAAGACATCTTCTGGTAATGTCACCCTGGTTAATGTCAACTTGTCATTATAAGGACATCCCAAACAAATATAATGTCAACTTGTCATGACAAAGACAACTTCTGGTAATGTCACTTTGATTAATGTCAACTTGTCATAGTCAAGACAGCCCAAACAATGTTAACTTGTCATTACAAAAACCAAATGACACTTGACAGCAGTCATAAACATTTAGGCCATGTACATAATGTTTATGTAAGTTCATGACACTGTCATGTCATAGTTATGACAGTGTCATGTCACCCTTATGTAGATACCTTCAAGTAAAGTGTTACCAACAAGACAAAGTGATTGAGGCAGCAGCAGACCAGCAGCTCCTGTGTTCAGCAAGGTCAAATTACTGTTCTTGTCAGTGGAATCTGGTTTTGAAAAGAGCATAGATTAGTTTTACTTAGTTTTATCAGAGAGGGCTGACTTTGGGACTGAACATACAACTGGATAAATGAGATTTGGATTTGGACGAGTTTGTTAACAGATGTTCTCTATGTCTAATTGACATACAAATGGTCATTAGAGGGTGATGTATTTCTTTAAAAGTTACACTACCAGAAAACAATATTGGAATAAATTATTTTTCCAGAGACCTTCATCTTCTACATCTACTCCTCTCCAGGAAATTATGATGAAAAGTGTAACCTATACTGACTCGACTAATAAGTCTGCTGCAGAGGTCCTCACTCGTGTATAATAGGCACCCTGAGAGTAATGTAATGTAAAAAGTGTCACAGCGTGAATTAGGTCAGAGGCAGACAAACAGGCAGACGCAGCACAGTGTGGATGTAAACAGAGTCTATACTGTAAACTATAACAAGAAGAAGAAGAAGAAGAAGAAGAAGAAGAAATCCCTGCAGAGAGGTGAGGCTACATGAAGTCATAAAATGACAGCGAGGAGAGAAGATGGAGAAGCAACAGAAAGACTGGATCGCATTAACAAACACTCACCAGCTGTTGTCCTTGTCTTCCCCAAGATGCATGTTGGAGCACTGCGTTGTGAACCTCCGGAGGGTTGAGCTCCCTTACCTCCCTGATGCAAAAACACATATACAGTATATATTATACATAACAGCCACCATCTGTTTCTGAATGCCACCGTGAGCGTGCATCAGGTGCTGAAATGCCTTGCTTACCTGGTGTAGATGTTGTAAACAATGTAGGACGCTGTGTATGAATATCTGTACATCTGCAACGAGAGTTCATCATATAATGCAAACAGTGATCTATTTCTGGTGCCTCATGGCAATGTCAGAATTTATAACAGTTTATCTTTCGTCAAGAAAACAACAAACAATACCAAACATAAGACATCTGTATCAGTAGACAAATCACTGGAGCAGATGATAACTAACAAAAAGCAGAAAGATAACACGAAAATGACAGAAGAATAGCATACCATACTTGCATTTTTCCAGATTTTTTCATGATAAAAAAGCCCAAAAATTCTGAAACTTCAAAAAATAAAAATAACATTCTACACTCTCCAGAACACAACTTGATAAGTCTTGTCTTTCCTTATTTCTTCTTACTAGAGGAAGTTTTATTATGTACTTCTGATTATTGTTTGAAGACATTTCTAATACGGGGCAAACTGACTGAAATTAATGATTCACTGACAAAGACCATTCCAGTACGATAAACATTTAGAATGGTTCATTGCATATGATGGATTAAGGATGCTGCGTCAATAGTTTTAGATGGAAATGAGACGTGTTGATGTGCAGTGGTCTTTGTTCCCAAACCTAGCTTTATAAAACGACACTTAACCCTAGAACACTAACGTTACAATTAGTAACACCATCACTAACGTTGGGTATATTTTACCCAATAAAATGTACTTCTCATCCAATTAAGTTCAACAATACACAGCAAATTGAAGTACTCTTCTTATATTTCCTCCTATACAACGTATCATAAAACAGAAAGGGTATCATGGGGGGAAAGTATAAAAATTAGTGAAAAATTAGGGATAACTTAGCTTTCGTATCAAAGAAGAAATATAGCTAATGATTGCCAACGTAAAGGACTTGTTGGCATGATAATTAATACAAAAAACACTAACTTCAGCTAAAATCCAGCCAAAACATATTTGACCCTCAAACACTAACATCGGGTGAAAATCACCCAAACACCTGCCTGTTGAAAAAACCAGGTATGGGAGCAGAGACACACAACTACCTTCAATGACGTCTTTGAGCAGGATGAAGCTACGCAAGGACCCACACAACTCAGACAAAAGCAACACAATGAAAATCGCATGATCACAATCGCACGGGTGAAAATCACCCGACGTTAGAGTTCTCGGGTTAAAGACGTATTTCACTGCTGGGAAGATGGTCTTTTTATATAAAACACACAAATACTTTTTGAATTGCTGCTACATGACTAGAGAAAACAGAGAAAGAAGAAACGCTCCCACTGGTGGGTGACAACATTTAAATATGTGCCACTACAAAGTGCACCTGCCACCAAGATGAACCCACCAAACGCAACGGTTCATGGAACCCTGCCGTAACACCACATTGTAGTGAATAAATATGAAGCCAAACGCAGCAATATTTTACTTTATCGTGAACATGAAGATGTGATTCACCTTATAGGTAACAACATGTAAGGTAAGGTAAGGTAAGGTAAGTTAAGGTAAGGTAAAACTCTAATGTCCCTGTAGGGCAAGTTGGTTTGCAGTCAGTAAAGGGAGACACAACAATACAATATGACAATACAGCTCACATACACAACACCAAGACCACACACAGGACAAGAAACATGACCTGGCATCAATGGGACAAAGGAATATCTGTAACTACTGGTAGAGCATTTTGAGAGGATAAACCTCCGCCCTGAAGGAAGCAGCTGAAACTCGATGGACTGAGCCCTTGACATGCGCCTCTCCTCATAAAGTTGTGTTTTAGGTTAAAGGAATAGTGCACCCAGAAATGAAAATTCAGCCATTATCTACTCACCCATATGCCGAGGGAGGCTCAGGTGAAGTTTTAGAGTCCTCACAACACTTGCGGAGATCCAAGGGGAGAGTGGGTAGCAACACAACTCCACCTAATGGAGGCTGACGGCGCCCCAGATTCAAACACCCAAAAACACATACCGTACTGTAGGTGGCAAATAGCCGCCGGGGGTTTGACCCCATTTTGCGTATTAAACGCCGGTCCAATTAAAAGCCCGGGCGATTATTTCCTCATTCATTGCCTCATGGCTGTCCTTCCTTGAGGGACTGTTTGCGCTTTTACGCACGGTGGTGAAGTGGTGCACATGACTCGTGCTACGGACGGACGGACGGACAGACAGCCACGTATCCAGGGGCGATTCTAGGATCAGAGGTTTAGGGGTGCTGAGCACCCAGAGAGCTGCCCGGCCAGGCAAGATAAATTTCAGTGTTTTGTACATTTTAATGCAATTTCATTCCCACATTTGTGAAAGAAAAACACTTTTTGGGAAAGTCTGTGACTAAACCATCAGATTTGATAAAGGTTATTTAAATGCTGAGCCACAGCAAAAGAGGAATGGATTGGAATCATAAAAGAAACATATCGTAACCCTAATTTCTGGGGAAAGACAACTCATTTTGATACAGCAGCTCCTCAACATACACATAAACAGTATGTATGTTTCTGGAGTAAACCAGCCCCCTATAGTGAGTACCAAAAATACCAAAAATGGACCTTGGGCTTATTTTTTTCTGTAGTTTTGTTGTTAAAATATTACGTTTCAACCAAGTACTGTATGGTTTTGACACTTTTCTAGCTTGTTAAAAAGGACATACAGTAAAAAAAAATAAAAAAATAAAAAAAAATCTCTCAAATTTTAGGGGTGCTGGGATTCAATTTAGGGGTGCTTCAGCACCCCCAAAAGTGGGCTAGAAACACCTATGCACGTATCTAAAACAGGTAATACATCTGGCTACATCTTTTCCACATCAAATATCCGTGATCGCCTCGCGCACACAATTCCGTGTCCTCTCACCGCGGATGCTGTGATTTGATGGCCCAGTACTCATTGCTGCCCACTCTTATAAGTAATAATAATAATAATAATAAGTTACTGTGGACCTACAGTACAGGCCAAAAGTTTGGACACACCTTCTCATTCAATGCGTTTTCTTTATTTTCATGACTATTTACATTGTAGATTCTCACTGAAGGCATCAAAACTATGAATGAACACATGTGGAGTTATGTACTTAACAAAAAAAGGTGAAATAACTGAAAACATGTTTTATATTCTAGTTTCTTCAAAATAGCCACCCTTTGCTCTGATTACTGCTTTGCACACTCTTGGCATTCTCTCCATGAGCTTCAAGAGGTAGTCACCTGAAATGGTTTCCACTTCACAGGTGTGCCTTATCAGGGTTAATTAGTGGAATTTCTTGCTTTATCAATGGGGTTGGGACCATCAGTTGTGTTGTGCAGAAGTCAGGTTAATACACAGCCGACAGCCCTATTGGACAACTGTTAAAACTCATATTATGGCAAGAACCAATCAGCTAACTAAAGAAAAACCAGTGGCCATCATTACTTTAAGAAATGAAGGTCAGTCAGTCCAGAAAATTGCAAAAACTTTAAATGTGTCCCCAAGTGGAGTCGCAAAAACCATCAAGCGCTACAACGAAACTGGCACACATGAGGACCGACCCAGGAAAGGAAGACCAAGAGTCACCTCTGCTTCTGAGGATAAGTTCATCCGAGTCACCAGCCTCAGAAATCGCAAGTTAACAGCAGCTCAGATCAGAGACCAGATGAATGCCACACAGAGTTCTAGCAGCAGACCCATCTCTAGAACAACTGTTAAGAGGAGACTGCGCCAATCAGGCCTTCATGGTCAAATAGCTGCTAGGAAACCACTGCTAAGGAGAGGCAACAAGCAGAAGAGATTTGTTTGGGCCAAGAAACACAAGGAATGGACATTAGACCAGTGGAAATCTGTGCTTTGGTCTGATGAGTCCAAATTTGAGATCTTTGGTTCCAACCGCCGTGTCTTTGTGAGACGCAGAAAAGGTGAACGGATGGATTCCACATGCCTGGTTCCCACTGTGAAGCATGGAGGAGGAGGTGTGATGGTGTGGGGGTGTTTTGCTGGTGACACTGTTGGGGATTTATTCAAAATTGAAGGCACACTGAACCAGCATGGCTACTACAGCATCCTGCAGCGACATGCCATCCCATCCGGTTTGCGTTTAGTTGGACGATCATTTATTTTTCAACAGGACAATGACCCCAAACACACCTCCAGGCTGTGTAAGGGCTATTTGACCAAGAAGGAGAGTGATGGAGTGCTGCGGCAGATGACCTGGCCTCCACAGTCACCGGACCTGAACCCAATCCAGATGGTTTGGGGTGAGCTGGACCGCAGAGTGAAGGCAAAGGGGCCAACAAGTGCTAAACACCTCTGGGAACTCCTTCAAGACTGTTGGAAAACCATTTCAGGTGACTACCTCTTGAAGCTCATGGAGAGAATGCCAAGAGTGTGCAAAGCAGTAATCAGAGCAAAGGGTGGCTATTTTGAAGAAACTAGAATATAAAACATGTTTTCAGTTATTTCACCTTTTTTTGTTAAGTACATAACTCCACATGTGTTCATTCATAGTTTTGATGCCTTCAGTGAGAATCTACAATGTAAATAGTCATGAAAATAAAGAAAACGCATTGAATGAGAAGGCGTGTCCAAACTTTTGGCCTGTACTGTATATGCCATGCCTTTTAATAAAATTACCAGAGGAGTTCGCTGAAAAACAGGTAATGTCAGCCTGAATTACTCACGTGTGTCTTCGGTGAAAATCGCTGACATGCATGGGAAATACAGCTTCTACAGGCTCGCCATAGCTTACTGTCAGGACTCAGGGACCAGAATTCGGGATGGCGGACCGTTGGAATGGCGATATTTCGGTGTGGCGGCCTGTAACTGTTGCTTAAATGGCCCGTTCGGTTGGTATTCGGATAACTGGGGCTTTACTGGTATAATGCAATAGCACCACCCAGCAGTGAAACCCGTGTACACGAAAAAAAATGACCCACTCTAAATGTTTAGAGATTTTTGTACACAAACTCACCCCTACATTATACAGTATTTTTGCACAAAAAAAATACTGGACAGGAACTGTAACCAAATAACAGCCTGGTGCAGGTCGGTGTAAAAAAAATAAAAGCCTTGAGCAAATAGCCGCCTGGTTCTTTTAAACGTCTGGGGTCAAAATCGATTTTGTGAAATAAACGCCCGGGCTACTATTTGGAAAAATACGGTAATTGAAACCACAAAATATCTCCATACTCCTCGTCCATAGTGACATTTGAATCTGGGGCGCCATCAGCCTCCATTAGGTGGAGTTGTGTTGCTACCTCCTCTCCCCTCGGATCTCTGCAAGTGTTGTGAGGACTCTAAAACTTCACCTGAGCCTCCATCGGCATATGGGTGAGTAGATAATGGCTAGATTTTCATTTTTGGTTGCACTATCCCTTTAACCCCTGAGGTCTTAGAACACAGCTTGACCATCTTTTCCAATTTGTTCTTATTTTTGAGACTGAGATGGCCGAGCCAACAAATGACATTAAAAGAAAGAACAGATTCAATAAATTAATTTCTACCTGTGGCAGTGTGTTATTTACCTAAGTTGGCTGATGCTATGCTAGCTTTATGTGCACACAGGGCAGCAAAATGTGATGTTAAAATGGGGCTCAGACATTGATCAGAAGCATAAATATTTTAAAGACCAAATACAAATTTTAGATGACGTTCAGTTGAGGTGCTTTCAAGCAGACACACAAGCCTGTGAGCAACTGTATATTTGGCATCAGTTTGTTCCAGGTCTACCTGTTTACACTGAATTAAATATTTACACTCCACTACATCAAATGAAAACATGTCTCATGTATCATTTCATACTAACTTCCCCAAATTCAGACATACCTAAAGAAAGTAAAAGCCAAAGAATCCCTCACAACCACCTTCCCTGCACCCATTCAACTGAAAGCAACTAAACTTCTCAGTGAGTCCTTTTAGTCGTACCTCCAGGGGATTGCACGTTGCCCTGGCAACAAATAAAAGTGGAGTGCAATCAATTAAGCTTTAATATGCAGAGAATGAAGTGAAATGTGCAGAACATAATGCTCAAGAAATCAATGTGTCTATATATATACACAGAGGGTTTTTAAGGTGCACGCTTGCAGGACACACAGACGTCCTCCTCTGGTTTCTAAACCGGAGCCTGGATGCATCTGTTTGCAAACAAATCTAAAAATCAATGGAGGAGGCCTTGACTGAGGAGAGACGAAAGCCTCACTACGGATGACTGAGTAATAACACACAGCGCGCACACACACTATGCCTGGAAACACTAAGTGAAAATGCACAAACCCACACACATATAAAAGCTAGCGAAACAGAAACACAACAAATAAATCCACACCTGTTCAGTGCAGGTGGTGCAATTTGTTTTGTTTGTGTGAGCGCGGAGAATTCTTGCCTTGGTGTGCGCTCGGTCCAGCCCTCGACTACGAATCATCCGAATTATCCAAAAAGCATCAAAGCTTATCTTTTCAATTCAACTCAATTCCAATTTGAAGAGATGCAGAGCAGCAAAGTGCTCTTCAGAGAACAAAACAAACCAATAAAAACAAGCACATCCCAAACCTGAGGACACACAGACGGAGCCTGTGTGTGTGTGGGTGTGTTTGTGCTGGGGATGTAACAATTACCGATATTACGGTAAATCTCGGTTCATTTTTACACGGTAAGAATTACCGTTTATGTTTAAATTAATTGCATTATCTCACTGCGTGAATGCGTAGCATGTGTAAACACAAAATGAAAACATGGCAGAAGGTGGTGATAGCGGCACTCAGGACATCCCCCCCCCCCCCCCCCCCCAACTAAACGCACAAAGTCTGAGGTCTGGGCGTACTTTGGGTTTCTGAAGAATGCCGAGGGACAGCTGGTGGAGGACAACTATCCTGTGTGCAGAACATGCACAAAGAAAGTTGCTGCCAAGGGTAGCAACACTACAAACCTGCTGGCTCATCTCCGTGACCGCCATCCACAGCTTTACAGCCAATGCAAGTTATGCTATGCAAACGTCAGTTATTGTGTGAGGGACTTGGGTTTTACTAAGATTGTCATAATGTGTAACTCTCGACGTATGTGGGACATTTGAGCCGTATCTGTCCTCCTAAACGGCGACTAGGTTTTCCGTTTTCGTTTAAGACACTTAGGAGCTAATACTAGCTGAGTAGCTAATAGCCGTATTAGCAGCTATGTTGCTAAGTGTTTCAAAACGAAACAGAGCTGAAAACACTGAGTGGAGCCGACAGAATATAAACCGACGTAACGTAGCGCTAATTGAGATCAACTATGATTGAATCACTGATTATGGTTATTGTATGGCGAGCTAGAATCGATATAGACGGCCAGTTATGCTTTCTCGACATAAGCTCAAGGAAACAACATAAAACGCTGCCGTGTTAACCTTTGACCGAGACCATGCACTCCTTTTCTCATACATGTAATCCTCTGACTCACATGCACACTTCTAATGTGTGAATTTTTCTGTGTAGTGATGACCATTGCCCTTAGGGTTTTTTTGGTTTCTCCTGCACATTTGTGATATCTATTCTATATATTGTATGTCTTTTGTTCTACTCTTGCATTGTTTTGTTTTATATATACGTTTCCTCTCGTGCTAATAAATAAATAATTAATATATAAATTGTTTACATATTTTACTGACTGTTAAAATGCACCGGACAAATAAGCTTTGCTCCTGTAATGTGTTTACATATTTTGTTCATTTAAAATAAATTTTTCTGTTGCTGCCCTTTAATGTGAAAGTTTCATTTTCATATAAGATTTTGGCTGTTAACATTTTAGTATGATAAGGAAGTTACAAGATTTAGTGAAGTTAATTCAATGTATCTATTTTTTTGGACATTTCACAGTGCTTAAAAAATATCGCAATATTATCGTTTACCGTGATAATTTGGTCACTACAATCGAGAAATTTTCCATATCGTTACATCCCTAGTTTGTGCATGCACATGAGTGAGTGACAGCTCCCTTGAGTGTTGCACTGGAGCACGATGTAAATAACAGCCTGCCAGGAAATAAACAAAAGGCAAAAAGTGTGGCCGCAAATAAAAAACAATGCTTTTGTGATCAATAACGTAAACATGTTTACACGCAGATTTGATTCAAGGATGCGTTTTCATTCAAAACTCACCTGTTTGACGTCGTAGGCGAAAAGCGCATACTTCAGATCTGCAGAGAGCGAGTACTTTACCACCTTGAAGGCCACCTAATAAACAAGAAAAATAAGCTGAACCACAGAAGGTCTCCAGACTTTTCTTTACCCCACAATGGCCCCTCAAAGACGTGTATTGACGTAGTTGCACAAACAAACTGATAAAGTTGTGCAAAGCAACATTTAGGTGCTCAGTAACAGAAACTGAAGGCAAGTAGTGTAATGCAATAAAGAAGTAAACGATGAGAGGATTAAGCAGATAAAATAACACACTGGTGAATATTCAAAAATTACTTAGACATAATAAATATTCGGCTAGGTTTACCATGTTTAATATCTTAGTTTGAGTGAGTTAGCATGCTAACATTTGTACTAAACGCAAAGTAAAGCTAAGGCTAATGAGTTTTTGCAGGTAGTTTGGTCAAAATACTCCACCGGGACATCGTTTAGCGTCTGTGTGAGACACACCAGGCTTTCCACCAACTGTATTGTAAACCCATCCGCATCATTATTCGACGCTCAAAGCAACAGTTGGAGTTTAAAGAGCGTGAAAGTCCACTCAGGGCACTAAAACCTGACTTTGTCCCAGGAGTCCCGTGCTCAAGATCAACAGACAACAACACTGATAGAGGTGTTTGTGCCACGAGAAGCCTAAACCGAACTGCCTATCTTAACACTGACCCCTTTTGCGTCAAGATTCAACGCTAAAGGCCATCCCATGCAGCAAGATATGACAAGTAGTGATGTGATCACACTGAAATACATTTGTGGAGTTCTTTTGTTTGTTTTTTGTTTTTTAAACCAAATTTCACTGTAACCCACAGAATCATGATGCATTTACTTGCCCTGTCTTTCTGAATTAATGATAACTAGCCGATACCCATTGAGTACAGCATACTATACCATGACTTAGTCATACCAAACACTGGTCCACAGGGGGAGCCACAGCGATCGGTTGCATTTTAGCCATTTTTAAGCATTTTACTGTTGTTATAGCGCCACCCAGTTGCCAATTAGAGTTAAATTTCTCCAGTCACCTTGAGGCATCCTGTTCTACATATCTACCAAGTTTAGTAAAAATCCATATGGCGGTTAGGCCTGGATAAGAAATGAGCTCTCTAGCGCCCCCATTTTGTTTGATGGGGTCAATAATGGAGGGGTCCCCTCAGATTATGTGTGGTCATATGCCTACAAAGTTGCGTGGTGATGGGTGAAACCCTTGAGATGTTATACACCTTTATGTGATGAGCCACGCCCTCCGCAATATTCATTGCCTTATAGAAGCTCAGTTTTAGTAAGTTTTCCAACTTTTGCCAAGAGGGAACTTTAGATATTGGTCCCTAGATTATGTTCACCCAGTTTCATGCAGATCGCTCAAACTTCCTAGGAAGAGATCCATTTGAAGTGTTTTTCAAAAAATTCAAAATGGCGGAAAATCGTTAAAAGTTATGGGTTCTTTTGACATTTCAATCGGTTGCTATAGCGCCCCCCTTTGGCCAATTGATGTAATATTGCTTCATTCACATCCTCCCATGACCCTCTACCACTGTGCCAAATTTCACATGGATTGACCAAGTCAGTGAGGAGAAAAACGTGGAACACAGACACACAGACAGAGTTTTCGTCATTATATAGTAAGATAATCTTGTTTCCATAATTCTGGGATATCTTTTTAATTTACAAATATATTGATAAATACACAGTTTTGACCCGACACACAGTAAGTATTAGTTAACATATCAATGACACCTGCCACCTGTACAGAAGCTTGTTTTATGTTGTTTAGCTCATATTTAATCTGCTTCCTGTTTTATTTTGTAGGTTCTCTCCTCATGTGTCGTGTCTGGTTTTACTTCCTGTCTTTGTGTGTTTTCCCGCCTGTTTTCTGCCACACCTGTCTCGTTAGTCCTTCCCTGTTCCCTGAGTCTTCCCTTCACACCTGTTCTGTATCAGTCTCGCCTGCTCCACCCTTGTCTTCCTCCTTCAGCTGCGTCTCGTCCTTGTGATTAGTCTTCTGTGCATGTATACCTGTGTGTTTCCCTTTGTCCTGTGTCAGTCTGTGTATCTTATGGTTGGAGATATTTAGTAAAATGAAGGTCATGTGGACAGAATTTCTTTCTTTAAACTAAGACGGCAACCATTTTCATAAATATCTGTATATACATGCAGACAAGTCCTAATACTTCCTGACCTGAAAGAAGGAAGACAGGAGAACCAAGGAGAAAATCTCTGTGTGAACTGATTTATATCTGACAGGTTATGATTGCTCTTTTGTGTCAGCAAACATTGTTCATACTTCCAGCTTTCATCAACATGACAATGACTAGGAACGCAGCCGGCCAAGACTAATCTAGCAACTAAAGGCCATAAAACCACAAGGGAGCTGCAGCGGGTTTTGACATTTCTAAGAGAGGACGCGGTGCACAGAGGACATCTGAGAAATGTTGTTCTGCAGTGACACAATTAGTCAGACCCTCATTCTCAAGTTCTGAGATTCTTGTGGTGCTTTTTTGTGCAATAGAAATTTAAAAAAGTCCATAATTCGGCTAGTTGTGGATCGACTTATGAAAGCTGTGCAGCCAGACAGTGGGATTGTTCAGTTTGGGTGATGCAGCTGGTGTTGTTTGCAATTTTTGGGGGGGTTAAAATCAGATTTCCTAACTATGAGGCCACCTCTGCTTTTTGGTTTCATTTGCATAGTTTGACGAGCTTACAGCAGGGCCAGAAATCCTCATCAAATCCCCTTATGCAACCATTAAAAGCACAGCGATTCCGCTAAATTCCTGCAAAATGAAAAGACCCTCCTGTTTGTCAAAAAGGGTGCTTCACGGGGAGGGCGGGAGGAGAGCAATAACAGGTTTATGATTTCTTTTTACAGTACGAGTGTTATGGAAGAGCCGGATTACAGTGATGCAATTAGCAAACGCCTAAATTTGGCCTGCTATTAATAAACATTCCTGGTTGGATGAAGCATTGAAAGGATAATCAGATTACAGATGCAGCCATTTTGGTTCACATCCGGCTGGTTTTTAGAGACAAGGTGATCAAAAGGCAAATGTGATCATTTCACTGACTGTTCAATGATTTGATTGCGTAATGCGCAAACGCATTTCAAACTGAGGTGAGTTGAGGTGAGGTAGTGGGCTTAAAGCTCAGCGTACACAACCCTCTCAGCAGGATATTATCATATTGAGAATCTGCAGGTAACAGTGATGAGGAAGATCTGTAACTTTAAAACTGGAGGAATCTTCAGAGGAGTCTTCTGTGTACCTAAAATATCGACAATCCTGCACAAAAAAGTTGCAGAAAATCCAAATACTGATCTGTTTTTTATAGCTCTCAGTTGGATGCATAGAGGGCATTTTCTCCTATGAAATAAGAGAAGCAATTTTCGAACACATTTTGATCCACTTTATCTTCAAGGAATACTTCACCCCCAAAATGACAATTTATGTATCAGCCGAAACAGGCAGGCCGGTGGCTATGGATTAAGAGGAAAGACACTGCTCGGGCCTCGAAATACCCCTCACAACAGCAGGGTTCAAGGGAGTAAAAGCAGAGGGGGGGCGCACCTGGGGCGCTAGGAGGTGTTGTGGGTCTATCATCGAAACAGCAGTGAATAAGATAAGCCAAATCAAGCTATTCATCTCCCTGAACCTCTCTTACTTTTCTATCTACCTTAGCTCTTTCCTACTTTTCTATAAATCTAACCGTAACTCTTTGGCTCCAACTTAGAAAGCCCCAGACAGCACTATCACTCCCACTCACAGTCTCAGTATGTGCATTAAGGGATTGAAACATCTCGTCCTAAACTGAGCTGGTAGCCATTACTCACCCCGTGTTACCCTTATGTCTTCATTCATCAAGAATTACCACCATTTTTGGATTCTTTGTACCCCGTGGAGGCGTACAAGAAAGTTTTCTTCTTGAATCAAGTGTTCCTTTAAACTGACTGAATATATGGCTGTCACTCCAAATGGGTATGTATTTAATTTTTGCATTCATGTGCTATGGAAGCAGAAATGCAACCCCACACGTGTCAGCTTAAATTAAAAGAATAATAACAGAAAAATAACAGCAGCTAAAACAGCTTAAAAATAGGGGGAAAATACATACAAACGTGCTGTTGGTCAGAATGACTTCCGTCTCGTTGGAGTCAAAGTTGAACTTGATCACGTGACCGTCGCGGTTCCTGTACACCACCTCTGAATCTGAGAGAGCAAACACACAAACATTCATGGCAGCAGATAAACACAAACAGCAGCATGAAGAAGAACTGAACTGACCTGTGAAAAATATAAAAGCAAAGGTGAAGTAAGATGCAGAATGAGATTTCTGTGACACTGCAGAGAGCTGAACCGCAACAGGTGGAGGTGAAGCTAAACCACAGGAACCTATTTACAAATAAAATCATGCAATCAATACGCACACATGTGAGGACGTTAACTTCTGCTCCTGTTGAAGTTAAGTGCATTCATGTTACACGTTAGAATCTGGTCAAACGAGCACATATGTGACCTAAAAATGTCAAAGTAATTTGAATTAGGTTGTAGAGATGAAATACATTTGCACGGTACTTTCACACTGAGTTAATTTTATGGACTTTGTAAACACTAAACTATTGCTTGACAGAGTCGAAACTGAAGGGAGCTAGTACAAAATGGAAGAAGATTATACAGGATAAATTTTGGCATGCACTTTTCGATTTTATGTTGTGACAACGCTGTGGTTAGGTTTAGGGGGGAAAAAATCAGTTAGGGTTTGGCAAACATGGCTTTAAATATCTGGTTTGTTGACACACTGAAAATGTCCCAAACTCTTGGTAAACAGGCTAGGGTTACCCCCCTTTGTTGCTATACACATGACTGGAAATGTCCCAACCTCTGGTTTAAAAAATACTCACTTTAGTTGGTATAAACATAGCTGAAAATATCCTGACTTCTCATTAAAAATACACACTTTTGTAGCTACAAACAGGGGAAATGTCCTGACCTCTTGTTAAAATTACGTGCTTCTGGTGCTACAAACATGGCTGGATATGTCCCAAACTCATGTTAAAAGTATCTGCTTTTGATGCTACAATCAAAGCTGGAAATGTCCCGACCTCTCGTTAAAATTACGTGCTTCTGGTGCTACAAATATGGCTGGATATGTCCCAAACTCGTGTTAAAAGTATCTGCTTTTGATGCTACAATCACAGCTGGAAATGTCCCGATCTCTCGTTAAAATTACGTGCTTCTGGTGCTACAAATATGGCTGGATATGTCCCAAACTCGTGTTAAAAGTATCTGCTTTTGATGCTACAATCAAAGCTGGAAATGTCCCGACCTCTCGTTAAAATTACGTGCTTCTGGTGCTACAAACATGTCTGGATATGTCCCAAACTCATGTTAAAAGTATCTGCTTTTGATGCTACAATCACAGCTGGAAATGTCCCGACCTCTCGTTAAAATGATGTGTTTCTGGTGCTACAAACATGGCTGGATATGTCCCAAACTCATGTTAAAAGTATCTGCTTTTGATGCTACAATCACAGCTGGAAATGTCCCAACCTCTCGTTAAAATGATGTGTTTCTGGTGCTACAAACATGGCTGGATACGTCCCAAACTCATGTTAAAAGTATCTGCTTTTGATGCTACAATCACAGCTGGAAATGTCCCAACTTCTCGTTAAAATGACGGGCCTCTGGTGCTACAAATATGGCTGGATATGTCCCAAACTCATGTTAAAAGTATCCGCTTTTGATACAGCAATCGCAGCTGGAAATGTCCCGACCTCTTGTTAAAAATGATGTGCTTCTTGTGCTACAAATATGGCTGGATATGTCCCAAACTCATGTTAAAAGTATCTGCTTTTGATGCTACAATCACAGCTGGAAATGTCCCAACCTCTCGTTAAAATGACGTGCCTCTGGTGCTACAAATATGACTGGATATGTCCCAAACTCAGGTTAAAAGTATCTGCTTTTGATGCTACAGTCAAAGCTGGAAATGTCCCGACCTCTCGTTAAAATGACGCGCCTCTGGTGCTACAAATATGGCTGGATATGTCCCAAACTTTTGTCAGAAAGTACGTGCTTTAGTCTGTAGAAAGGCAGCTGGAAATGTCCCAGCTGTGTTTTTACCTGCTTTTGTAGCTACAAACATGGTCAAAAAATGTCCAAACCTGTCATTAAAAATATGCCTGCTTTTGTAGCTATAAACATGACTGGAAATGTCCCGACCTCTCGTCAAAATTATGTGCTTCTGGTGCTACAAACATGGCTGGATATGTCCCAAACTTCTGTTAAAAAATACCAGCTGTGATGCTACAAACATGGCTGGAAATATCCCAAAATTTTATCACAGAATACTTGCTTTTCTCAGTAGAAACACAGTAGGAAATGTCCCAACCCTTCATTAAAAAGCAGCTATATATGCCCCGACCTTGATTAAAAACATCACTTTTGTTGGTCACTTGACAGCCATCTCACCAGCATCCTCTCCACCTGACTAGAAGCTCACCCCATACAGTATCCTGCACTAAATATGCCCAGAAATGTCTCTGCAACAATAGTCTGTTGAAAACAAAGGTCAACGTAATCAGTTAATTATCTGCTCGTCTAATTAGGCAGAAAGTGTGAAAACACCCGTGTGTGGCCATAATGTGCCCTGCTGATGGTAAATAAATCCATGTAACAGTTTTTCATTGTTTTTAAATGACTAAACTGCCACTAATGCATCGATTCACATGTTGAACAGGAGCAAGAAATGTGGCGTTTTCAATATCTACAGTATCTCCCAGTGGCCTCTGGAGACTTGATTAGCTAAATGTGTAAATTGAAAATGACATCAATCAGCAGGAGAGGTCAGGCATATGATAATTAATGCTACTCCTGTGGGTATTATCCTTCTTATCTAGCAAATAAAAAAAAAAAAAAAACAGGAAGCAGCTGCAGAAGAAGAAAAAGACTGCGCTCCTCTCTGATTTCCATCACACTGGGGATTCAGTTTAATTCGCCGACGCTCTGAACTGTCTGTCCACTGGGAACATTTGTAATTCACAGCAACACACAAAAAGCCATGCAAGCGGCCATGTAACCACACACACACATTCTGTCCTGGATTCCTCTTATCGTACCGAGGTCAAAGCTGCAACTTCCAAACCTGCTGTCACATTAATTCACCTCGTGTCTGAGATCCTGCAGAACAACAAAGAGGCTGCTGCTTCATGTACGTGTACGTTTTTGTGTGTTTTAGACCTGTTGATGCCAAATTAAAGAGAAACTAAAATTCTAAACGTCCAGCACGAGACACAAGCATGAACTTGACACTGACTTACACATGTATGCATGCATATTTGATCAAGGTCTACATTTTTAATGTCATTCATAAGATGTAAAGCTGTGCACAATATAGGTCTCTGAAGAAAAAGCACAGCTGCAGATAATAAAATGAAAGATGACTTTCTTAATTTTATACATGGATTTCCTTTACACTGCAAAAAATGTCATAGAGATGGCAGAATATTTATTTTCTGTACAAATATTTCTATCTATATGTACATACCAAAGGAACCAGTGGTCTCTTTCTTTTGCCAAAGTAAAATGTTGGCGTTTTAGGTTTGTGCAAATCACAATGTTACATTTGCAAGTTTCATACGTGTCATATCAACATTTCTGAAGTGATGTCGTATATGACCTGACTAATAGGGGTGTAAATCACCAGCTTCATCCCGATACGATATTATATCGATTTGTTTGGATGACGATACGATGTTGTCACAAATGTCACAAAGTCTGTCACGATACGATTTTGATTCGATTCAATTCAGGAGCCTGCGATCGATATGACGTGATATCATATGCCCATCTAACACAATCATTTACATCAGCTCACAAAAACAACTAGAATATGATTTGACCATTTTATTTCTGAGCTCTGTTTGTTGTTTGAGCGGAGGCGCGCTTGCCCAGAAATGGTGACACAGACGTGACATGTGAATTTCAAAATAAATGTGTATCTTTAAGATGACGATATGGATCGATGTTTTCATTTTGCATCGATATAATCAGATCGTTAATCAATGAATCGATGTATCGATGTGGATCAGTGTATAGCTACACCCCTACTGACTATGTCATTGGGAAGTGGAGGAGATGGTGGATGGTGAAACACCTGACAAGCTGCAGACCACAGACAACTGAGACATCACTGCATTTCCTGTCAGGGTCGTGGCTGGAAAAGCATTTGCTTTTACCAAGACATCGCTGCATTTCCTGCCAGGATAGTGGCTGGAAAAGCGGTTGCTTTTACCAAGACATCACTGCATTTCCTGCCAGGATAGTGGCTGGAAAAGCGGTTGCTTTTACCAAGACATCACTGCATTTCCTGTCAGGATAGTGGCTGGAAAAGCATTTGCTTTTACCGAGACATCACTGCATTTCCTGTCAGGGTCGTGGCTGGAAAAGCATTTGCTTTTACCGAGACGTCACTGCATTTCCTGTCAGGGTCGTGGCTGGAAAAGCGGTTGCTTTTACCGAGACATCACTGCATTTCCTGCCAGGATAGTGGCTGGAAAAGCGGTTGCTTTTTACCGAGACATCACTGCATTTCCTGCCAGGATAGTGGCTGGAAAAGCGGTTGCTTTTACCAAGACATCACTGCATTTCCTGTCAGGATAGTGGCTGGAAAAGCATTTGCTTTTACCAAGACATCACTGCATTTCCTGTCAGGGTCGTGGCTGGAAAAGCAGTTGCTTTTACCAAGACATCACTGCATTTCCTGCCAGGATAGTGGCGGGAAAAGCAGTTGGTTTTTATCGAGACATTGCTACATTTCCTGCTGAGTTACTGGCATGAAAATTGTTTGTTTTTTACTGAGACATCACTGCATTTCCTGCGGGGACAGTGGCCAGAAAAATGGTTATATTTCCTGCCAGGATAGTATCATAAAAGCAGTTGCTTCTACAAAGACATCACTGCATTTCCTGTCGGGATAGTGGCCCAAAAGCGGCCATTTCTACCATGACATTTTCTGCCAAGGTAGTGGCAGAAAGAGTGGTTGTTTTTACAGAGATATTGTTACATTTCACTGCATTTCCTGCCAGGACAGTTCCCAAAAAGCATTTTTTATTTTTTTTACCTACACATTGCTGCATTTCTTGGCAGGATTGTGCCCCCTAAAACTAGTATTTCAGTCACCTATAACAAAGTGTTTTTTGTGCGTAAACCTAACCACACATTAACCCTTTGAAACTGAATTGGCTTAATTTTTTTTTTTTTTTTTTTTTCCAAAAACATGGTATGAAGGCATTGAGAAATGTATGAATTGGCCCAAATTAGCAAGATATTAAAACATTGTGACTCTAGTAACTCTAGTAACTAAGAAAATACCCAAATTGAGCCAAAAAGGAAAAGCAGAAAAAAAAGAAAATTACGTGGAAAATAAGTAAAAAAGAAAAGTAAAAAACACACTTTTAAATAGATATTTTTAAATATATTTAATTTTTTTTTATCATTTTCTAATAACACTTTTCTAACTATGCTCATTGCCTTTTCCCCGAGTTTTCTAGAGAAGTCACAACAATTTTTTTTGCTTAAATGTTTAGTCATCTGAACACAGTACAAGAAAAGAGATGTTGATCCAGGTTTCAGTGTATCCACTACATAACAACGTTTGAAGAGCGTGTGTTTATTGCTGTTTTAGTTCATGTGTTGCAGAAATATTAAAACCCACAATGACAGAAGAAAATAAACTGTAAGAGAAATAGATGCTGCTGAGAGGGCTTGTGAAGGCAAACAGGATTTCTTTCAATGTTTGATTTGATTTAACAATTCTGGTGCATCTGCTTTACTTCCAAGCTCTTTCTGCAAGTATGCAATGTTTGACTTTAAATCACCGACTGTTTCGAATTCTGAGCGTCCTCATCAAACTGAACCAGGAGCAGCTGCGTCTCCATTCCCTCCCCACCAACCTCCTGAAACTCATTTGGAGTGAATTTGTGGCTGATTGCAGGGGAGGAAATCACTCGCTGCTGCATTAGAGCACGCAGCTTTCAGGCTTTAAATGTGCATTAATAAAGGAGTGCTAAAAAGTAAAATGTTGATGTCAGAGCATGAAGGTGAGGTTCATGTGAAGGATGCATCAGACTAAAATAAAACATGGAGCAACTTTACACTGGCACAGACAGCAATATTTGGCAATTCCTTTTCATTTATTTTGATGTTTTGAAAAGTCACAAAATGTCTTGAGCTGATTTTTTTTAAATGATCCTGATGATTAACATTCCCAACACCGAGAAGCTCAATGAAAACTAACTGGAATCCCCTGTGTATCACTAATAGAGTAGCTGAAGAGAGGACTCTCCTCTCGGTATTTATGCTTCTCCGCATATTTTACATAACATGATAAGTAATGCATTATTCATGTTGTTTCACTCATATGGGTCACGGCTGAAGATGTAGCCTATTGTTTGCGCAAACCTCATTAGCAATCATGTATGACGAGCCAAGCAGCGTGAAGCACTCATCCATAACACGCTCTGATGGGACACACACACACATATACACACACACACAATCTTCCTCTCTTATGTAAGCACGTGGATGCTGTCTTCGACTTAATCTGATGTAAACAAGCTCTGCTTCACATTAACGATACCTTAAAGACACACATGAATAATTCATTGAAACAGTGACCCTGTGAATATACAGCGCACAGGAATGTCAACATTAATAATGAGTAATGAAACCAAATCGAGTGAAAGGTGATTACATGGGTCACAAATCAGTGTGGCATACATAATGCTGATGATGATGCAAGAAAATCAGAGCAAAATAAAATACCCATAATACTGCTTCCTGAGTCAACACAGCGAGACATATTGTTATGTTTGTTGACAAAATAACTCTGCTTAGTTAAGCTAACCAGCTGCTGGTGATGGCTGCAGATGTACCCATAGACTGAGTAAAACAATGGACATACCAGGAAGTCACTGGACTCTGATTTTAAAGCCTCCAATAAAGGTCTGGAGTGACCATATTTGGATGAGAGGGTGGAGCTCTTGAGAGCCACCTTGGGTCGGAGGCGAGTCGGCAGATAGTCTGTCACGACGAGTCCTCGTGTGTGAACAAGCCTACGAGCAAGTCGCCCCCTCGTCTGTGACTGGGACTGGATATCTGGCATGCTAGAAAACTGGAGAAGTCTGACACGACTGACAAAGAGCATCAGCCAATGAGAGGCGGGATACGTCCCACGTCAGCACGCAGGAGGACGGAAGAATGTGAGGAGGACAAGCCGGCAAGCACCAACAACGGCGGCGTCCACAGGATCATGGGGAGTGCGTTGTGTTTGGACCCAGAATCTTTACGATGTGTCGTCTCCAAGTTTGGTGATGTCACCGGTGGAGAAATCTTGTGGTGTGCACACACAGATTGTAACGCAGTTGGCGAGACTCCCGCTGACAGAAACACACATCACCAGATATGAACACTCAAAAGACTACGATACGATTACGACGCAAATGCTTAGGCTTAACCCTAAGGCGAGCAGCTTGTTGATGTGCTTGGTTAGCTCAGTCCATTTACAGTCAGTGTAGTTAACTGTACAGTACTAATGTTAATGCTAGTTTTCTTCTGCAAAAAAGAGGCTTAAAACCGTTAAAAATCGGAAAAACTGAACACCCGACCCGACCCTGAAAACACACTGATACAGCGCCAGCTGTAGTCTTCACTCTGTGAATCTGGGGTTACGTCATGGTCATGTTAGCAACCAACACTTTAGCCGTGGTAGCGTCGTGTCAACGGACAGCACCCACCTGTCACTCAGTGTGTTCCTGCCCTTCATTTTGCAGATCTTGCATATCATTTAAACATGTGAGTTCTACAAAATAACCCGCCGTACATTTGTCATGGAATAAAATTAGCTATAGGGACTAAAACTTTTTTTGCACCAGCTCTGTAAACATATAGTAAGCAGGACATTTTAGCATGAGGAACAAGAGGAACTGCAGTTTTCGGCACTTCAGCGTCAGCTTTAAATTCAGCCCTGGACCTTGCTGCTGTATTAACCAAATACACACTTGTATGAGACTTGTATCGATCTTTTCATTGAACTCTTAGCAAGAAAGTGAACAGAATTTCAAACTGTAAACAAAATCTGAAATTCAAACACATGTTCTATATCTTTGAGAAAATATAAATACTCGGGATCTGATCCGTCTCATTTATCAGCATTCATCCCTCATCTGTGTTTGTGCTAAGTTTAAAGAACGTGCAGTGTGCAGTCAAGAAGAGATTTGGCGGCTGATTGATTGTTTTGCTTTGCTTTCCTGACGGCTTTGGGAATATTGTCTCGATATTATTCAGCCCTTGTTTTAACTCAAGGCGCCACAATCTCACATCCTAATTATTTCTTATATTTTTGTAGTTTTTTAAAAAAGTATATGGCTGTGATTTTGACATCCTGAGGATCACCTGCCTCTCTCCTCTGCGAGCGCCTCTTGTGCTGTTAAATTAGGGATGAGCAGCGATTGAAGCCTGACGCGGATGTGAGAGGAGAGAGGAGGAAATGAGCTGGAGGTTGTCAAGGAAGCAATTTCTATTACGGACATGTTTGAATTACGCCGACAACACCTCCAGGAGGCCCGGCAGTAAATCCAACCCCCAGACCATGTTCATCTACTCGGGCTCTCATCGCAGCCCGTGTAGGGTTGATTTACACCACACAACATGTCAGCTGGTAATTTCCCAACTTCATCATCGATCTCAATAAAACGGCTAATAATGGGACGGCTGACCCTGTTGGGTTGAAAAATTTATTATTGTGGCACAAAACAAGTTACGACTCATCCTCCCAGGTAATGTAATACACACCTCAGCTAACAGCTACACAGTCAATCTGTCACTTCATGACTAATCTATCTGGTCTGATTGATCGTGTATCTCATGTGCACACTAACTATATATCAAATAAAGGTGTGGACACACATTCTTTATGTGGCTGATCCCACTCTCATGTCTGTACATCAATGCAATGTAAAGCCACCAGCAGCAGTCCTTTAGTTTAATGGATAGGACAGCTAAGTGTGTGAAGGGCCCAGTGGTTGCTGGGATTTTCTAGACATGACTTGACATTATCTTACTATATAATGACGAAAACTGTGTGTGTGTGTGTGTGTGTGTTCCACGTTTTTCTCCTCACTGACTTGGTCAATCCATGTGAAATTTGGCACAGTGGTAGAGGGTCATGGGAGGATGTGAATGAAGCAATATTGCATCAGTTGGCCAAAGGGGGGCGCTATAGCAACCGATTGAAATTGCAAACTTTGAATGGGCATATCTCATGCCCCGTATGTCGTAGAGACATGAAACTTTGCACAGAGATGCCTCTCCTCATGAGGAACACATTTGCCTCAAGAACCCATAACTTCTGCTTATATAGCTTTTCCACCATTTTGAATTTTTTGAAAAACACTTCAAATGGATCTCTTCCTAGGAAGTTTGAGCGATCTGCATGAAACTGGGTGAACATAATCTAGGGACCAATATCTAAAGTTCCCTCTTGGCAAAAGTTGGAAAACTTACTAAAACTGAGCTTCTATAAGGCAATGAATATTGCGGAGGGCGTGGCTCATCACATAAAGGTGTATAACATCTCAAGGGTTTCACCCATCACCACGCAACTTTGTAGGCATATGACCACACATAATCTGAGGGGACCCCTCCATTATTGACCCCATCAAACAAAATGGGGGCGCTAGAGAGCTCATTTCTTATCTAGGCCTAACCGCCATATGGATTTTTACTAAACTTGGTAGATATGTAGAACAGGACGCCTCAAGGTGCCTGGAGAAATTTAACTCTAATTGGCAACTGGGTGGCGCTATAACAACAGAAAAATGCTTCAAAATGGCTAAAATGTGACCGATCGCTGTGGCTCCCCCTGTGGACCAATGTTTGGTATGACTAAGTCATGGTATGGTATGCTGTACTCAGTGGGTATGGGGACTTGTCTTATTAATTTTGAAGCTGATGCGGATGAAATATCTGGCTCTTTAGCTGATGAATACTCGGCTATGTTCACCAGCTAGTTTCTATCTGCTGGTGCTCAGTAGGAAATATACAGTTGCTTTTCAGAGCATTTTTTGCGGGAAACAGCTGCCAGTTGTGGGCTGAAACACCAAAACAATTGGCTCAAAGATGCTAAAAATGCGTCATAAAAATTCTTTGTGGGGTCATGCAAATAGTCATGTGACCCATTGGTTAAATAAATATGTTGTTTATAGTTGTTTTAAATGACACGAGCTAAAACTGCTCAAGACTGAAACGGATTCATTTGTGATCTATTGTTCAGATCCAACGTGTCCCCGCTTTTAGGGAGTGAAATAAGGTCCTCACAAGCACACTTACACCTAAATCTGTGTGTGTGTGTGTGTGTGTGTGTGTGTGTGTGTGTGTGTCTGTGTGTGTGTGATGTCCCCACCAGAGCCCATAATGAGAAGCCACAGGCCACAGGACTAGTCATTAGTATTATCTCCCTGTGGAAGCGAAGGACACGGCAGGCAGTGGATCTCTGTTTCATATCCAGAGCAGGAGGGCCATATCTCACTGTCTCCCTCCACCTCTGTCCTTCTGTCACTCCCTGCAAGTCTCCAGGAAGGCGTTGTGGATATATTTAGTCATCTGCTTCCCTGAGTTTACCATTAAAGCTACAATTTAGCCGTCGTGTTGTCAACAAACCTTCTCTCTGCTCGGCTCCTCCAGCTATAGCTGCTATTTTCTTTCTCTTTCCTCCTTAATCTCCTTTTTCCCCCTTCTCCAAGACGCAAACACAATCTGTCACGCTGTCAAGGCGCCAGTTAAACAACACGGATATTTGAGATTCTCCACATTTGCACTTGAATACGAGAACATGTGGAGGAATGGCGCTCTGTGCATGGTGACAAAATAAATCCCTCGGTCACAGATCGAGGCTGTAACACCTCCGTCTTATGTAACATGTGAATGAAATGTAATGAGGAGGTGTTGGCGATGTGGCCCGGAGGAAGACTGGGGAGGAAGGTCAGAGAACTCAAGTGGAAGAAACATTTCCCCTGCTGTGAGGGGAAGAAATGTTGGGCAGCTGAGAATTTACTGCTGTTATTACATCTATCTGAAGCCTTTGCTCAAAGTGAAGAGAATGTGATGCCGTTACAGCCGCTGTGCAAATGTCCTCCTCCAAAATATGACGCAGTCAGAGTCAACAAAACTGCCTGTTTAGGTTTAGAAAAAAAGGTAAATAAATATTGTTAAAGAATTCCAGAGAACAGACGTGTACAGCTCGGCACTCCTCCTCTTCATGCAGTGCAGCCCCAAACTGCACGTCAGTTTAGTTTAATTTAATTATCAGACACAACGTGGGAGACATTGAACATTATTTCAAGCTGAGTTTTGGTTGAAAAAGACACGTGCGAGTAGGAAAGTTATTTGTTCGGCATCTGTCTTTGCTCGCACTAGGCAGCTGGTGAGCAAGAATCTGGCAGAGTCGAAGGTAGACACTGTCATTACTGTGGCTGTCCGTGAAGGCAGATCGGGGGGTGACGTGATGCTGCTCTGCAGGGCACTTGATTTGTGTGCAGCTGACACAAGGTAAGGTTAAAGGAAATGACCACTTTAGAATGAAAACACAGACAGTACTTACTGACCCTCATGCCTGCAAGAAGTCCAGTGTAGCTTTTGAATCCACAAACCTCGTTCGGGGTATCGGAGGATAACAGCTAGCCGGATTTTTCCATACACTTGAAGTGCATGGAACCCACATTTTGAAAATCTAATAAAACTCTGCTAATGCATTTCAAAAACATCAGAACGGCTCGTCCGTCGTAATCCAAGTGCCCTGAAGCCTCGGCATGCAAAACTGACTTGAAAAGACGTAATTTACTCCACTTTTATAGCATCATTTCTCACCGTGGTCAGTTAGCGAGAACTAGCACCACCACTAGCCATCAGCTAGTCTCGCGTGAGTTGCCATGTAAACACAGCACTCCTGCAGGGCGTGCTAACTGACCACGGTTTAAATTCAAATGCAGTTGTTGGGCATACATTCTCGGAACCCATCGGCTGTATTCAGCGTCTGACTTCCGGCAGACGGCGATACAGCCTCTGGGGGCAGACCCCCGATTTTTTGGCATTCCAGTTTGATTTGGGTGGAGGAGGTGAATTTCCGTTTCCGACTTCCGTTTATAAATAAGTAAAAATGCTGAACCATTGCAATGGATTCAGAGTTTGCAGTGACGCCAATTATGTTCCGTCTCGTTAGTTCACCGCACGGAGCGTTTAACCTGGCAACAACTGCAGCCGGCTCAAACGTGATTGGTCAATATCACGCGGACTACAAACAGCCTACAACTGGAAACCAGGGCTCTTCTGCTCTTCTTCCGGAGGCAAGATCTCCGGGGTTTGCCTACAGACTCTACATTCACTGAATGTAGAGTCTGTATATAGAGACTATTGGGCATACAACACACTTTTCTTTGGGATTTAATGCCATGGACCAATTTTAAAAACTAAAATATAAACTTATTAAAAGACATGGACAAAAATATGTCTTGCAAAAAGGGCGCTCATCAAGACAGAAGGCAAAAAGGCAGAGAGATGGAGGGATCAAACAAACACACGACTTTGACCAAGGAGACCTCTACTCATGGCCTATGTGAGACCAAAAGTCAACGTTAACGTTATTTTAACTACACAATATAGGATGTCACGTGACGTGTGTGACACACATGACACATTACAAATCAGCTGTTCGTATTATACAGTATTTGATGTGCACCTGCTAATGTGCGCTCTCATCTTTTTTTCTTTTTTAACTTCATATGTATAGCTGTTTCATCAAAACGAATATTTTTTCAAAAATAATACATCCACAGAACGTCTAGAAAGGTGTAGAATTAAATTCTATATTTTCCTGAAAAAAATAATTACAGTAGAGAAATAATTGTGTTAGAAATTTTTACGGGCCCATAATATGTCAATATTATGATTTGTTTAGGTGGCAACCTGCAGAATTGAAGAATGGAGCGAGAGCGGGAAGTATGAAACCTATATCTATCCCCTTTAAGATCCAGTCGTTCGGGAGGTTTTCACCAGGAGCTGAAATATCCGCTCTTGGATCCTGGAGGGGCTAAATACAGTGGCCAATGTGAACATGTGATATCCCTATCTGGAGCCAGTGTTTGGTTTGTCCATTCCGGGCTAATGTAGAAACATGGAGGTGCATAACAAGGACCCACTCCCTGTGTAGATATAAACAGATCATCCTAAGATAATAAATCATAATCATTTTTCAGGTGTTTAAACACTTAAGAAAACATACTTATTATGTTTAATTTCTGCCAATATGTCCCTCTAAATCCTACACACTGGACCTTTAAATATGTCGCTTAAAACAGAAATCCATGTAGAATTATGATCTTTGCAAAATATATTTGCTGACATTTAATTTGTTGACATTTGGTGACAGGGTTGCTGAACATATTTTGGTCGGAGAGTGACTAAACCCAATAAAGTGCATCCAAAAAGTGCCTGTACACGAGGTGCAAGCATGTATTTAATATGCTTATTTAACATAAATAGTGTTCTCTGACAAATAAAAATTACATATTAATGGGAGGGAAAGTTGCAGAATCACACATAAGAAAATGGATGCAGTTTATGGTGCATGAATACGCAGGTTAATCCACGTCCCGCTGCTCTAATGCAGCACTCTAACTGCTCCAGCTTCCAGTAAAAAATTTAAGGTTGATTAGGAGATTTTATTGGGTACATTTTATGCATGCTGTGGATTTGCATCTGAAGGAGCTGAAGACTCGGAATAATTTAGCAGAAAAGATCCGATCATCCGGCTCATTGTTATTCAGCTCTTATTTAAAGATTTATCTTTACTGGCTTTCATTATTTAATGGCTGGGATTTCACATTTAATTCAATCTACTTGAGGACTGAACGTGGTGCAGTGGTGGTGCCACACATGTATTATTATTATTATTATTGTTATTATTATTATTATTATTATCATCATTGCTTGAATATGCTTCTCACAGGGTGGGAGGATGTCTGACCTGAGTCACTGCAGGCTGTTGATTCAATGTGACACTGTGAGGCCATCTGGACATGCAGGACATGCAGGTCAGCAGCAATTTATGCACGTCATGCATGTGTTATGATAAATAATTGAGATATGTTTCAGGAAAAAAATGACATCCTGAACATCCTAAAAAAAAAGCTCCTGACTTAGAAACTCAATATTTTACTTTGTTTTATACATGTGAAACATTTAATTAAAATAAATTACATTTCTTTCTATGTATTTTAATTAAATATAATTCTTAAACTAACTCAAAATGTAACTGAATTTGAATTTGACTTCTTTTTGATTTTTTTATTCAATTCTTAATTTATTTAATACTATTTATTTTTCATTTTTAATTAATATTTAAATTTATATTTATTTATTTTTAAATTTAATTGTATCACAATAATTATAAAAGCAATTCAATTTGTCATTATTTTACTTTTTAAAATGTAACGTGTTAAGTTTTAGTTCTTAATTTCATTTATGGTTTAATTTTTAATTGATTAATATTTAATCCAAATAGGATACATTTTTTGTTTTATTCCATTGAATTTTTAAATTGTATTTCATTATTTATTTAAATCTAATTTAATTTATTATTTGATGTTTTTTTTTTAATATTTACATTTTAGATGATAACTTATTCATTTAAAAATGTAATTAATCTGATAATTTTTTTATTATATTTATTTTTTAAAAACAGACTGTTTTTTATTTAGCTTGTTTTAGCCTGTAAATTATTTACAGTTTATGTTTGATTTCATTAAAGTTTTGATTTTATTTATTTATACATTTTGTTTCTTTATTTAAATCTGATTTAATTTATCAAATGATACAATTAAATTTTTAATTCAATGCAGGGAGTTTTTTTCAGGTAATTTAACTGAAACATTAATTAGATAAATAATTAAAATGTACTTGTTATACTGCTAACTCAATCTATATTTTAAAAAAAAATCCCCTATATATAATTTACATTTAATATGATTAGCTTTTCTGTCATTAACAAAGTGAAGAGCATTGTTAATGGAGCAAGACAAAGGAAAGTGAGTTTTCCTTCCTTGTATATGAAATTATCAGAATTCACTGTAACTTCACAGCAGCTCCTTTTATAGGCCAACACCTTGGTGAATTAATGGTTTTAATTTATATGGATTTAACACTGCCCACCTGTAATGAAACCACGGGTGGAGGAATTCTCATTTTCTATTAATGCACTTCCCACAGTGCTCTGAACATTTCACCAGAAGAGAACATGTTTTTCCTTCCTTACATATCAAGGTGAATCCAGTTGATGTTTCATGCCAGTCTGAAGATCTTTATTTCGGTGAGTTCAAACTCTGCCTCCTCCAACACTGAAGCAGTTGTTCTCAGTGAGAAACGAGCGTAAAGGTGTTAAAACCCCGCTGATTTCAAACCGGCTGTCCAACCTGAGAGTGTTTTGAATTTCTGTAGCTGCCAGACACGACCAGCTGTTCCATCCAAGCTGAAGAACAGCCGACAAAAGAGCGCACATATTTCATTTTCAGGGGATAAAAATACCAAACTGTGCTCACAAACGTCACCTGCCTACTTTCTTCTCAAAGTCACACTGTTTTGTTCCCCTCTGTTACATCACCGTCACCGCTTCCTCGCAATGTCACGCTGTCCTCACCTCCTGATTCTCTACCTGAGATACATCACCTCCGTGTCTCTCCCTCTTGGCAGACTTGTGACACAGCAGGCGAGTCTCTGCATGAGTTTGCCTCGCAATCAGAAGCCCCTTTTTAGACAGGAAACATTGACAGAAGAAGATTTTAAACTGATTTCCTGACACATTTCTCATCAGTTTCATCATTTAAAGCAACACCCGCTGACTTGTGAATAAGAAGCTGAATTTACAAGCAACAAAACGCACTGCTGCTCAGTTCACTCGGCCTGAAATCACCCAGAATGCACAGCAGCTACTTTTTTCTTGACCAGAAAAACTACACGTTCACATACAGCTGAAAGCTATACAAGTTCACAGCCGTTTTCTGGAGCCTGTTCAGATGGATTCTGGGAATTGTAGTTCAAGCTTTCAGCAGAGTCACCACATGTCAGATACAGTCAGTATTTATGAGAACGCCTGCAATTTTTTTTGC
Organism: Epinephelus lanceolatus; assembly: GCF_041903045.1. NCBI lineage: Eukaryota > Metazoa > Chordata > Actinopteri > Perciformes > Serranidae > Epinephelus > Epinephelus lanceolatus. Next base: position 5,701,973 of record NC_135757.1, on the reverse strand, counting down.
CTGCCTTCCAAGCCAGAATTATTTGTATATAAATAAAATGTGCTGTAATGTTTTCCTTGCGCTACTCACCACTGATCCATGTGGCCTCGGGGTCATGGACGCTGAACTCCGCTTTGTACAGATCAGCCACAGTCAGCCCGGACTTGCTGCTGCTGGGGAGCTCCGCTGGGAGAAAACACAGTCACCTTAAAGTCAAATCCAGCCTGTTTTTACACCTTCATCGCTAGCGACAACAAACTGAAGACTGAAAAGCAGCACGTTAGCACCTATACATGCATACCAGGTGTGAGGACGACCACCGACATGGTGATGAGCGAGCAGACCACCACGATCACCAGCAGGGAGATGGCAATGCCCTTCCAGTTCCTCTGCGGTGGGCTGACGTCCACGAACTCCTGCAGATACAAACGCAAAAAGGAGTTAGCATTGTTGCATCGAACCCCTAAAATGTCTGACCTTGACGATACGGACTATACGAACTGTGCAAAGTTTGTCGCGACAGAGGTGTTTTCACACTCCTCTACTGAAGGGGGCGACGTTTGCGCACTTCCCTAAAATCTGAGAGATAGCTAGATTAGCAACCTCACAAATACAAAAGCAGTGTTGATTTCGTTGATGAAAATCGTTCATCAACAACCTTTTTTCCATGACGAAAACAAGACAATGACGAGCAAAAGATAGATCCTGATAATAAAAACTAAGATGAAAGCTATGCTTCATTTTCGTTGAGGAGACCTGGTCGACTTGTCGATTATTTGGTCGCTATGCTCCAACCAAATTCTCATTGGTCAAATAATCGCCGTGTTACTTTAATAAGTGCTATACTTCGGATTTATCCTGGGTTCATACAATCTGGAAATCCATCGGTAAAAAAAAAAAAAAAAAAAAAAATTTTCTTCCTTTACCTCTGGAGGCACAGCCCGGAGTTTTTCGACTAACGGAAGTGCAGGGGCCTCAGCGATTGCTCACACCCTTCACTTCCGGCAGTGCCCCCAGGGAATCGCCGTGTTGTTTACAAATACTTCGGGTAGAAAACCAGCAGAGTTTAGCTATATATCACATTTTTCACGTCACTATATCACCGTGTAGACTAATCTGATGTTTGTTAAGTCAATAAACACAATGATTGAACAAACATTACTATTTCTGTGTGCACGTTTTGTAAATAATAACAATAATAACATCGTAGATTAGCTGGGCTAACCGTTAGCTGTTAACGTTAGCCATTAGCGGTGTCTGTAATAACCATAGACTGTATACAAATAAGGTAATAACTCAATAAACGGTCCGTGAATAAAATATTTTTTCCAGCGGATATCTTAGTTACAACATGATTGAGCTAGCAAAGCAGTTTTGTGTTGCTATGTGTGGTATTTATTCAGTTATGGGAAATCACGATGTCTAGAAAGCATCAGTGGCTGCAGCTGACAGGGACAGTTAGCAAAGCTAACATCAAGACGTCATCTGTTAAAAGCCTCCCGTTGTTGGATACGACATGAAACTACTCCAGTTAGCTCAATCATGTTGTGACATCCGCTGGGAAAAAAAAAAAAAATTCACGTTGACGAGACGGCGTTTTGGGTGGAGCAGTCGCTATGAACGCGGAGCTTGCTGTTTCTGTAGGTACACATTTCCTGGGGACACCTGCACGTCTCGGCCACGCCCCCTCCCTTGTGATTGGCTAAAGTGCAGCATCGTTCAAACTCAAAGCCCCGCCCTCTCCCCCCTCTCTAGTCGTCTTTCACACAGGGCTGCTGACAGATTCTACAATGTAAATTGCAGAATCTGTCTTGAGAGATTAGGCTTCACTTGACTAAAGAAAAAGTCCGCTAGCTGCTAGGCTAATTTATACAGTGTAAAATGCCATAGGCTTGTGCTAATAATGTTAGCATGTTGTATTTGTTTGGAAAACGTGTTTAGTATAAGACAGTTGTTTTGTCAGTGAACCTTGTGAGCTGTAATGGAGCAAATTATGTGCAGTTATCTTTGTTAGATGTTGCTGTTGTCCCTGGTTTTATATGAGAAGAGGAAAAGTCCGTTAGCTGCTAGGCTAATTTATACAATGTAAAATGCCATAGGCTTGTGCTAATAACGTTAGCATGTTGTATTTGTGGGGGAAATGTGTCCAGATAAAGACAAGTGTTTGTCTGTGAATGCTGCGAGTTATAGTGAAGCTGATTTGTGTACTTGTGTTTGAAATAGTCTCTATTAAGCCATGTTTAATGTGTGTTTAATGTGTGTTTTGAATCAACTATATAAATAAAGCTTGATTTGAACTAAACTTTACAGGACTGAACACAGTCCTCCACCGCTGACTAGTGTTTTGGAGGAGAAAAAGAAAAACTGTAAAGCATTGACTTGTGTTTCCTCTTCTTTCCAGTTTGTACAGTACATTCTGTTTTGGTTGACAGATTATTCCAATCCTGTATTACCTCTCCCAAACTCCACAGTGAGAACAGCTTGTACATCATATTTAAAAACTGATGTCCGATTATAAAACCAGTGTCTAGAAAAATACAATGAAATAAAGGTCAACTTGATTTATGAAAGAGAACATATTTCATGTTTTTATGTGACAGAAGACATAAAACATGATGATTCAGGCAGACTTGTTAGCAGTCGTTCCAAGTACACGACTACCAGATGAATTGATTTTTGAATTTTGTAGTCCAGCTCTTCTTAGAACTGGACGGTGAAAGGAGACAGACACTTATGCAGCTTATCCTGTCTAGACAGAGCAGTTATTATCCACCAAAAGAGCCATCGGAGTATAAAGCTTTTTCTGCGCACACACACACACACACACATAAAGAAAACACTTGGGCTTGACATGAAAAATGTAATTTGAGGTTTTGATTTTACAGCCTTTCAGATGATGCTTTTAAAAGACGTCCAACTCTGTAATGTGATGACATCTCTGCCCCACCTGTCAAGAAGTTACAGTGTTACATCATTTCGCCGGACTCATCTTTTCACTCTGACTCCAGGCGAGGATGATGAAAGTTACCTGTAGACTTTAAAAAGGAGAAACTGATGCAAGGAGGGCTTTTAGTTCAACCCCGGATTCGGCAACAACAAAAAAACGCGTGGAAGAGGTTTCCAGCAGCGACACTGCAGGGAACTGTAATAGGTAGCTGTCATATGGTGTTTAGCTCACCATTCTTCAGAGCTTGAGAAAAAGACAGAGTGATACATCAAAGAAGACAGTGTGAAGCCTCTTGCACACATCAAATGTGTCAGGTTTAATGTTGACTTTTCCACCTGCGCCGCTTGTTTCTTGTTGTGGTTTTAGAGACGTGAGTAAGAGTCACATGTTGCATTCAAGGCCTGGGATTTGTTATTGCAGAAAGAGGCAGAACCACTGGAACCAATTCACAGACAAATAAAACACAGAAAACTTTGATTATATCATCACAAAAACCACCCCCATTAAAAGATAGTTATTTTTGTTGCTACAAATATGGCTCACAATGTCCCAACCTCTCGTTAAAAATATCCACTTTTATCTCTACAAACTTGGCTGGAAATGTCAAAACCCCTGCACAAAATATCCATTTTCGTTGCCACAAACACAACTGGCTATGTCCGAAACTGTCATTAAAAAAACCTGCTTTTATTGCTACAAACACGTCTGGAAAATGTCCTGAAATCTTGTTCAAAAAATATCCGCTTCTGTCTGGAAATGTCCCAATCTCTCTTTAAAGATATCTGCTTTTGTTGCTACAAACATGGCTGGAAATGTCCTGACCTCTTGTTAAAAAATAACCACTTTTGGTGCTACAAGCACGGCTGAAAAATGTCCTGAACTTGAGAAAAAAATCTCGCTTTTACTTTGACAAACAAGCTGAGAAATTTCTCAAACTCTTGTTAAAAATAAAAAAGGGGGAAAAAAAGAAAAAGAAAAGCTTTTGCTGCTACAAAATGGCTGACAATGTCCCAACCTCTCGTTAAAAAAATAACCACTTTTATCGCTATAAATATGGCTGGAAATGTCCCAAACTCTTATTAAAAATATCCCCTCTTGATGCTGCAAACACATCTGGAAAATGTCCTGAAATCTTGTTAAAAAATATCTGCTTCTATCGGTTCAAATGACTGGAAATGTCCCAAAATATTATTAAAAAAGTCTTGCTTTCGTCTCTACAAACACAAATGGAAATGTCCCAACCTCTCGTTAAAAAATAACCACTTTTGATGCTACAAACACGGCCGGAAATGTCCCAAACTCTCCTTATAAAAAAATTAGCTTTGTTCGCTTTAAACATAGTTGGAAATGCCCTGAACTGTCATTAAAAATACCTGCTTTTGTTGCTACAAACACATCTGGAAAATGTCCTGAAATCTTGTTCAAAAAATATCCGCTTCTGTCTGGAAATGTCCCAACCTCTGGTTAAAAGATATCTGCTTTTGTTGCTACAAACTTGGCTAGCAATGTCCCAAACTGTCAATAAAAAACACCTGCTTTTGTTGCTTTAAACATGTCTAGAAATGTCCCAAACTGTCAATAAAAAACACCTGCTTTTGTTGCTTTAAACATGTCTAGAAATGACCCAACCTCTCATTAAAGGATATCTGCTTTTGTTGCTACAAACATGACTGGCAATGTTCTGACCTCTCATTAAAAAAAACTTAATCGCTACAAATACGTCTGGAAATGTCCCAAACTGTCATTATAAATACCTGCTTTTATGGCTACAAACATGTCTGGAAAATGTCCTGAAATCTTGTTAAAAAAATATCCGCTTCTGTCTGGAAATGTCCCAACCTCTCATTAAAAGATATCTGCTTTTGTTGCTACAAACATGACTGGCAATGTCCTGACCTCTTGTTAAAAAATAACCACTTTTGACGCTACAAACACGTCTGGAAAATGTCCTGAACTTGAGAAAAAATTCTCGCTTTTGTTTCGACAAACACGCTGAGAAATTTCTCAAACTCTTAGTAAAAATAAAAAAGGAAAAGAAAAAAAAGTTTTGCTGCTACAAAATGGCTGACAATGTCCCAACCTCTCGTTAAAAAATAACCACTTTTATCGCTACAAATATGGCTGGAAATGTCCCAAACTCTTGTTAAAAATATCCCCTCTTGATGCTGCAAACACATCTGGAAAATGTCCTGAAATCTTGTTAAAAAATATCTGCTTCTATCGGTTCAAATGACTGGAAATGTCCCAAAATATCATTAAAAAAGTCTTGCTTTCGTCTCTACAAACACAACTGGAAATTGTGGACTTTTGACGCACAAACACGGCCGGAAATGTCCCAAACTCTCCTTATAAAAAAATTAGCTTTGTTCACTTTAAACATAGTTGTAAATGCCCTGGAAATGTCCCAACCTCTCGTTAAAAGATATCTGCTTTTGTTGCTACAAACATGACTGGCAATGTCCCAAACTCTCCTTATAAAATATGAGCTTTGTTCACTTTAAACATAGTTGGAAATGCCCTGAACTGTCATTAAAAATACCTGCTTTTGTTGCTACAAATGTCCCAACCTCTGGTTAAACTGCTCCCTTTTGTCGCTACAAACTTGGCTAGCAATGTCCCAAAATGTCAATAAAAAACACCTGCTATTGTTGCTTTAAACATGTCTAGAAATGTCCCAACCTCTCGTTAAAAGATATCTGCTTTTGTTGCTACAAACATGACTGGCAATGTCCTGACCTCTTGTTAAAAAATAACCACTTTTGGCGCTACAAGCACGGCTGTAAAATGTCCTGAACTTGAGAAAAAATTCTCACTTTTGTTTTGACAAACACGCTAAGAAATTTCTCAAACTCTTGTTAAAAATAAAAATATAAAAAAAACGCTTTTATCACTACAAATATGGCTGGAAATGTCCCAACCTCTCGTTAAAAAATAACCACTTGTGACGCTACAAACACGGCCGGAAATGTCCCAAACTCTCCTTATAAAAAATTAGCTTTGTTCGCTTTAAACATAGTTGGAAATGCCCTGAACTGTCATTAAAAATACCTGCTTTTGTTGCTACAAACATGGCTGGAAATGTCCCAACCTCTGGTTAAACTGCTCCCTTTTGTCGCTACAAACTTGGCTAGCAATGTCCCAAACTGTCAATAAAAAACACCTGCTTTTGTTGCTTAAACATGTCTAGAAATGTCCCAACCTCTCGTTAAAAGATATCTGCTTTTGTTGCTACAAACATGGCTGGAAATGTCCTGACCTCTTGTTAAAAATAACCACTTTTGGCGCTACAAACACGGCTGGAAATGTCCCAAACTCTCCTTATAAAATATGAGCTTTGTTCACTTTAAACATAGTTGGAAATGCCCTGAACTGTCATTAAAAATACCTGCTTTTGTTGCTACAGACATGGCTGGAAATGTCCTGACCTCTCGTTAAAAAATACTTGTTTTTTTTCCCTACAAACAGGGTGGGAAATGTCTCAAACTTTTGTTACAAAATAACCACTTTTATCGCTACAAATACGCCTGGAGATGTCCCAAACTGTCGTTGCAAAACCCACTTTTAGAAACACCTGCTTTTGTTGGTCTCCAACAGTGGTCTGCTGCTGTTGGCTGTTGGGCAGCCATCTCACCTACATGTAGGTGTCACACCATCCACCATCCCCTCCCCCTGATGAGAAACTCAGCTCGTATACATGTGATCTGAAATATGTCATGTGCATAAAACCTGCGATTGTATCATATCCATGGTTTGCTTTTACAATGTACAATGCCAGCATTTCATTCTGGTGACTGCGCTGGTGCTCTAAGTCATTAGAAAAGTTTTAAAGATACTGACTGTTAAAGAACATCACCATCACATACACAGTAGATTCACTACAGCATTATGCCTATATAGTACTGATTAAGTGTAAGTGAAGGATACTATAATCATCAAGATAAGAGGCACAAATGTGTCCAGAGCAATCTTTATCATATGCACTGCTGAGTGAGGAGGACACGGTGTAATTAATGAAGCAGGAAAAACTGATTTACACACACGCGCACACACACACAGAGCTAGCACGCAGAGAATTAGCTCCAAGATGTTGAACTAATACTCAGAGCAGTCGATGGCCCAGTGGTGTGCAAAGAATGCTCCACCCACTGCTGACTGTGTGTGTAAGTGTGTGAGTGTGTGTGTGTGAGTAAAAGCAAGCTTTAGCAGACACAGTTCGCTGCAACAGTCTGTTGATCGGACTCAATGGGAAGGAAAGCAAGCAAGGAAACCGTGTGTGTGTGTGTGTGTGTGTGTATCAGTGTTAAAGCGATATAGACACAGAAAACCATCCAAGACCAAGAGGTTGATGTCAAGGAAATCCACACAGGTTTTAACTAAAACAAAGGCATAAATAAATGTACGTCCAGGACTAAAGATTACAGCGACAATCTGTTTAAACTTGGCTGTCGATGGTCTGAGACACAAAGGAGGGTGGACTGAACCTGCTTACGTATACCAACCTAACCCTGGCTGAAACAAAAAAGACTCAAACAACATCTCAGGCTATGAGAAATAGGATGAAATAAAGCTGTTCTCACTCTGAAGTCGTCGAAATACTGCGCTTGGGCTTTCCGGCGTCAGACATTGATGAAAAAAGCCATCCTTTCACACTGGCATGAGATACAGCAGGTCACTGTTATAGTTTAACGGCGCTCGTGGTGTCAGGGGGAAACGCGGCGAGACTAGAACAAAAGTTCAGGCGCCGAAAGTCCGAGTGGGACAAGTGTGCAGGAGGGGAGGTGGATGGATCCAACAGACACCGACTTTCACCTGAGAGAGTGGTGTTTGCGTACCACGTGCTTTAGTTTTTGAAGGAACCAAAACGTACTGTACTGACGTAGTGCCTTTATTCTGAAAGAGACTCCATGTAAACGTTAAATTTCCTGTGAAAACGGAAGTGTATTTTGAAAGAAGGCAATGCATGTAACAGACAGAACTTGACACGGCGTCCCAAAACGACAACAACCAACACACCCAGGGTACCTTGCACGTCGTATCTGGACGTTGAAAGTCCATGACCAAACGAGGTCGGAGTGAGAGTGTGTTGGCTTGTTTGGCGCGGACTCAAAAATCACATCGTCATTTCTAGGTTTTCCTCCCAGAAAAAAAAAAAAAAAAAAAACTACATAAGATGATTAAAGACGTGATGAAACAAGATTAATCTCGATCTTCCTCCAATCAAAATATCAAAATAAAACAAAACAACAAGATTAAAGCATGTCAAACATAAATATAGAACAACATGATGCATATATAATAAATCAATCTTGCTTTTATGGAGTTAGATTTGTGTCTTTATTACATGCGAGAAAATAAATGATATGAGAGAAAAAAATGTCTGAGAGAAAAAGTTTTCACGCTGATAGCAAAAAATAATAATACTTGAGACTGAGAAAAGTTTTGAGAGAAAGTATTTTGTCAGAATATAAAAAAAAATAATTTGAGATTTAAAAAACGATTTCCGAGAAAAAAAAAACTCTCAAATTTTTTTTACTCTCAAATATTATTTTTTTGCTGTCAGTGTGAAAACATTTTCTCTCAAAAAAAAAATTTGTTTGTGTCAAAACATTTTTCTTCTCTCTCTCAAAACCGAAGTCTTTGCTCTCGTGTCAGGATTTTGCTCTCACCATGGTCGATTCACCGGCATAGATGCGCTGCGTTATTTGGGAGCGGAGACTCCAATGTTTGGGTAAGATGATGACACACATGATGAATGATTCAGTTGAATTCAACTCCCAAGATGATCCTCACCCAGCTATCAATTCGATTGAGACTGGCCAATAGGAACGTGGCCCCGCCCATGACATTATTTTCGCAGCGAAAGCAAAATCCTGACGCGAGAGCAAAGAGGTTTTTGCACTGATAGCAACAAAATAATATTTGAGAGTAAAAAAAAGTGTTTTGAGCGAGTTTTTTTTTCCTCGGAAATCATTTTTTAAATCCCAAATTATTTTATTTTTTATATTCTATGACAAAATACTTTCTCTCAAAACTTTTTTTAGTCTCAAATATTATTATTTTTTGCTATCAGTGTGAAAACTTTTTCTCTCAAATATTTTTTTTCCTCTCATATCATTTATTTTCTCGCATGTAATAAAGACACAAATCTAACTCCATAGATTTCCATCCCTGCACCGTCCTTTTGCTGCTGTAATGTTGCAGCTTCCCCCACTGTAGGACGAATAATGGATATCTTACGGATTATCTTATCTTACTTTTCAAGAGAGAGGCAGAACAAAAATGCAAATGTGTCATACTCAAAACTTACAAATAAGGCAAGAATGTAAGAAATACAAGTACAAGGATCCTTAATATCACCTTGTGTTGCTTTAATATCTTATGTCTTATATAATGCCTCATTAGCCTGTTTAAAGAACTCAAACACCATGACATGACTGTGTTTCTCCTCATCAATATAATTAATCATTTCACTGTCAAAATACATTAAAATCCTGCGCATATATTCTGTTTGTAATTATTTTCTGCGGCTGATTGCTTCTAGCTTCATTAAAGGTTTACAGTGAAGCACATTAATCCTTTTATATGGTGTTGTTATTATAGTTACGCTGCAAAAATAAACGTGCTTTGGAAAGAGCCAGCTGCGCGTGCTCCTTCCTCTGTGACAGATAATGACTTTATCTGAGTCCCAATCACACAATATGAGATTAGAGAGATTATAGATGTCACACCTGCTCTGACACTCACAGAATCACCAGCAGCAGCGGACTTCCTGGAGACAAAGCTCAACTCTGGCACAGCAGTTTTAGATAATAAAACTGAGTTTACTCCAAGGAAAGAATCACACTTTCACATCCTGTAAATTCTAGCATACAGTCCGTGCGTTATTCGCGCCCACTGAGCGAGGATCAACCCACAGTTTCAGACCTTAAATCAATGTTTACATGCAACAAATCTGAGGCAAACTGTGCTGTACTTTACTGCATTTCTCAGCGAGCACGAGCGCCAGCGGAGCGCATCCAGTAACCATAGTTTCCCCGTAACGTCCGTCCAACACGTCTCACAGCACCCACTGTCCACACGCACATTTATCGCCTCACAGCTGAATGGACTAAAACAAACACATGTTTGTCTCCGTCTGTTTTCAGATACCTCATCCTGCTGCCCCTCTTTCGGTTTCTTCTTGGTCGGATCTTTGGACGCTGTCATTGCACCGGAGCCACGGTCCTTCTCTCTCCCGGTAATAACATCCAAACCTGTCGGCGCGTCAATTTAGCAGCAGGAGCGGCAAGCTGGACGGAATCACGACGAAGACGACTTCCGGTGTGACTTTCAAAGTAGTCAGTGTTTCTGTCGCCACTAAATCAACCACATAATTGTTTTTATAGCTCTGCTATATACTGGTGTTGTTGTTGTGGAGGAATAGAAACACACCCGGTTTATAAAATCCACTCCACAGTAATTAGGATTTAATTTAGAAACATTCTTTGTCACGGGCTTTTATTTTGTTAAATGATACCTACACATAAATATCCGGTGTCACTTTATATATTCCAGAGGTCAGTAGAGTATATGAAATATTTCCAGGGCACTATTTCCAGCTAAAACTAACATGAGACACATGTGTGATGAGAACGAGGATAAAACTTAATATTGTGAGTGCAGAAGTGCGTTCACACTGAGAAGTATGGAACAATGCAGTGCACTATGAGTACCTGGATGGTGCACTCAAAACAGTCAAGAAGTTGAGTGTGGAACTATGGACACTTCTCGCCCTCAGTGGTCGCCATCTTGGCTACGTAGCGGAAGGGGAGAGTCCACTTTTCAAACTGGAAATAACGTCCGAGGACTGTGCGACCGTGAACGTCGCTGCATTATACAAATACATGTGTTTTTTTGCACTGGTTTATTGGGTTAATTTAGCAGTCTGTAATGATTTGGTGCCATGAACGATAACGCGAATTGCTAACTAGCTAATTTGTGGTTGTCATTTCCGGTAAAAGCACAACGCTGTGTTTGGTTTGAGACAACACTACCCTGTTGAAATTCGTGCACTACGCCAATAAGTACATAGTGCACATAGTATACTACATGGAAGTGTGCTGACGGAAGTATGTGATTCGAGACACACTACGTAAGTGAAAGGAGCGCTGTCCATGGTGCTGAAACACTGAGTCTATGTTAAGGTGTGTTCACACCGGACCTGTCTTTTGTTGGGTTTTTTTCGCTGTTGCGAAATTAAAATTTGCTGAAATTTATACATTTTGATACATACAGGTATACATATTGCAAAACTCTGTAAAAGTACACCAAGGCATACATTTTCGTTTCCAAATATTTATTTGAAAGCGAAACCATTCACTGCGGCTGAACCGCTTCCAATGTTCATTCATTCATTCAATCGCGTGTTCAGTGTGTGTGTGTGTGTGTGTGTGTGTGTGTGTGTGTGTGTGTTGTTAGTATGTCAGAGAGGAGGAGTATCAATAAAAAAAATTTTTCCACTAATTATTTCAGTGTTTATTTCTTTTATTCTTTTTTTTTTTTCATTAAAATGCGTAATATAGCCAACAGTATTATAGCCCAAAAGTTAATCTAATTTATTATTGTAGAATGTATTTAGCAAATCACCACTTTCAACTGGAGACACAGTGCAGCAGCAGCAGCTCAGCAGCAAAAAAAAAAAATATTTGGAAACGAAAATGTATGCTTTGGTGTACTTTTACAGAGTTTTGCAATATGTCCTATATGTATCAAAATGTATAATTTCGGTCGGTGGTATAAATGCTCAGAAGTCTAGTGTGTTTCATTTTTGTAACTTAAAGGCTTCAGAAAACATACAAGACACATTTTTAGGAAAAGTCATAGGAAGAGAAGCTTGTAGGTTTGATCTAAACAGAGTTATTTGCATCATATAAACTGTCTTGGCGGCTCTAGGACAAGTGCACTTACATTGATCACTTCCATAAAATAAAACGAGAAATTGGAGAAGATTGAAAAAGTTGTTAAAATTAAATTAGGGAAGTGATCACAAATGCATTGTCTCTGTGTGTTTTACATGTATTGTTGCTTTTAATTTGCAGCTATACTTTTAATGAAGCTGACATGTCATGACAGTCAAGCACCCCCCTGGAACTCGTCGCTAGAAAAAAAAAAACAGGTCCGGTGTGAACACACCTTAAGTGAATGGAGCGCTGTCCATGGTGCTGTAACACTGAGTCCATGTTAGTGGATGGAGCGCTGTCCATGGTGCTGACACACTGAGTCCATGTTAGTGGATGGAGCTGTCCATGGTGCTGTAACACTGAGTCCATGTTAGTGGATGGAGCGCTGTCCATGGTGCTGACACACTGAGTCCATGTTAGTGGATGGAGCTGTCCATGGTGCTGAAACACTGAGTCCATGTTAGTGGATGGAGCTGTCCATGGTGCTGAAACACTGAGTCCATGTTAGTGGATGGAGCTGTCCATGGTGCTGTAACACTGAGTCCATGTTAGTGGATGGAGCTGTCCATGGTGCTGAAACACTGAGTCCATGTTAGTGGATGGAGCTGTCCATGGTGCTGAAACACTGAGTCCATGTTAGTGGATGGAGCTGTCCATGGTGCTGTAACACTGAGTCCATGTTAGTGGATGGAGCTGTCCATGGTGCTGAAACACTGAGTCCATGTTAGTGGATGGAGCTGTCCATGGTGCTGAAACACTGAGTCCATGTTAGTGGATGGAGCTGTCCATGGTGCTGAAACACTGAGTCCATGTTAGTGGATGGAGCGCTGTCCATTATCTGCCATGTTACACTGTTTCATATAATGTAATGCATATTAAAGTTTCTAAAGAGCTGTAAAAATTAAGAAATCATTATTTCCCTTATGTTGGATTCATAAAGGTAATCTAAAAACATTCTCATTTAAATTTAAAACTTAAAAATCCCTGATTATTTTAGTCATTGATTAAACTAAACATCATGTCTATTTACTGACAAATGATGCTGCCTTAGTTGAATAAAAAAAAAAAATCACTTCATCACATGGATATGATATTTATAGTTTTCCCGTGATTCAGTTTTTTGTATAGCAGTGTAATATTCCCACAGGGACTCACTGTGCGCCTGTGTCTTGCACTCTATGGTATTTTTACCCCTGATGATGTCACTCTACTACTCCTACAGTATCACTTCAGGGACTCAAGAGCTCCGCTGTGATATCTAGTATTAGAATATGCCTTGGAAATAAGTTAAAGGATTATAGCGCTGTGTGTCACCGGAGAATGAACCAGACCGAGGCTGAGATCCCTTCAGAGGGGAGTGAAGCGAGACAATCGTGCAGATCAGTAATCAGCTGGCCTCCCCTGCTGCCAAGTGACTGGATGCAAACTGATAGGTGTCATATAGAAAGCCCAGGAGACGCAAACCCCCGACCAACACACACACATATACCACGCCTGCCCACTATCCAAAAATAATGATGATAACAAGAGGTGGGGAAATGAAAAGAAAATTAAAGATGGAGGAGCGGACAGCAAAAGACAAACCAGCCTGCGGATATTAGTCTCCTTTTGTGTGGAGATTCTTGTATGTCTGCACCTCTGAGGTCCAAATGCTCCCTTAACTTTTCCTTAACGTCTTATCGTGACTTTATTTAAGCACTTTCTGCTTTCTGCAGCTATGCAACAGGCAAACTCAGCCCTTAAACACCAGGATATAGCTGGACATGTGCAATAAGGAAGGGAGGAAGCAGACCACCCTGGCACAAGGCAACCCCACCTCAGTTGAGAAGAGAAAGTTCTCTTGGACGTGGAAGGATCTCAAATTCGGGAGAGTTAAAAAAAAATCAAGACGAAAAAAGACAGGTAGCAAATCAAATGAACAAAATCAATATAAGATTACGTGTTAGACAATGAACAAACAGCTAAGAAATAGTCAGACCAAAAACAAGGACAATCCAAACAAGGAAAAAAATGATAATACCACATTAAAGTTGATTAATTAAATACTTTATCATTTGATTTTTGAAGATTGCCAGTGAAGATGATGCTTTAAGAGATGGTGATAGGTTGTTCCAGAGAGATGGTCCTCTATAACTCAGTGAAAACTGAGGAAGGGAAGTCCGACGAAAAGGGCGATGAATGTCTTTGGACTGTCTCGTGGAGTCTTACTATGTCATGACGAAAACTCTGTGTGTGTCTGTCTGTTCCACGTTTTTCTCCTCACTGACTTGGTCAATCCATGTGAAATTTGGCACAGTGGTAGAGGGTCATGGGAGGATGCCAATGAAGCAATATTACATCAATTGGCCAAAGGGGGGCGCTATAGCAACCGATTGAAATGTCAAACTTTGAATGGGCATATCTCATGCCCCGTATGTCGTAGAGACATGAAACTTTGCACAGAGATGCCTCTCCTCATGAGGAACACATTTGCCTCAAGAACCCATAACTTCCGCTTATATAGATTTTCTGCCATTTTGAATTTTTTGAAAAACACTTCAAATGGATCTCTTCCTAGGAAGTTTGAGCGATCTGCATGAAACTGGGTGAACATAATCTAGGGACCAATATCTAAAGTTCCCTCTTGGCAAAAGTTGGAAAACTTACTAAAACTGAGCTTCTATAAGGCAATGAATATTGCGGAGGGCGTGGCTCATCACATAAAGGTGTATAACACGATGAATGCGATTGACTCGCGCGAGTAAATGAAAATTCATCACGCTACTCGCTCAAGTTTGGACGCTGGGCCATTTATGTAAAATTCGCGTTATCGCGTCAGACGCACGAGTACGAGCCCGCCCATTTTCACTAGATAACAACAACATTACTTCCGCCATTTCTTTCTCTCATCGACCATGGCGAGATCACCACGATCGCTGCCTCCTCTGGAGGTGCCAGAGTCGTCTGAGGGCCAAACGCCGCCGTCAGTTCTGGGTGCATGATGCCCTGTGGAGGCGCACTGAGCTCTGCGAGTTCCACCGTCTCCTACAGGAGCTCCGCCTGGACGCCGGTCGGTTCCAGCAGTACTTCAGGCTGACTGCTGTCCAGTTTGAAGACCTGCTAGCTAGGGTTGGTGCCAGGATCTCCCGGCAGGACACCAACTACAGGCTCCATTTCAGCTGCGGAGCGTCTGTCCATCTGTCTCCAGTGAGTAGCAGTTTATTGTTGTGTCAACAACTGGACGTCAGGACGTCGGTGAATTCGGGAGAATCTCAACGCTGACTGGCTTTCGCGGCACAGCGTCACGCGAATTCGTCTCAAAAGTTCAATATTTTCAACTTGAGTGATGACGCGATTGACGCGAATTTCGCAGCTATCGCGCCGCGCCTACGCGTCTATCGCGCCCATTGCGTCACGTTCCTATCTTAAGATAGGTAGAGCATGTAGCGCCCCAAACAGAATTACAGTACATAATATAAGGAAAGATTAGACTGTAGTGTAAGCTTAAATGACAAGAATGATTGGTCAGTGAATGAACTCTGCTCAAGATACCAATTAATTAGAATTTAATATGAGGAACTTGAGTTATTTCCTTGTTGTCTCAATTTGAAATAGATAATTCCTCATTAGCTTCTTGAAACAATGGCCATTTTAAGGGTAAAGTATTTCTTATAAAGTGCCCAAAAAAAGTCCTCATTATGCAGAATGGCTCATCTTAGAATAACGTGTTGCATCATTGGATTATACTGAGTCACCCTGCTACAGCTTAGTGCATTTTTAAATTGAGAACTCTTCACGTTCAAGGGTTAAGGGTAGCAGTGAGTGTAAATCAGGAGCGTGTGTGCTTGATGGAAACTGAATGAGCAGCAAAGGCTGGAAGAAAGGCTCCAGGTCAATGAGCAGGGAGCGAGCGAGGGGGGAAAATGGCGGTGGATCGAAAATCCAGTGGAAAGCAGAGGGAAGAAGTAAAGAGCGTACGGACGGATGGACATTGAGAGGCTGTAGTAGTAAAGAGAGCGAGGGAAGGAGCCTCAAAGCTTGCGCTGGACTCTCTTCTCTTATTAAATATTTAACAAGCGGAATCGGAGACCACATGGAAATGATCTCCCCCTCTCTCTCTCTCTCTGACCTCTACTGCCGTTTGGGAAGTTCACTGATGTCCCCGAGGCAGAAATCTTGAGACCACAGCTGAGCTCGTTCATCTGCACACATCTGCATAACTCGCTCGAGCATTTGTGCATGTTTGCACTGTATATATTTGTGCACCAGCCTCGGTGCCTGTCAGAGTTCAGACTTGTGCAAACACACAAAGACACATGTTTGTCTGTGCATTTGCATTTGCTACACTGTCGGCATGGAGACCGCAGAGCCAAATGCGTCTCTCATTAATTTTAATAATAACGTTTTCATTTTCTGTTATCTTGTGGACATTGATTGTGTTGCTTGTTTCATGTTTTTTAGCTTATATTTCATCTGCTTCCTGTTTTATTTTGTAGGCTTTCTCCTCATGTGTCGTGTCTGGTTTTACTTCCTTCCTGTTTTCCGCCACACCTGTCTCATTAGTCCTTCCCTGTTCCCTGTTCTGTATTATGGTGCGTTCATTTTGTACTCGGGGGGTTGGAAATTCCCATTTCCCAGTTGGAAGTTTAAACCTGAACGCACCCTGAGATCGGATTTCCAGCTCGGAAACTTGGAGCAACCGCATCAACGCCGACTTACAATTTCAAGATGGCTGCGGGTTGCTACCTTCTCTGTGTTTTATCCTCATCTGCGGCGTTCATCAGTTGCACTGCATGATGGTTTTGAAGCTGTCTATACTCCGAAAGTGCGAGAGCAACAAAGGCTTTCTTGCGGGCGTCCATGTTTTTTTCCGACTTGTCTACAAACTGTTGTCAACTCGGAGGTGGCGTCATTCCCACCTCCAACTTCCGACCTCCGAGTACAAAACGAACGCACCATTAGTCTTGTCTGCTCCACCTTTGTTGGGACTTGCCCGTCTTGACTCAGGACTTAACTTTGGACTTGAGTGCAAAGAGTTTAGTCTTACAAAATAATGACTCGGTCCCATTTCCTCCGGCTTCCATTTTCAATGACTTGTAGCCTGCTGCTGTGTCACTCCTGTGAACACAGCATCATGGTGTCACCTGTGACTCAGCGGAACGTTTGCTTGCTATAGCTGTTTTCCCTGTTTTATCACGACTAGAGATGCAACTGTAGCAACCATCTCACTGTCATTCATATTTTAAGAACCTACAAATTGTATCCATCTACAAAATAATCCTGAAAAGCTGGAACTCAGAGGTAGAGATGGAGAGGATACACCACCTCGTCCTTTCACACTAACCTGGCAGGTTTTCAGAACAGACCGCCGCATTGCAAGCAGTTGCAGGTTTCAGCTTCTCTTGCCTCAAATCTTTGGTCTGAAGTTTTATTTTATGATGTTTTTTCCTTGTAAAGTACTGAGCAGTTTGGCACCTCTTGGCCTCCTGAAACAACACAACCTGAGGATGTTTTCTTTCCACCACTGTGTAGACATGCTCAGTTTTACCACTAACCTAAACCTTTGATCACTGGGTTCAGCACTCAGGTGCATCATCTTCCAGCTCTTATTTCTAGTTTTTGCCAACGTGGTGCAGCCTGTACCAGAGGCAGCAAGCAGACAACACTTTGTCTGAGCAGGTCACAAGCCAAAATGGATTCCCGAACCCTTCTGGGTTTAACCTCTGCTGCCTAATCAGGGACTGATTTCCACCTGGGACGCCAGGTGAATGTAATTAACCTGCTGCCTGGCTGGAAACCTGCAGGGCTCTGAGTTTGGAGCCACTGAGGTTTGGGTGAAAAGTGTTTTAGATAAGGAAGGCTCCTGAGTGGGTGAATTGACCCAGAAAGGTGAGTTCTTGATAAGAGCAGGTTAATGTCTGGAAGAACTGAGGATAAGGTACCCTCCTGCACCTGTTTTGGACGTGCAGGGACAGCGCGTCAATCTACGCTCTGTGTCTTTTCAAAATACACTTCTGTTTTCACAGGGAATGTACAGTTTCTTTAGTGGACTTTCCCTTGTAATAAATTTAAAGATTAAAATCGTAGAAATGCGTCTATTTATTGGTACGCAGCCTTGGCTTGAGCTTGGAAAGAAACTGTGGTTACATGAAGGGTCGAGTCTAGTTTTTTGGGTATAATCATGAGTACTGACATAAAGTTCAGCCATTTTTGTGGTTTTGCAAGTTTGGAGCAGTTTGTGAATGAGATTTTGCTCTCTATCGCTGATTTTCCAAACTTTGGAGAACATTTCTTTCTGCACAACTTTTCAAAAAATCGATACTAAGAGGAATACATTTTTTTTTTGAGATCATTTTAAATTCACAGCATCCTTCTTGGAGCCACTTGGTGACACAGAGGTGCCCATTTCTCCCTCAGTTTCTCAAAAGAAACATGAGTGTCTTACCGGTCATACATTAAAGAAATAAACTCAAGGACCAACCTGTAAAAAAAAAAACATAATAAAAGAATACCTTTTCATTTTTTAGTGTGTTTTGCAGCAAACACTGAACTGTGCAGATGCTTAAAACCACCTCAAGGCCAAAATGTCCATTTATAGAAATGCAAAACTGCAGACGCACAGGTACAGAGACAATAAGTGGTGTGTGGGAGTGTAGTGCAGCTGGTGGATAAAAGCGATGCACCTGCAAAACATATGAGTCATCTTCATGACAATACGCTTTAATTTATACACAGGTTTTCCAAAACACACTGCATGTGAATGACACAGACAGCTTTCTAGGTCAAAAATAAATCTGTCACTGTTACACGATAGTTATGAAAAGCTTTCATGATGAAAAGACAAATTGAAATCTAATCTTCATTAGGCCAGGACACACCAGGCAAAACAGTCTGTGGACTGAAAAGTGGAAGATCCACTACCTTGAGCTGGGAAAAGAAGTAGGCCAGGGTTTACTGACTGACCCAATAACCAGCCTGTATGCCTTTCAGTCAGCCCAGCATCCTCAGAGAGGCAACAACAAACAAACTACAGGGCTGTGAACTGTGCCGGTGGTGTTTCAGTGTGTGTCGTCTTCACCTGGAGAGACTCCTGAGTCATTACAGTTTCATAAGAGGGTGACTACAGTTGTTTAACCCAGTCGCCAGTAAAAAGTTGCATTGTACGTTCCTGCAAACCACAGATATATTGCATTTGGATGCTATCATTTAGTGGACACATAGAAGTGGAAAGTGGCATGAAATTAAAATACTCAAGTCAAGTAAAAGCACATTAAATTTGTACTTAAGTGCAGTACTTGAGTAAATCTATGTAGTTAGATTCCAACAACTTCTTATGGTTGGGAAAAGATCATGATTTGTGGGCACTATCCCACCAGGAAACGCAGCAATGTTTGGACATAAAACAATCGATTTTCATGACATTATCCTGCCAGCAAACACCCATGTTTGGAACCTAAAAAGCCACCAGAAAAACACTGATGAGTCGCCACAAAACAAACAAGCTTGGGGCCTGAAAGCTGCTGGAAAAACACAGACAGACTGCGACAAAACACCCCTGTGTGGAGCCTAAAAATACTGCTGGAAAAACAGTGATGGGTTGCTACAGAGCACCCATGTTGGGAACCCAAAAAGCCTCTGGAAAAACACTGACGAGTCACCACAAAACATAACTTTGGGGCCTAAAACCAGCTGGAAAAACACAGAGGAGTTGCTACAAATCACCCACATTTGTATCAGCATTTCATGCCTAAAAGCCTCTGGAAAAACACTGACGAGTCACCACAAAACATAACTTTGGGGCCTAAAACCAGCTGGAAAAACACAGAGGAGTTGCTACAAATCACCCACATTTGTATCAGCATTTCATGCCTAAAAAGCTTCTGGAAAAACAGACGAGTCACCACAAAACAAACAAGTTTGGGGCCGAAAAGCAGCTGGAAAAACACAGAAGAGTTGCTACAAATCACCCACATTTGTATCAGCATTTCATGCCTAAAAAGCTTCTGGAAAAACAGACGAGTCACCACAAAACAAACAAGTTTGGGGCTGAAAAGCAGCTGGAAAAACACAGAAGAGTTGCTACAAATCACCCACATTTGTGTCAGCATTTCATGCCTAAAAAGCCTCTGGAAAAACACTGACGAGTCATCACAAAACAAACAACTTTGGGGCCTTAAAAGCAGCTGGAAAAACACAGAAGAGTTGCTACAAATCACCCACATTTGTGGCAGCATTTCATGCCTAAAAAGCCTCTGGAAAAACACTGACGAGTCACCACAAAACAAACAAGTTTGGGGCCTTGAAAGCAGCTGGAAAAACACAGAAGAGTTGCTACAAAACACCCATGTTTGTGGCCTAAGAATCCTCTGGAAAAACACGGACAGACTGCTACAAAACACCCCTGTGTGGAGCCTAAAAATACTGCTGGAAAAACAGTGATGGCTTGCTACAGAGCACCCATGTCTGGAACCCAAAAAGCCTCTGGAAAAACACAGACGAGTTGCTACAAATCACCCACATTTGTGTCAGCATTTCATGCCTAAAAAGCCTCTGGAAAAACACTGACGAGTCACCACAAAACAAACAAGTTTGGGGCCTTAAAAGCAGCTGGAAAAACACAGAGGAGTTGCTACAAATCACCCACATTTGTATCAGCATTTCATGTCTAAAAAGCTTCTGGAAAAACAGACGAGTCACCACAAAACAAACAAGTTTGGGGCCGAAAAGCAGCTGGAAAAACACAGAAGAGTTGCTACAAATCACCCACATTTGTGTCAGCATTTCATGCCTAAAAAGCCTCTGGAAAAACATTGACGAGTCACCACAAAACAAACAAGTTTGGGGCCTTAAAAGCAGCTGGAAAAACACAGAAGAGTTGCTACAAAACACCCATGTTTGTGGCCTAAGAATCCTCTGGAAAAACACGGACAGACTGCTACAAAACACCCCTGTGTGGAGCCTAAAAATACTGCTGGAAAAACAGTGATGGCTTGCTACAGAGCACCCATGTCTGGAACCCAAAAAGCCTCTGGAAAAACACTGACTAGTCACCACAAAACAAACAACTTTGGGGCCTTAAAAGCAGCTGGAAAAACACAGAAGAGTTGCTACAAATCACTCACATTTGTGTCAGCATTTCATGCCTAAAAGCCTCTGGAAAAACACTGATGAGTCACCACAAAACAAACAACTTTGGGGCCTTAAAAGCAGCTGGAAAAACACAGAGGAGTTGCTACAAATCACCCACATTTGTATCAGCATTTCATGCCTAAAAAGCTTCTGGAAAAACAGACGAGTCACCACAAAACAAACAAGTTTGGGGCCTTGAAAGCAGCTGGAAAACACAGAAGAGTTGCTACAAATCACCCACATTTGTGTCAGCATTTCATGCCTAAAAAGCCTCTGGAAAAACACTGATGAGTCACCACAAAACAAACAAGTTTGGGGCCTTAAAAGCAGCTGGAAAAACACTGACAGGTCCCTACAAAACACCAGCATTTCATGCCGTGGGTGTTGAGGAAAAACACCCACGTTTAGAGCCTAAAAAGCTGTGTGAAACACAGCAATGACTCGCTAAATCGCAACCGGTTCTGTCGTTTGTTGGCCTTGACCAGTTGTCTGCAGCTTGGCAAACATCTCACTTAGGTGTCATGCCATCCACCATCCCCACCACCTCTTGATGTCAAAGTCAGCTCATATACTACATTCATTTTGAAAAGCTGATATGATACGTATGGAACACGCAATGTAACGTCTAGGTGGGTTGCAGACACGTACAATGCCAACATTTTCTTCAGGCAACCGGGCTGCTTCGTTGGACCCAAAGGCATTCAAGATCAATTAATAAAAATTATTGGAAACAATTTTTTATCAATTATTAATCATTTTTAAGCAAAAATACCAAAGACTGCACAATTTCAGTTTTTCAGTTCTGCCTTTTTTTTGTTATCTTATAACGCCAAAGTCTGAAGGTTTTGGAGCATTGGTCGGACAAAATAAGTAAATTAAACATGTCACTCTGGTCATTTTTTACTTTTTTGACACTTCATAGACGAACAACTAACATTTTATCGGACACAGTGTCTCTCCTCTGAAACATCATCTCTCATATCCTTGGGGTACAGGTTTTATTTTTCTTCATTTTCATATTATTACTCCATTATCTCCTCAAAAAAGCATCTTTTTAGCTCAAAAACAAAAGCCGTCTGAGGCAAGAGTTTCCTGTTTTTCCATTGGCTAAACTGTGCACCGTGCAACTTCAGCGTCCTGTATTAAAATCTCTCAAAAGCACACTCAACAGCCCATTCAACGCTCACTCAACATACAACAGCCTGACTCACTTTAAATCCCAGAGGATGCGTCTGTTTCTCAGAGCCTCCACTCTCACAGGAGGCGACACACACACTCCTGGGGCTATATGATAAAACACAAACTTCACTCCTCTCCATTGATTCTCCAGCCACAAACGCAAGCTTTAGGATGTTTTTGTTGAAAATATTCAGCCACCGCTGAAGGCCCAACATGTCAAAACACTCACTCACCACCTTCCATAAGAGCCACACTGTTGTGGTTTCTATAAATACGGACGTATTGACACCTCACCTCTGGGTACCTGAGCTCTGGCTCCATCATGTTGATGTCTCTCCAGTCAGAACACTGAAATGTGAAGCATCAAACTCAGGCAGCAGCGAGACGTTCGCCCTTAAAAGTGGGCAATATTGTCCAAAAACAATAAAAAATGCATTCTTGCTGCAAAAACACAATAAGCAGGGAAAAGATAGCGTCCTCTCCTGCTCTTGCTACCAGCGGGTCTGTCTGTCTGTCTGGCTTTTCTCTTCAGAATAAACAGACGTCTGACACACATACACACATGCACACACTCACAAAACCCCACTGTTCCGATTTTACTACTTAAAAAATGGTGTCATTCATGAGTAAAAATCAGTCAACCCAGTTTCACTTGGCGTCGTTAGTCTGATAATCTAATTCTGTGTCGGGGGGAATTTGCCTGCTGGTGACACTGAGGCCCACTAAGCTGATATTAGCTATTTCTGGGTTATAAAGGACAATCAGGTTTGAGTGGGTTCAAAAAGAAGAAGAAAAAAGACGTTTTCTTCTTATTCAAGTATTTCTTTGCTTTTGTTTGTCAGGAAAAATAATGTTATAATCTCTTTTATGCAAAAAAAAACATGACACTGTCATAACTATGACATGACACGGTCATGAACCTGTCATAAACATTATGTACCTGTCATAAATGTTTATGACTGCTGTCATTAAGTGTCATTCGGTTTTCGTAATGACAAGTTGACATTGTTTGGGTTGTCTTGATTATGACAACTTGGCATTAACCAGGATGACATTACCAGAAGTTGTCTTTGTAATGACAAGTTGACATTAAATTTGTTTGGGATGTCCTTATAATGACAACTTGACATTAATCAAAGTGACATTACCAGAAGTTGTCTTTGTCATGACAAGTTGACATTAAATTTGTTTGGGATGTCCTTATAATGACAACTTGACATTAACCAGGATGACATTACCAGAAGTTGTCTTTGTCATGACAAGTTGACATTAAATTTGTTTGGGATGTCCTTATAATGACAACTTGGCATTAACCAGGATGACATTACCAGAAGTTGTCTTTGTCATGACAAGTTGACATTAAATTTGTTTGGGATGTCCTTATAATGACAACTTGGCATTAACCAGGATGATATTACCAGAAGTTGTCTTTGTCATGACAAGTTGACATTAAATTTGTTTGGGATGTCCTTATAATGACAACTTGACATTAACCAGGATGACATTACCAGAAGTTGTCTTTGTCATGACAAGTTGACATTAAATTTGTTTGGGATGTCCTTATTATGACAACTTGATATTAAGATAAAGACATCTTCTAGTAATGTCATCCTGGTTAATGTCAAGTTGTCATTGTCAAGACAACCCAAACAATGTCAACTTGTCATTACAAAAACTGAATGACACTTAATGACAGCAGTCATAAAAGTTTATGACATGTACATAATGTTCATGACAGGTTCATGACCGTGTTATGTCATAGTTATGACAGTGTCATGTCACTCTTATGTAGATACTTTCAAGTAAAGTGTTACCGATAAAAGTTATTCACAAAGCATCTTAGCCTTTAAAAGAGCTCCTAGGTTGGCAAGTTGAAGACTTCGGGGCTTAAAAGTCTTAACACTCTATGACAGTGAGTAAATGAAATGCCACGGGATAATATTTGTGGTGGATCTCATAAGAGATGCACTCATATCTCCCACCCAACGCAATACAGCTGTAACACCAGAAATAACATGATCACAAAAGTAAGATATTTGGAGAACGGGAAAAATGCAACGGTGCAGCAGTGATGACTTGGATCTGTCTCGACCTTCTGTCAGCAGAGTGATCATCACACCAACAATGACAATGACAGTTCGTTTTATTTCAGCTGCATGGCCTCACCTGTCAGCCAATCACATCTGTTAAAAGAATGCATCATACTTAGCAACAGGGCCAAATATACCCCCCTTAAATCCTACACACTGGACCTTTATGAGACCGAACCCTATGCATGATACAGCATAAACCCGCTGTTCAAAGATCTAAATTTGCCTGTAAGAAGATTAAGAGCTGCACATTTTCTGACATCTATAAATCATCAGCGAGCAGACGGAAGGTTGACAGACAGTTTCAGCCTGGAGGGAGGGATTCAAACCATACCCTCGACTCTGCAGCACAGCAGGAGTTCAAAGTCAACTCAACCTGCTTAGACAGATTAAAATTAAAGTAAGAGGTGCTGCTGCGCCGGAGGAGACACCATGAACTAAAGCCTGTATGAATTAAAGCCCATTAGACTCTTAAAGTCACCTATAAAGCCCCACACTCTGTGATGAAGCTGTCTGCAACTTGCAAAAAAAATAAATATAAGAAAAGCAAAACAAATGTTTACAAGGCCAAACATATGTGACTGTTGTAAAAAATCTTTTCAGCAAATTCTCAGCAAGAAAGTGAAGATTTCTTCAATGTCAAACAAGGTGTAATCAAAGCTTCTGGGTGAGCAGGATTTAAAAATGTGAAATTACTTTTTCACAGTAAGTGCTCTTCACTGTCTCCACATTTTCACATTTACTCTCCAACATCCTATATTACCACCTGGAGGGACGCCATGGATCACAGGGTTCATTACTGATTAAGAGAAAAGCTTTTATTAGTCGAGGGCTTTACAAAGCTGCTCAGACCTCCCTTATCTCTCGCTCAGTGCTTTTTATTTAGTTCCACACTGAACCAACTGTGACTGACCACCAGTGGCAATTAACTGAACATCTGCTTGTTCTTTTTCCAGCTTTCTCCATATGTGCTTCCACACTCAACAAACAGAAGAAACTCCAGAAACAATGCAATTTGTTTTGTAAATCTCATTATCTTCAAGGTTTTCTGTTTTATTTTGGTACCTAAGTGCCAGAAAAAAATGTTGGTATTGTATGTAGCAGATATGCTGAAACTGTGTCTGTAGTTTCTCTACATATCAAAGCTGTGGTTAACACATGGTTAGGTTTAGGCACATAAACCCTTTGGTTAGGGTTATGAAAACATCATGCCTTCCTTTATAATACCTGCTTTTGTTTCTAAAAACACAGCTGGAAATGTCCTGAACTGTTCTTCAATCTAAACCAGTGCCACTACAAAAACCGTTGGAAATATCCTGTACTCTCTTGAAGAATGCCCACTTTTGTTGTTACAAACTCAGCTGGAAATGCCCCGACCTCTCATTAAAAAATATTACCTTTTGTCGCTACAAACATGGCAAGAAATGTTCCATACTCTTGTCAAAATATACCTGCTTTTGTCACTTTCAGTAACCGCTGGAAATATCCTGCACTCTTGCAAAATACCTATTTTTTGATGCTACAAATACATCTGGAGATGTCCCGAACCCTGTTAAAATATTTCTGCTTTTGTCTAAAATACACAGCTGGAAATGTCCCAAACTGTTGTACAAAACTAATAAAATAAAATAAAAAACACTTCTTGCTACAAACATGGCTGGAAATATCCCAACCTCTCATTTAATATACCTGCTTTTGTTGTTACTAACAGCTGGAAATGTCCCAAACTGTCATACAAAAAAAGAAAAATCGCAATTTTGTCACTGCAAACAGAGCTGGAAATGCCCTGACCTCTCATTAAAAAATACCCACTTTTGTCGCGTCAAACATGTCTGGAAATGTCCTCAACTGTTGTCTACAAATATCGGCTTTTGTCGCTACAAACACAGCTAGAAAGGTCCCAAACTCTCATGAAAAAATACCTGCTTTTATTGTTACAAACACAGCTGGAAATGTCCCAAACTCTCATTAAAAAATACCCACTTTTGTTGCGTCAAACATGTCTGGAAATGTCCTGAACTGTCGTCTAAAAATATCTGCTTTTGTCGCTACAAACACAGCTACAAAGGTCCCAATCTCTCATGAAAAAAATACCTGCTTTTGTTGTTACAAACACAGCTGGAAATGTCCCAAACTCTCGTAAAAGAAAAAAAAAAAGTCTCAATTTTGTCACTGCAAACACAGCTGGAAATGCCCCGACCTCTCATTAAAAAATACCCACTTTTGTCGCGTCAAACATGTCTGGAAATGTCCTGAACTGTCGTCTAAAAATATTGGCTTTTGTCGCTACAAACACAGCTAGAAAGGTTCCAATCTCTCCTGAAAAAAATACCTGCTTTTGTTGTTACAAACACAGCTGGAAATGTCCCAAACTCTCGTAAAAGAAAAAAAAAATCTCAATTTTGTCACTACTGTGATGGCCCCTCCCTTTACTCTGGAGGTGTGTGGGCTTGCTGGTTGCTGGTTGGTCTGCTTTGTCTTTCAGGAGGGACTGTCATCAGCTGATGCGCTGCACCTGGGGCCTTTTCTGTTGCTTTTGTTTTGGCACGCTTACACACACACACACACGCATCCACACACGCCTACACTACTGATTACTGACACTGATTCTCACGTATTTCTTAAGTTTATGTTAATAAACGCATTGATTAGTTTGAACCTCGTCTTCCCTCCCGTTTTTTGTTGCAGCCTAAGAGCCGGGTTGTAACACTACAAACACAGCTGGAAATGCCCCGACCTCTCATTAAAAAATACCCACTTTTGTCGCTTCAAACATGTCTGGAAATGTCCTGAACTGTCGTCTAAAAATATCGGCTTTTGTCGGTACAAATACAGCTAGAAAGGTCCCAATCTCTCATGAAAAAATACCTGCTTTTGTTGTTACAAACACAGCTGGAAATGTCCCAAACTCTCATAC
This sequence comes from Epinephelus lanceolatus, assembly GCF_041903045.1. Lineage (NCBI taxonomy): Eukaryota > Metazoa > Chordata > Actinopteri > Perciformes > Serranidae > Epinephelus > Epinephelus lanceolatus. Next base: position 5,674,814 of record NC_135757.1, on the reverse strand, counting down.
CAAAATAATAAAATAAAATAAAATAAAAAATGTTTTTTTGCTACAAACGCGGCTGGAAATATCCCAACCTCTCTTTTAAAATACCTGCTTTTGTTGTTACAAACACAGCTGGAAATGTCCCAAACTCTCATAAAAGAAAAAAAATCTCAATTTTGTCACTGCAAACACAGCTGGAAATGCCCCGACCTCTCATTAAAAAATACCCACTTTTGTTGTTACAAACACAGCTGGAAATGTCCCAAACTCTCATACAAAAATAATAAAATACATTTTAAGAAAGCACTGTTTTGCTACAAACACGGCTGGAATTGTTCTCAACTGTTATCAAATATAACACGCTTTTGTTGCTACAGAAACTGCTGATAACATTCTGTACTCTCTTGAAAAATGATCAATTTTCGTTTCAAAATTCCCACTTTTGTCGCTACAAACACAGCTGGAAATGCCCTAATCTCTCTCCTTAAATCATACCATCTCTACGGGGTCTAATCGCCAATAAACCTTTCACATTTTGCATTCCTATGGGCACATGTTAAAAAATAGCCTTTTACTATAAAAAACGAGTCTCTCCTGATTGAAATGAGGTTAATCTTGTGGTGATAAAGACCCAATTAACAAATTGAAGGCACCCGCTGTTTTCAGTGATGAATGCTTACATTGCTAATGATGCTTTTCACTGTATGTTAATAGCTGTTAATTGCTGCAAGAAAAAATGTAATCTTCAGTGTCTTTGGAGAGGGGAGACATGATTTTCCTGAGGTCTAAAATACAAATTTACAGTATGCTACTGTATTAGATTGAAAAAAAAAATACACACGCATTTAAATACATACACAATTAATGACAAGTTTTTCTTTTGGGAAACAATAAAAGCAACCTTGACCTTGACTACGACTTATCCACTCTACAGGCCTGATATTCTGTTACATGCGAGAGTGTAGCAGCTGTAGCTGAATGAAGAGAAATACAGGAGTTTCTCCCTGTGTAGGGATGTGTGCCACGAAAAAAAAGCACATCTGAGTGAACGCCGGCATGTGCAACTAGAACATCATTTCAAGTAAATTAATAAAACAAAACTGTATTTAAGAGATTTCTAGGTTACTGCAATATATAAAGGTGGGGAGCATGCTGGAGTTTTAAAAGGAAATCCTTGGTTTTATATCCATGGTTGCCTTATTTGTGATTATAAATGGGATTTTCTGCACAGGTTACATGATATTTTAATGAATATGCTTTTGTATTGCAAGTAACATTTTGAGTGCAATATTTCTACACTGCAGTATTGCCAGTATCTTGAGTAAAATATCTATTTATGACAACTATTAAGTGATATGAAGCAAAATGTTTTCTGTTAACTCTTTCTGTCTCTACACTGACTGCATTTGCAATTTCTCCTTACGTCACAGGATGCCAGAACAAGCACATCCACACGCCTTGGCAGTAGCGCAGACTTTTATTGTGTAAGACTGCTCTCTAGTGGAAAAAACATGGACTTACAGTCATCTATAGACTGCATGCTCTGATTGTAAATGAATGTAGCCACATTGTCCATCAGGGCTCCTAAAAGCTGCAGATTTATTAAGTGTCAGTTAGTTTTTTAGTAATTTGAGTTATCTACTCTGCAGAATATGATCCAAAAGAACAGTTTGCCCTAAGATTGCCATGTCAAAATGTCGCGCCCTTCTTCACCCCTTCTTCTTCTTTTTCACCCCATTCATCCTCAGCTTGCTCTTCATCTCACGTCATCACCACCATTACCACCACCAGCGTCCAGACTCCATGTGGGGCTTCTCAAATCTACCATGTCTTTACCACCCTCCTAGAATATATGACATTACGATGGGGTCTAATCGCCAAAGACTTTTCATATTTCTCATGTGTACATGTAAATAAATATTCTCTTCTTTCAAAACGAGTCTCTTCTGATTGAAATGCTCAATTTGAAAAAAAAATATCCCACAAGGTATTTGTGAGATAATGTGTTTACAAGAATGAGACAGACAAGGTCACAGTGACCTAAACCTTCCACCGCCAAAAACTTATCAGGTCATTGTTTAATTAAACTGGAAGTTTGGGCTAAATTTAAAGAAATTTCCGCAAGGCATTCTTGAGATATTGCATTTACGAGAATGAGAAGGATGCAAGGTCACAGTGATCTTGACCTTTGACAACAAGAATCTAATCAGGTCATCCGTGATTCATAGTATAATTCTGTGCCAAACTGAAAGAAAAATAAAGACGAAAAAAAAAAAAAAAAGAAACGCTCCAGGCATTCTTGAGAAATTGTGTTCAAGGCAATGAGACTGATGAGGTCACAGTGACCTTGACCTTTGGCCACAAGAGTCTAATCAGGTCATCCTTGATTCATAGTATAAATTTGTGCCAAACTAAAAAAAAAAAAAAAAAAAGATTAAAAAAAAATGCTCCAGGCATTCTTGAGAAATTGTGCTCAAGACAATGAGACTGATGAGGTCACAGTGACCTTGACCTTTGACTGCAAGAGTCTAATCAGGTCATCCTTGATTCATAGTATAAATTTGTGCCAAATTAAAAAGAAAAAAAAAACACTCCAGGCATTCTTGAGAAATTGTGTTCAAGACAATGTGACTGATGAGGTCACAGTGACCATGACCTTTGACCGCAAGAGTCTAATCAGGTCATCCTTGATTCATAGTTTAAATTTGTGCCAAATTAAAAAGAAAAAAAAAAACACTCCAGGCATTCTTGAGAAATTCTGTTCAAGACAATGAGACTGATGAGGTCACAGTGACCTTGACCTTTGGCCACAAGAGTCTAATCAGGTCATTCTTGATTCATAGTATAAATTTGTGCCAAACTAAAATAAAATAAAAAAGATTTTTTAAAAAAAGAAACGCTCCAGGCATTCTTGAGAAATTGTGTTCAAGTGAATGAGACTGATGAGGTCACAGTGACCATGACCTTTGACCACAAGTCTAATCAGGTCGTCCTTGATTCATAGTTTAAATTTGTGCCAAACTAAAATTAAAAGACAAGTTGTTGTTGTTGTTGTTCTTTTAAATGCTCCAGGCATTCTTGAGAAATTGTGTTCAAGACAACGAGACTGATGAGGTCACAGTGACCATGACCTATGACAGCAAAATCGTCTGTCAATTTTGATAAAACATATTTGGTTAAGATTGCCGTGTTGTAAGAGTAACCACTCAAGAGTGATTATTTCAGCAGAGGATTATACAGAGTGTCTTATCCCAGTAAAAATACAGTAATTCTGTCCTCTGGACAAATGTTTGAAAAAAAAAAAATCTATGATGTTCCCTTCTAGTACACATCTCAGATTGACAAGCCGTCCCACCCACACACGCCAACATATAAATACAAAATCAACTGTCAGCAGTGTTGAGAGCACAGATTGTATGTAACAAGTTCTCCCCATCGCCATCTGTTCAAGTGTCCAGATTGTCATAGAAACCATACATGCCAGCATCACCACTTAATCTGACTGTAGTTCAACTGTAACATGTAACACAGGTTAGTTTGTGGTGCTCACCAGAACTTGTGTCTGCAATCTCATTCTTTCAGTCACAACCCAAAGTTCACAACCAAAGATTAGAGTTCTCAATCTCAACCTGATATATCATATATTATTGACTGTGCACATGTAATACATACACCCATGAATATGCATAGATATGGAGAAGCACAAAAGAAAACCAGGCATGACTGGAAAGATTAACTGATGAATAATGTATGAAATGTGATGAATAAATATAATGAATATTTTTTTTAGAGATTCGTGGTCATGTAAAGTGGTAGTTAGCCAAGTTTGAAATTTGGCAGCGTGATGTCTCCTCTCACACACAGCCTGGCTTTCATACCAGTGTAGGCTGTGCAAATGCAACCGGCTCCGCTCTGCATTTAGCATTTCTACACAACAAATCTGACTCACTGAAGCATTCAATACATGTATTATAATACAGTATTGCTTAAGGTTATCTGTTTTGCGGAGTAAGTGGGACGGGGGTTAAATAAGAAACTGATGCATATGAATGCTCACAGCTAACATGCTATGATCTTCTTTACTCCACATCCATCTCCACGGTAACAGATGGCAGTGACAACACAATATTAATATTCAGTGATTTCTGACTGTGATTGGAACCTGAACAGGTTGCTAAACCCTGTTGTGGTGACAATCTGTTGAGTTTCACAGGTTTAGGGTCAGCTGTTGCTTCAAAAGGATAAAACGTGTCAAAAGACAGGAAGCGGTTTCAATATTTTGCATTTTCAGTTTGTAACTTAAAGGCTCTGTGTGTAACTTTAGGGGCAGGGACATTTTCAAAACAGGGCCCCTCATTCCTGCGAATATAGTCCAATTAATCATACTTCCACATGTATTTTGTATCTACTTGTACTTGTATCAACTGTTAAGACCTTGTCATCTTATTTTGAAAAACAGAGGTAGACAGGTGTCCTGGGCTGAAAAACTTTAAGTTCAAATAAACACAAAAAGTTTGTGCTCTAGAGAAAGGATCAGTGCTCAGTGAATAGCCTCCTAAGCCCTATGATAAGCTATTATGGCAAAGCTTTACTATACAGACCAGTAAGCAGTGATAACTAACACGTCTTTGGGGTCATCAGGTGGGAACCTCCTTTCACCAGTGTTTCGTCTAGTTGGTCCCACGACACCTCCAGGAGGCTAGACAGTGATCTCTGGCGTCCCAGAGACACTCCCCTAATGCCAGGTCCGCACCAACCCAACAACCGCCTTTACCTTACTTACACATGGCTTTCTCAGCCCAAACAGCACTGCCACCTTCAACAAACCCAGGCTCCGTTTATGCGAGCTCCAGGTAGTGACAGTGCCGATACTACCTTTCCTAGCACATTCACCACACTCTATTTCACACGCTACATATCATAACTCCAATATAAGCTGAAGTTAAAGGAGATAGAGAAGATAAACTCACAGGCTTTCTCAGCCCAAACAGCACTGCCACCTTCAACAAACCCAGGCTCCGTTTATGCGAGCTCCAGGTAGAGACAATGCCGATACTACCTTTCCTAGCACATTCACCATACTCTATTTCACACGCTACATATCATAACTCCAATATAAGCTGAAGTTAAAGGAGATAGAGAAGATAAACTCACAGGCTTTCTCAGCCCAAACAGCACTGCCACCTTCAACAAACCCAGGCTCCGTTTATGCGAGCTCCAGGTAGCGACCGTGCTGATACTACCTTTCCTAGCACATTCACCATACTCTATTTCACACGCTACATAGCATAACTCCAGTATAAGCAAAAGTTAAAGGAGATAGATAACTCACAGAATCAGCAAACACACTCACCTTGCAGCATGGTCTCAAACAAAAGGGATTCAAATAGGCCACTCCCACACTTAAATAACCTTCCTCTTCCTGGATTTTCTCCTGAGAGGACTGATTGGTGGATCTCTCACCCTGATCTCAAGGAGTTATGTACCCTGCTTAGTAGTTCCCCCTGCTGGCTCCCAACTGACATTATTCCTCCTCATCCAAATCCACTGACCAGATCTAGCTGCTTCATCTGACATTTCCTTCACTGTCTTCCTCAAACTCTGTCCCCGCACTCTGAGTTCCCCCAGGAGCGAGACAGCCATAAGCATAATATACTGGTAATAATTCCATAATTCCTTTTTCCCTCACCAATATTAAGTGTAACTTTGGAGCATTATTTGGCCACCTTTCCAATACGATAACACAACATGGTTATGGATGCATCAGGTCCTATATGATACCTGTATCTTCACTTGACACACTGAGTCTGATACAGAGGGTTTCATTTACTTAAAAAATGCTCCTTTTTCTTGTTCTCTGTGTACCCTGACTTTTCCTTTAGGAGCCCCTGATTTTGGGTGAGGCACTCTGACTCCGACATTAGCAGCACTTGTGAGCTCTGCACATCAGGCACCTGACCCATGCCAGATAGACCACGCCATTTCACAACACCTGCGGGGGGGGGGGGTGGGAGTATCAGATGGCACATGTAACTTTTATTGTCAGTGATTTAAATCAGTAAGTAAATTATTGTACTTCATCCAATTTAAGGCTCAACCATGGACCTTTTAATGCCCCCCCCCCCACCCCCACCCCCCAGGTTACCTTTAACTCATTGGCTGCTACTGCATTGCACAGTTCGTACATACATTTAATCTTACTGTCTCTATTCTGTGTTATGATTCAATCTTTGAGTTCAAGGTAAAACTTTTTTAAAAGACAATTTTAGGCTCTTTTTAAATCATGCATCCCAGTTTAGGATGTCAATAGATTGACACCAAAATTTCCATAGTATATCTGCGGAGATGAAAGGAGACGTTTTGGCGAATGAGCATGTTGTGACATTTTAAAACAGTGCTGCAAACACTAGCGTACGAGCACACGGTATAAGTACACACTACACATATATGTATGATACAAGTTTCCTGGAATAACAAGTTACTTAGCAACAACCAGCATGATGATGGCAGCAACTGCAACAGAAGGAGGAGGGAGAGATGACCATAATGAATGGATCTTTTCACACGTTTAGTATTTCTATTCTACTATATCTTCATGAATATGCATTGATTTTAAATAGTGATTCTTGTGTTGTGTCTATTGTGGATTGTATGGTATAGACAGGACAGAAAATGACAGCTTCATATGTACAACACATCAAAAGTCTTGTCTCAAAGGAAAAATGTATAATTCTTAGCCATGATTTGGACGATAATCAGACCCACGGTGAAACTGCATCTATGGCCTCACGTTTAAAGCTTTGGGGAAACTACAGGTCAGTGGCAATGGGCAATTTTAATCTTACAAAATATTCATTTAAGTCATTTATCAAGGAAAAATCCAAAATGTTTGCTGTTTCCAGCCTTTGAAATGTGACAGTTTGCCATGTTTCTTATCCTTAGTTGAGTCTGGATCAGTTTCCATTTGCTATGTCTGCTTAAGCGATGACTATGTTTAGATTTCACGCCTCCAGAGCACCTTTTGATTTGTGTTGAGTGAGATGATTGACATGCTGCAAAGCTGTTTGGTGGCTGTTTTTGTGGCGGCTAATGAATCGAGGGTCAATACAGCTGCTCTGTTTTCAGTGTGCAGCGTTCACAGGAGGTGAATTAACTCGGGGGACACTTTTCAACCCCAGCAGGTCCTGTGTGGGCAGACAGCTCGACACATCCTGAATGGAAACATTTATATTGCCTTCAAATGCTTTTCATTCCTTTTTTCTTTTCAGTTTTCTTTTACCTTGGTTTTTCTTTATCTGGTGATGTTTCCCAGAAACTATATGCCTCAAAGCATGTCTGGAGGGGATATGTAATGTCCCCAAAATGTGTTTTACACCTTGCAGGTAGTGTAGTCTCACTCCTAGGGTGTTGAAAAACACGGCTTGGGAAGTGGCCTTCAGGGTCACACATGAACACACAATGCAGCCTTTAGCATCTGTATGAGATGCACCGGGCTTTCAGGCTGATGAGCAGGAAGTCCGTAACTAGGAGCACACAAATTACACATCTGTAATCCACAGCACAGGAAATCCCACGCAGCAGATACAGGTAAACTCACAACGTAGAGTTGACTGGCAGTCCCTCCACACAGCCACAGGGAACAGGCAAACCAGGAGCGTAGAAGCAAAGCTCTCGGTTGGGGACAGAAGGCTGAGTGGTTTACCGGGGAGCACACAAAGCAGGAGAGTCAGAGGCAGGCGAGGTCGGACACGAGGAAGCAGTCCAGGAATAAATGCTGGAAAGTCTTGCATCTGAGTGACAAAGAACAATCTGGCAAGGAGAGCCTGTGAAGCAGGAGTCTCAAAGCAGCAACTTGCAACTTGGGTTGCCTCAAGTGATAATAATGGTGACTGCTAAGAAATGGCAGCAAAAGTGGACGTTAAAGAGTCATAAAATGAGAAAAGGTGTTTAAAATCTGATCAGGAGTTGAACATCTGCAGTTAAAGAAACTGAAAAAGAAAAGAAAGTTTTAGTCTCCGCCAATGACCGACTGACAACACTGTATCATATTGTTTCAGCACAAACATGGTCCGGATTAAAGCGATTAAACACCAGCACAAAATGATGCTAATTTGCTGATAAAAACAATGTCAGTGCCAGTATTACAGTACATCAGGGGAAGGCTTAAATCCCCACCAACAAATCCAACAACAACAAAAATCTAGTCATTAGCATCAACAGCCTTGTGGTGGGTAAATTCTCATATGCAGCTAATGTATCTCAGGAGGCAGCGGCTTATTTATAAAGCAGCTGAAACCAGACGGTGAATTATCGAGCTGTGATTTATGACACGGCTAAACCCTCTCACTAAATAATGCACATGAAAAACAACAAAGCATCCCTGTTTGTTTTATAGCTATTTTGGGGTGATTTCCTAAGCCTTTAAGTTCTTCAAAAGGCAATGGATGAAAGCAAAGAGTCCCTCACGCGCCAAAAAACAGCCTTCAAAAGTGTAATGTTTTCTTTGCATGAGTTATGGAAGCTCGCTTCTGCCAGATTATTCCTGTCCTGCTGCAGCACAAGATTGTACGGGATTAGGCTTTCGTCTTCCTGTCTTGCAGCTTTGCATAAACTGTGAGCAATAACGAAGCTCTTTAATGTCGGAGCCTTTATTCTGCTCACTGCTGTCACTGTGTCTCTGTATTTTACTGTTAATATCATCCATAAAACATGAAGAGGTCACAAAGTCCATAAATATTCTTTGATCTGTCACAATGGTTGATGATCCAGTTTGATAAATATTCATCCTATTTCAATTTCTTAATTATTTTATTGATCAGTTTCCCTGTGAGGTAATAAATAAAAGAGTGGTGAATATAGTGCTGTGTAATTCATCACTCCAATAAGAGCTGTTAAAAGCAGAGATCCATAAACTGTATAAAACAATAAGGTATTTTCATCCTATGAAAAAAAATACCCAGTTTAACACGTAGGTATTTACTGAACATTTACTTTTAAGCCTTTTTAATGATGCTAACATTGGCCACTAGATGTCGCACTCCGCCAACCCTTTCCATTGTACTCACATTACCCAATGCGTTCTCGGCCCAACCTGTCAAATACAGTGGACATAAAATGTTGGACATTTTAGGCAACCCAGTCTCACTCCGAAGTCGTCAAAATCCAGCGCTTGGGCCGTGACTTGCAGCGTCACACACTGACGAAAAAAGCCATCCTTTAAGCGGCGTTCATAAGGTCGGAGGTTCCAAGGTCCCGACCATTAACTCCATTCAAAGTGCTTTGAATACATGGTCGGAGCAGAATTTTTTGCTTGGAACATCGTGCGCAAGTGTAGCAACACGAGTTCCCCGAGTTGACGTGGTATGACATTACAGCAATGGCGCCCCCCTTCGCTACCGGCGAGTCAAATAATTTTTCTTAGGTAAAAAAAATGCATCCCAAAGACGTCTTTAAGCAAATTCTCCACTGCTACACATAATTTGAACATTCCGTGTATAATTACACGCAGAAGTTGCCAACACCATACATTAGCAAAACGTCTTCATTTAGCCAAAAAGGCTAACAACATCAGTCCAGCTCCATTGGGCTACAACAAAGATAGCCTTGTACAGCTGTGTTTGTTTACGTCCAAGATCTGATGTGAGGCGGCAAACGCACTTCTTCCGGAAGTAGGGGCTTTTCCGGGCTTGAACGCAGCTTTAATGTCGGCATGATACGCGGTCGGTCGCCATTATAGTTTAACGGTGCCTGGCGGGCGTCAGGGGGAAACGTGGCAGGACAACAACTAAAGTTAAGGTTGCGAAAGTCTGAGTATGGTGGGCGGGACGGGTAGTGGATAGGTCCAACAACCACCAGCTTTCACCCAGGAGAGCGGTGTTTGTGTCCTGTAAGGTTCTAAAGCCAAACCCTGTTCTTTTTTCCTCAACCTAACGACGTGATTCTGTTGCCTAAACCCAACCACGTGCTTACTCATATAATATATCATTCGAAAGCTACTCTTCTCACAACCCAGTCATCAAATCCTGACGCAGTGGCAGTGACTTCCGGCGTCAGACACAGACAAGAAAGCTGTCCTTTCATGTCAGCGTGATACACAGCCCGTCACTGTTATTGTGTAACTGCGCCGAGCAGCGTCAGGGGGAAATGTGGTGGGACAAGAACGTAAGTTAAGGGGGTGAAAGTCCGAGTTTCTCCCACTGGCCCCGCCCGTGAGCTCTCGCCCGCCTTACAGACTTGTGATGACGTCCTGGATTTTAAAGACGCTTTTCTCAGCTTGAGAAACGTTTTAAAAATATACAACCTCCATGGATCAAAAACTACGACTATGAAGACTCTTGAACGCTGACGACGCCAACGTAGCACGTGATACTATTATACTATTGGTTCACAAGCCTTGTGAGAAGCAGTAACCAAATGTCAGACATCATACACAGACGATTTAAAGACTGTAAAAGCTCAAATAAAATCAAAACTTTGTTAACATGCTGTTTGTGGTGCAGTGTGGGAGAGGAGCCACAACATGATCAAATCCATTCTACCTTGGTATCCTTGATTGGCTGACACTCAATCTGATGAGAGACGGACGCAGTTTGGTTCATCTTTGCTCCTCAGTTTCAGCGAGATGCTCCTTTTATCTGATCAAATAAAATCCCCAAAGCTGCTTAAAGTTTTCCTCTGACTTCCTCCTGCTCCTCTGCTCCAAACTGGCCGAAGCAGAAAGTGATGCTGTCACACTAAAGACTGCAGAGCTGCTCTTCCTCGTCCTTATTGAGGCTCCACCAGAGGCGATGCATTCAAACACACAATCTGTTTTCCCTCCTTTGTCTCTCTCTCTCTGGCTGTAAATGCTCTCTCTTCGTCCCTCTCTTCTTCCTCTTCTTCTTCCCCACTAAAGCGAGTGTGCGCTGCTTCATATGCAGCTGACAGACAGTTCATAAACCAGGATGTTTGCCAGTGCCTCCCACATACCAAGACGGTTCTTCATCAAAATGCAAATGTGCCCGAGGCAAAGATATTTGCAGGTGTTTGGTTTGAGCTTTTTTTTTTTTTTACATCTGAAAGCTGACGTTCTTTACTCAAAAGTGTCTCAGCAGCAGGAGGTTTAGTGTTTGGATGAAAGATGTTTTGACAGGAGTTCACACTGATGAATGAATGTTGAGCTCAAACCTTGACCCTAAAAGAGCCTGCTGCTGTTTGTTCTATTAAAAAGCATCAAGGGAGAAATTAGTTAATTGGAAGAGATTTTTATGCACAGTGACGGAGAAAATACTCAGATCTTTTACTTCATATACAACTAGTCCATACCCATTGGTAGCTTTGTCACCTTCTACCTATGCCAATCCTCAATGCCTATGTGCAGTTTCACATAGATTGACCACGTCAGTGAGTAGAAAAACGTGGGACAGACAGAATGACACACTGACAGTTTCTGTGATTATGTACAGCATACCATACCATGACTTAGTCATACCAAAAATTAGAAGAAAACAACAACATTGGTCCACAGGGGGAGCCACAGCGATCGGTCGCATTTTAGCCATTTTGAAGCATTTTTCTGTTGTTATAGCGCCACCCAGTTGCCAATTAGAGTTAAATTTCTCCAGTCACCTTGAGGCGTCCTGTTCTACATATCTACCAAGTTTAGTAAAAATCCATATGGTGGTTAGGCCTAGATAAGAAATGAGCTCTCTAGCGCCCCCATTTTGTTTGATGGGGTCAATAATGGAGGGGTCCCCTCAGATTATGTGTGGTCATATGCCTACAAAGTTGCGTGGTGATGGGTGAAACCCTTGAGATGTTATACACCTTTATGTGATGAGCCACGCCCTCCGCAATATTCATTGCCTTATAGAAGCTCAGTTTTAGTAAGTTTTCCGACTTTTGCCAAGAGGGAACTTTAGATATTGGTCCCTAGATTATGTTCACCCAGTTTCATGCAGATCGCTCAAACTTCATAAGAAGAGATCCATTTGAAGTGTTTTTCAAAACATTCAAAATGGCGGAAAATCTATATAAGCGGAAGTTATGGGTTCTTGAGGCAAATGTGTTCCTCATGAGGAGAGGCATCTCTGTGCAAAGTTTCATGTCTCTACGACATACGGGGCATGAGATATGCCCATTCAAAGTTTGACATTTCAATCGGTTGCTATAGCGCCCCCCTTTGGCCAATTGATGTAATATTGCTTCATTGGCATCCTCCATGACCCTCTACCACTGTGCCAAATTTCACATGGATTGACCAAGTCAGTGAGGAGAATATAATACTCATCGTGCAGAATGGAACATTTCAGAATAATATTTACTATTGGATTCTAATTATTGATGCTTTTATGTGTTCATCACTCTAATGTTGCAGATGGTAAAGGTGCAGCTCATGTAACGGCTCTACAGTACTGCTGGGTAGCTTTAGCTGGGTGAATTTAGCTCCTGGGATCAATAAAGTCTTCTCTCTAAGGGATGGCGTGTATGGCGTACTCATGTCAGCATGTTACCTACAGTAGATGGCGGTCAGCGTGCCCTCAGTTTGGAAAGAAGTGGCCAACACAGACGCTAAACTAATAAAATCAATATCACTTTAAGTGTACGCTGTATTGAGAGTATTTATTTCTGTCAGACGGCCTGTTCGAAAGCCATTAACGGCTTCAGGTCGTCGTCTTTGCGCTGATCAAAGCCACCAGACTCCACTGACAAAAACAGCTACTTTGGCTCGCTGACCACAGAAGCTGCTGCCTCAGTTGGTTAGTTTGTTTCAGTTATTTCGGGACTTTGGTGAGTTCGAATGAACCCCTTGAAACACCAAAGTCACACAGTAGCACACACAAACTAACTGATAGAGGCAGCAGTAGACCAGCAGCTCCTGTGTTCAGTGAGCCAAAATTACTGTTTTTTTCAATGGAGTCTGGCAGTGATACAACAGCTGCATTTGCCTGTCAAAAATCGCTGCCGACAACCCTCCGGTTGTCCCTGTGGACTACAAGCCTCACACGTGCGCACATGTTAAATCTCCATCCCATTTCTCAGACTTGTACTCATTTGTTTCAGTAAAATGTTGCCCCCATTAAAAATGTATGACCATTATTCATATTTGATGAGCCGGCTATATTTTCCGTGCCGCAAATCATATTTATTGTCGAGGATGACTGCTTTCATTGAGCACTTTTAACATTAGAAAGTCTCATCGGCCCACTTTCTATCAGATCTCCGATGTTCTATTTCCAGATCTTTATTGATAAGTGTACAGTTAATTGATCAGATGCTGGTGTGGAGTCTTTATATTAAAAGATATGGAAATAGGTGCACATGAAAGTTCATTTTAGTGAGGGTTTGGTGAATATGAGGCTTTGGATTTCACATTTTTATTTGTCAAACTTGTTCGTTTAATCTCCGATAAAAGAAAGTTCTGCCTCAAATACAACCCAGCCCTCGAAAGCTACGCTCGATTGATGCAGACCAGTTCAGGATACAACCATAGCTGGTTCAATAAACGCTTCTGTCAGTCAAACTCATCAAAACAGATAGAAATGTCCATTTCGGAGCTTATAAGAAGACTTTTTTGTCTCTTGAGACAACAGAGGAACCATTTGTTTATCGTTTATATAAGGTTATAACAGCCTGTGATGCCAAGAAAGAGTTACAAACGCCTCTGGAGGTCAGGAGTGCCATTGACTACAAGACCCATAAGCCACTGGGCCAGTCGCTGGCTATTGATAGGCTATGAGGCCTCAGAAAATAAGGCAGGCCCTTTGGGTGCATTCTGAATCGCATACTTTTGCTTTTTACTTTTAGTATGTATTACAGCTGCCCTAAAAAGTACGTACTGCACAAATAGAACACTGTACTGTCTCGTAACTTTATACCTTAAACTTTGACCCTATTACGCATATATATGTTACCATGGAGATAAAACGGACATCAGCCAGGACAGCTCTGATGTTATTTTGCAATGTTAAAACTGCATACATTGTCGATTCTAACATGTATAAGCATATATAACACTACGTTGGATATCTAAAGGAAAGTTAAAGGTTATTAATTAGTGAATAAAAGGGGTAGGGTTAATTAAGTTAACTACTGTTCAAAATAAAGACATCAGTCAAAAGAAATGACGGAGCAAACTACTCACCTGTATCCATCAGCTGCAGTATTTTTAGCCCCGGTAAACAGGTAATCGTTTCCCGAATTGAAACGTTTGTTCCGTGGTCCCTATTTCAGATCAATTCTGTGGTTCGTAAATAATTCCATTCCTTCTTACCGTAAGCGTGGGTAATGTACAAATCAAGCGCACTGCACTTTTGGTCGTCGTAGAAATGGGATACACTTGCGCACTTACACTAAGCACATGGACGCGCACGTCAAGTGTCCAAGTGCGTAACTGTGATCAAGCGCGCATAATGGGACAGGCCCAGTGTGTTTAAAGACAAGCCCTTGTTGGCTATTGTAGCCTAAAAGGAGAGCATTGAGGCTCCTATTGGCTCAAATAAGGTGTCAATCAAAAGGTCAGGAGTTAAGCCATTATAGTGATAGGAAGGAACTGGCATTTCTAAATGAAAATATGGATAATATGAGGAGAAATATGAATATTTGAAACAACGTAATAGCAGTTTGTGGATATCTATAGGTGTAAAAATGTGTTTTAAGAAAATATTTTGATCAACTGGACCTTCTCCCTCCATATAAGCGTGGTCATAACTCCACTGCTGTGCCAGACATTTCCATCCTGCTCGGTAGCCCTTGTGAATTTTCCCTCCAGTATTTACTGAAGAGTTTTTTCCATAGCTTCTTACCAGCATCTTCTTATGCGTCTCTACAACTTCAGAACTCCTTTACGTGAAACTTTACCTCAGTTTGGGGAAATGAAGATGAGAATTGAGGCATTTCCATCCTCTTTTAATCAGGCACACTAATAAACCTTCAAAATAAATGTCTGTGGACAGATTAACTGACACAGACAAATGGCCGTACATGGACCACATAAAGTCACTGTAGCAGCTCTCTCCTCTGCTCTATCTGGCATATTTATCAGCATAAGTTCCACTAATCGTGATATTTCAAATGTGTGCATTCATCATGAGTTCATTTTATTCTTTACCCATTCACAAAATCAGTTAATTTCATACTGTGGTGATTTTAAGTAAATAATGAAATGCCACTAATCGCAGTGGAGCATCTTTAATCAGAGCAGCTGAGCAGAGTAATCAAGACAAACACTTTCCAAAGCAGAGTGGAGGGCAATGAGCCTGCAGGCTGCTGGGGACAGTTCAGTTCATGAGGAGCTGCTTTTGCTCCTTGTTAGTTCATAGACAACAATTTGCAAGAAATGCCAAGACAAAATGGGGCCTGCGACCATGAGTACACTGTAAAAAATCTCTCAGCCTGCAGAATTAAATGCTGGCATTGTACGTGTCTGCAAACCACATTTCATGCGCATCATATCAATGTTTCTGAAGGTCAGATTACATGTGTATGAGCTGAGTTTAGTGGCAAAAAAAGACCAAGGCTCAGTGCCTCAGACATTGTTGAGGGACATTAAAAACACCCAGGTTCAGTACATCTAACGCCACTGGGAAATGCAGCAATGTGCCTCAAAAAACACACAGGTTCGGTGCCACAAACTGTGCTGGGAAATACCACAATATGCCACCAAAAACACCCAGGTTTGGTGTCTAGAAAACACTGCAATATGCTACTTAAAACACCCAGGTTCAGTGCTGCAAATGCAGCTGGAAAACACCAGGATGTGCTGCTAAAAATGTCCAGGTTCAGCGCCTCAAACGCTGCTGGAAAACACCAGGATGTGCTGCTAAAAATGTCCAGGTTCAGCGCCGCAAACGCTGCTGGAAAACACCAGGATGTGCTGCTAAAAATGTCCAGGTTCAGTGCTGTAAATGCAGCTGGAAAACACCAGGATGTGCTGCTAAAAATGTCCAGGCTCAGTGCTGCAAATGCAGCTGGAAAACACCAGGATGTGCTGCTAAAAATGTCCAGGCTCAGCGCCTCAAACGCTGCTGGAAAACACCAGGATGTGCTGCTAAAAATGTCCAGGTTCAGCGCCTCAAACGCTGCTGGAAAACACCAGGATGTGCTGCTAAAAATGTCCAGGTTCAGTGCTGTAAATGCAGCTGGAAAACACCAGGATGTGCTGCTAAAAATGTCCAGGTTCAGCGCCGCAAATGCTGCTGGAAAACACCAGGATGTGCTGCTAAAAATGTCCAGGTTCAGTGCTGCAAATGCAGCTGGAAAACACCAGGATGTGCTGCTAAAAATGTCCAGGTTCAGCGCCGCAAACACTGCTGGAAAACACCAGGATGTGCTGCTAAAAATGTCCAGGTTCAGTGCTGTAAATGCAGCTGGAAAACACCAGGATGTGCTGCTAAAAATGTCCAGGTTCAGTGCTGTAAATGCAGCTGGAAAACACCAGGATGTGCTGCTAAAAATGTCCAGGTTCAGTGCTGTAAATGCAGCTGGAAAACACCAGGATGTGCTGCTAAAAATGTCCAGGCTCAGCGCCTCAAACGCTGCTGGAAAACACCAGGATGTGCTGCTAAAAATGTCCAGGTTCAGTGCTGTAAATGCAGCTGGAAAACACCAGGATGTGCTGCTAAAAATGTCCAGGTTCAGCGCCTCAAACGCTGCTGGAAAACACCAGGATGTGCTGCTAAAAATGTCCAGGTTCAGTGCTGTAAATGCAGCTGGAAAACACCAGGATGTGCTGCTAAAAATGTCCAGGTTCAGCGCCGCAAATGCTGCTGGAAAACACCAGGATGTGCTGCTAAAAATGTCCAGGTTCAGTGCTGCAAATGCAGCTGGAAAACACCAGGATGTGCTGCTAAAAATGTCCAGGTTCAGCGCCGCAAACACTGCTGGAAAACACCAGGATGTGCTGCTAAAAATGTCCAGGTTCAGTGCTGTAAATGCAGCTGGAAAACACCAGGATGTGCTGCTAAAAATGTCCAGGTTCAGTGCTGTAAATGCAGCTGGAAAACACCAGGATGTGCTGCTAAAAATGTCCAGGTTCAGTGCTGTAAATGCAGCTGGAAAACACCAGGATGTGCTGCTAAAAATGTCCAGGCTCAGCGCCTCAAACGCTGCTGGAAAACACCAGGATGTGCTGCTAAAAATGTCCAGGTTCAGTGCCGCAAATGCTGCTGGAAAACACCAGGATGTGCTGCTAAAAATGTCCAGGTTCAGCGCTGCAAATGCAGCTGGAAAACACCAGGATGTGCTGCTAAAAATGTCCAGGTTCAATGCTGTAAATGCAGCTGGAAAACACCAGGATGTGCTGCTAAAAATGTCCAGGTTCAGTGCTGTAAATGCAGCTGGAAAACACCAGGATGTGCTGCTAAAAATGTCCAGGTTCAGTGCTGTAAATGCAGCTGGAAAACACCAGGATGTGCTGCTAAAAATGTCCAGGTTCAGCGCCTCAAACGCTGCTGGAAAACACCAGGATGCGCTGCTAAAAATGTCCAGGTTCAGCGCCGCAAACGCTGCTGGAAAACACCAGGATGTGCTGCTAAAAATGTCCAGGTTCAGCACCTCAAACGCTGCTGGAAAATGCCCAGACGTGCCATTAAAAACACCCAGCTTTGGCACTACAAACTGGGCTGTGGTGTGACACCTTTATCTAATGTGTTTCTTTTGCACTGGAAAGTTTCTCCTGCACGTGAGGTCACCTTCTGTCTGATCTTGTACATGTTCTTTGACAGGATGTCGAGCATTTTCCTCACATCAGCAGCCAGGAACGTCTCCCCGGGCAGAGGCGCCTCCTTCCTCTCGTCGCTGATAAGAGGAGGTGAGAGCAATGAAGAGTGAATGTTGCTGAAATGTTTCCTTATTGCTGTTGACATTAAGTTAGTCGGCGATTAGGATGGGATGAAGATTTCCATCTGATGAGGAAAACAGCATCATCAGCTGGAGCCAAATTAGATTTGGTTTTATGCATTGAGCTGATGCACAGTCAGAGAGCAGATACAGTTTCAGAGAGACAGAGAGGAGTGCATCACTAATAAGCTCTAATAATAAGTGTAACTGTTGTGTTGCACGTCTGTGAAGCTCTGAACTGTTAATTTCTAACCAAATAACGGTGAATAAAATAGACCTGGACCTGCAGTTTTTTGCGATTGCTAAGAAACGCTTTGTGAATCTAGGATCCACTTGATCTAACTCACCTTTTTAGCGCAGCACAAGTCGTCTCTTACAAACTTCTCAACACTTTTTCATTGGCTTTACACAATTTCCAAACCTTTTTTGAGCTGCCGAACAATGACAGCTGCCTTGGCCTCGCTTGGCCTTGTCCGTTTATTAGTTTTCCCATAGCTCGGCTCTGTGCACAACAGTGGAGGACAGTTTTGGAGAGAGCGTTAGAGGAAGAGGAGGACAAAGACGAGGAGCAAGAGGAGAACGAGGCAGAGGTGGAGCAGAGGTGCTGTGTCCCCATCACATGTGCTCAGATTTACAGCACGCTACCAATACTGTTTTTATACTTAGCAAATATCATTAGAAAAACAGAAATTGTTGTCAACCATTTTATTTTGTAGGCCAGACGGCGCTTTGTTTCACACACCCACCTTTTTGTCTCCCTCTCTCTCGCATATACACACCCACACACACATATACACACCCATGCTTGTACGTAGAGAGTTAGTTAGAATTTGTGTGTTCAGTGGAATCATACCTGCTGGCCGTTTAATATTGTACAAGAGTGAATAATAGTCTTTAATAGTTTTTAATTCAACTATTAATCAGAGTTCCACATTGATAGTTTAGTGTATTTTATGACACTGACATCATTAACTGGCTACCATGAGGTGATTTAATGTGAATTAAGTCACATTATTTAACATAATTGATAATAATTATTATTTTCAATAATAATTTATAATTATTTATAATAGCCATTTTGATACTTTAACAAGAGGCCTGTTACAAGGTCAGGTCCCAATAAATGTTAAAAAATCTTTTAGTTTTAGCGCAGACGTGCAGTAGGTGATAGAAAGAATCGTAAAGTATAAAATAAGATAAAGCTAAAAAAAGGAGGGTGACAGTGTTACTTGAGTAAAACAAAATATGTGTAAGCAGCATATGTATATATAGATAGATAGATAGATAGATAGATAATTAAATTTTAATTAATTCTGATTTAATTTAAAATATATAAAGATATATACATATATATATATATATATATATATATATATATAATTTTAATTAATTCTGATTTAATTTAATTAATTTAATTTTATGTACTTTTATAGGTACATACAGATAAAATATATATACATACATACAGTACAGGCCAAAAGTTTGGACACACCTTCTCATTCAATGCGTTTTCTTTATTTTCATGACTATTTACATTGTAGATTCTCACTGAAGGCATCAAAACTATGAATGAACACATGTGGAGTTATGTACTTAACAAAAAAAGGTGAAATAACTGAAAACATGTTTTATATTCTAGTTTCTTCAAAATAGCCACCCTTTGCTCTGATTACTGCTTTGCACACTCTTGGCATTCTCTCCATGAGCTTCAAGAGGTAGTCACCTGAAATGGTTTCCACTTCACAGGTGTGCCTTATCAGGGTTAATTAGTGGAATTTCTTGCTTTATCAATGGGGTTGGGACCATCAGTTGTGTTGTGCAGAAGTCAGGTTAATACACAGCCGACAGCCCTATTGGACAACTGTTAAAATTCATATTATGGCAAAAACCAATCAGCTAACTAAAGAAAAACGAGTGGCCATCATTACTTTAAGAAATGAAGGTCAGTCAGTCCGGAAAATTGCAAAAACTTTAAATGTGTCCCCAAGTGGAGTCGCAAAAACCATCAAGCGCTACAACGAAACTGGCACACATGAGGACCGACCCAGGAAAGGAAGACCAAGAGTCACCTCTGCTTCTGAGGATAAGTTCATCCGAGTCACCAGCCTCAGAAATCGCAAGTTAACAGCAGCTCAGATCAGAGACCAGATGAATGCCACACAGAGTTCTAGCAGCAGACCCATCTCTAGAACAACTGTTAAGAGGAGACTGCGCCAATCAGGCCTTCATGGTCAAATAGCTGCTAGGAAACCACTGCTAAGGAGAGGCAACAAGCAGAAGAGATTTGTTTGGGCCAAGAAACACAAGGAATGGACATTAGACCAGTGGAAATCTGTGCTTTGGTCTGATGAGTCCAAATTTGAGATCTTTGGTTCCAACCGCCGTGTCTTTGTGAGACGCAGAAAAGGTGAACGGATGGATTCCACATGCCTGGTTCCCACTGTGAAGCATGGAGGAGGAGGTGTGATGGTGTGGGGGTGTTTTGCTGGTGACACTGTTGGGGATTTATTCAAAATTGAAGGCACACTGAACCAGCATGGCTACCACAGCATCCTGCAGCGACATGCCATCCCATCCGGTTTGCGTTTAGTTGGACGATCATTTATTTTTCAACAGGACAATGACCCCAAACACACCTCCAGGCTGTGTAAGGGCTATTTGACCAAGAAGGAGAGTGATGGAGTGCTGCGGCAGATGACCTGACCTCCACAGTCACCGGACCTGAACCCAATCGAGATGGTTTGGGGTGAGCTGGACCGCAGAGTGAAGGCAAAGGGGCCAACAAGTGCTAAACACCTCTGGGAACTCCTTCAAGACTGTTGGAAAACCATTTCAGGTGACTACCTCTTGAAGCTCATGGAGAGAATGCCAAGAGTGTGCAAAGCAGTAATCAGAGCAAAGGGTGGCTATTTTGAAGAAACTAGAATATAAAACATGTTTTCAGTTATTTCACCTTTTTTTGTTAAGTACATAACTCCACATGTGTTCATTCATAGTTTTGATGCCTTCAGTGAGAATCTACAATGTAAATAGTCATGAAAATAAAGAAAACGCATTGAATGAGAAGGTGTGTCCAAACTTTTGGCCTGTACTGTATGTATGTATATATATTTTATCTGTATGTACCTATAAAAGTACATAAAATTAAATTAATTAAATTAAATCAGAATTAATTAAAATTATATATATATATATATATATATATATATATAATTTTAATTAATTCTGATTTAATTTAATTAATTAAATTTAATTTTATGTACTTTTATATGTACATACAGATAAAATATATATACATACATATATACATATATATGTAATCAATTTAATTTAATTTTAATTACTTTTATATGTACATATATAAATTATATATATATATATATATATATATATATATAATTTTAACTAATTCTGATTTAATTTAAAAATATATATATATATAATTTTAATTAATTCTGATTTAATTTAATTAATTTAATTTAATTGTATGTACTTTTATATGTACATATAGATAATATATATATACATACATACATATACATACATATACATATATAAATAAAAGGCACTAAATTGAATTACTGTACACACAAGACTATTTACAATATACACACAGTATAATACAGATATGGGATATGGCACAGAGTATGTAGCTTGCACATGGTCTGAGCAGCAGACATGACAGTGCTACATTACATCAGGTGTTGCTGTTAAAGCTGATGGGATAAAGGACCTGCGGGAGCGCTCCGTCTTGCACTGTGGGTGCAACAGTCTGCTGCTGAATGAGCTGCTCAGTGCACGGACAGTCTCATGCAGGGGGTGAGAGGTGTTGTCCATGATGGATATCAGCTTGGCTAACATCCTCCTCTCACCCACCTCCTCGATGGTCTCCAGGGGACAGTCCAGGCCCGAGCAGAAAGCATCATTTTTAGAAGAGTTTATAAAGTTTTGAAAGCAGTACTTGTTTCAGGAAGTGTGTTTTTGCAATAGTGAAAAACTGTAACGGAGCCTCAGCTGACCTACACTGTGCTGAGGGAAAATGGAGCAGCATGGAGAACAAAGAAGAAGAAGAAGAAGAAGAGGAAGAATGCCATGCTATATTTTCTGCAGTTATTTTGTGCTCTGATTTCCACATTTCTGCTCCAGAAGAAACATGTTTGCACTGCAGTGTTTCTCTTTTTACTCATCACTGCAAGTTTTGTGAGTTCTGCCAATAAAAGGCAACGTGTGTGTGTGTGTGTGTGTGTGTGTGTGTGAAAGAGGCCAAAGGCACCTGAGCAGAGGAAGAGGTCATGGCACAGGGGAGCAGAGGATTCAGCATTTCTGAGTTTGAAAAGTATGAAAACCTGATATGTGGCTGTAGTGATCCAGCAAAAATGATCAAATGATCTGATCCACTATCAAGGGTGAGGTTATTTGTATGCGGTGTCTTAATGGGCTTCACAGGGACACAGCAGCAACCCAGCCCAGGACAAAGAAAAAAATCAGCCCTATAACGTCCTTTGTTTGACAGAACGTACTGCAAGTTGCATTTAAAGTGTGTATTTCTGTATTTAGGCATTTCCTGTATTTTCTAAGTCCACAAATTTAATACTAAATAAATATTGATTTATAGTATTTAAAATTAATCAACACAGAGAGAGGGTGTGTGAGGTCATGCTATACTCCAGATGAAATTACACCTCTAGTTCTTCACATAGCAATTTTTTAATTCCTTTAATCTAGAAATGATGAATTTCGCTTATTGCTCCTTTAAAAATAAAAATATATTTAAATAAAGGGATTTCAATCCGGAATAAATATTTGTTTGAAGTATCTAAAATGACTATAATAGAAAATAAAAACTCATCAGAATAAGGGGATTTTTAAAAAATGATAAATAGTATTTAAAATATTTATTAAAATTATGTAAAATCAGTATGCTTAAAAATGAAAGAGAGTAGATTAAAGTAAAGGAAGTTAATATTTTTATTTATAGTATTTAAAATATATACATTAAAAATGAAATTGAATAGTTTTAAATAAAGGAAATCCATATTAAATAAATATTTATTTATGATGTTTAAAGTGAATACATCAAAAACTAAATAGAAATTGACAAAAAAAGGAATTTAAAGATTATATTTATATCTAATTTGTCAAATTAATATATTAAAAATCTACTAAATACTAAAAACACTAAATATTTATCTATACCATTTCAAACTGATTGATTTGATTGAAAACTGAAGGTTTTTACAAGCCATATGAACTGATACTGAGTTTAAAAATATATTTATATATACATTAGAATATTCCTCTCTATATAATACTATAATATTCTATTATTATGTTTTATTTAAATGGTTTAAAAACCTTTAAAAGTTTACTCAGGGAGTTTGACCTTTTAGCCTCTGGATTCTGGTATAATGGCGCCCTCTGGTGGACACCTGTGGGAACTACATATAGACCTGCATACACCGATTACAGCAGAGTTTTTTCCACTAATTTTATTGTTTTTAGAATAAATATATTACTATCACAAACCAAATCAACCTTTTTCGGTTATTTTTCCTAATTTATTTTATATTAAATTATTTATTTATTTTGAATACCAAGCCTTTGTATTGTATTTATTTGTATTATTATTTTTTTTTTTTTTTTTTTTTTTTGCCAGCAGCGGTGCTTGTAATTCCCACTGGTGTCCGCCAGAGGGTGCCATTACGCCAGAAACCATTAACTGTCAGGTTAAACCTATGGATTAAACTCACTCAGTGTTCTTTTAAGTCCACAACTTTTATACTAAATAAATATTGATTTATAGTATTTGGAATTAATACATTAAAAATAAAAATAGATTTAAATAAAGAGATTTCAATCTTGAATAAATATTTGTTTAAAGTATCTAAACTGACTATAATAAAAAATAACAACTGATCAAAATAAAGGGATTTTTTTTAAATAAAAATATTAATAGTTTTTAAAATATTTGTTAATAGTATTTAAAATCAGTACACTTAAAATGAAAGAAAACAGATTAAAATACTGGGAGTTAATACGAGATAATTATTTCTTTATAGTTTTTAAAATGAATACATTAAAAATGAAATCAAATAGATTTAAATAAAGGAAATTAAATACTAAATGAATATTTATTTCATGTATGTCAAATTGATATATTAAAATGAAATAATGTATTAAAATAAAGAGATTTAAATACTAAATAAATTTAAATACATATTTATTTATACAATTTTAAATTTGATATTAAAAACTTAAATAAAAATTGTTTGAAATAAAGGGATTGAAATACTAAACAAACATTTATTGGTTTTAAAAACCTTTAAAAGTTTACTGAGAGAGTTTGACCTTTTAGCCACTGGATTCTGGTATAATGGCGCCCTCTGGTGGACATCTGTGGGAACTACATGTAGACCTGCAGACACTGATTACAACATGTTGACAGTATTTTCCACTAATTTTATTATTTTTAGAACAAATATATTTCTATAATATACCATCTCAACCTTTTTCAGTTATTTTTTCTATTTTTTTGTATTAAATTATTTATTCATTTTGAATACCAAGCCTTAATATTGTATTCATTTGTATTATTTTTTGCCAGCAGCGGTGCTTGTAATTCCCACTGGTGTCCACCAGAGGGTGCCATTACACCAGAAACCATTAACTGTCCGGTTAAACTCACTCAGTGTTCTTTTATTTCTGTCCATGGGACTGGATTTCCTGTGTTTTCTAAGTCCACAACTTTAATACTAAATAAATATTGATTTATAGTATTTAAAATTAATACATTAAAAATAAAAATACATTTACATAAAGGGAGTTAAATACTAAATAAATATGTATTTATAGTATTTTAAATGACTACAATAAAAAATAAGATAAAAATTGATCAAAATATAGGAATTCAAATACTACAGAAAAATCTGTATCATTTTTATTCAAAATATTTATAGTGTTTAAAATGTATACATTTAAAATGAGACTTATCAAGACTTAATCTGTTTTGTTTGTGTCAGCCACGTGGTGTGATGGGCGTGCATGCTGCTGTCACTGCTTGAATATAGCGGGGCATCTAATGTGTGCCTGTAAATGGTGTGCAGACTCCGCCTACTTGCACTGCAGCCGTGTTTGCTCACACTAGTAGCATCAGCAGCAACTACTCAGCCTTCCCATGCGTTTTATTGAAGGTATACTATGCAGGCTTTTCTTCTTCCTTGTGGTTCTCATCTGCAGGCCTCCAGAGTGCTACAATTTAGTCACGTCTTGTGACCATGGAGCACCAGTGGGACATGCGAATATAATCTGGGGAGCTGTTAGTTTGTTTCCAGCTCACAGTGAATAAAACCTCGCATTTAACAGCCCAGCGGCAACAGTTTAACTTTCTACTGTACTGACAGCAAACTGTTGACCAGAAGCTTCAAGTTCAAATCGTATAATCGTATCTCTCTGGTCGCACTCAGTTGGATCAGCTGAAAACATTTACATCCCAACCAGTCCCCCTCACCTCGGGTGTACCCCAAGGCTCTGTGCTTGGACCTCTCCTGTTTATCATCTACCTCCTCCCTCTTGGCAGGATTTTCCGCAAATATAACATTCAATTTCACTGCTACGCAGATGACACCCAGCTCTACCTGTCCACCATCTACGTAACATCTCACACCTGCGCCCATCCCTCACACCCAACAATCCCGTCTTGACTACTGTAATTCCCTTCCTTTTGGTTTACCAGAATATAGTGATATTATTTTGAAACCATATCGCCCACACCTTACATATCTGTAAGTAATTTCAACAGTTGACTCCCTTTATTGGCCAGAAACCATACAAACATACAAAGACACGTATACACATATACAAAAAAAAAAAAAACGGAAATTAAGATGATGTTTGATCGTCCATCCATCCAGCTCATTCTTGTAAACGAGATATCCCAAGAACACCTTGAAGGAATTTCTTCAAATTTGGCACAAACGTCCACTTGGATTCAACAATAAACTGGTTGGAATTTGGTGGTCAAAGGTCACACATTTTTGGACATAACTCAAGGATTCACACACTGATAATGACAAAATCTTACACACATTTCTAAAATGACGAAGTGATGGCATTTTACATTCAAAAGGTCAAAGGTCAGCTTCACTGTGACTGCAAAAACACTTTTCTGGCCATCATAACTCAGCTGGTGACTCTGATCTTGGTGTCCACTTTGAAACTGTGCTATCTGTGTTTTAGAATTCGTAGCTTCTTTGCAGCAACATTCACACTGGGCGTATTGCTTACTGTCATATGAGTCCAGACAGACATGGATGTAAACTCTAACTGCAGCTTGACTGGGCGGTACTTCCTGTTGTACAAAGTTCTCGGAGAAGGATTTCAGGAGGAAGCAATAATGCCACTGGCTAAGAAAACCCTGAGATATATTTCACTTTGAAAAGATAATGCTTTGTTCAGTTCATCCTCCAAACTAGCTCTTCGTCTTCGACAAAGTCCGTCATGATCTCCCTGAGCCCCGAGAGTCCTGTGGAAGGTTTCTAAGTAAGGGGTTTCCTGCCCCGTTTTCCGTAGGATCCTGGTTCTCAGGTACCCAGCCACGAGGTGGCGGCAGCCGAGGAGGTCGCACTGCTCCCTCCCTTTCTCCTGTACACTCAGAGTCTTCATCTCCGTCTACCTGACCTGAAACTGGAGGTGGCGAGTGGTGACTTCGTGACTCGTTGATGGTGTTCAGCCTCCTCATGGGGACTAGAGAGCGGGATGAAGAGCGCGGTGACACGCCAGAGGCCTGAAGATGGGCTGGCAGATTGTCCACGTCGCCACTTCCGCCTGACAGAACACAAATATCGAGGCACTGTTTCATTTTTAAGTCGTTTATTGAAACAGGATCAGGCAACAATGGTATAAACTCACCGTGACTTCGTCTTCTGAGGGTGAAGGCGGCCTCCAGATCCCCTCCAGGCTGGAGAGAGTAGTACCTCTGAGACCTGGGGATGTTTCGTGCAGGCTGGAAGAGGAGGAAGAGCGAGGGTCAGACATGAAAAAGGAAAGGTAATAACGGTATTGTCATCTAAAACAGAAACCCACCGTGTCACGGAAGCTTTCAGCACGTAGGCTGCGTCTGATGCTCGCATGGCGGCGGATCAGAATCTCCCTGGTTCGGCTGTCGTCAGGCAGATTGTATTTGTTGGTGTAAGCCATTGTCTGGGAAACAACACAGAGTTAATATAACTGACCACATCCCTACTGAAGAAAGCGTTCTCTGCATGTGTGGTTACCTTCTGTCTGATCTTGTACATGTTCTTTGACAGGATGTCGTGCATCTTCCTCACATCAGCAGCCATGAAGCTCTTCTTGGGTCGAGACGCCTCCTTCCTCTCGTCGCTGATGGGAGGAGGTGAGAGCGATGAACAGTGAATTATGGTAAAACGACTTTTCGATAATAAAGGATGTGTTGTTGAACATACTACAGAGAAACGACAGATGGCGCCGCGCTGAGGTCTCCCATCGGCGTGTCCAGTAACCCAATGGCGTTCTGCAGCTCCAGTTTCTTGTACAGAGACACGATGCTGGACTCCGCCCTGTTGTCTCGGACCAGGATGCGGCGCAACACACGGTCGTTGAACTTCTTAAACCTGACGGACAGACAGAGGAATAAATACAACAGGTCTAGGACCAAAAACATGTGACTTGGTATTGAAGAGACAAATATATCCTACTTGTCTTTCCAGTAGTAGTGGCTCCACTGTCCGCACAAGTCCTCGATACCACAAAGAACATGCTCCATCACCTGGATGAGACATTAGAAACAGTTAGTGTGATTCACAGATGTATGGAAGCCTCGTGCAGACACTACACAAAAAAAAATCAGCTCAGTTTTTTTAATTAAAAAGGTTATTTTTGCAGAATGATGAGAGCTTCATTGAAAAAAAATATTTGTCCTGTTATTCCATATGAAGAAAATTATCTCAAAAAAAATAAAACTGCCTTTTTTTTCTAAATTAACAGGATAATATCTCAAGTATGATTTTTTTTATGGGGGAAAATAACGTATTTCAAGTATTTTTTAAAGTATTTTTTATAAATTAACAAGATTATTTTAGGAGTATTTTTTAAGTATTTTTATAAATTAACAAGATTATTTTAGAAGTATTTCTTAAGTATTTTTCTAAATTAATTAAATTATTATTATTGCCAAATTATGAGAGTTTCATGGGGTAAATGTTTGCCCTGTTTTTCCATATTAACAAGATTATCTCAGAATTATGAGAAGTGTTCATGAAAAAATAAAATTGTCCTCTTTTTTTAAATCAACAGGATTATATCTCAGTTATGATTTTTTTTAATTTTTTAAAAGTATGTTTCTAAATTAATGAGATTATCTTTCTAAAATTATTATAATGTTTCATATAAAGAAAAATATTTGCCTTTTTTTATAAATTAACAAGATTATTTTAGAAGTATTTTTAAGTATTTTTCTGAATTAATGAGATTATTATTCCAGAATTATGAGAAAGTTTAATGGAAATAAATATTTGCACTGTTTTCCTACATTAACAAGATTATCTTTCTAAAATTATTATAATGTTTCATAGAAAGAAAAATATATAAAATATTTTTCTTTTTTTTTATAAATTACTAAGATTATTTTAGAAGTATTTTTTAAAGTATTTTTCTAAATTAATGAAATTATTATTATTGCCAAATTATGAGAGTTTCATGGGGTAAATGTTTGCCCTGTTTTTCCATATTAACAAGATTATCTCAGAATTATGAGAAAGATTAATGGGAAAAAAATGTCCTGTTTCTCTAACAAGATTATCTCAAAATTATGAGGTTTTCATTTTTCGAAATTAATAGGATTACATCTCAATTATGATTTTTTTTATGGGGAAAAAAGTCTTTCAAGTATTTTTTAAGTATTTTTCTAAATTACTGAGATTATTATTCCAGAATTATGAGAAAGTTTAATGGAAATAAATCTTTGCGCTGTTTTTTCCAAATTATCAAGATTATTTTTCTAAATAGAAAGGAAAGGAAATAGAAAGGAAAATATTTGCCTTTTTTTTATAAATTAACAAGATTATTTTAGAAGTGTTTTTTAAGTATTTTTCTTAATTGATGAAATTATTATGATTACCAAATTATGAGAGTAATTGAGGTAAAATATTTGCCCTGTTTTTCCGAATTATGACATCATTATTGCAGAAATGTTCTATAAAATACAAGAATGTTCAATGGGAAACAAAAATTGTCACCTTTTGCTAAAAAAATAATGGGATAATATTTAAATTATGAGAAGTTTTCATGGAGAAAAAAAGTTTGCCCTCTTTTTGTCTGAATCACTGAGATTACTATTGCAAAGTTATGAGAAGAAATTCTATGGGAAAAAAATCTGCTCATGTTTTTCTAAATTAACGAGATAATACTCTCACAAAGAAAAAGGAAAAGAGAATTTACAGGCTTATGATCTTGGTAATTCATAAAAACAAGGCAATTTTTTTAATTAAGAGAATGCAATGCACTTCCTTACATGGGCAATTTGACATAACTTTAAAGTTACTTACCCTGGTGTGAATCTCCTCGTTGATGGTGTTGATGTCTTTGTTGGATTTCCTGATGTTAATATATTCTACTATGGGACGGATGCTGATGCCCTGAAAAGATGTTTCATAATAAACCCAACAATTATTAGTGCTTATATTTGGCGCTAAGTGTGTATATTGGTGACATTAACAGAGGCAGTTAACTGTAAAAGTTATTTAAGACAAAAGCTGAATAAATATCCTTTATATATACCTGTAAGAAAACGGTGAATATAATAACGGCAATTGATGCTGTGACAAACAGGTTCTTCCTGTTGATGTTATCAGGCAAAGTGAAGGCCAGGGCGAAGCAGATTGCCCCTCGCAGGCCCCCGTAGGAGAGACCAAACTGGTCCTTGAAGTTGAACTGGATGGTCCGGAACGGGTTGATGATCTGGGTCAGCACCAGGATGCCTGGAACGACAATTAGTCTTAATTGTGACGATCTTTTCGATTTAAAGGAACACTACACTCTTTTCTGAAGAAAACGTTGCTGTTCTCGCATACCACCGGTAAACGAAGAATCCAAAATGTCAGAAATTCTTAATGACAACAAAGTCTTCTTCACAAATTCAACAACACACGCGGTGGGTTATGGATACTCAGATGGTCATTGGGGGGGTGAAGTATTCCTTTAAATTCAGGCTCTCACCAATCCCTCTCCAGATGAAGGCGAACAGCAGCGTGAACAGGATGTAGGCCCAGTTCCATTCATGCTCAGTTGTTATGGTCACGACACCAAGGAAGAAGAAGATGAGGGTTTCGGAGACGGTGGCGAGCATCTTGACAACATGGCGGATGGTGGTGCAGGATCTCTGGGAAACGTTCTCCTCCACGTAGTACTTCATGGCGATGGCACATGTTATAATGCTGCGGGGAGGGAGAAAACACAGACAAGTTTGTCTCTGGAAGCAGATAAATTAAAACAGATTTTAATACCAATACAAATTAACAACAACAACAGTCCTATCATTTGAATATTTGACGTACATTTTGCATTCACTGCCTTTACACTTGTCCCACTTCCCTCTGTCTTCACTGCACTCTATCCTATTTCCAGAATGCTGGGAATGTTGAGTGAGCACCTTTACACCTTGTTACACTTCCATGAAAGTGAACGATGTTTTGAAGTAACGCCACACTCAGAGGGCGGGAAATGAAGTGGATGAACGAGTTGCACAAACATCAGATAAACACAGCTAAAGAATGTATTTAGTGTTTAGTGTGTGTCATGTTTTCTCTCAGTGTCAGTTCGTCTTAGCTTCTTGTGCGTGTAGCCTTTGAGCCTTTTGTTTTGCTGTGTCCTTTTCTTGGTTTTTGGATTTAGCCTGTTGATGGACTCTGCCTCTGCATCATACCTGTGACTGTGTTATTTAACCCAAAGACTGTGTTATTTAACCCGAACTGTCTCCAGAGTTGTGCGTTTGAGTCCACTCTCACCCGGTTCACCAGTTGTTATAATGGCACATGTTGTACGGGCCAGACCTGGCCCAAATGTGATGAGCCAGGCTTACAGCTCATGTTGTGTGGGTCAGACGTGGCCTAAATGTCATGAGCCTAGCTTAACAAGAGTTACTGCATGTGTCATATGGGCCAGACATGGCCCAGCGTTAATGAGCCAGGCTTACGGCTCATGTTGTGTGGTCCAGATGTGGCCCAAATGTAATAAGCCAGGCTTACAGCACATGATGTATGGGCCAGAGGTGGACCAAATGTACAGAGTCAGGCTTATGGCTCATGTTGTGTGGGTCAGACGTGGCCCAAATGTCATGAGCCTAGCTTAACAAGAGTTACTGCATGTGTGATATGGGCCAGACATGGCCCAGCGTTAATGAGCCAGGCTTACGGCACATGTTGTCTGGGCCAGAGGTGGACCAAATGTACGGAGCCAGGCTTATGGCTCATGTTGTGTGGGTCAGACGTGGCACAAATGTCATGAGCCTAGCTTAACAAGGGTTACTGCATGTGTCATATGGGCCAGACATGGCCCGGCGTTAATGAGCCAGGCTTACGGCTCATGTTGTGTGGTCCAGATGTGGCCCAAATGTAATAAGCCAGGCTTACAGCACATGATGTATGGGCCAGAGGTGGACCAAATGTACAGAGTCAGGCTTATGGCTCATGTTGTGTGGGTCAGACGTGGCCCAAATGTCATGAGCCTAGCTTAACAAGAGTTACTGCATGTGTGATATGGGCCAGACATGGCCCAGCGTTAATGAGCCAGGCTTACGGCACATATTGTCTGGGCCAGAGGTGGACCAAATGTACGGAGCCAGGCTTACAGCTCATGTTGTGTGGTCCAGATGTGGCCCAAATGTAATAAGCCAGGCTTACGGCACATGATGTATGGGCCAGAGGTGGACCAAATGTACGGAGCCAGGCTTATGGCTCATGTTGTGTGGGTCAGACGTGGCCCAAATGTCATGAGCCTAGCTTAACAAGGGTTACTGCATGTGTCATATGGGCCAGACATGGCCCAGCGTTAATGAGCCAGGCTTACAGCTCATGTTGTGTGGGTCAGACGTGGACCAAATATCATGGGCTGGGCCTGATTTGGGTTACAGCAAGTTTTCCTCATTCATGACTACTGTACAGGGATTTTTTTTATTTAACTCACCCACTTAAATGTTATTAAGTTGTAAAGTTATGTATAATTAAAGGTTTGGCCACTTTGAGTTACAGGTGGGTGCCATCCATTGACAAACTTCTACCACAACGACACTGTTATTAAGCTAACTTGTAACCCCTGATTCACAGAGTAAAAGCGTAGTCGTAGGTATCGCTATTTCAATGTGTTTTCATTGTGGTTGCCTTAAAAAGTCTTCTTCGTCATTCGGTTGTACTAAAAGACCCTCTAAGGAGACTTAAGCTCAGTTTTTCCAGTAACTACAATTTGTTTTAATAGTTTTAAGCCTGTTTTTTGCAAACAAAAATTAGCATTAGCATTAGCACAGTTAACCATAAAGTGTAAATGGTGTAAATGCACCATGCTAACCAAGCTAACAGCTAGCAAAAGAGTTAGCTTCATCCTCTCGTCCATTTATGGTCACTTCTGGCTCCCAAAAATCAGTGCCTACATTCAGTTTTTACAAGATCCTCTGAAAGGGGTCGTTTTGCATGAGTTCTTTTACTTTTAAAATTTCAAGTATATTTCACTTAAAAGGCTTTTACTTGTAATGGAATATTTTCACACAATGGTATTGATACTTTCATCTGAGTGAATGGTCTGAATGCTTCTTCCACCGTCAAGTACTTTGTAGGCTTTTGGGTGTGGCCTTCACTTACGCCAACACGCTGGAAATGGCAAAACACTCAGCCACCAGGTACGCCAGGTAGCTGTACATGAAGACGAAGAGCGGCTCGATCTGACGGACATTGTGGGTGAAGCGCGTGGTGAACGCAGCAACAAATCCAAACAGAAGGCCAAAGAGCATGCCTCCGGCCGCCACAATGAAGAACCTGGCCACTCCCAGAAACACATCAGTGGATTCAACGACGGGCATGTCGGCCAGAAAGGAAAACATATTGTAAAGCACCTGGAGGGAGGGAGAGACAGATTAAGAGGATCAGTAGGCAGGATGAAGGGTTTCAATTATGTAAACTCTGGTTCACACACTGATGTTGTCAAGCTGGTTCAACCACTCTCCAACAATCTCAAGAATCTTTGGTTGAAACTATTTAGAGATCATGTGCCAACATGATTTGTATCAACAATGACGTCCAATGTTTACTACTTTTCTTTTGGAGACAAGAAATAAAGACGAAGTGTTGAATGAAAGCTGACTCTCAGTTGAAGCCCAGCCAAAGCAAAGGCACGTTTATAAGAGCTGACGTTGTCATTCGGCAGCAGGGAACTGGCCAAACTAGACTGAGGGAAACCTGCACACAGATCCAGTCCATGTCATCCCCCTCAGGCAAGGCAGTTTCTTTCACAATTATACAAGCCTCCAGCAGAGAAATGTGGGATCTACTGACATAGTGTTGACTTTTGGGCAATAGCAGCCCCCAAAATTTAAGTCACTTGCTTAATGTTTTGCCGATAGATTCCTCTTGACCACGTTTTCAAACTGTGAGATAACTCAAATAATGGACAATGTTATAACCAAACTCTAAGGAAAACTTCAAGACCAGGAAGAGACTATATCTACCTGTGTCACTTCAAATTCCACAATACCAGTGGATTTCTAGGCTGATGTTACACGAATAATACTACCGGCTAGACGGCACAACAATCTGGTTTTGTGGGAAACGTTTCCTGTACTCACCACAGTGACACCATCGTTGAAGAGCCCCTCTCCAAATATGACGATATATAACTGCTCATTGACTCCGATGTCCTCGAACACATTCAGAGCAGCCACGGGGTCCACGGCCGAGATGATGGAGGCAAACAGCAAGTTCTCCTGCAGAGAGGAAGGGTGGCAAACAATGAATCCATCAGTTAACATTCATTCATTTTCCGTAACCACTTATTCTGTTGGGGTCCTGTTGGAGCTGACACTGGGCTCAGGGCTTGGTACACCCTGGACAGGTGGCCAGACTATCACAGGGCTGACACATAGAGACAGACAACCATTCATGCTCGCAATTAACCTAGCCTGTATGTCTTGGGACTGTGGGCGGAGGACAGGGTACTCGGAGAAAACCCATGTTGGCATGCAAACTCTTCCATCCAAGGGTTCAAACCCCCCACACCAGGTTTGAACCAGGAACCGTCTTGCTGTGAGGCCTTGATGGAATACATAAGTTTTGCATATTACAGCCCTGCATGTGCAGTGTAGAGTGCCGCAGGAATGACTCTTGAAACCTGTAAATGGGCCAGCATTTCAGCACTCCCAGTTTCCTTGTCTTGAAGTCAGTGGTTTTTGAATTGGTTTTTGTTTAGGTGCTTGTAATAAGGTCCGTGGTTTCACACAAGCTTAAGAGACTTTCATGTTTGTTAAAAGTCCGTCAGTAAATACTCCACTCATGAATTTTGAAGCTTTTACGTGTCATAAAAAAGGCAGTTGCTAACAAATGGCTAAATGAAACTACAGAACGTCATCTCGCCGAACAAGGGTTTACTGTCTTGTTATGGTGGAGACATTATTTCATGCAACCTTAGTGTAATTTGTTTAAAGCCTAACGTCAGCTTTTTACTCCTGCCGATTGCATTTAGGCTTCAATAATCATGAAAGATGTGTTCTCGCTGAACAGAACGTGTAAAGGTGCGGGCACACCAAACCGACATCAAAGAACTAGCGGCGACGAAAGCCAACTGTTGCGTCGTCTACGTCGCCTCACGTCGCCCTGTGTCAGTTGCATTTGAACACACTACAAAGACCAACGGCCAAGTGGCACGTACGTTCTGCGCCCGCGTGAGAGGAAATAATCAGAGCGATCTCTCTCACCAAAAAGCTCCGCCGCCGCCGATTCAACAATCGGCCGAAAAGCTGTAAACACCGACGCCCCGACGGTGCGGGACACACCGCAAAAACTAGGGCGACAGATGCTCACCGACGGCCCGACTTTGACCGACAGCCAACCGTCGGCTTGGTGTGTCAGGGCCTTAAGTATCATAAACATTTACCTACAAAACATTATTCCTGGAGCACTCCGTTGCACACCACGTATGCATGTGTTTTGTCTTTTCTTTCTCTGTCTCTGGTTCCCCTCTACCTGTCCCTCTCTGTAGAAGTGGAACACCTCCTTAGTCATTTGTTCAAGGTCCACACAGTTTAAAATATTCAGTGTCACCCTTGCGTTTGGCCATGTTGTCTACAGCAGGACATGGCACTTCAAAATTAAAGCTCTGTATAGTCCAATAGTGAATTGCAGTAGTGCAGTTTTTATAAAGGAAGGCTAAACCTTGATGCATATAGTGTTTGTGCCACTCTCAGTCCTCTGAGAAGAGTCATAGAGGAGAGGGAACTTGCCCGAATTCCCTCCAACAGTGTCATGCATTGCAGATTTACAACTCTGGTGCTTTAAGTTTTTGTTTTGCTGATCCAAAAAGAAGATTAAAGCCAATTCCTTGACATAAATGTCACAGACATTGCATCAAAAACACACACCACCTTTAACCTTTGAGTCAGTGGACTTTAACTGACCTGCAGGTTGATATCTTGAACTCCGAACACCTCAAACTGGCAGATGGCGAAGAGGGAAAGCCCGATGCCGACACTGTTCCACAGGGTTCCCACCACGGCGTACCACAGCACCGTGCCAAAGTTTTCGAAAAAAGGCCTCGTTGGCATGAAATAGCCGTTGTCGAGGACGATGGGCGGGAGCATGTAGAGGAAGAAGACATGAGAATTGAGGACGGCAGGGGGTTCCTCTTTGACTGAGTGCATGATGGCGCCGACGATGAGGCCGACGCTGATCAGGAGGCAGGACTCCGGGATCCAGATGGTGATTTTATGGTAAATGTGGAAACCTGGAGGGAAGACAAAGCTATGAGAAGAAGGTTCTGGCCTCCAAAATGAAGGACCCTGGAAATGGACAAAGCCTACTTTGTTCTTATTCCATGCATGTTTTCTTCACACGTGTCATGTAGGGATCCTTTCCATTATATGTCAGACATTTAGAGTAACAATCTGAGCCTGGCAGTGGCATAAACAAGCACTTTTAGTGGACGTAAATTGATGGTGCACAAACGCCCTAATCGGTTACATTGCAGCCTTTTTCGCGGCTCCCTGCTGAAGCACTCTCACTCAATAATGGACTCATTTAAAAAAGTGTTGTCTCCATGACTCACGTAAACACAAAAACACGATAAAATAGGGTCCAGGTTGAAAAATACCAAAGTTACCCTTTAAGTAAAAGTAGCAACACTGCAGTTTGACATTACTCTCTTACAAGAAATGTCCTACGTTCAAAATGTTATGTGTAAATGTACTTATGTTACTTTCCACCATTGGCGAACCCTGACACAAGCCTTTTTTCTTCATGCCCAAAACACAAGTGATTCCTCCACACGTACCAATTTTGGCAAAAGAGGCCAGCAGCACCCACAGTGTAAACTCAAAGGGGACCTGGATCCGAGGATAGTCCATGGTGAACACAGGAAGGCGACCCCTCTCCTCTTCGGGGTAAGCCTGGGGCCCATCGAGCTCATGGTGGAAAGGTTGGACCCCGGCGAAGTTGGTCGGGTCTGAGGGTTTTGGTTCCTGGAGCTCACATTTCCCTCCAAAGCAGCAGAGGAAGAGGAGCAGAAGCATGCAGAGGACTCCTCTCTCCGTCTTGACTTCAAGCAAAACAAAGGTCCCCATTGCCACCAGGTAGCACAGATCTCAGAGTGTCTTATATGAATCCCAAGGCATTGAAAAAAGGTCTACTGTGCAGTCAGTGACCTGTAATAACAGCTGTCATTAAGGCCCTCACGCCACAGCATGCCATGCCCAATTGCATATTAGTTTCAGGTGTACAAAATAAGCCATATTGAAGTCTTGGTCAGATGAAATGAAAGAAAGTCCTCCTTCTAAAAACAGTCTTAGCAGGATCCTGTTTAAGGTGCAACTCAGTTCTTGTTTCAACTGTTGCAGAACCTGCTTGTCACACCACCTGTGTGTTTGCCCTGCCTACTGGGTGGAGCTCATTGTGAATACATGCCTCAGTGACATGAAGACAGCTGCACTTACGTGTTGCTATTTAAAAACTCTTTTAATTTTAAGTGCATCAGCGTCTGAGTGACCAAAACAAACATGGACACAGCAGGTTTGTGCACAGCTTTGATTCTTGTGTTGAGACCGGTAATACTGCGTAATCACCACAAGATGGCAACAACTCATTTTAAAACAGTGGCTCACATGCGGTATGAGCAACTTTACTGTCCAGTTATCATCATCAATATAACTGTCTTCTTTACTGTTATAAGTTTTTGATATGGATAGATTAATGTAGTGATTTTACAACATTGTGTCCCCATAGCTGCAGAGAGGTTGCAAGGCCTTCTTGATTTTAAGGGGTGTAAGAAAACTTAAAAAAAAAAAAATATATATATATATATATATATATATATATATATATATATAGATACAGTGGGTCATATCTCAGATTTTAATCCATTTCATCCAAGAAAATTAAATCAAATTGTTATATTTAAAGTTTAGATTATTACTAGCATTATAACAGTGTATGTTTTTTTTTACCTATATAAATCAGGTTGGTCATAATTCTGTGGTTCACTGTGCTGAATGTGGTGATATGTGCATACATGTGTTGATGTCACTGTTTGTGCTTCATGTGGATATAATGTTTTTTTTAATTATTATTATTTGTTGTTGTTGTTTTCTGTAGATATTCATTTTTTATCTACCCTTGTGTGTATTTATTTTTTTTTCCTTGTCACCGTGGCATAATGCACATTCTGTTTTTTTTTATTGTAATATACATTTTATTTTACTGCTTTATATTTACTATATCATACTCTTATTTTCACTTCTTATAATTATCTGTTCTTTACATCAGAGCAACTGTAACAAATCACAACTTCCCCTCGGGGATCAATAAAGTGTTTCTGATTCTGATCTAATTCAAACAAGAGTAAAAAAAAAAAAAAAAAACGTCAATATTGCAAAGTATAGCTGTAAACTAAATTTGTCTCTGACATATGGTGGAGTAGAAGTTAGTCAATGAATATGCAAGAAGTACAAGTTAGTCCTACATGTAGTGTCACTCAAATATTTTTCATGGGGTTTGTGGATTTTGGTTAAAATAAAGATGTTTTTTCAGCATGACAGTATGTTTGTTTTATTACAACAAAATCAAAAACATTTCTACATATTTGAGTAGTATGGAATTAAATAAGGTAGAATATCTTAAATATAGGAGTATGACCACTAATTATCAACACAACTACTGGATAAATATTAAGTTGGTTTTTCAAGGTCAAAGCAAATCATGTTGGTTGGACTGAACTAACTGAGTTTGTCAGATTATGAAAGACTCAGTTGGAACTACTTAAAAAGACACATGCAAATTTGTTACCTTAATTATTTAAAAATGTATATAAATATTTAAATGTATTAGATAAAGTAAATATTTGCAAAATGAACTATTTATTTATCTAATATTATATTTTAAAAATTATTTGAGTAAATGTACTTACTTCTGCTACTTCTATTAATTCACCTGCAGTTAAATAAATATTTAAATGTATAAGATAAAGTAAATATTTGCAAAATAAACTATTTATTTATCTAAAATAATATTTAGAAAATTATTTGAGTAAATGTACTTACTTCTACTACTTCTATTAATTCATCTGCAGTTAAATAAATATTTAAATGTATAAGATAAAGTAAATATTTGCAAAATAAACTATTTATTTATCTAAAATAATATTTAGAAAATTATTTGAGTAAATGTACTTACTTCTACTACTTCTATTAATTCACCTGCAGTTAAATAAATATTTAAATGTATAAGATAAAGTAAATATTTGCAAAATAAACTATTTATTTATCTAATATTATATTTAAAAAATTATTTGAGTAAATGTACTTACTTCTACTACTTCTATTAATTCACCTGCAGTTAAATAAATATTTAAATGTATTAGATAAAGTAAATATTTGCAAAATCAACTATTTATTTATCTAATTTTATATTTTAAAAATGATTTGAGTCAATGTACTTACTTCTATTACTTCTATTAATTCATCTGCAGTTAAATAAATATTTAAATGTATTAGATAAAGTAAATATTTGCAAAATAAACTATTTATTTATCTATTATATTTAAAAAGTTATTTGAGTAAATGTACTTACTTCTACTACTTCTATTAATTCACCTGCAGTTAAATAAATATTTAAATGTATAAGCTAAAGTAAATATTTGCAAAATAAACTATTTATTTATCTAAAATAATATTTAGAAAAATATTTGAGTAAATGTACTTACTTCTACTACTTGTATTAATTCATCTGCAGTTAAATAAATATTTAAATGTATTAGATAAAGTAAATATTTGCAAAATAAACTATTTATTTATCTAAAATAATATTTTAAAAATGATTTGAGTAAATGTACTTACTTCTACTACTTCTATTAATTCATCTGCAGTTAAATAAATATTTAAATGTATTAGATAAAGTAAATATTTGCAAAATAAACTATTTATTTATCTAATATTATATTTAAAAAATTATTTGAGTAAATGTACTTACTTCTACTACTTCTATTAATTCATCTGCAGTTAAATAAATATTTAAATGTATTAGATAAAGTAAATATTTGCAAAATAAACTATTTATTTATCTAATATTATATTTTAAAAATTATTTTAGTAAATGTATTTCTACTACTTCTATTAATTCATCTGCAGTTACATAAATATTTAAATGTATTAGATAAAGTAAATATTTGCAAAATGAACTATTTATTTATCTAATATTATATTTTAAAAATTATTTGAGTAAATGTACTTACTTCTGCTACTTCTATTAATTCACCTGCAGTTAAATAAATATTTAAATGTATAAGATAAAGTAAATATTTGCAAAATAAACTATTTATTTATCTAAAATAATATTTAGAAAATTATTTGAGTAAATGTACTTACTTCTACTACTTCTATTAATTCATCTGCAGTTAAATAAATATTTAAATGTATAAGATAAAGTAAATATTTGCAAAATAAACTATTTATTTATCTAAAATAATATTTAGAAAATTATTTGAGTAAATGTACTTACTTCTACTACTTCTATTAATTCACCTGCAGTTAAATAAATATTTAAATGTATAAGATAAAGTAAATATTTGCAAAATAAACTATTTATTTATCTAATATTATATTTAAAAAATTATTTGAGTAAATGTACTTACTTCTACTACTTCTATTAATTCACCTGCAGTTAAATAAATATTTAAATGTATTAGATAAAGTAAATATTTGCAAAATCAACTAGTTATTTATCTAATTTTATATTTTAAAAATGATTTGAGTCAATGTACTTACTTCTATTACTTCTATTAATTCATCTGCAGTTAAATAAATATTTAAATGTATTAGATAAAGTAAATATTTGCAAAATAAACTATTTATTTATCTATTATATTTAAAAAGTTATTTGAGTAAATGTACTTACTTCTACTACTTCTATTAATTCACCTGCAGTTAAATAAATATTTAAATGTATAAGCTAAAGTAAATATTTGCAAAATAAACTATTTATTTATCTAAAATAATATTTAGAAAAATATTTGAGTAAATGTACTTACTTCTACTACTTGTATTAATTCATCTGCAGTTAAATAAATATTTAAATGTATTAGATAAAGTAAATATTTGCAAAATAAACTATTTATTTATCTAAAATAATATTTTAAAAATGATTTGAGTAAATGTACTTACTTCTACTACTTCTATTAATTCATCTGCAGTTAAATAAATATTTAAATGTATTAGATAAAGTAAATATTTGCAAAATAAACTATTTATTTATCTAATATTATATTTAAAAAATTATTTGAGTAAATGTACTTACTTCTACTACTTCTATTAATTCATCTGCAGTTAAATAAATATTTAAATGTATTAGATAAAGTAAATATTTGCAAAATCAACTATTTATTTATCTAATATTATATTTAAAAAATTATTTGAGTAAATGTACTTACTTCTGCTACTTCTATTAATTCATCTGCAGTTAAATAAATATTTAAATGTATTAGATAAAGTAAATATTTGCAAAATCAACTATTTATTTATCTAATATTATATTTAAAAAAATATTTGAGTAAATATACTTACTTCTGCTACTTCTATTAATTCATCTGCAGTTAAATAAATATTTAAATGTATAAGATAAAGTAAATATTTGCAAAATAAACTATTTATTTATCTAAAATAATATTTAGAAAATTATTTGAGTAAATGTACTTACTTCTACTACTTCTATTAATTCACCTGCAGTTAAATAAATATTTAAATGTATAAGATAAAGTAAATATTTGCAAAATAAACTATTTATTTATCTAATATTATATTTAAAAAATTATTTGAGTAAATGTACTTACTTCTACTACTTCTATTAATTCACCTGCAGTTAAATAAATATTTAAATGTATTAGATAAAGTAAATATTTGCAAAATCAACTATTTATTTATCTAATTTTATATTTTAAAAATGATTTGAGTCAATGTACTTACTTCTATTACTTCTATTAATTCATCTGCAGTTAAATAAATATTTAAATGTATTAGATAAAGTAAATATTTGCAAAATAAACTATTTATTTATCTATTATATTTAAAAAGTTATTTGAGTAAATGTACTTACTTCTACTACTTCTATTAATTCACCTGCAGTTAAATAAATATTTAAATGTATAAGCTAAAGTAAATATTTGCAAAATAAACTATTTATTTATCTAAAATAATATTTAGAAAAATATTTGAGTAAATGTACTTACTTCTACTACTTGTATTAATTCATCTGCAGTTAAATAAATATTTAAATGTATTAGATAAAGTAAATATTTGCAAAATAAACTATTTATTTATCTAAAATAATATTTTAAAAATGATTTGAGTAAATGTACTTACTTCTACTACTTCTATTAATTCATCTGCAGTTAAATAAATATTTAAATGTATTAGATAAAGTAAATATTTGCAAAATAAACTATTTATTTATCTAATATTATATTTAAAAAATTATTTGAGTAAATGTACTTACTTCTACTACTTCTATTAATTCATCTGCAGTTAAATAAATATTTAAATGTATTAGATAAAGTAAATATTTGCAAAATCAACTATTTATTTATCTAATATTATATTTAAAAAATTATTTGAGTAAATGTACTTACTTCTGCTACTTCTATTAATTCATCTGCAGTTAAATAAATATTTAAATGTATTAGATAAAGTAAATATTTGCAAAATCAACTATTTATTTATCTAATATTATATTTAAAAAAATATTTGAGTAAATATACTTACTTCTGCTACTTCTATTAATTCATCTGCAGTTAAATAAATATTTAAATGTATAAGATAAAGTAAATATTTGCAAAATAAACTATTTATTTATCTAATATTATATTTAAAAAATTATTTGAGTAAATGTACTTACTTCTACTACTTCTATTAATTCATCTGCAGTTAAATAAGTATTTAAATGTATTAGATAAAGTAAATATTTGCAAAATAAACTATTTATTTATCTAATATTATATCTAAAAAATTATTTGAGTAAATGTACTTACTTCTACTACTTCTATTTATTCATCTGCAGTTAAATAAATATTTAAATGTATTAGATAAAGTAAATATTTGCAAAATCAACTATTTATTTATCTAATATTATATTTAAGAACCTACGTGATGCGTACGAGCCTGCGTGATGACGCCACAGCGTGGCACGCAGGGGGCGTGGCCGACGCCTGTCACTGCTGCGGCGACAGTCAGTAGGAGCCACACACACACACACACACACATACGGATGGTGTTGCAGTTTGTGGACACACTTCCGACAACAGTTATCTTTGTATCCAACAAACGGATATTGCTCCACCTGAGGCAACCGGACCAGAAGGTAACAGCTAGTTACAGGTTGTTTTAATTCAAAATACGGAGCGTAATGACGCTTTTTATCCGCTTAAGAGCTAATGGTTGCGGCTTTGTTGGTGTTTATGGTGTCTCTAAGTTCGGAAACGGAAGCTTAAGCGTGTTTTCTTATTACGTTTTTACTAAAAAGGGCAGAGTTTAGTAGTGTTTGCGGCTCGTAACTTATAAACAGCAGAGCAGTTGAGTTCAGGAGACTGACGCCGGAGCAGGACAGGAAGTGTAAGGTCAAATAAGACATTAAAATGGGCTGAATGTGGCGCAAAATTGGGTTTAAGTGTGGTTTAATGTGGAGAATGTGCTCTGACAGGACGTGTTATGATGTGGAAGTGTTTCATTGAGTGTGACAGGCTGAGAAACACCGCTGCCGCTAGTATTACGTAACTTAGTTAGGGAAGGGTGCATTTTCACACATAAACATATAGTATACTGCCATGTCATGATTGTATAGGCAGTGATGTTGCAGCGTGCAGTGCTGCATGCCCTGTCAGGATGCTGAGCGTGTGTGCACATGTGCTGGATCTGTTTGCATGTTGTCCACACATCTCACTGCAGGCAGGCCGTCAGAGAGGTTTAGAGTTTCGCTGTGTGGAAGTCAAGGTCAGCTGGACATCGATTTCCAAAAGCTGATGATGCTCTTAAAGAGGAGGAGAGTGACCTGCTTGGAAATGAGGCCCTTTGCTGTGGAAGTTTGATACATTAAATGTCCTCAGGTGGGAGTTTCGG
Source organism: Epinephelus lanceolatus (assembly GCF_041903045.1). Taxonomy (NCBI): domain Eukaryota; kingdom Metazoa; phylum Chordata; class Actinopteri; order Perciformes; family Serranidae; genus Epinephelus; species Epinephelus lanceolatus. The sequence goes on along the minus strand of NC_135757.1, from coordinate 5,631,160 downwards.
AAGGCTTTTGCTCTGTTTGTTGTGTCAAGTCGAGTTTATGTTGTCTTCAAAGCCCAAAGTCCCTCAAACATTGTCTCGGCATGTGATAAAACAATAATTGAAGTCAGTTTAGGGAGCTTTCAAGCCGTCATTTCCTCTTCCACTGCCTTTGTTGGGAGTAGAGCTGCCTCAGGTGTCATCACATGACTTAAGCTTGATTTTTAGTCATATGTTAGAGGATTAAACCCGGCTTATGGCAGCTATGTGTATAGGCTCCACAAAGGTTTGACAACTTTGGCCCTAAATCCAATAATCCGAAGGCCATTTTGCATCTTTTCTGCATCTGTTTTGTACTCCCTGTAGTCCTGGAAAACCCCGCTATTTCCATTTCTTCCTGTATTTCCTCATAAATCATTGCCTGTCACTGTCTCTCCATCTTGCCAACTCAAACATCAGTCTTTCATGGGCTCAGAGCAGCTAGTAAAGTAATATCACAGAATAATGTTATGGTTTTATGCAGCATGTGCAGGGCAGGGGACCCTTTCCATATCATTACATATTACCATGCACCCACAGTTTCCTATACATTGATTTACTTAATCTTATATCATAGTAGAGTTGCACACACTCAGCCCCTCCTTGCCCCGCTCTCTCTCTGTTTATCAGACCACAAATGAGATAAGAATTAGGAAGCTAGCCGTAACCACCCCACCCTCTCGCTCCCTGCTGCTGTGAACTGCTTCCCCGGGAGGAGAGCTGGCAGCATCTCAGTAGATGACCTAAGGTCAGTTGCTGTAGCAGCTGGAGTTTGGACAGCGCAAACCTCCAGCTGCACATGCCCAGCTGCAGCGTCGTGTCTAACCTGTGTAACAGCAGCAACAGAAAGTTTGCTGATCTGGCAAGGAGTTGGGGCTGTGCGGTACCCAGGAGCTGCTGCCCATTCTCCCTGTGAGGAGGCCATAACTGCGGGGAGTGACGTGGAGGACACAGTGCGATTCAATACTCTGACGTTAGCTACATAAATGTGAACTTAAAGCTGCAGCTGTGAACCTTTAGCTACGGTTAGGAGAAAGCAAAACTGTAAGCAACATTAGCCGCTTTTACACTGCCAGATTTTCCGCAAACGTTGGGCCGTTTTGCCGGCCAGCTGCGAGCGTTTAGACACACAGAGCCGGATTGGCGAGTTGATCCGAGGCGCCCAATTTTCCGCCTCGTAGGGTAGTCATGTTGGCGGAACCTTTTTAGTTTAAACAGACCGAGGCGGCCTTCCGCAACGGGAGGGGCTGTTGACAACGCCACTCTCTTTTTGATGAGTCTGTCTTCCTTTTTTGGGTTGCTCTGCAGTGTAGGTAGTTGTTACCGATGCTGGATTAGCAACTTTCTCTGCAGGATTCTCTGCCATTGAATCAGACTTTCACCATCTGAAGGGACGTGCATGCACCTTTAGATTTGCCTCTTTCTAAAGTCAAGTCTCCCATCACTGCTAGGTTTTCTAAAGCCTGAAAACAGAGCCAAGAGGAGGCGCATGCTTCTCGAACATGAGATATTTTCTGCTCTTTTCTTTTTCATTGAATTGTAAATTTAGTATTTTTAGTGGCTTTGACTGTTGTTTGGACGCAGCAGCCAACTTCAGAAGCTTTGATGGGCATTTTCAGAATTTTCTGACATTTTCTTAAAATCAGCAAATTGTTAGATGTTTATAAAATAATTGCAGCTTTAAAGCACTGGTAGCGAAACCCAACATTAGTCGGGCCTTAATTACAAGCTGTGCGTCAATGCAAATTAGGCAGCTATGGTGATTTGATAGGATGCAACTAACAATTACTTTCATTATCAATTAATGTGCAGATTGGTTTGGAAAGAAGAGGAAGATGCCCGCAATATAAAGCACGAAGACATCTAGGTTACTAATTTGTCGTTGATTGTTATTGAACAGTCGTCAGAGGGGAGGTGAAGCATATTTTTGAGGCCGCTGACCGCTCGGATCTGTATCGATGAAGTGTGATTTGATTCGAAATCACATGGTTAGCGTCTCCGTCATATCTCCGTGTGCATGTGTGTGTGGTGACTCATCAAACTCTCCCACTCAGCTCAAGAGGGTCGCGCAGACGCCTGTTGATTCATCCTCATCTGTGTCTCCCTCTGCAGCTGCCTTTCTTGCTCTCGTCATACGACTGCTTTTAAAAGATGGAGGAAGAGAAAGGATATAGTAGATAATATAATGAGGAGATGCAGGTGGAGGGACACTCTGTGGGTCTCTAATGAGCTGTGTCATCCTCTTCACCTAAAATAGATCGCTCCATAACCCACCCTTATCATTATTATATATTCAGGAGGCATGGCTCCAAACATTTCCAGAAGCTAGACACATATACATAAAAAGTGAATAAATACAGTATACATAATAAAGACTCCAGTTCTTTAATTTTTTCAACCAATTTGGCAAATTTATGCTTAATTATTAACAGAGGACAGATGCACAACATCTCTGTAAGTGCACATACACTCAGTTGGGATGATCTGACCAACAGCACACAGACAAACTGCTCTGCTGCCGCTTGGTGCTCTCATGCAACGGTCGGATTAATTATTGATGAGCATCGGGGGAATATGGAGAGGCATCAAAAAGAAGAGTGAAACCTGTGTGTGTGCCAAAGATAGGACCACCACATGGATGGCACAGCAAAAAAAAACGTGATTTGTCTCCCCACAGTACCGTTGCTGTTTACGAGCCATCTCCACTGCAAAAAATATCTGTTGTACGAAGCATTCTACCCCTATAAAAATATATATTTATTTATTTTCTTAGACCAGTTTGGCTTTTTTACGATCATTTTGATCCAGCAGTGCAGAGAACGACTTATTTTTCCTCTGTGTAGAACTTAAATGATTTGTCTGTGTATTGGCAGAAAATGAATGTGCAACTTTTTTTGATATTTTTCCAGCTTCAAAAATATGGTGATGATGCTTTCTTTATCCTTAATATATGGAGACATAAACTATAAAAAAAATTGGCTCTCTAGTTGCTGCTCTTGCTTCTTCGTCTTCTTCTCTGTGTTTATGGCGGTGTTGATGCTGCGCCACTGAAGTCAGTGAAAGCAGTTTTGCTTTGTATTATCAGCTCTATTTATCAGCTATGATTCTATTATAAGAATAATAAATGATAATATAAATTTCCCATTATCGGCTGATAATCTATTGGCCCAATATGTGCAGCAGTGTCTGTAAAGCTACAGCAGCGCTCGACAGTGCTAGAGTTTCACTCGCATTTGCGACAAAAAATAGGTGTGTGCGAACTGTAAAAATTATTTTGGGGCACATGTGTGCATAAAAAAATCAGCCGAAGCAGCCTATATTTTTGTCAATAAAAAAATATGATAATCTAACCGCAAATGTTGGAGGAACTCCAGCCATCTTCCCTCTTCCCCGTGTGACACGGTTATGGGCGGTTTTCCAAGCCACTGTCGGCTAGTGTTGTCACGATACCAAAATCTTTGTTTCGGTACCAATACCAATATGAATTTCGATACTTTTCGATACTCTTCGGTACTTTTCCTAAGGAAAAGTCCTTTTGGATACAAACCTTTAGAACAATAAATAGTAGGGGTGTAACGGTACCAAAAAAAAATCATGGTTCGGTAAGTACCTCGGTACGGATGTCGCAGTTTGGTTGCTCAAATGTTTCACTAAGTTTGTGTTGTCTCGTGTTGTCTCCCTTTGCGAGGTAGACTTTCTCTTGCGCCAGCTGCGAATGTTGATACAGGTGTTGTCATACACACCACTTGTGCAATATGTGCTCCAATAGGAACAAGAAAGGCGTTTGTGTGCGTAATTGAGTAAAATAAATTAACTAAATTAATGAATTGAATCAATTTCAAAGTACCGGTATTTTCCAAATGCAGTATAGTACCGTTTGGAATACTCTAGTACTGCGGTACTATTTTAGTACTGGTATACCGTGCAACACTACTGTCGGCACAATGAATGTAAGTCCCACTGTCGGCAGCATGGAAATAAGTCAAAGTGTGGCGGAGAAGAGGGACCGGGAAAAGCGGCAGACCTCTGGGGAAGCCTGCCGTTCTCCCCGCAGCTAGGGACCGTTCGCCACAGTACCGCTGCTGGGCAGGGTGGAAATAAGTCCTGCAGAGTTTCAGAGGACCTGGAGAATGTTTTAGGATAGTAATAACATTATATAAGATAATCGTTTTGCAAAGATAATATATATAAATAATAACATTAAAGACAAAATTAAATTGCAATACTTTTTCAAAACTTGATGATTTTACCTTTCTGTACATTTTGTATACAAATTCATTAAATAATTTTGCTTGTAAATGTCTATTTGCATCATGTTTATTACGGAAAACACATTATTTGATCAATTTACATTGTGCCCCTAAAGTTCTTTGTGCGCTCCTTACTTATTCAACTTAGGAGCACATGTGCTCCTTGGGAAAAAAGTTAGCATCAAGCCCTGTACAGATAGAACAGGATGTTATTTTATTCTGTACATGTTAAGTATTGACAAAAACTTGTGCCGAGCGCCAATTACCAAACGGTTAAATACCAAAAAGCCGGCATCGCATTTCAAGTCAGATTTCTAACCTTGTTACTGATTCTCTGATTAGATAGTACCTAATTTAGGTAAATATTTTGCCAATTTGAGAGTAATTTTCTTAGGAAAAGATGCTGAAAACACTTTGGAAAGCAGATATAAACATCTGTCTTTAATCCTCGTATGTAAAGTGCAAATTTGTCTATATGGCTATAGATAGGATAGGATATTGTTTGTTGACAAAAACTTGTAATTTACATTAATATTTTGCCAGTTTTAGAGTTTTTTTCTTAGGCAAAGATGTGGAAAGTCTCCTTGTATTTACACATGTAACATTTGAGAGGTGTCGTCTGCTTTTATAAAAGGGTTTCGTACAAAAACATATCAATATTTGTCAAAGTAAGGAATATAAAAAAGTACTTGTCACCAAAACTCAATTGTTATTCAGTCCATAGTCCAAAAGCCAAATATGTTTGAGCTTGTGGTTTTTGATGTATAAAAACTGAGTAACTGCAGCAAATCCTGACACTGAAGAAGCTGGAACCTGCAAATACACTCAGCTGTCAGTTTATTAGGCACATCTTGCTCTAACTAATGCAGTTCAAATCAAAAGTCCTGTAATAAACCCTGTTTTCATGATGTTCACTTTCCGTTGCATCCCCAGTGGGAGAGACAGCGCTGTTTTTGCTGCAGACCAGGCAGAGAAAGAGTTAATTGGCTTGAATGTTTGGGAAGCAGCGAGCTGTTGGAGGGAGAGGGAGAGTGAAGGGTGAGGAGGAGAGATGGAAAGCAGGAGGAAGAGGAGAGGGCGAGGGCTGGCTGCAGTCTCTTTGCCTCGTGACGGCGTCTGCAGCGTGAGTTTGTTTACATCCATCGGCAGCAGACGTCCTCGGGTATGTGTGTGTGAATTCAGGCTGCCATCTGTTTTAAGCTAGTGTTTTGACCAGCATCACCCAGCTTTGGACTGTGATGCTGGTTTAATGTCTTGAAGATGACATCTGAGCTGTGTTTGGGCATTTGGGAGAAAATGCACAATCATGCTGTATGCTAATAGGTCATCTTCTCACCAATGGTAGAATCTCGTGCAGGGAGTGATTTTAAAACGATGCTGTGCTAGCTCAGTCAGTGCTGCTGGACAGTTTCAGTGCTCGGGAAAGGGACTTCCTGTGCCAGTGTCAGTGCAGTGCACAGGTAGATGTACTGTGCTTTTCACTTTGTGGATTAAAATGCTGTCATTTTGCAAACGGACAGCCAGGCAGGAGAGACAGAGGAGACGAGCTTGGAGAACATGAGATGAGTAGAATTAAATGTCGGTTATCGTGCAGACAGAATGTCTTAAAATGAGCAGGGATGGCAAGCTCTAGTAATGGGATTACTTCTGAGTTAGGTGACCTCCAGGAGACTGTGGCAGAAGTAGCTAGCTACCCCAACCTGATGTATCTCGATTAAACAGTATCAAAGCTTCCCAATTAATCCAGAGTTCCAACGTTAACGGAATTCCTGAAAAAGTCATAAAGTAATAAAAACTGTTTTTCTAGAAATAGTTTGGAATCAACAGAATGAATTTGTTGTTTAAAATATGTTAGTAAAAGTCACAAAACATGCCAACGTTACGTGAAATACATTGCTTTTATTAGGAAGACGTGGCCGTCATCACCACGGCCACGCCCCCCTTCGGAGGAGAGAAACATCCTGTTACATCAGGAGAGAAACAGAAAAATGCCCAAAAGTAGCAGGTTATATTCAAGGCTCTCACACTGAGATATTACTGTGCGTTCACACCAAATGCGATGGACGCGATGTCATCACCCGTAACGCGAGTATCGCGTCGCTTGTTCACAAATGTCACCTTTTTGATTATCGCTTCATCGCTTCAATCGCGATGACGCAACCCTCCTCCCTCAATTTTCTTCACCTCTAGCTATTTTCTCGTCAACCATGGCTGAGTTAACTACCGTAGCTGCTCTTTATCTGTTGTGGACATCTGATTTGGATCGGAGACCCAAACGCCGCCGTGTCTGGGTTCACAATATCCTCCAGAAACGCACACAACTGGGTGAATATCATCACCTCCTGCAAGAGCTGCGTCTGGATGGAGGTCGTTTCCAGCGGTACTTCAGGCTGACGCTGGCCCAGTTTGAGGACCTGTTGGCCCGTATCGGTGCGCCTGGATGCCAACTACAGGCGCTCCATCCCAGCTGCGGAGCGCCTGTCCATCTGTGTGGTTGGATATCAACGCTGATTGGATGTCGTGGCACAGCGTCACGCGATGTCGCTTGAAAAGTTCAAATTTTTCAACTTCAAGCGACACACGCGATGAAGCGATGGACGCGCCATCGCTCTTATCGCCTGAAACGCGTCGCCCAAAGCGCCATCGCGTGTCATCGCGTCATTTACGTTGATTTTGAATGGAAACTTGTGGCGTTCATCACGTCCATCGCGTTTGGTGTGAACGCACAGTTAGACACCTGAGGTACATGAATATTCTATACAAATGATGCTGGTGGCAGTTATGTCTGTCTTAATCTTAGCTGAGATTGAACAGCTTATTTACAGAGAACACTTGGCTCAACAATACTTGGTAATTCAGTGAAATAGGTATAGATGTCCAGATGAGCAACATCTAGACATTGATCCTCTTGGGCAGAGGAAGACTGAAGGAATATGACGACAATCCACCTTAAGTTATTGAGGTAATGCGGATTCTCAGGCTCAGGTAATATCACAAAATAATAGTTAGATGTATCCGTAAAGCAAACGTTTGTTTAAGAAGAAATAAATGTATATAAATTCATCAAAATTCAAATCCAAATGGTTTCAAGGTACACTGTGATGTTAAAGAGAAATTTTGGTTTATTTCAACCCGTCTCCTATCGTCCTAAATTTGTTTCAAGTGACTAGTGACATAAAAATAATAGTTAGCATGTTAGCCGTTAGCCTAGATACAGCCGGGGCGCATAGTAGCGTCAGACCTGTTAAAACGTAAGTGAACGGGCAACCTTCAAGTGCAAAGTTAGTCCACTAAACAAGCTTTTTTTCCACAAAGACCGCCTCATATCGTTTGGATAAATGTCAGAGAACATATAGAAAATGACATGTAAACATGTTGTCTTACCTTACCGGTGTGCTGCCATGTTTGTTTACCATCTAGCTCTGCTTTCGTTTGACATCGCCAACATGGGGGAGAAGGCGATTCTGAGCCACGTGAAAGGAAAAAACACAGACGTCTCGTTACTGCATCGCTTGCACCGAGAGTCCCAACCTTTTTGCCTCAGCCCAGACATTGAACTTACCTGAGTTTTTATTTGCATGCCATTATGGTACTTGGCTACAATCGCCTGTTAGGAATAATTAAATATGATGTGAAATATGATACACTGATATATTTACTCAGATGTTGAATATTCTCTGAAAAAAAACAACAAACAAACAAAAAAAAAAACGCAGAGAAGTCTGGAAATTAGGGTATGGAAAAGTATGGAATTTTGAAATTCCAAATGTGTAGGAACCCTGAATATAGTAATAAAACATTTGTTTAACCAAAAACAATCCTCACATTTTAATACTGTATTACTGTGATACAGTGAAACAGCATTATTTTCTGAGAGGGTTATCATACTGTGAAAATCTCATCTCTTTTTTTTTTAATCTGACAAAATGGGGCGAGGCCTTGCTTTTTGCAAAGCACCCATTTGTGCTGAAGTAGCCGTATGTGCTGGTCTACCGGCAGTGGGCATATGCAGCAAGTTAGCAGTTTTCTTTTCGAAATGTAATGTAAGAATTTATTAAACTAAGATTAACTTAAATAAAAAATGGAGTGTGTAGGTCAGCAAAGTCAGTAATGAACTCTATGGCCTCTAGGCGGGGGCGCAGCGCACCTGCGCTTCGCCAACTGGGTGTGGCCAGGCGGATTTTGCAAGTTTGACGCAGCTACTCCTCTTTCCCACCTCCATCCCTCCTACCTGCGCAAGTCGGAAAGAGGGAGGAGAGAAGGCGTGGAGTGGGTTTTACACACATCACACCAATCAAATGAGCCCCTCTCCTCGCCCTTAACGCGCCGCGCGAAGGCGTAATGAGAGTTTACTCAATTTGCCATGGCAGAAGAGAGCAGCAGCGTCAGACGGCCAAACTTCTCCCAGGAGGAAACTGATGTTTTGGTCCAGGAGGTCCAAGCTCGCAGTGTCCGAATATACAGAACAACGAGCAGACCTCCACGGGCTGATGATGCAAAGGTAGCCTGGGAGGAGGTCACCACAATTGTAAATCAATGTTGCGTTTCTCTCGTGCGTGCGCTCTCTCTTTCTCTCTCGCAGTCTCACTCTGTTTCTTTTCTTTTGACTTTTCTAAGATGACAGATGCTGAATATATACTCCCTATCTGATGCTGTGGCTGTTTGTGGTTGGCTGAGAGGGATGTGAACTCATTAGTTTGCAGCTGTGTTAATCAAATCAGGTTGGGTTTCCATTACGCGTGCCAAACGTGCCAAACAGTGCCAATCCCCTTTGATCTGACATCAGATGTGACGGGACAGTCGATATAGAGATACATTTATGTGCTGATTGCAGATAGTTGCATTGAATAGTGTTTTTGTGGCTATTTATTGCATCGTTAATGTGCCTGATATTCTGGAAACCTGCCTGTGAGGTTTTGGTGACGTGTGCGCACTGTCCGCCGGTCAGCCAAACTTCGACTTATACCGGCTGCGCTCCGCCTGCGCTGACAGTAGATGTGGTTTCAGATGGCGAGCTTTTAGCGCACCTTCAGCGAAGCCTTTTGGCACGAAACTGTCACTGCGCCAAGCTGGATCTGTCGCCACCACACCCATCTCAGCGCACCTCGGTCTGCCAAACTGAGCGTGCCTCGGGTTGCGCTGCTCGAAACTAGCTCTGCGCGGGGTTCGCCACCCTGCGCCACCTGTGCTGCGCCGGGAAACTAGAGGCCTATGTATGGATGCGTGTCAGGTGTGCTGTGGAGATGTTGAAGGTGCAAAACCAAAAAGCATCGATAAAGGGTGGATGTCACCTGTGGGAAGGGAGAGAGCAAGTGAAAACATGAGGCAGCTTGTGTAGCCAGGTGAGCTTCATCAAGGCAACGACCCTCCCATGTCAGCCAGCTGCCTGATGAGGTTGGCCAGAGCATCCTCCAAGACAGTGGGAGGGGCGTCACATGCCATGTACCCATTTTAAATAACTGTAATAAAGTCATGGAAAGGAGTCATAATATTATGGAAACATTTCAAAAGTTAAAACAACCAGAAATTCACAAATTTCTAACTTTGGTTGATGCTGGGCAGTCTTTACTCTAGGTCTGCAACTAACCATTATTTTCATTGTCGACTAATCTGTCGATTATTTCTTCGATTAGTCGACTAATCATTTTATCGAAAAATGTGTTAAAATGTTGAAAAATGTCGGTCTGTCTCTCCCAAACCCCAAAATGATGTCATCTAATGTCTTGTTTCATACTCACGCCAAAGGGTTTTAGTTCACCGTCATGGGAAAGTGTGTAAAGCTGCCAATATTTGAACGTAAGAAGCTGCAATAAGAGAATTTTGGGGCACTTTTATAGTATTTTTCTATGAGAAATGACTCAAACCGATTAGTCGACTACGAAAATAGTCACCGATTAATTGACTAATTGTTGCAGCCCTAATTTACTGTGTGATTTTCAAAGCATTGTAATCAAACCGACTTAATGATAATTCAGATTTTAAGCAGTGTGACTACCTGTTGGGAATATTTCAGCGGTATATTGTGAACTAAATGGTACTTATTGTATGAAATGGCTGCTTCATCCTTTTTTAATCGCCATAGAAATTGTTGTTTTTTTAATGATGTTTGCTGAGGTAGCTTTTTTCAGCACAGTGGTCCACCTCTGCAGAAAACCTGTTGACCTCCGACCTTTGACCTCCTCCGCTTTAGTTTGAACTGACCCACATCCTGCACAAAACGGATCCGATAAGTGTTTACAGTGTGAAATGCAAATGCAAACCGAAGACAGCCGGATTGCGAGTGGACAAAAAAGCTGTGTCACAGCAACTGGTCAGTTTGCCAAGCTACATGTGGGTGGACAGGTTGGATAACAGATATTATAAAATATATAACCCTATGATGTTTCTTTACCTAATAAATGTTTGGGAAAGAGCGGTAAGTGTGGCGAGATAATCAGATCAGAAACATCTTTTATAGCTGCATGAGCATGTGCACGTTTGTGTGACACATTTTGTTGTGTTATTTTCTGCGGCACTGTGATGTTAAACAGGCAGACAAATGTCCGTCCTGGCAGGCAGCATGGCTGTGGCACAGATGGCTGGAGACTCGATCATTAGCCTCTCATGCACACCAGAGACATGGATCCGCCCTTAAAAGCTTCATTGTTGTAAATACATTTACAGTCCAGAATGAGACGGACACTCTGATACTATAGTGTCTTTTGTGACGTGTTACAAGTAGCATTACAAACTGAGAAGTGAAATTTTGTCATTCTCTTTTTCTACAGCATTACACCGTTTGCTCTTGCGGTGAAAGCAAAACAACAGATTTCTACAGTAAAACAGTTATTTCTGAGTAATCAGAGAGAAACCTGCTTTTACTGTCTTTTCTAATGAGGCTGTGTGACTTCATCGAGGTGACTCACTGGTCAGAATCACATTTTGTTCTTCTGCTTTTTTGTCTGCTCATCCTGATGATTCATTAGCTGATGCCCACATCCTTATATCAGATGAGGTCATGCTCGCGCGGATCTGTTCGTTGGTGTTTTTGCACAAGAACAAACAAAATCTGGCGGCTCATGTAGCCATAAAATCATCTATTATGAAGTGAAAATAGCACCGCCAGAAGGGTTGATCTCTATCAACAGATGTCGACCAATCGTGGGTTAACAGCAGGTACACAGACGCGTGGAGACGAGGAACACATTGGCCGATATGCAATCGTGGAGCCCAGTGACATCATCTGACAATGAGGTAGCTTTATATTAGCTTTTTTGTTTATGCAGATATCTGTTTATAGAGGTTAGCTGATGTTAGCATTTAGCTGCCTGGCGACCTGCGACATGTACAACAAGTTTGCATGTAGTTTGCATTTTCCTACAGCCGCTACAGAAGTGAATAAAAAATCCAGGCTCTCAGGAAGTGACGAGGTAAATTACAGCTCAGTGTGTTCGTAAAGATGCAGTGAATTGAGGGTGATTGGGATGGTTTTCGAATTTCCTCCTTCTGTAAACTTTCTTGCCATGAATTTTAAAAAAAGAAAATAGCCAACAAATGATACATTTCTGTAATACTGAAGATGTTACCTATCCATTTGAGGAGGAAAGACAGTTATATCGTATTCCAAGGAGGCGTGACGGACCCTTTTATGTAAACTTACCCATTTGGGTGGTTGGGACAACACATCTTATCATTTAGGCTAACGTAAGCATATTTAATGCACAATTTTTTTCATACTCTGATATAATTTAAAGCTGCAGTAGGCAGAAAGCCTGAAAACGGTTGATTTTTGAGTCTTATCTGAGTTAGGTTTCGTTCGTCTCCGCCCTGAGCCCCTCCTACCAGATGAGCATGCGAGTATTTTATCCTACTTGGTTCTATTTCTCCCTCTCTGGGAGCCTCGGCTCTCCCTCACCGCGCAGCAGCCCTCCCCATCCCTGCCAGATTTTCTGCGAATATTGGGCCGTTTTGCCGGCAAGCTGCGAGCGTTTAGACACAGAGCCGGATTGGCGAGTTGATCCGAAGTGCCCAATTTTCCGCCTCGTAGGGTAGACATATTGGCGGAACCCTTTTAGTTTAAACAGACCAAGGCGGCCTTCTGCAACGGGAGGGGCTGTTGAAGACTTGTGGGAGGAGCTGTTGATGACTTGTGGGAGGAGCTGTTGATGACGCTGCACGTGCGAGCCACTGGCGGTGGATTAACAGGAAACAGCTGATAGCAGGAATTAGCGAGCAGCTAGTAGCAAGAGGGAAACACAAACCTGACAGACACTGTAAAGATGAGCAACTGGGGAGACAAGGAATTGCGCGCCCTCCTTGCCCTCGCAAACGAAGAGGCCATTAACCGTCAGATGACGGGGACGGTGAAGAACGGGCCGACTAACGAGAGAATCGCAGAAGGACTGACCAGCTGCAGCTTCCCTCCCACATCACTGTTTACGTCACATGCTGAGCTACATGTTTTGTTACTTGCTCACGCCCCCCATTGCCCCGAAAAAGGCGCATTCTGTATAAACAAAAGTAGGCAGGCGGCATTTTGCTGCACTCCCCGATTTTGTTTTTATACTGCCAATGCTGAAAAAAGACTGATTGGACTTTCCTGCACATTTGCACAACTCCTGTTTTAAAAAGGGCTAAAAATGCCCTGCAAAAAGCACCTAGCAAAATCCAGCAAGTCCATGAATATTTTCGTGGTTAATTAGGGTTCTGCACACATGAAGAGGTTGGGAAGTCTCATGCATTGCAGGTTTAACTTCCTGTTTGAATCTTGCCCCACCCGCCTACGTGATGCCACAACTATGAAGGCATGCAATTTCGATAATGTGGTTTCACAGCTATGGCTCAATAAAAAAAGTTTCTTTCCTCTCATCAGGTGAGAAAAGAAACTTATCCCAATTGACCATATGTCTCAATCACTCTTAAATCACCCTACAAAGATCAATGTTCAATGATAGAACACGTATCGGGTATGTAGTGCATAGTACGCGATTTGGGATGCAGCGATGGTCTAAATGGCTGAATGTTGAAATTATATATTCACTGAGACACTGAGCCTTATTTGTATGGAAGGACATATATTAATGAATCACTGCAGACCTAATCTGAGAGCAGAATAAAACTAGATAATGAGTTATGTGTCAGGGATCATCTATAATCCAAAGAATTAACTGTTTGTCAGATTGATTTACAAGTTTCTACTCATTGCATCAGTAGAGGAAATAGTAAAGACCTTTGCGATTAAGCAGCCCCCTACCTATCTCCATAGTATGAAAACACAGGACGAGCGCTTCCAGAAATCTACAAAACCCCTCTGTTTAATGTCAGCAAGTCCTCATTGATTACTTCCCTCATATTGTGGGAACTGGCGCTTGCAGTTTTTCCTTGGAGCTCGTCAAAGAGAGACTCGTAGCTTGACCCTGCCAGCTCACTTCTGCTTTCATCCCGTCTCTTTGACAGCTTCAGACTGTTGTTATTTTTTTATACTCCTGCGTCATGTTTGATTCAACATTCAGTTTTGTTTCCAGGTACGGTCAGTGGTAGGAAATCCCCCCCTACTGCGTGCTAAACAGCAGTGAGTAAGAGTTCTGTGTCAAATTGTGTTAAGTTGCCTTTCACTGGCATTTAAAGGTGCAGTGTTGCAAAACCACTAGTTGGTTGAAATCATTTGACTTTTTTTCTTGGCAGTTTGACCTTTTTCCCAACATTATCTGTACGTAAGATGGATAATTACATGTGTTGTTACTTAGCATTGAATGAAAGTAATTTTGGTCCTTCATAAGGTGGCTGCTTGTGCATCTGTCTTTGTGAGGACTAGTGTTTTAGACTTTGAGATTGAGGACGCTTTGCATTTGACATCGAAGAACTAGTGGAGACATGAGCTGACCATTGTGTTGCCCTAACGTCGCCTGTTTCTCAGCCAAAATGTTGAACTTGAATACACTGCGAAGACGTAGGCCAGGGATCAGCGACCTTTACTACCAGACAAGCCATTTTTGGTCCAAAAAAATTAATTTAATCTGTCTGGAGCCGCAAAATATATTAGAGCCTCATTTTTTGGTCAGAGCCACAGGGAGCCATTGGAGAGGGGCTAAAGAGATGCCTGCAGCTCTGAAGCCACAGGTTGCCAACCTCTGACCCTCGCCCCAAGGGCTCTTGAACCCCAAGGGCCAGTCCCAGTACCCCCCCTTAGCCCTACCCCTTAGCCCTACCCCTTAGCCCTACCCCTACATTTGCAGTTCCCGTAAGGGGTAGGGGTGTCCCAATTCCTTTTTAGGAAGGGGCATAACGAGGGGTAGTGGGTATGAAACTAGCCCTTCAGAGCGAGGGATTTCAGATGCTGACTTGCCAGCGAGGGGTTAGTCTCGCTCACCAGACCTTTCTCAAGAAAAGAAAGGTCTGGCTGTGCCGACTCTCACTTTAAGATTGGAGAAAAAAACGCCCCAGCTTTTTTTATTTCTTTCAACCAATCACAATCGTTCTGGGCGGTGCCACAGCAACGGTGCGCTTGCAAAAATATTGCCGGGGGGAAACAGGTTTTGGTGTAACGCCCACAAAAATATCGCCTACAGGACGCGAACCATGGCAGAAAAATGGCTACATCCCTGCAAGATCAAACACCGCAAAAGTTAGTAAAGGACGTGTTGAAAACTGCAACCGGAGGTGGTAGGGTGGGACTTCAGCGGGTGGCTCCTTCCGCCCAATGAGAGACTGATCTATGCAGCGAACTTCCACCCACTCAGACTAGAGAGGGGTAGTTGTCGCCATGGCTACCACCGAGCAAGAGACGGGGAAAAAAGTTCATACGTAGCTAACGTTACTGTCGTCAGGTTGCTCGATAGCTAGCTCGCTATCTGGCGTCTGTCATCTGTCCTGTTCTGCAAAATTGTTGGATTTTTCACATTATGATAACACACCAGCTAGTATAACTATGCTGCATCGCAATGTTAGCTGGTTAGCTAGCTAGCAGATGTCGTCTGTCGTTCATCAAACGAAGCATGATGAATACAGCAAACGCAATCGGTAGGATGAACTCAACTGGAGACTCCAGTGTAGATGCCAGTTGGAAATGTAGATGGCTCACAGCTTCCTGTTTAAAATAGTTATGTATGCGTGAACGTAACCGATGCAGTGACGTAGTGAGTGGTGTGACAATTCCTAGGGAAAGATTTCAACCCCTACCCGTCGTTGCTTCATTTCGATGGCTAAGGGGTAGGGGGCAAGGGGGGGTATTGGGATTGGGCCCAAGTCAACGTTTGGGTTGTGCGAACTGATAAATCCATCATGAAGGTCTTCTGTTCTCCCTTTTTGAATGACGCTGGTGTGGAGAGTTATTTCCTCTTGCACAGGTGTGGAATATACGTGCTAGGCGACGTGAGACTAGCAATAATCATCCTTCTTCATCACTGGTAAATCCTTGATGTCAGATTGGTGTGTTTGGGCCTCGAGACTTGGTTTTAGCGTGGGTGGATTGTGAGACAATGAGTGCAGAAGGGCCCACCACCTCTCCTAAATTCCTACTGTACGTAGGAGAAAGACACAGACTTTTGTTGTTTTGCATCTGTCTTTGTCTTTGTGGTTATTTTGCCCCTTTTTGTAGTCGTTGCGAGTCTCTCTGTGTCTCTTTGCAGCTGTTTTGCATCCTTTTGTGGTCAGTTTGAGTCCCTCAAATTTTTTGCAGAGCGGCCCCTAACACTTTGGTCCCTTTGGCCTGTGCCTGGTAGGCCTGTTCAGTAATACATCAATGGATTTGGTTTCACTAATGTTTGGGTTGAAGCCAAGGTAAGGGTTGGAGTTAGTATAGCTGTGTGTTTCTGACTCATACCAGATCTTAATCTTGATCTTCCTTCCTTCTTTGTTTATGCTAATGTCTGTACTGATTGTGCAGAGACATACATATAATCTATGTAGCTCTAAGTAAACAGTACTTAAAGATATTCAAAGGTGATCTTTGCCATGACTGTGTCAGTGAAGCAGCCATTTATAAAGTGCAGCCAGGTGTTTGTTCAGCAGACTGAAAGTGGGCTGAAGGTTACTGTTGTCAGCCAGACCGGCTCATGTAAGACACTTACTGAAACAGCAGAAGGAAGTGATGCTAACTTGAGCAAGATGCAGTTTCACACACACACACACGCACACACACAGAGTGAGGTTTGTCCTCTCCTTCTGCACTTGAGACCTGATAAAGATAATTAATTTATACAGTGGTATTACAATAACTGATTTGATATAATATTGATATCATTGATTTCTTGCCCAGCTCTGCAGTGTATTCAGAGTCCAGGAAGTAGATAGTTTGTGACACGGCTGCAACAGTGAGGGGGGTGAAACTCTGTTTAGCTCTGTGTGTGTGTGTGTGTGTGTGTGTGTGTGTGTGTGTGTGTGTTTGAGGGTGTGGGCGATGCTCATTTTCATGTGAAAGGGCTACAGCTGCTCCGTCCCTCTAAAGAAATTATTCATGCTTTATTCTAATGCCGAGCCCACAGGGTCCACACACACACACACACACACACACAGACACACACACACACACACACACACACACACACACACACACACACACACAGCGACAGGGAACACCTCTGTTATTGGCTCAATCGAGCGACATGGGGGCAAATGTGTTTCTGACAGAACTCTCGGTTTTATTTTTAGTTTTTGTTACTGTGGGTAGAAAATGAGCAATAACAGCCGAATTATAACAAATGGTGAGTCCCTCGTGTCCCATTTTAGCCACACGCAGATAAATTAGCGTGGACAAACGCACAAAAACAAGCCTGCCATGATCTGAAGACAGTGTTAACTTCTTTTGGTCTACAAAATGTCAGCAGTGTTTCCCAAAGCCCAAGATGTCGCTTCAAATGTCTTGTTTTGCACTCATCCCAAAGACATTCAGTGTACTGTCACAGAGGAGAGGAGGCACTTGAATTAAAGACTCTTTTTCTTTCTTGAAAAATTACTCAAACTGGTCAATTGATTATCATTTAATACTTGATAGATAATTGATTAATTGTTGCAGCTCTATTTCCAAATGTAAAACCTGCATGTCTTTTCAGATCTTCTGCTGCCCTGTCTGGAAGATCATCCTCACTGAACCTGGATCAGCTCACTTCCTCTTCTCCTTCATCCCATCAGTAGACTGTGAGTAGATATTAAATGATCAGTGAGCACATAAACACCCTCAGAATTTCACATTAAAAAGGCTGCAACCAACGCACTTTGGGGTTTGTAGATTTTTAAAATTGTCATTTATTTCGCAACTTTTCAGACCTTCTTTGCAAATTTATTTGTAAAACTAGCGACAAATTTAACGACATATTTAGACCAACAGGAGAGAAATATAATATGACTATTGAATTCCATGCGTGCTGCTCAGAGTAATCACAGTCCACAGCTCAGTAGGTGTGGGACAGATCGGAGGAGAGGAGACGCTGCTCGCTGTGGGGGTTCAGCCGCAGTGAGTTTCAGTGGTCAAACTGACGCTCTCGCTCTCTGGATTTAAAAGCGCGAGAAAGTAGTCATCAATATGCATCGAGCTTATGACATCATCTGGTCACTTCCTGACGAGTTTTGGAGCCAGTGCGAGCTACTTTAATTGGAAAAGAGCAGCACTGGACTTGTTTTGTCCAACCAACAGTCCCTAATTCATAAATATTCATCTTAAAGGGAAATTTCGGTTTATTTCAATCTGTCTCCTATAGTCCTAAATTTGTTTCAAGTGACATAGAAGTAATAGTTAGCATGTTAGCCGTTAGCCTAGATACAGCCGGGGCGCATAGTAGCGTCAGACCTGTTAAAACGTAAGTGAACGGGCAACCTTCAAGTGCAAAGTTAGTCCACTAAACAAGCTTTTTTTCCACAAAGGCCGCCTCATATCGTTAGGATAAATGTCAGAGAACATATAGAAAACGACATGTAAACGTCTTGTCTTACCTTACCGGTGTGCTGCCATGTTTGTTTACCATCTAGCTCTGCTTTCCAAAGTGCGGCCGAAATATCGTGAGAACAAGCAGCGATCTCTTAGAAAATCCATTGAAAAAAATCTGGATCTGCATCAAAACCTGTTTTAGAAATAATCTGCCAACTAACAAACAAACTGGATTGAAATTAAATCCTACTGACTGCATGTACGTAAATTTGTAAACCTTTTTCCCACATGGTGTTGTTGACTCAAATGCTGGTTGTTTTGATAGATCGTTTCGCCTCATTGTAATGTAATGCACTGTAAACCAGTCAGACAAGAACAATGTTAACATTGTCACGGTCATTGGAGGTTCCCCCTAACCGGCAGTGGAATCCAAGATAAAGTACAGGCACTCTGCTGTGCAGTCACATCACATTTACATGTCAGTCTGAGCTCAGTGATTTGGTGGTATGAACAGACAAGGTCTTTGTATCAGTACTGATTTCTGTGCAGCTGAGAGTCGGCATGATGAAGCAGAATAACTTGATGGGTCTGTACTCGACGACCTCATAGATCGCAGACATGATGTCACCTGCTTTGATTTACTGACAAGGCCAAAAATACTACCAATGAAATCCTCGTATTGGAGAAATGAAGGAAAGTTAGAACAGAAATTACCTTTCATTGCAAAAAGCACTCTCGTAATGAGACCTTTTTAAACATTTAAGAAAGGCATCAGCCTCTACTGAAGCTGAAAATCAGAAGAATAGACCTTAACAGTCTCACTTTAAACTGCGATTACTTGAGAGATTGATAGGAAACAAACACAAGTGATATGCGTACTCTTCATATCCATTATTTGATGTTATCATTGAAATTCTGCTAGTATTGTCAGATTTTCATGTTAACCAAATCAGATCTGAAAGGATGATTAATGGATTTATAGAGTGGCAGAAAATTCATCTGCAGCTGTTTTAATAATTGTCATTTTTCATAAAAAGCTGTCAAACATTCACTGCTGCTGAATACAGTGTGAGGATTGGTGCTTTTTCTCTGTTTGGGGAATGTGGAGGCTGGGTTGATACCTCAAGCTCTTTGTCACGATCATTAGGCCATTCCTGAGCAGTGTGGCATTGCACATTGTCCTGCTGGGGGGGTCACTGCCATCAGGCAGAGCCGTTGCCATAAGAGGGGTACTTGGTCAACACATTCTGACCCGACCCCGTCACATATCGACATTTGGTCATGGACTTTCCAAGTCCAGATACGACTAGGGCTGGGTATCGGTACTCAATACCTTTTAGGTATCGACCGAAATAATCCAATACCAAGTAGTATCGAAATTGCTCCATTCAAACGAGTACTTCATTCGATCCTTTTTGTACACAGATATAGAAAAATTCTGTGATGATTTTCAAGTCAGGGAGCACGTTGTGAGTTGTGTTGTGTCGAGATGCGTCCAGAACAGTCCAAAGTATGGCTCAACTACATGCCGGGAAGTGCTTAAAATGTGGAAAAATTATTTTGGGAAAAGCAGATGACACATGTAGCATAGCATGATGAAAACGCATCTAATCAAACAAGGAGAGGACTTGAGGGTGGATAGCTGCACTGTGTTCAAGCTGCGTCTCGAGAGCATACACCGTCCAGTACGCAAGCACTGCGACCGACTACTTCAGGTAGCCTAATGGTTAGCTACTAACATTACTCATCTAGGTATCGAATGAAGTACTCATTTGGTATCGGTATCACTTTAAAGGTATAATATGTAGTTTTTCCACATAAAAATGTCTAAAAACGACTAAACCAATATTATATATTTTGTTTAGTTGTGTACTTTGATTATCAGAAATGTTTCCAACAATTTTTCAAACCCAGATAAATATGAAATATTAATAAAAGTTACGGACTGTGTCATTAGGTCGCATGTCAATGGCGATGTAACTCCGGTTACCATAGCCATTAAATGAAGGAGAAGAAGAATAAGCAGACCGGATGAGACGTCAGAGAATGAACGTTACTGTTGCTAGGCTAAGCTAACTCGTCATGGATCATGGTTATACATTGACGGTTGCTGCACCTTCTGACACCGAAGCTGTCCCGGTAAACAAGCCGGTAAAACGGAAACGTACGGGTCAACCAAGCGATCCCAGAAGAATTTGGGATAAGAAGAGAGCTAAATCAAGGATAAATATTGGTGTGGCCTTTCCGAGATGGAGAGAGCTTTGTGAAAATCTAGGACTACAACTCGACACCGACCTTGCGTGTGTTCTACTAGACAGGTAAGCAAACATCTGGCTGATGTTATCGAAATATTAATCATTTCCACCAGTGTATTGCAAGCACTGCTGCCCGCCGGGGTACCAGCGCTCCGGCCAGCCACAGTCGGTTTCGGTTTCACGGAGTGAGGAACGTCAGATCTGTATCTGTTATATGACTCCCATGATCCCACGCTACTTCGTGATGTCATCCAACTCCGTCTTCTGTTATTGTTTTGGTTTGAGACCCCTAGTGGCAGAAAATTACATATTGCACGTTTAAGTGTACTGGTATTGGTACTGATATCGTAATTTTTCAAACAATACCCAGCCCTAGATACGACGTGAAGGTACCCTGGGTGCCTTCTTTTTTGAAGTTCTGGGACGCTGTGTCATCTTCAACCTGTTACATGCATCATCTGTTTTCAAAATACACTTCTGTTTTCACAGGAAATTTACCGTTTACACACAGTCTCTTTCAAAATAAATGGCTTTATAATCTTATGGGACACAAACACTGCTCTCCCGGGTGAAAGTCGGTGTTTGTTGGACCCATCTACCTCCCCTCCCACTTGCCCTACTCAGACTTTAGTCGCCTTAACTTTAGTTCGTGTTCCGCCACGTTTCCCTCAATGCAGCACATCATGCCAACATTAAAGGGCGGCTTTTTTGTCAGCAAGTGCTTTTCCATTAACCCTAGAAATGCGCAAAACCTAAATATCGCAATAAAAAACTTGTAATGGAAACACCTGCATTTCGAAAAAACTCTTAAATATGGAGAAAAAGTTTTTACACTCTCATGAGGTGGTTTTTCAGACGTGTCGATATAGAAGTACATTGCAAAAGTGTAATGGAAACACTTTTTTCGCGAATATACGTCACCGGACATTGACATTGGTGAATTCCTCGTTCACGATCCCCTCCCAGAAATCCTTTATCCGTGGTCGTTGCCACACATTAGGACTTTGCCTTTGCAATATCACTCGCTCTCTTCGTCTTCGGTTGTAGACTACTGCAACAGCAGCAGTCGCAACCGAGATGATTGTTCCAGCTCGCAAGAGATTTGGAATGTCCATCTTACTTCCGCAAACAAAGTGGAGTCTCGCGGGACGAGATTTTATGAGAATTACGGCTCACGCGCAAAAAAACTTTTAATGGAAACACCTGCAAGTTGCAATTGTGCTTTGTCGAAACTTTAGAAATATCGCATTTATTTTGCTCAAAACTGTAATGGAAACACGGCTAGTGTCCGAGGCTGCAAGTCACTGCCCAAGCACTGGATTTCCACGACTTCGGAGTGAGACCTGGTTGACTTGGTGGAACAGTGTTTGGGTGGGTGGAGCACATCGGGTGGCATTGACATGAATGTCAGGACCCAAGGTTTCCCAGCAGAACATGGCATTGCAACAACATAATGAATATGATCCACTTCATCTGTCAGTGGTTTTAATGTTTTGGCTGATTGGCGTGTACGATTGTGAGTAGGGATATCGAGTTCAATTAATGTATTTGTTTCTAAAAACATAAAATGATGTGAAATACAAGAGGCGCCAGGACTTGACATAAACACTTACCCAGGGCAAGGAAACTGTTCAGGCGAGTGTAATGTCTCGTGCAGTTGTCAGCTCAGGCAAGTGAAAATTAAATGTTACGTCTAACGTAATGTTATGTGAAAATAAATTGCGTTATCACTGAAGCAGAGCTTTTCCAGCGGAGCTGCATGTGCGAGTCTGTCTCATTACCAAGGGCTGAACAGAGCTGATGAGAAAAATCTGACACCCTGTACACTTTAGAAAGCTCAATTTGGGGTCAATAATGTTACACATGCTATAATGTTACTAACGTTAAATATCTCTTGAAGGCTGCATGCAAGAGAGACTTCCTTGTTTCAGTTTTGTAATCTATCCTTGAACTGTGGAGGATCTTTGGTGACTGTTAAAAAATCCATAATGATAAATCTGACAATGAATGTCTTCTGTTCTGTGATTATTAAGCAATTTTATCGTGATGAAACAGTTGCTGTTGTTGGCCGTCCACAATTCTTTATCTAACCAACTTGTCGACCAATCAGAGGCTGCAGTTCTGATTGTGTCTGTATATGACTATCGAGAGTGTAAAGGTTAAAGGAAATGGCCACTTTAGAATGAAAATACAGACAGTACTTACTGACCCTCATGACGACAAGAAGTCCAGTGTAGTTTTTTAATCCACAAACCTCGTTCGGGGTATCGGAGGATAACAGCTAGCTGGATTTTTCCAAACACTTGAAGTGCATGGAACCCACATCCAAAATCATTTTGAAAATGTGATAAAACTCCGCTAGAACGTCAGAACGGCTCATCCGTCGTAATCCAAGTGCCCTGAAGCCGCGGCATGCAAAATTGACTTGAAAAGACGTAATTTACTCCACTTTTATAGCATCATTTTTCACCGTGGTCAGTTAGCCTGCAGGAGTGCTGTGTTTACATGGCAACTGACATTCTTGTTCTCGAGTCTCGCGAGTTGCAGGCTAACTGACCACGGTTCTGGTTCACCATTCTGACATCTTTGAAATGCATTAGCGGAGTTTTATTACATTTTCAAAATGATTTTGGACGTGGGATTTTTTGGAGGTTCTTGCGGGTCCGTGAACACAGTGCAATGGAAACTCTGTGAGTTTTTTACTTCCTCAGCAGCAGCTTCAAGAGTTTAATCAGTCGATTCGATCCGATCAGAGCTGATCAGATCAGACCGATGGATGAGAGGAGCAGCTGCTGCGGAGGCGAGTGAAAGCAAACTGTTAGACCCAGCGCAATGAGCAGTGAAATTTCACTTTTCCTGGTGTGTGTGTGTATGCAAATTAACCTATAGACCAATATGCAGGTAAACAGGTCAAAAAATATTCTCTGCGGTGAGCCGTTGACATCCCTAGTTGTGAATGGAATTTTTTTTCTTTGGGCTGTTGTTGGGACATCAGCTGGGACTCTTGGAAACTTGGATGGACTTTCTTTGCTTTTTTATGACGTTAATAGACCAAGCAGTTCATATATAATCAAAATAATCATGACACGGTGTAGCAGTTTGTTTAAGTGATGAGTTTCCCTTCTCACTGGAACAAAAAACAGTGAAATTGACTGCTCTGGTATTTGTTTACACTGAGAACCTGCAGATAAACTTACGGGATGTTTATTGTGTTTTTCATGTCAAGGAAGAACCATATTTAGAAGAAGTACCGTCTGAGATGAGATGTGACCTGACACACACACTCTCACACAAAAACGTGCGCTGTGATTCCTTGTCTTCAGCATGCGTGAAAGGCCTGTTGGCAAAGAGGAAGCTGTAAAATGAGATTTCACCATGTATGGTCAACTGGACTCTCACTCTCACGCAGTATGTCTCTCTTTCACCCAGTCGGGCCTCGAGACGAAGACAGAAGCTTCAAACACAGCCTCATACATGAACACATGAGATATACACACTGAGGGAAGATGTAAGGCGAACAGAAATGGGTTTAAGAACTTGAAGCAGGTTGTGACTTCCTCCTGTCTGAAGCACAAACTACATGACCCTCATACAGCTTATATTTCATGACCTTTAATGCAGGATCTTGGCAGTGCTCCTCATCGTTATTGTAAATATCTGATTTCACAACATGCTGATGATTTGCGCCGCCAGAATAAATCTTGTTTGAAAATCTTTAGACTGATGAATCGAGTTGTGCTGCCTTTCCAACAAATTCTCCAAACTAAACAAGTCAGTCGTCACGTCCCTCCAAAACAAATTAAACGTTTATTCTTGACCTTAAAAACAATCTTCCATTCAATAGCTGTTCTGGAGCTTTCACTCACATCACATGAGTTTCATCGTGGAATTGTAAATGTTCAAATTTCCATTTTTCTGAGCACTAAAAGTTTGGATTGATTTGATGTTGGAGACACGATGGGAACAGCGACCTCCAGTATCAAGGTCAGAAAGTTTGTACAATCCCAACCTCATCTCTTACACCTTTTTTTGAACCATTAGGAGCACTTCGACAAAATATTAATTAATTCTAAACCTGAAAACAAAGCAGGTTTTCAGGGCTGAGTCCTTGGTTCGTGTCCAACCTGCAGCCTGCTCTAAATAAAGGCAGTAAAAGCCGTATGAATTGTTTTTAAAGAAATCGTATTTTTTTCTTGACCTGAAGTGTAAACCATGACAACATCAAGGGGTGTTTCATCTCCTACAAGTTGTAAAGAGAAGGTGGAAAAGGAAACAATAGAAAGGTCATGTAAGAAATCATCATGCCCTGATTCTTAGTAGTTTGTCCATGCTTGTTTTTTGGATTAAGATCACGAGTAATCCTATAACTTTTCCCATCGAAAAACAGCATGACATGACTTGTCACCACTCATTGCGATTTTAGACTTTGTGTGTTTAGGCTGCTCTGGTGCGAAATAAATAAGAAATAAAAGAAAAACTATGTTATTTTTGAAAAGTCGAGAGCTTCCTGAATCTGACAATACCAAACATCACATGGTTTGATGACGTAGTGCACCTGGGAGATACCATTTAACAGAGGAAGGGGGGAGCGCGGACGTGGGTGTCCTGGCGGAGTTAGAGAGGTTAAATGACAAAAGCCCTTTTTAAACAGGAGTTGTGCAAATTTGCAGGAAAGCCCAATCAGTCTTTTTTCAGTATTGGCAGTATAAAAACAAAATCAGGGAGTGCAGCAAAATGCCACCTACCTACTTTTGTTTATACAGAATGTGCCTTTTTCAGGGCAATGGGGGGCGTGAGCAAGTAACAAAACGTGTAGCTCAGCGTGTGACGTAAACAGTGACGTGGGAGGGAAGCCGCGACTGGTCATTCCTTCGGCGATTCTCTCATAAGTCGGCCCGTTCTTCACCGTCCCCGTCATCTGACGGTTAATGGCCTCTTCGTTTGCGAGGACAAGGAGGGTGCGCAATTCCTTGTCTCCCCAGTTGCTCATCTTTACAGTGTCTGTCAGGTTTGTGTTTCCCTCTTGCTACTAGCTGCTCACTAATTCCTGCTATCAGCTGTTTCCTGTTTATCCACCGCCAGTGGGTCGCACGTGTGGCGTCATCAACAGCTCCTTCCACAAGTCATTAACAGTCTGTTTAAACTAAAAGGGTTCCACCAATATGTCTACCCTACGAGGCGGAAAATTGAGCACCTCGGATCAACTCGCCAATCCGGCTCTGTGTGTCTAAATGCTCGCAGCTTGCCGGCAAAACAGCCCAACATTCGCGGAAAATCTGGCAGTGTAAAAGGGGCTAAAGATTACACAGGCTTGAAACAAAGTAATCACTTGTTCATTGTTAATGCAGAACACAGAAGGGCAATGAGATGCAAAAAGGGGCGCAGCATTTTTTTAGCTGAGATGCTTTGGTTGGTTTTGGTCGGCTATTTTACGGTTGGTCGATGTGGTACTTGTCACACCCCTCCTCCACTGTGATTGGAAGACGAGGTATAAAGTAACAGTGAGGGACTAATGTAGCGTCTCACCAAAAGTTGAACATTTTACAACTTTGTGCAACCAGAAAAAATGGCAAAGGTGCAGCGCTTGGTTTGGTAGCTGAGTGTAAATACTCAGCGCTTTCACTAACATTGTGGTTGCGGCAGTTGCTTGCAATCACCTGCTGTTTGCTCATCTATAGCCCAGTATTTTGTGTGATTGTGGTTATTACGTCATGGATCAAATCACCTGCCATAATAAAGTTAAATCTGGCTGAAAAGACTTGACGTGCTGCCAGATATGCTGCTAAATATGTTAAATAAGAAGAAGTGAGACCCCAAACATCAGCCCTGTTTGACCCCTATTTTTCATGCAACCATCCATATCAGGGCAGTGAGTAACTCAAGTCCTTTGGTGACAGCATGACCATAGACTGAATCCTTTTAGATTTCAGAGAGTGATATGTGTCGTGGCATTTTAGAATAATTCAATTACATCTACTTAAAAGTTCTATTTTAATGGGTCGTTGAGCCTGTTTATGTCCGCTAATAATAAGACATAATCCACTTTGTGAATCCTGGATTGGGGTTTTATGTGTCCTGAGCTCTGGCCGGGATTTTCAGTGGTCTATACAGTGTGTGTGTGTGCCCCAATTCATGTGACTCACAAACCTACACACACACATATCCACTGACATGCCAGGCTAAATTTGGAGCTCCCTTATATGGCAGCTTTTCCCCCTCAGTGAAGTTTCTGTGCTGCTGAGGATTCGGAGAAGAGTTTCCTCACCTTATTTTTTTTTTTTGGCATCACTGGACTGTTTTGGCAGGATAGTAAATTCCCCCGGCCTGCCAAATTACTTAATTGATTTGAGGTGTTAAATCTGTCATCAGGACATACACAGAGGGATTTGCACTGAGGATGCATGAAGAAGGAAAGTAATAGTTTTAGCGTTATGGCTGAGAGCTAGTGGGAAAACTCAGCTCAGTAGAGTGTAATGCCCAATGCACAAATAAGGTGTAATCCCTCTTTTGTTGAATCAAAGTGCTTGACAGACAAATATTTTAAAAGAAAGTCAGTAAAAAGTGTGGGATGATTTGTAGAAAGCCATTTTTGATAAGGAAACTTGGAGGCAAGTGCTCGTGTTAAGCCCCTCTCAAACTACAGTGTTTTTTGGCTTTGGGAGTGGAAAATGTGACTCCAGTTGGCTGAGAGACTGGAAATTTCCCTCTAGATTTTGTGAACAAAGACCAGAGGTGAATGAGGTCTGGTCATATTCTTTGGTACGTTCAGGTGGAGACATTCCCAGAAACATGGTGGCAGTGTACTGTTTGCATTGTGTGTTTAGCGTTTAGACTTTACCTGAGTGGGCTGCCCAAGTATAGGCCTATTAATGGCCACCAAAGTATATTTTGCGACCCATTTTTTAGTTTTTATCCATCATCTGGAAAGAGAACAACGTTATCTGTGATTGATTAATTAGTGGACAGTCTCCCCTCGCTCTACCCCTCCTGTACCTGTTCATTCTGGGAACGTGGCCGAATCCGAAGCGCCCTGAAGCACCGGTGTTGCGTCAAGGTCTGTTCCACTGTCAAATAGTGTCCCTTGTGTAGGGGTGGGTGATATCCCTACACAAATATGGCAAGAGACGAGAGGGAGAGACGCTGCTGCTGCCAGAGGAGCTGCTGACTGAGTTCTCTCTGAGCCGTAAGTCACTAGGAGTCTGAGAAATCCAAGGCTGTCCGTAAAACAGTCAGGACGTAAACGATATGATATAGCACAGCCCTACCTTTGTGTTGTCGGTTCAGGTTCAGATTTAGAAAGGGGGAAACATGTTGACAGGGAAACGGTTTTCGACACCTGCTGACCATCTGCAGCGATAGTTTCAGCATCTGGCCTACTTTCTCTGCAACCTGCGAGTGAATCTAGCGAGACTACACATTGATAATCTGCTAGAAATTATATAAGGATATATTGTATAAATGATGTGATTATGATAAATGACAAAACATGCGTCCTATGCTTGACAAGCCTTTTGATTTTTCTGCCCCTCTGTCTGCTTTTCTTCCGGAGTTTCAGTTTCCGGAATTTTTACCCCACGCATGATGAAATTTCAGAATCTGCCCATCCAGTATATTCACTAGAAATAGCCTAGTATCCCTGCTGGTTGTGATTGTGTTACATAGCGTACATATTCCACATATTTCTCAGCGGTGTCTGAACACAGAGAGAAACAAGGAGACTAGTCTTGCCACGACACCAGATTTTCAGTAGTTGATACCAATACCAGTGAATTTCCACGATTCTTGATACTCATTCGATACCACGATAAAAATCAAAAAACAGACGGCGACACTGGCCGCGCACATGGGAGTGATCGACAGTGACAACGCGTGTGTCGGCTCCGTCGAGTGTACCAAGTGCAGTGCGATGCTGGTGTATGACAGCAAAAAGACGGGGACCTTGACAGTTAAGAGGCACATGACAAAGGCTTGTACGGTGGCCCTGAAGTGCAAATCACAACGGCAAATCAGAAAACACAACAACAAATTACTAAACACAACAACAAAACAGAAAACACAACAACAAATCAAAAAACACAACACAAAACAGAAAACAAAACGACAAATTACTAAACACAACAACAAAACAGAAAACACAACAACAAATCAAAAAACACAACAACAAAACAGAAAATACAACAACAAAACAGTAAACACAACAACAAATTACTAAACACAACAACAAAACAGAACACACAACAACAAAATACTAAACACAACAACAAATTACTAAACACAACAACAAAACAGAAAACACAACAACAAAATACTAAACACAACAACAAAACAGAAAACACAACAACAAATCAAAAAACACAACAAAACAGAAAATACAACAACAAAACAGAAAACAAAACAACAAATTACTAAACACAACAACAAAACAGAAAACACAACAACAAATCAAAAAACACAACAACAAAACAGAAAACACAACAAATTACTAAACACAACAACAAAACAGAAAACACAACAACAAAACAGAAAACACAACAACAAATCAAAAAACACAACAACAAAACAGAAAACACAACGAGAAATTACTAAACACGACAACAAAACAGAAAACACAACAACAAATCAAAAAACACAACAACAAAACAGAAAACACAACAACAAATTACCAAACACAACAGCAAAACAGAAAACACAACAACACAACAGAAACGACAATGACATTAACCATACCGGAAAAGGTAGGTACCCTCGGACGACATGAATCGTCGCTGACTGGACTGGTCCGTCCTTTGATCCGGAAGGACATGGTTTGCATGTTTTCAAAATATGAGCGCCGCCAGTGACAACACACGCGCTGCTATTAAAAAATATTTTGATGCAGGACATGGATATGACGTGATACTGGATATGCTGTCGACAATTCACAACATCAACATGAGTCTGCATACACTGAAGGGTACCTACCTTTTCCGGTTTGGTTAATGTCATTGTTGTTTCTGTTTTGTTGTTGTGTTGTCTGATTTGCTGTTGTGTTTTCTGTTTTGCCATTGTGTTTGTTTTGTTGTTGTGTTTTCTGTTTTGTTGTTGTGTTTTCTGTTTTGCCGTTGTGTTTTCTGTTTTGTTATTGTGTTTTCTGTTTTGTTGTTGTGCTTTCTGTTTTGTTGTTGTGCTTTCTGATTTGCTGTTGTGTTTTCTGATTTGCCGTTGTGTTTTCTGTTTAGTTGTTGTGTTTTCTGATTTGCCGTTGTGTTTTCTGTTTTGTTGTTGTGCTTTTTGATTTGCTGTTGTGTTTTGTGATTTGCCGTTGTGTTTTCTGTTTTGTTGTTATGCTTTCTGATTTGCTGTTGTGTTTTCTGATTTGCCGTTGTGTTTTCTGTTTTGTTGTTGTGTTTTCTGTTTAGTTGTTGTGTTTTCTGATTTGCCGTTGTGTTTTCTGTTTTGTTGTTGTGCTTTCTGATTTGCTGTTGTGTTTTCTGTTTTGTTGTTGTGCTTTCTGATTTGCTGTTGTGTTTTCTGATTTGCCGTTGTGTTTTCTGTTTAGTTGTTGTGTTTTCTGATTTGCTGTTGTGTTTTCTGTTTTGTTGTTGTGTTTTCTGTTTTGCCGTTGTGTTTTCTGTTTTGTTGTTGTGTTTTCTGTTTCGTTGTTGTGCTTTCTGTTTTGTTGTTGTGCTTTCTGATTTGCTGTTGTGTTTTCTGTTTAGTTGTTGTGCTTTCTGATTTGCTGTTGTGTTTTCTGATTTGCCGTTGTGTTTTCTGTTTAGTTGTTGTGTTTTCTGATTTGCTGTTGTGTTTTTTGATTTGTTGTTGTGTAGTAATTTGTCGTTGTATTTTCTGTTTTGTTGTTGTGTTCAGTAATTTGGCGTTTTGTTTTCTGTTTTGTTGTGTTTTTTGTTTTGTTGTTGTGTTTTCTGATTTGCTGTTGTGTTTTTTGATTTGTTGTTGTGTTTTCTGATTTGCCGTTGTGATTTGCACTTCAGGGCCACCGTAGGCTTGCCATGGCAAGAAAGACGAGAGTCAGCCTTCAATGTCCACGTTCGTATCCTTAAAAAAAGTCGGGTTTAAACCGGGCTCATAATTACAGTTAAAGGGACGGGACAGGCTCGGACAGAGCATGCACGGGCTCGGGTGGGGTCAGGATGGATTTTTTTGGGCCTGATCTAAGCTCTGGCACTTGTAGAAGCCATTGTTTCTAGCAAAGACGATGGAGAACAGGCGTTCTTCTTCGCCGCTCATCCTTGGCACAGACTGACGCGCGTATACTGCCCCCGTCAGTTCAGACAGGAATCAACACAGCCCACTGAGGGCAAAGTTGTATAAAAAAAAAAAACATATTTTTTGCGTGTTGGCATTGACTGGGTGCCGAAGTATCGGTTCTCATGACAACCCTAGAGCAGACACATACACACACACAAGCAATCAGAGACAGAAAATAGATTAGCTTAGCTCTGCATTATGATTCAATGAATATGAAATTAACAGAAATATTCAATAAATTAAAATATTGTGTTAAAGGTAACGCATATTTGTTGTTTGGCATGTGCAGTGGACCATTTTTGTGCCAGCTGACAACTGTTTCAGACCTGTGGGAAACACTGGTGTTGTGGTTTCAGGTGTTGACAGCTAATGTGTGTGTTTGCTCCATTCAAAGGAAAGGTGAAGTATTTTCAACACTTCCAGTAAATGCATCAGACATTCAGAGCAAAAGCATGGATGTATGATTATGTTTAAAAAGAGTAATATAGCATGTTATTGGCATACCAGATAAAGTTTTGTGAATGTGCAACGCTTTGTGCTGCACTTGGACTTATTTTTAGGGCTGTGTGGGTTTGTATAGATTTGACTGACGTCTCCCAGACTCAACATGAATAACTACTGTACATAACTAACCATAATAAACACCTGGTGCAGTGTGCAGTGCCTCTGAAACTTTCCGACCGCCCACTCCTGTTATTTTGAAGGTCAGAGGTTTGTATGAGAAGTTTTATGGTTCCCCTGACTGAGATTAATAATCTGAATTTGTTTTTTTTGGTTTTTTTTTATCTGCTTTCCATTCTTTTAGTAAGATAACGCACTTTAAAAGGGGAACAATATACCTGTGACATTTAGTAAAAAGACAGTCGAAGCAACTGTCTGCAGGTTTTGGCACAAGGTATTTTAGCAGGAACTTACTGCTGCTTATGCATCAACATTAGAGGAACCAGAGCTGCGATGACAGAGAGCTGTACTCTTTGATCTGCACTGTGTGATCATGTGATTCATAAATCTGTAGTGAGACGGAGCGGGAGCCGCAGTGACACTGTCTTTTGATCTGCTTACTCTCACAACAACTAAAGGATCAGGCACAACTGTTGCTTGTAGCCCTATGCTGTTTAGCAAAATAACCGTTTTTAGAAGCACCAAATGAGACTCCAAATATCCATCCATCTGTTTTCATCCACTTATCCAAGGCTGGGTCACGGGGGCAGCAGGCGTAGCACAGTACTCCAGACCTCCCTCTCCCCAGCAACGCTTTCCAGCTCCTCCCGGGGGATCCTGAGGCATTCCTTTGCCAGATGAAATATATAATCCCTCAAGTGTGTTCTGGGGTTGCCCCAGGGGCCTCCTACCAGTTGGACATGCCCAGAAAACCTCTAACAGGAGGCATCAAGATAAGATCCCCGAACCAACTCAACTGACCCATGTCAATGCAAAGAAGGAGCAGCTCTACTCCGAGCTCCTTCAAGTTGTCTGAGCTTTCGCATTCTCATGTTTTCGGTCACTACCCAAAGCGTATGACCATAGGTATGGGTTGGGACGCAGATGGACTGGTAAATCCAAGTTTTGCCTTCGGAGCACGACAATCCGGTGCAGTGCCCGCATCACTGCTGACGTAGTCTGCGTGGGCGGAAGTTCGCTGCATAGATCAGCCTCTCATTGGGCGGAGCGAGCCACCCACTGAAGTCCCGCCCTACCACCTCTGGTTGTGTAGCAGTTTTCAACACGTCCTTTACTAACTTTTGCGGTGTTTGATCTTGCGGGGATGTAGCCATTTTTCTGCCATGGTTCGCGTCCTGTAGGCGATATTTTTGTGGGCGTGTTACACCAAAACCTGTTTCCCCCTGGCAATATTTTTGCAAGCACACCATTGCTGTGGCACCGCCCAGAACGATTGTGATTGGTTGAAAGAAATACAAGCACCCGGGGGTTTTTTTTCTCCAATCTTAAAGTGAGAGTCGGTGCAGAAAGACCTTTCTTTTCTTGAGAAAGGTCCGGTGAGCGAGACTACTGCTGACGCTGCTCCGAACTGCCTGTCCATCTCACACTCGGTTTTACCCTCACTAATGAACAGGACTTGAGGTACTTCACTGAGGCAGTACCTCTCTCCCAGACCCCAGATAACTTTAACTTGATATATTTGTCATTTTGGAATTCACATTTTCATGCTTGTCATGCAATTTGCAATACAGGGCAGGCCTGACGTTGATACATGATGCCACTAGTACACTATGTGTATTATACATAGAGTGTATAGAAAGATAGACGATATGTCTCCACAAAATGAAGCCAAAATATCCTCAATATGGCCACTGCCATCTTGCACTGGTGACGTAATTTGGAGCCAGAGTTTGATCAGCGGTGATCTTGGCGATGTCATGCCCATACACCAGTCCTATCAATGGCGAAGCAGCGCCATAAATTAAAAACCAAAGTGTGTAACTGTCTCATGTTTACTGTAAAACACTGCCTGGTAAACATGCTTATTAAGGGCTCTTGTTACTGGTGACTCAGCTCGACAGAGATGCTTCGCACAGCTCGCAAATCAGCTGTCTTACAGCCTTTTAACCGATTAGACAGAGCTGGAGGACACACACTCACACACACTCACAAACACTCAAACATTCTTGATATTCGTCTCTTCAGTGCAACATATCTGGGGGTTTTTTTTACCAAGAGAGATCAGAGTCACACCGGCAGGTTCAAGGAACGGTCACACTGAAGACTTCCTTTTCATCCCTTTAACTTCAGCGTCTCCTCTTACCTATTCCTTTTCCTTATTTGAATCTTAAACTCTAAACCCTTGAAATGTCATACCTTCTTCCTCCTTTCTATTTACTCACGAGTGTCTTGGCTCATCAGCACAACACTCAGGCAGCTCCGCTAAAAGGCCCTACAGGCTGATGACTGAGTGTTTGTGGAGCGTCTGTGGTGCCTCCAACCCCGCTGTCAAAGCTCATGTTGTTACATGAATATTGAATAAGTGCACAAGCAACAACTCCCTCCAGAGATGTGGCAGATATGTCGCCTGCTCGAGAAGCTGTATTGCGTCTTGCCTTGCGTTTTTTTTTTTCTCTTCTTTCCCCTGTGTATTTACATGTCAGTCTTTTCCAAACCTCGACTGTTGGTGTGTCTTTTGATGCGACTCCAGCACTTTGCAGAGAAAGAGACCCAAGGCGAAGTCTGTGATAGGAAGGAGATCTTTGGGTGTAACAGAGTTGTGTTGTGAGTGTTTGAGCTTGAGTTTAAGCCCTGTGTTGAGTGTGTGTGAGACGAATAAATATGATCTAGGAAGTCCAGTTAAAGGAGCAGATTAAGCCGCGTCTTTTACCTGCGCTGGGTGTTACTCTGTGCCAACTTTCAACGATGTGGAGGCAGGTTGCGCCTGATGTTGGGAAGTGACTGTAACCAGTGTCGTATCATAGCCTACTTACCCGAAATCCCAAGCAACCTGCCGCCGCACTCTTGAAAGCAGGCACAGGAAAGGCACAAGAGAAGCACCCAGTCCCTGACCACATCCATGTTGAGTCCCTTGAAGATGCTGACCATGAAATCACAACTTCAAATCCAGCTGGGAACGTTGTGGGATCTCCTCACTTTGCCCCAGTTTCCCGTCAGCTCTCTATTTTGCGCTATCCACTTTTCAAAGGCGTGAAAAGCCCCCAAAATACTTGAAATAGAAATAGACCTCTTGTGGAAGGAGTTTGCCATTTTAAATGTCATGGATTGGACATAAAGACAAATGTAAACCTGCAGGAACAAGCACATAAATCAAGCAGAGTCTTCTCCATCCAGAGAGGACTGTAGGTCGTACTCCAGATGTTTGCAGCGACACATGTAGGGCACATGTATCTGAGCTGACCGAAGTGGGGCATATCAAGCAGCACATATCAGGAAGTAGGCCACCAACTAGTAACCCAGAACCACAATTAAAATGAGATCACTCTATCGGCTGATATAGGAGTCCAGTGTCTAACAGTTCAATCTCAGGAAAACCGATTTCAGTGGCCACGTTTACAGGAACCTGAAGGTATGCTGCTGTTTAATACAAAAGAAAAACACTTAATCTGTGCTACGTTCTTGCACAACAGCTCTGACATGAGGTGTATACAACTTTGACCTGCACCTGAATCACTGACACACATTTTTCAACAATAAATAGAGCACAAATCTACCAAAATAGCCTACAGAGATCGTCCAACTAGACCACAGCCAGCTACTCTCCCCTGCGCTCGCTGCGTTGCTGCAAATAGGCTAATTGCTCTTTAACAAAATGGGACAGCGGGAACAAAAGCAGAGAGAGTGGGACGGTTGCTCATCCACAGGCTAAAGCCTTCAGGGGGAAGAATCCCAAAAGATTCGGCTGGAGGTGAGAGAAAATCAGGAGGAAATAGAGCATTAGATTTGGGGAGCACAATATGATAGAACTCCCAAAACTAGACAGGGAAGAGGATGCAGAGGAGACAGATGGATATAAAGAGAGAGAAGGGCAAAGGGAGTGAGGAGGAAGTGAAGAAGAAATACAAAAAATTTGGAGCACCTAAGGAGAAACCTACAGTTTCTTAGCAACATCATCATATGGTGAGCATAAATAGGCACATAAAATGCAAATTTTAGAGTTTTTAAGTGGGCTGACACACACAGATGCAAATCAACATACTGCTGAAGGAAGAAACTGTTGTTGTTTTGTCATGTATTCACAGACACATACTGTACATGTATCTATGTGCAAATATTAACCAAAACACGTGCTGGCGTTGGGAGCACTCAGGGATGAAGGGGGCTGACAGATGATGCTCAGTCGCATGATGACACACACGTGTATCTCTTAACAGTCTATAAATATATGTATAGCCATACATGCCCTTCTGCTCTCTATTGTAACGTGGAAGAAGACTCTCTTTCAGGCTGTGAGACTAATAGATTTCACATCTTCCTTTTTGTGCAATGTAGAGTCACCAATGAACCTGCATGTCTTTGGACTGTAGGAGGAAGCTGGTGTAGGTTGGTAGTCGAATATGCTACCACTGCACCACCACGCTGAGAATTCTGCTGCCTGTTTAATTGTGTCCGACAGTGCACAAATATTTAGTGATACAATGAGATTCTGATATTTCAGTCGCGGCCCAGATTTGGCCAGCACAAACCCCTTGTAGTGCCGGATGTCACAGCAGCAACAGAAAGTTTGCTGCGCTGGGATTTGTGCTGGCTGTATTTAGGTTGCTGCAACCACTGACTAGGGAACAAACTCTGGAGCTGCTGCACGCTCTCCTCCCAGCGAGGTAGTCTGTAACGGCAGGGAGTGAGATGGAGGACACACTGTGAAACGTTAGCTGCATAAGGCCTCATTTACACCCTAAGCGATGCATTTGCGTAGTGCTTGCGAACGGTCACTGCTTACTCGCATTTCCATTTTGTCGAGCATGTTAACAGATAAGAGCGTTCACACTGCATCCGTTCTACGCGGTGCTTGAGTCATGTTGCTTTCGCGAGCAAGCTCGAAAGTAGAAGAGACGCCGATTTTCTGTGCGAGTCTCGAGCGAATGGTCGTTGTAGTGACACTAACACCGAGACGAATGCGCTTTTTGTGCTAAGGCTAGTAATACAAAGCAGACAAAGACTACTTACCCATTTGTAGTGCTAAATATTAATTCTCCAAGCGTTGGAATAATCACTGGCGTGCAAACCTGTCCAACCTGGGCTTTGGGTCCAAACTCACTTCTTCATCTTTGGGGTTTATTGGAGATTTGCAAACACGGTGCACTACCGCCACTAACTCTTCAGATGTGGTTTGTATTTTGACGGGACAGCAGCGGCCGCTGCGTGTCGAGTCTGTTCAGTTTTGGTGTGAATACACGTGTGCTGCCGCTATGCTTTGCGACCTCTATGCGAACGCATCGCTTGCTGTGTAAATGAAGCCTAAACGTGGACATGAAGCTGCAGCTGTGAGCTCTTGGCTGCAGTTAGCCGAAGGCTAAACTATTAGCAACATTTCCTTGCCATCTCTGAAACACTTCGCCGATATTGATGTGTTTTATTTAGAGATACCATGTTTTCCTTTCAGATACTGATTCCAATACCGGACTTTGCATATCAACCGATAATAAGTACCAATCCGATATCATTTAAAAGAGGAAAAAAAAACATTAACAGCTGTTGTTTTTGTTTTTTGTTTTTGTTTTTTTGATGTTTCTAGTATTAAAATTGTCAATGCTTTTGCCCCCCTCAAAACTGAAGCCTTGCAAACTGTACCTATTGCTTTTTTACTTACAGGACTTTGCAGTCACAAAAATATAGCCAAATTGTTGACATTTTCTATAGCTAATAATACACTATTTTACTGTAAAGTAATTCTTATTGGCCAAAAACAGTAGTTGCCACTGGCTGCACGTTGCAACTTATTGTGTATTAGAGCGGCAACGAAGAACAGCATTCCTGAAAAACTGCTGTTTTATTCAGGTGTTAAACTACTTTGAGGTTTACTGATAAATTACATGGTATGGGATCAATGCATAGACATGTGTACTTGCTATTGTCAGACTCTCTTTTAGACTCTGTTTGATAAGTCCATCTTCTATGGGTTGCTTTGCAGTGTAGGCAGCTGAACTTAAAAGAGCACAGCTTAAAACTGGAGCTTTATTGATTCTTGTTGGTGAAATCAGATTGGTGTAGCAGCAGAAGCAATAAGGTCAAACAGAGGTCTGAATATGGAATAAGATATAAAATCAGTGAAAGTAGTTGGAGGGGGTCTCACAGTGTGAACATATGCTGCAGACTGCGTAGGTGGCAAATGTGAGTAAAGATGGGGCGACTTGACCTTGTGAGCTGCAGTTGGTACTTAGAGAGATACTTGGGTTGTTTTTCGCTCTTGCCAGGTTTGTATAAGGTCTCACTTTCTGTACTTTGTTCCTGATTTCTGTTCTCATGCTTTCCTCTCTCGCATGTACATATGGCACATTAGCATCAACCACTACATGAATTCACTGGAATTCATACATGTGGTCAAAGCTTGGTTTTTGTGCTATTGTTTTAAATCAAGGCACTCTTTCTCTTCTCTTTTTTAAATTGTCCATTTTGTGTCACAAATGCCCATGAACGAGGCCTTTCACTTATTTGAGTGCTCGAGCATGTGAATTAGGGCTCTGATCGTTTCAACCACAAACTGATCAACTGTTCATTTCTCAACCCCAGGACCCAAAATCAACAAACTGCTGCTGTTGGAAAAAGAAAACTCATCGAGAGTTCCTTTTATGCTGCATTCATGGACCTGCAAAAAACTCTGCTGTACTGATGAGGCTTCTGTGTGAGCACAGAAGAGGAACCCCTGTATCTCTGTCTGTTTTATGTTCAATTTCACTTTATAAATTTAAAATACAGAGGGGCTAAGCATATGTTACTCTAAAAGAAACCATCTGAAAACCATCTTGACTAATTAAAAAAGCATAATTTTCAAGCTCAGATAATGAAAGTTTTATTTCATATGATAATACTAATCTAACCTCCCTTCTTCTCTCTTTCTCTTGTCTGTTTCCATTCAGAGAGGACGAACTGCTTTCTGGAGCAGCCGTGGATCAACGCAGAAAGAGGGGCACCTCACATGGGAGTGCGTGACCGTGTGTGTGAGGGTGTGTGTTCAGGCCTCCTGCCGTCGCCCGCTCTTCCCGGACAGGCATGGCGGGGGTCCGAGAGCGCGGCTCCCGGATACAGAGGCCGTGGTCTGTGTACCGGGCCAGCACGTTCGAGTTGTCCAGCGAGATGATCGGCTTGGCT
This sequence comes from Epinephelus lanceolatus, assembly GCF_041903045.1. Lineage (NCBI taxonomy): Eukaryota > Metazoa > Chordata > Actinopteri > Perciformes > Serranidae > Epinephelus > Epinephelus lanceolatus. Next base: position 5,592,779 of record NC_135757.1, on the reverse strand, counting down.
CTCGCAGGTGAGGGACGGTTGGTTCCTACTGAAGAGAGAAACAGAGTCTGACAAAAACATTTACTGATCTAGTGCCTTCATCATCGACAACTTAATCAAGGCAGAAATTTGATCGTGAAAGTGAGATGATCTTTAGATGTCCAAAACCCAAAGAGCTCCAGTTTGTAACACTAAAATAAAAACCTAATTTAATGCAATAGCTGCCGAGTATAAACACAGCCTGCCATTAATGTCAGCCACTTGCAACACCACTAAAACCAAAATACCACACTGACACACACTCTGCTGGCACAGTGTTAAACTTGTGTGGGCGCCAGCGGCCTCTTCAACCACAGTTGCCCTGAAGCAGATCATAATGAGACCTGAGGGCTGCTCATCATCTGTTAACACATCGCAGTTGAGGTTGCAGTTGGTTGGAGCGTCTGTAGGACTTATACCTCAGAGGAGAACTCGGTTCAGTCGTGGTGGTCTGGTCTTTATCGTCAATATGAATCCTTGCTAAAAGCAGGGGCGTAAATATAGACAGTGCAGGCAGGGCAGTTGCACTGGTGCCCATGGGGTTAGGGGGCCCATAGAGAGAGATACTCTACATAAACTCTAAATAAGGTACAAAAACTATTCAATTAAATGAATAATTCCTTATTTTCTTTGATATTTTTGTCCCGTACATATATACCATGATGAGTTTTGGGTGATATGTATGTTTTTTTTTGTCCAGTGTCAAGTTTCTATTTGATCATGTGATGATAAGATTATATGGTAGCTAGTTTCGGTGCATGACAAGTAACCTCCCAGCCTCAGGGTCCCTCATAAAAGCGTATACTTGGGCCTGTAACTACCTTACGCCACTGACTAAAAGTGCCTGTTTTTGCCACTGACAGGTTCGGATTGTTATTTTACGAGATAGACCTTTTATTAAAGAGTAAGATCCTTTTTATTTGACCAGAAACAGCCCTGAAATTGCCATCGCAAAACCCACCAGACTCCATTTAAGCATACAGCAAACCACATTTCATTTAAAGCCAACAAAAAGCCATGAATCAACAACTCTGGTTGGAAGTACATAATGATGTAAGTCATATTGATCCTGCTTATTTCATCATAATTTCGTCCTTTGGCTGGTGTGATAATGAAGCAGGTATTAAATTGCATTCTGTGGTATTAAAATGGTCTTAAAAAGTCTTAAATTTAACTTAACACACCCTACAGAAACACTTGAAGAATGTACTACTCTCTGGGCTGTCTTAAAGGGAAATTTCGGTTTATTTCAACCTGTCTCCTATCGTCCTAAATTTGTTTCAAGTGACTAATGACATAAAAATAATAGTTAGCATGTTAGCCGTTAGCCTAGATACAGCCGGGGTGCATAGTAGCGTCAGACCTGTTAAAACATAAGTGAACGGACAACCTTCAAGTGCAAAGTTAGTTGTCTTACCTGACCGGTGTGCTGCCATGTTTGTTTACCATCTAGCTCTGCTTTCCAAAGCGCAGCCGAAATCTGGCAAGAACAAGCAGCAACGGCTGTAAGGCAGAACCGGACAGTAGCCTGAAAAGTTCATTCATTTATTTTATGAAAGATTTATAGAATAATGGCTGACTTTTTGCCAGACTTCGACTTTGTGGAGGAGGAATTTGATTTTGCAGAGTTTGATGGCCGCCCTTATTTATTTGAGCCAGAATACACTGACGAAGAGCTTCGTGAAATTGAAGAACGGAGGAGGAGAGAGAGAGAGGCGCAACAGGTAGAGGACAAGAGAGGAGGAATGGCTGCTGCAAGGCTGCGTAGCTCTGGAGATTGGTGGTGTACCTGTGAATGCTGTGCCCCAGTGCCCACAGAAGAGGAATGCCTCTGTTGCAAGGAATGGGACCGGTTGCAGCCTTATTTTCAAGGTCTGGATGTGACCGAGGACGAGACACCTCCACCTGGAGTAGTATCCAGCTGGGCTTTATCTAGAGCTCGCGAGATTTCACGCATGCTATGAGATCGCTGCTTGTTCTCGCGATATTTCGGCCGCGCTTTGGAAAGCAGAGCTAAATGGTAAACAAAGATGGCAGCACACCGGTAAGGTAAGACAACATGTTTACATGTCATTTTCTATATGTTCTCTGACATTTATCCTAACGATATGAGGCGGTCTTTGTGGAAAAAAAGCTTGTTTAGTGGACTAACTTTGCACTTGAAGGTTGCCCGTTCACTTACGTTTTAACAGGTCTGACGCTACTATGCGCCCCGGCTGTATCTAGGCTAATGGCTAACATGCTAACTATTATTTTTATGTCACTAGTCACTTGAAACAAATTTAGGACGATAGGAGACAGGTTGAAATAAACCGAAATTTCCCTTTAAGGGTTTTACCTCATGAGTCTAGCCTGAACAAACCTGCCGTGACATTTCTGTCCAAGCAGAATCTGAACTATGATCGAATGCATACGATCAGATTTTTCAAATTGCAATCAAAATACCATTTAGAGGCCACATTTTGGATTTTATGTTTTACCTAATTGTGTTCCTGTTGTGACTGTTGTCCAAGGCTCATTGTGCTGCAATCATTGATGTCTGATGTTTCTGTGACTTGTTGGTTTGTTTCCAGGAAACAGTCAGGACCCAGATGAGCCTGTGCTTGAGTTCAGCGTCTGTAAGTAACACTTGCATCCAAAACAATCCAGGCTTTTAAGCTGACTATTAGATGGGTTGTTTTTACGCCTCTCAGCTCATTCAGTGTTCCTCCTCCAGCCTGCACAGACCTGCTGACTCCTGCTTTGGACCGAAAACCCAACAGCTTTGTAGCAGTGAGCTGCACGACACCACCGCAGGCCTTCTGGACCAAACACGCCCAGACGGAAGTCATAGAGGTCAGACTCTTTAAAGACTCTCTGACCTTCAAAGTTGCAGTGAAATGAGACCCAAAATGTCACACTTACAGGTGAACTTTGTGTAATTTGAGAGGGATTTGATTCGATAGTTGGAAAGTGGATGTGGCGGACTGTTTATCTTCACCTCCGCTGCAATCAGGAGGCGGAGGACGAGAGAGATGAATAAATTGAGCTGCAGCCACACACTTGTGGAAAGGATTTTCATGTCCAAACACACCTCCCACCACCTGATTTCCCTCTGCTAGCTTCAGCGATCTGTAACCATAAACAAGGTCAAGTGCAGTTTGGGGTCAGCTGGTTGCTTCAAATCACATTAAAGGGAAGCAATTTTTATTCGCTAGCGCCAAATGAGTCATCAGAAGTTAATGACATTACAGGAAAACATGACAGAAAACATTTTAGACAGAGCAAATAGAACACACAGGGGCAGTGGATATTAATGCAATGTTCTTGAGGTAATGCTGATGTCACTGTCACTGCCTTCCTCCACAGGGCACCAGTAACCCCATCTTCCTCAGCAGCATTGCCTTCTTCCAGGAGTCCAACATCAACCAGCAGACGCAGGTGAAGCTGGCTGTCTATGACGTCAAGGATCGCTCGCAGGGCACGGTATGATTTAGTTTAATGGTTTAAAATAGAAAGGATGTTATTCGTCAAGATTCTTTTTCATTCTGAGCCAAAGTGGACAAAGACAAACACTGACTTGTCTGTTCTGTGTAGTTGGCACTAGTTAAGAGGAGATATGAGCTCATCAGTAATATTGTCTATCTGTCTCTTTTAGATGTACATGTTGGGCTCAGCACTTTTTCCTGTTAAGGAGTTGTTGCAAGAGAGGAGCCACAGATTACAGCTCGAACTGAGGTAACACACACACCTAACTTCTTATTATTATTCTGAGATGTAACTCATTTTTCAGCTCCAAGAAATGGCGGTAATGTTCTTTCTGTTCACGTGCCAGTTTTAATAACAGGTCTAGAGGTCGATAAGAAAAGGTGGTTTACATTTGTTCATGGTTCCTGCAGCAGTCTCTTCACAGCCATAGGGAAGAAGCTGTGTTTTAATCTGTTGGTGCAGGCTCTTATGACTCGGTGCAGCTGGCATACCACACCGTACATCCATAGGTCAAGACATTCTCCATTGTGCAGTGATAGAAGCTGCTCAGCAGAGGTGGAGGGAGCTTGTTCCTCCTCAGCGTTCTAAGAAAAAAGAGACGCTGCTGGGCCTTATCATAGGAAAACAATGGTTTTACTGGCGTCGCGTTTCTAGCGTTCCATCTCGGTGTGATCGCTCCCTTGGCGCAGTGTGGTCCTTGTCTTGCGGAAATCAATGATGATTTCTTTTGTCTTCCTGGTGTTGAGGTTGAGGTGGTTGTCACTGCACCAGGCCGTTGCTGATCAGTCCCACAATGGTTGTATCATCCGCAAATTTGATGAGGGTGTTGGAGCCATGGATTGCCGACGCAGTCGTGGGTGTACAGCGTGAACAAGACTGGACTCAGGACACAGCCCTGAGGGACACCAATATGATGCGTACTAGTGCTGAAACAATGAGTTGATTAATCAGTCAGTCATTTGTTAAAGGGAAATTTCAGTTTATTTCAACCTGTCTCCTATCGTCCTAAATTTGTTTCAAGTGACTAGTGACATAAAAATAATAGCTAGCATGTTAGCCGTTAGCCTAGATACAGCCGGGGCGCATAGTAGCGTCAGACCTGTTAAAACATAAGTGAACGGGCAACCTTCAAGTGCAAAGTTAGTCCACTAAACAAGCTTTTTTCCCACAAAGACCGCCTCATATCGTTAGGATAAATGTCAGAGAACATATAGAAAACAACATGTAAACGTGTTGTCTTACCTTACCGGTGTGCTGCCATCTTTGTTAACCATTTAGCTCTGCTTTCCAAAAGCAGAAATATATCTGGCGAGCTCTAGATAAAGCCCAGCTGGATACTACTCCAGGTGGAGGTGTCTCGTCCTCGGTCACATCCAGACCTTGAAAATAAGGCTGCAACCGGTCGCATTCCTTGCAACAGAGGCATTCCTCTTCTGTGGGCACTGGGGCACAGCATTCACAGGTACACCACCAATCTCCAGAGCTACGCAGCCTTGCAGCAGCCATTCCTCCTCTCTTGTCCTCTACCTGTTGCGCCTCTCTCTCTCTCTCTCCTCATCCGTTCTTCAATTTCACGAAGCTCTTCGTCAGTGTATTCTGGCTCAAATAAATAAGGGCGGCCATCAAACTCTGCAAAATCAAATTCCTCCTCCACAAAGTCCAAGTCTGGCAAAAAGTCAGCCATTATTCTATAAATCTTTCATAAAATGAATGAATGAACTTTTCAGGCTACTGTCTGGTTCTGCCTTCCAGCTGTTGCTGCTTGTTCTCGCCAGATTTCAGGCACGGTATGAGATCGCTGCTTGTTCTCGCGATATTTCGGCCGCGCTTTGGAAAGCAGAGCTATATATTTTTCTATATGTTCTCTGACATTTATCCTAACGATATGAGGTGGTCTTTGTGGAAAAAAGCTTGTTTAGTAGACTAACTTTGCACTTGAAGGTTGCCCGTTCACTTAAGTTTTATCAGGTCTGACGCTACTATGCGCCCCGGCTGTATCTAGGCTAACGGCTAACATGCTAACTATTATTTTTATGTCACTAGTCACTTGAAACAAATTTAGGATGATAGGAGACAGGTTGAAATAAACCGAAATTTCCCTTTAAGCAAAACTGTCAAACACTAGCTACTTCCAGCTACTTAAATGTAAGGTGTTGCTACTTTTTTTGCTTTATATCATTCTAAATTAATTATCTTTAGATGCCACCTTTAGATTTTCGATTTTTTGAGCTGAACCATTCATTAGGAGCGCTGTTGGAATACATTAAACGTTTGGTACTGATTGCCCCACACCCAGAGTGCAGAGCACAGATGGAGCAGCACAACAGCAGGTGCAGTGAAAGTGAAACTTAACTGTGTCTCAAAAAGTTTGCTTTCACTCACAAACAGCTGCTGACACTTGACAGAATTCTGTCGAGAACCTGTTTTACATTAGAAACTGTTGCACCACTTTGAAAAAGCACTGCAGTGAATATTTGTGTTGTTTTCACATCAAGATCTCTTGGACTAAACTGGCAAGTGTTGGACAACAGAAAGAATTTTTGGGCCAAACAATGAATCAAAAACTGAATTTGCAGATTAATGGATAATAGAAAAAGGACTGTTAGTTACTGCTCCAAACTGCGTTTCACTGTACAGATCAGCAGAGAACGAGCGGGTGGGGAGCATCATCATCGCTGCGTGGCAGATGGAGGAGAGAGCAGATCAGAGGATGTCGGTCGGCCGCTTGCCAGACAGCATCAGCGGGCGGGTAAGAGGCACTGGGAGGGACACGGTCCTCTGGGAGCACTTGGTTTTAAATTTAATTCCTGTTTTGAGGCAGATTCCCTACATGCTCGGAATTGGTTGGTGTGGGCTCGTTTCAGTAGCAGCAGCTAAAATAAACTCTGAAATATACCTAACCTGCTTGATGTCATCATAAACATGTCACACAGTGGCAGTAAAAAGACATATCTTAGTGGACTGGGTTTGCGTAGGAGCTGTCAGTGTGGTTGGAGTGTTGTGTAGGTTGTGTTGGCCTCAGAGAGTGGACAGGCAGGTGGAGGTGGAGGTGGAGGTGGTTGTTGACTCGCTGTATAACACCAGAGCATGTGTGTCCTGCAGACGGTGCTGCCGGTTGACGAGAGCCTCACAGAGTCGATGGGAGTCCGGATCAAGTACGCCTCGCTATGCAAAGACACGCTGCTGCGCTCAGGTATGACAGCTCTGTCTTCTCAGATACGTCTGACTCAAACGGCACCCAAGTTTGTTGCTTAGTTTAACAGTTAGATACATAGTTTGTATTGTGCGTTCACATGTGTGTGAGAGTTCCCGACTACTGGAACATCCTTGTTCTGCAAAAACGACTTCTATCAGGTGTTACTTCCTCTGCTGCTCTGAATATAAACCAGTACAGAGCTTTACTTTTTATAGTTTCTCTTTCTGCTTTATTCCATATACCACATTAATGTCTACAAGACCTTATCAGGTATATGAATAAGCTTTACAACAGTTCAAAGGGGGTCAAAGGGATTTAAATGAGGTCATTTTGCGTCTGCTGGCACGCCTTTCAGTAGCGTTATGATAACCTCACTTGACTCATATGACAATGTGTCAAGCTTGTGACTGTTAATTAGCCTGATGAGGCTGAGTTGTTTTGATATAGCCAGCCTGTGTTTCCCCCTAGCGCCGTTATAAAATCCCACCATACAGTATTTATACTTGAAGCAGCTAGAGACAGGAACAAGCAAGGATTATACAGTGGTGGAAAAAAGTTTTCGGACACCCTTAAAATTTTACACAATCTCAAATATTATCATGAAATATTTGTGGAAAAATCTTTTTTGTGTTTCAAAAGGTGTGGCTGCATTAGACAGATACAAACAAATACAAATTATATTTTTTTGTTTATTGTTTACAAGAAAAACTAACAAAACTAAATTCTTGACAGTTTCAATATGTCAGTTCAACATTGTCGGTATCAAAGTCAACAAATAACAGAGAATGTGTTCAAAACTGAACAAAAAATAAATAAACCATCACATCATCAAATTAATATTTAGTAGTCCTGTCACTGGCACGTAGTAGAGCTCTAATCCTGGCTGGCATGTTCCCCACGAGCCTTTCACACTGTTGAGGGGTAATCTTGTCCCATTCTTCTTGAATTACTGCTTTTAATTCTTCTAAATTCTTTGGTTTATGCTTTGAAACAGACCTTTTGATAATCCACCACAGATTTTCAATGGGGCTCATGTTCGGGGATTGAGCTGGCCACTCTAAGACCTGGATACTGTGCTCCTGCAGCCAAGTTCTACTGGCCTTGGATGTGTGGCAAGGGGCATTATCTTGTTGAAACATCCAGTTTTTACCTCGATGGAACAGTGCACGCGCAGAAGGGAGCATGTGGGTTTCGAGAATGGTACAATACTTGGTAGAGTTCAATGTGCCATCACAGACAGTGAGATGACCAACACCAGCAGCACTCATGCATCCCCAAACCATGATACTGCCTCCACCATGCTTGACAGTAGGTACTGTACATGCTGGAGATAATGCTTCGCCTGGCCTTCTGCATACCCTCACATTAGTAGGAGGAAGATAAAGCTGGAAACTGGACTCATCTCACCACAAAATCTTCTTCCAATTCCTGGCTGTCCAGTTCTTGTGTGCCTGGGCCCAACGACGCCAGGCTAACCTCTGTCTCTCATTGATCAGGGGCTTCTTGATAGCCTTGTAGGACCTTAAGCCATGATCTAAAAGTCGGCCACGTACAGTGCGGGTGGAACACTGGACACCAGTTTGGTTTGACCACTGCTGCTGAAGCTCCTGTGATGTCATTCGGCGGTTTTGCCTGCACATGCGGATCAGGATGCGGTCATTTCTTGCTGAAGAAACCCTTGGACGCCCAGATCTTGGTTTGTCTTCCAAGCTGTTGGTTCGTCTGTATTTCTGCAGAGTGTATCCAACTGCTGAAGGACTGCATCTGCACTTCCTGGCTATCTGGCGGCAGCTGTATCCTTCCTGGCTGAGAATCTTTATCTTCAGGCATGTTTCCTGCGTTAGGTTCCTTGTTTTAGCCATTTTTGTGTCTGAAGAACTTTCAAATGTGCTGGCTTTATGTAGACATGAAGCTTGGCAACAAAAATTGTGTCTTTTAATAAAAAGAACGACCTTCATCACTGGTACCAAAATGACCCAATACTCAAAATTTCTTATGTATTTTTATGGAACCAATAAATTTTAAGTTTTTAATGGCTTTTTTAGGATTTATTTAGTATTTTGGCTGTGACTGTCCTAAAAGAAATTGCACTTGAAGACCTAAGAGTGATTCTTAGTGCAATATTTCACAAATGCATGGGGTGTCCGAAAACTTTTTTCCACCACTGTATATAGAGCACCCCCAGATATTGGTGCTCTGATCAGCTGGCCACAGATTGTTTTGTCATTCTTAATATTTTGAAGGCAGATCTTAAGTGCTATATGCTATATATTCTTGAAGACGTTTCACCTCTCATCCAAGAGGCCTCTGCAGTTTGCAGGCTTTAAACTCTGCGTGGGTGTGAAACCTTACAGAGTCGTTGAGGTCACATATGAGTCGTTGGTCCACCCAGCCATCATGTGTGTCGTTAGGTTTAGACGGGTCCGGGTGTGAATGGGTGTAAGTTGAAGAAGCCTCTTGTATGAGAGGTGAAACATCTTCAAGAAAGTTAAGCAAGTCTAGTTGCCTGAAGCCTAGTTCACATTACGCGGTTTTCACCCTAATTTTGTGTTGCGGAGACTATCGTAATCTTTTGAGCGTTCATACCCGGCGACATGTGTTTCTGTCAGCGGGAGTCTCGCCAACTGCGTTACGACCTGTGTGTGCAAAATTTCTCCACCAAGCCCTCACCGACAGAGCCCCAGATAATGCAGTGACGTCACCAAACTTGGAGACGGCACATCGTAAAGGCATGGATATTCTTTATTATCCTGGGTCCAAACACAATGCACTCCCCGTGATCCTGTGGACACCGCCGTTGTTGTTGTTGCTTGCCGGCTTGTCAGTGTTGCCAGATCTTGGGAGAGAAACAAGCAACCAGGGCTATGGAAACAAGCTACCAAAAAGGACGACGGATATATATATATATAGAGGAAGGTGACGTTTAGAGAGCAAGCCCAAATAAGCAACTCCACTTTAGAAACAAGCCCAAAGTCGTGGCTAATAAGCGGACCTGGCAACCCTACGGCTTGTCCTCTTCACATTTCCTCCATCCTACTGTGTGCTGACGTGGGACGTATCCCGCCTCTCATTGGCTGATGCTCTTCGTCAGTCGTGTCAGACTTCTCCAGTTTTCTAGCATGCCAGATATCCAGTCCCGATCGCAGACGAGGGGGCGACTTGCTCGTAGGCTTGTTCACACATAAGGACTCGTCGTGGCAGACTATCTGCCGACTCGCCTCCGACCCAAGGTGTCTCTCAAGATCCTCTGCGACGTCAAAATCGCAGTGAAAATCGTGTAATGTGAACTAGGCTTTAGATATAGCTCTTAATTAATGTGACTCTCTCGGATGATGCTACATTGTGGACAACGAATCTGCGTTGACGTCGGCAGGAGGAGAGCAAGTCCAAGTTAGCTGTAGGCAGCTGATGGCTGAATCTAACTGCTAACTGAGGCTGCATTTAGTTACATTATGATGCGTTCAAGCTCTGCTCAGTAAAAATGAGGAATGGGAGAAGGTAAATTATAACGTTCTCACCATGAGTTCAAAAGTAATCTTGTTGAAATGTATGCGGATGGGGGCAAGCAGGAAAACATATTTTAGCCCCTTAAAAAAACCAGTCTGAGTGGATGGCTGTATTGAGAACATGTTTACTTTACCTTGATGTCAGATAGCCCTCTCCTTTGTCACTACATTTCCTCAACTGTATAACTCTGTATTCCTGCTCATAAGTGCACCTGTGCCACACACTGTATTAGGCCACAGTCAGCTCTCTGAAAGTGCTGTTGTGTGATCGGCCTGAAATGAAACTGCGTTGAATTTAGACACCAGCCCTCCACCTGCAAGACCAAGACAACTTGGCATTTGCAGTGAACTTTTCTTTCAAGAGGGTTATGTAAATCCACGTGTTGAAGAGCACTGCTGCACCCGTCCATCAGGTAAATATGTGCTACATACCTGCGTACGAATAAATGAACTGATTCACCAAACAACCAGTGAATTGTGAAGCGCTGGCATCTTCTGATTCAGAAAGATCCTGCAGTTGGGTTGTATCCAAGTTGTCGCTGTCATAATCACTAGGTTCTTTAATTTAATTGTATTTGTTGCCTCTCTTATAAGCCACTGAAAGCCACGCCACAGTTTGGCTTTTGCTTAAGAATATAGAAGTTTATGGTTGAGAAAATGTAGTGCAAAAGGAAAGGGCTGTTTGATGGCAAGGTAAAGTAAAAATATTCTCCATAGAGGCTCCACTTAGACAGATATTGCTATAGTGGCGAAAATATGTATTGCAGCTGTCCCCGTCCACAGCAGTACGTTGTGTAGCTCCCACGGCAACCTGCTTCTCCAAACTGGGGGCTCGCCGACTGACATGTACTGTGGGTAACACACTGACTATAGATAAGTACCTCAGAGAACCCCACTTCAAAAAATCTGAGCCGCAACTTTAACTTAACTCATATAAAGAGATGTTATTATTTAAATATGGTACAGATTTTAGTTGTTTATGTGTGTTAAATAATGAAGAATTGTGACCAGAGGGATGTACAGGTATGTGAGGAGGAGGTGGAGGAGAAATGAATAAATTTTAAGAATAATATTCTTCAAGAAAGTAAAAAGAAAAACTACATTAATGATTAAAAACAATTAAAAAAAATAAATAAAAAATAATCAATTAATGGTAAGGGGTTTCATTTATATACATATATTGTCCCAAAATCATTTAAAATTCAAAGAATTACTCAAAGACAACATAAAGTAGATGATGACCAAAAATCATGATCATTTAATGAAGGTATAAATATTTATGATCCAGGTTATTACCTTACTCTGTCCTGAAAATGAGGAACTAAAAATAGATATGACTATACAGGTGTGCCAAGGTATGATTAAAAAAAAATACAAAATAATGAAATAGTGGACAACACAAGGCCTGTTTTTCTTTTCCCTCCACCCTCCTCCACTTTCATGGTTCCGTGTTTACCGATGCATCAGACCGTAAATCTTATTGTCAAGCAGAAATATATTGATTGTCACCAGTGAGTGGGAGGGATCTGTTTACCCGAGCCAGAAATAACACAGATGTAAAATGTCTGAGAGGGTACAACAACCTTCTTTGACTTAAACTTTTAACTGTTATGTTTTTTGTGAATGTTTCTTTCTTTAGTCGTTCTTTTTGTGTAATAATTGTACCATATGCTTCGCAAAGTGTGGTCAAATAAAACAGTCTAATCCAACCTATCACGGTCTAATCCAGGCTGATTGAATTTCCTGTGTCTTCAGTGTTTGGAGGCACGATGTCCAGGATGTACCGCTTCCCCACGACTGACGGGAACCACCTCCGAGTGCTGGAGCAAATGGCTGAGAGCGTCCTCTCATTAAACATCCCCAGACAGTTTGTCAAGCTGCTGCTGGAGGAGGACGCGGCCAGGTACAAGCACACGTGTGGTCATGTTGCATGAGAGCTTTAGGCTTAATTCTCCTCTGTAATGCCGACTTCTCCTTCTTCATTAACACCTCTTCAGGGTGTGTGAGCTGGAGGAGCTGGGAGAGTTATCGCCCTGCTGGGAGAATCTGCGGCGACAGATTGTCTCTCAGTACCAGACCATAATACTCACATACCAGGAAACACTGTCCGACCTCAACGACTACAGAGGTTAGAAGGTTCCTCGGTGGCCTCTTGTTGTCTGATAAAACAGCATCATATACACGTTTCCTGGTCTGTTTCACACATTTATTTCCCCCCTCTCCTCTCCGTCTCTGCTCGCTCCACGTCAGGTCCATCGTTCAAAGCCAGCAACCTGAAGGCAGAGAGGAAGCTTGAGTTCATGCCAACCAACCTACACGTTCAGAGGATGAGGGTGCAGGATGAGCTGGGCTTTGGTGAGACATAAGAACAAGGACAAACAGACAGCAATAGTGCTGGGCTGATGTAAACATTTTTTAAACCAGTTTGACATGAACGCAAACACCAGATCGGACCAGTAAACTGAATTTTACTACCAAGTGTTGCAGTTGACTCAGCAGCCGCTCCCAAGTGGAACAAGCCTCGTTCTTATTGGACAAAAATCCCAGTAACATCTGGCAAGTATTTAACGGGAAAGGTTAGAATCGACATTCAGTCCTGGTGCAAAATAACTCTTCAGTTGTCACGGGCAGGGCCGTGCATAGGCTAATAAAGGGGCAGGGGCTCAAAGGCAGAAAAGGGCACTGGGTCTAGCACAATACAGTATGTAATATAAATTGATAAAGTAGGCTACTACTCATAAATAGCTAGCTAGCAACCTAGCTGCATACCCTAGTATGTAGCTTTTTAAATCTTTGTGCAAAGAAATGATCACCAACAGATTAGTTTAAAGGTGCTGACACACCAAACCGACATCAAAGAACTAGCGGCGATGAAAGCCAACTGTTGTGTCGTCTACGTCACCTCACGTCGCCCTGTGTCAGTTGCATTTGAACACACTACACGGACTACATCTGACGGCCAAGTAGCACGTATGTTCTGCGCCTGCGTGAGAGAGAGCGGAGTGACAGAGTGGTACATCCTGTCAGCCGAGGGGTTTCCTATCTGTGCAGCCGAGCACCGCAGCACCTCCACGGACTATTACATCCAGACGGTCCCGGTGTTTCCTCCGCAGGCTCCAATTCACTCATCTGCCCGATAAACCTGCTGCTTCTTCCCACTTTAACCTGAATAACAAACCAGGGCTCGGTGCTCCGGTTGGATCCAAACGGAGAGCCAGGTCTAGCTCAGAGACTAGCGGAGGCTAACTGGCTATGCTTCCCTCCGGTCATGCTGCGGCTAACGCTCCGCTAGCCTCACAGCTAGCCCTGGCTCTCCGGTTGGATCCAAACGGAGAGCCGGGTCTAGCTCAGAGACTAGTGGAGGCTAACTGGCTGTGCTTCCTTCCAGTCATGCTGCAGCTAACACTCCGCTAGCCGCTTCCAGCTAGCCCTGGCTCTCTGTTTGGATCCAAACGGAGAGCTGGGTCTAGCTCAGAAGACTAGTGGAGGCTAACTGGCTGTGCTTCCCTTCGCTCATGCTGCAGCTAACACTCCGCTAGCCGCTCCCAGCTAGCTCCGGTTTGTTATTCAGGTTAAAGTGGGAAGAACGCAAGCTAGTCCAGTTGCCTATGATATCTCAGTTATGATTACCATGACCTGGATGACTGAGAATCTTCACCGACCTCTTAATATAATGTTAAATATAATGTTTGTTTGTTTTTTTGGTGGAAACTGAATATTATATAAGTATCATGAAATAGTGCTGTATCTGTGAGTGAGCTCCTCCGTCCTTATGTCAAAAGAGAATCAACCAGCTTAGAGGTGTATTATCGCCACCAGTGGACTGGAGTCACTACACTCTTGCATGGGCTCTCTTATAAGCTTTACACCAAATTAACAAGTATATGCATATTTTTCAAACCTGGGAAAACATACTAATAAAATGTGATAGTCTTCTTTTCCATTGCCAGAAGTCCCAGTTGATGAATACGCATTTTTGTTTTGTTTTTTTACTCGTGTGTCACATTTGACATTACAAAACAGGGTTAGTAACAGTAGAAAGCAACATGGAGGCCAGTAAAAATGTTACTGTGGTTACTTGTTTTTTATATCTATTACTTATTCTTTCAAACATGGTGCAGACTAATTTGTGTTCGAGCACAGCCTGCTCTCCCTGCCCTGCCGAACAGATGTTGATTGAAACAAAATATCGCAAGTGATGTTCTGATGCTAAAGTTTTCCTCAACTCCTTATTAATAACATTCCCACTCATAACTGTCCCACCTTCTGCTGGTTTGACTGGTCCTGACCCAAAACCGTCATTTCTGTCTGACTCTAAACCGCAGATGCTAAGGTGGAGCAAAAACAATGGATGCAGCAGACGCCTCCGTTCGTTTGGAAATGTTGCAGCAATACTGAGTTTCAGTGCAAAGTAGTCATTAGACAAAACCAGTTGTTGTTATTGTTTCTTGAGCATGCTCATTACACAAAGCAACAATAGGTATGCACGAATCAAGGAGATGATGTCGTTGTTTCCCAAATGCTCCATTTTATTTATTTATTTTTTTAAGATTTTTAAGATTTTTGGGCTTTTCAGGCCTTTAATGATAGGACAGACTTGGCGTGAATGGGGGATGGACAGGGGGGATGGCGTGCAGCGAGGGGCCGCAGGCTGGAGGCGGGCCCGTGGCCACTGCAGCAGGGACTGAGCCTTTGTATATGGCGTGCCTGCTCTATCCACTAAGCCACCAACCAGACCAGCATGTCTACAGGAATACAAAGAAGGCAGAGTATTGAAAAATCTGCACCTTAAAAAGCGTTTTAAAAAATACGTTTTAGTGACCTAAAACTCAGTGAAGCAGCACCACAACCAGCAGGACAACTGACGCATCATGTTTTTATTTTTCATCTGACCTCTTTTTGTATTTCGTCTCATCACCCCAAAAAGACTTTCTGGTAAACAAACACAATGTGCACTGAAATTTGATCTTCTTTCATGTTGCCGGCCTCAGCTTGTTGTTACTAATGCAATACAAGTTGGATTTAGCACCTCAACACCCTCAGCATCAAACCGGTTGTAAGCTTGTACATCGGACTGGACTCCAGATATAAACATACCTTAAAACTCTCTTTTCTTCTTGCCTCATTAAACACATCTCTGCTTCCTCCTCCAGAACACACCTACGATGTGATAACAATCGGAGCTCCGGCGGCTCACTGCCAGGGCTTTAAAAACAGCGGTTTGCGGAAACTGATCCAGAAGTTTGAGGAGGCGAAGAAACAGTAAGTTCAGAAATCAACCACTGAATAGAAAAATCGAAATTTCAAAAATGCATTTGCATGTTCCCCTCAATTTCAGCAATTTCTGCTCTTGAATTCTTTTCATATTTGTTGCTTTAATCATCATTTCACTGATTTTAATTGAAACAGGTGATTATTTTGTGTGAAGGAAGTATCTATTTTGATTTGGCTGTCCTGAAATCATTTCTACATTACAAAAAAAAATGCATTGTTTCTTCAACTACTGCATTAATTCAGTTCTATGGCTTCCTCTTAATTTTGTTTTTGTTACTTTTTATTGATCAGCGTATATGAGGAGGAATGGTGAGTTGTTGCACTGCTTTGCTTGTTTTCATTTGTTCGTACACCGTTTGCCTCTCACTGCCTGGTACCACCTAAAAAAAAAAAAACTTTCAATGTTTCTTTGAGTCGGGTTGATTTGAAAACATTGCCAGTCGTCACATTGCTCATGTTAACAGCAACAAATAATGACACATGATGGATTTGGTTTTAACAGTGTTGTGTTTGAAAGTAACCAAAACAGGCTCACTTGTGTGTGAAACAGATATTTTATAACATGGTACACAAGTTTGTTGAAGTACCGCTCATTTTTGTAAATTCAGTCAAATCTGTTTTCTCGTAAAAACACATGGAAGACAGGTAAACCTGACATTAAAGCACAGATAAGAACATCTTAAATTCAGAGTAAGATCTATCCGAATTTCTAAAATGAACGGTATCACTCCCAGTCCTGTTTACTGAAGTCGGTTTCATGTTGTCTTGTGTTTATATGTAGCATTCCTAAGCCACTGATTAGGACTCATGTTAAAGGGTAAGTTTGGTATTTTCCCATGTTTTTGTGTCTAAGTGACGAATGGAGACAACAGTTTTTTAAAATGGTCCCACGTTGAGTGAGAACTATTCGGGGCATTTGGCACTGTCAATGTTCGTCCACTAAAAGTGTTTGTTTTTGCCACTGACAGGCTCCGATAGTTATTCTAAGTGTCTGATAATATTATGGAAAGGATCCCAACAGAGATAGACTTTTTTGTTTATCCAGAAACAGCCCCAAAATCGGCTTTGCCAAACCCACCAGACTCCGTTTGAATATACAGTCATTTTAGCATGTATAGAACCAAAATATTTTCACATCTAACTGGGTAAATTAAGGGTTTATTTCAACCAAACCAGCGTTGCTGATTGTTGGAACAGTGGAAAGACAAACCAGGTCGGCTTTTGTGACTTTTATTTTGTTTCTGTCGACTTTGAAAGAAGCGTGATTTATGATGATAAAAGTACTGTTTAATTAAATAGAGTCTGGTGGGTGTGGAGATGGCGATTTTGTGGCTGTTTCTGGATCATACTGTTTCATAAAAATGTGTATCTCTGTAGGGATCCTTTCCATAATGTTGTCAGACACTGGCCATTTTCCTCCACACCGATTTCCATTGTCAGTTTAGACGCGCTGTGCCAAGCTGCACCAGAGATGGACCTTCTCCAGAGTAGGAGGCTGCCTGCACTCAAGCAGGTAGCGGTGACGTCTCGCCGACCACAGTCAACCCCCAACAACAGCGCTTCTCCCCCTCAAACAAGCTGTGTTTGTTGTGAGACTCTGCTCACCTCTGTCTGCAGGAGACCAGAGAGAAAGGCGTTTTTAAAAGTCTCTGTGTGTTCAGTTTCAGTAACTCTGTGGTTTGGAGTTTAGTTTCTCTCCTGCGTCCTGTTTTTACTTTAAATATCTGCTTTATTTTACTGTGTCATGTTCACTATCCGCCGTATTAGAAGTTGTGCGAAGTTGCTGTTCGAAAACTCAACATTTCCTTATTTTGCTGCTTCACAATAAAAGTCTTTACTTAACAAAATAATGGGGGACTTTTATTGTGAAGAATCTATAGGAAATGAAATGTGTTTATCACTCTTTATCAGTTAAAGACGCACCTTGAAGTGGGTAACCCTGTTGTAACAGAAATGCAGATCGCGCTGCAAGCCATGCCAAGCCAAGCCAAGCCAAGCCCATGACTGTCGAAAAGAGATATTAGAATAACAATCTGAGCCTGTCAGTGGCAAAAACAAGCACTTTAAGTTGACGCACATGCCCTGAGTGGTTACATCGCAGCCTATATCGCAGCTGCTGACTGCGGCGCTCTGGACTAATTTCAAAAATTGCATTTGTCACACACAAAAACATCGGAAAGTAGGGTGCAGGTTGAAAAATACCAAACTTACTTTAAGAACAGGCATGTGCATGCAAATGTTATTAACAAAATACTATTTCTAAGACATTAAAAAGGGCAGGTAACAATTCTCCCGTACATGGAGGCTCCAAGATTCAGTCAGCCTTTTACATTGTGAGGATACAGTGTCATCAGCGTTGAGTCGGACAAAGACGTGCTGCTAAAACCATATGTCTTTCTGCAGCAGCGCCCTCTCCAGCTCGCAGTCCATCGTCTACATACCCCAGGACATCGTCCGAGCCAAAGAGATCATCGCCCACATCAACACGCTGAAGACTCAGGTCAGCTACTACGCTGAGAGGCTTTCCCGAGCCGCCAAGGACCGATCTGCTAGCGGACTGGAGAGGACGCTCGCTATCCTGGCTGATAAGGTATTTTAATTTAAAGCTGTAAATCTTTCATAAGGACTTAAGTTTGCGAGATGGAAATGAACAACTATCTTCTCGCCCTCTCAGACTCGTCAGTTGGTGACGGTATGCGACTGTAAGCTGCTGGCTTCAGCCATCCAGGCCCTGAACGCAGCACGGCCTGAGTACATCGCCTCCAAAGCGTCTCCCTCCGCCGAGTCAGAACAAGTAGTCCTACGGAATGACCAGGACACGTTGCTCGCCAAGTGGAGCGGTTGCAACAGCCGATCATCGCTGCACGTAGACTGGCATGAAGAGGAGTGGGTGAGTTAATGAGGCAGTTAGGAATCACGGAAACAAACAGTTTTGTTTTCCTAAAATGTTTAATAAATATTCAGATTTAATTCTTGTTCCTGTTGTTTTCTGGTTCTTGACGTGGCTGTAAGTAAGACAGAATGAATCCAGACTGTTAATGTTTTGCCTCTGTTTCCCCAGACAGCCTGAGATGAGAGTTCGTAGTTATGTAATGAAGTCAGAGCTCTACATTTGCTTGTGTTACATAAAATCTTTGTTAAGCAAAATTGTGGTGTGCTCCCTGATTTGCATACTGATGTGATTCATCTCATCTCTAATGCATCGTCTCTCCCCTCTGGCTCTGTTCCTTTCCCTGCTGTAATTTCTCTATTAGCCCTTTTGGCTTTTCTTACGTAGCTCTTAAATTTTTTATGACACTGCTTTGTGTCTGTGTCCTCTCAGGAGAAGGTTTGGGTGAATGTGGATAAATCTCTGGAGTGCATCATACAGCGTGTCGACAAGCTGCTTCAGAAGGAGAGGAGGCCCAGCCTCAGCAGTCAGGACGGGACCCTGACTGACCTCCTGGGCGGTGCCAGTAAGAAAGGTAACACACACTTTTTCGGGTAGAGATGTGACAAATAACATTAATGCATGGTTTTAATGTGACGACCTTTTGCTCAGAAGTAAACCCTCTCTTTTTTGGGGTTGTCTTTACCTGTCACAAATTCAACAAATTACTATTTTCTCTGAATTTGCTCAACTAGGCATTGTTTTCAGTTTTTCATTTATTTTGCTCCATAGCACTTTTAATTTATTTTGAAGGAGCAGTGTGTGGGATTTAGTGACATCTGGTGGTATGGACTGCAAAATCCAACCAGCTGAAACTACCAATTCCCTCAGTGTTCACTGTTCAGGAGGTTGTCACCAGGGGCGGAATTATCCGCAGAGGTTTCCTCTCCAAAACAAATAAACCAGAATGTTTAAACCAGTAGGAACACTGGATTAAGCAGGTTAACATTACAAATCAGTGTTTCTCAGACGCTGTTGCAGACAGGCTGCTAGCCCAGCACGTGGTTATGTGAGCTTATCTTTTTTCTCTGATAACTTAGGATCCAGACATTCAAACAGACCTGGTGATTTAAGCAATTAAAAACACTGAATAAAACAGTTTCACATTAAAAAACTGTGTTTTTCTGACAGCATTCTTTGCAGGCACAGCGTTATGGGTGGGCCTGACGGTCCTAAAAATAAAAACTTGTTAGAATATTTTAATTTTCTTATGAATGATTCAGAATAATAATCACATAATTTGTGCTGAAATAGTCTAAAAGTTTAGTTTTAAAAACGATTTTAAAATGTCTGTTTTGATGCTTCTGGGCAAGTTCAGCAGACACGTGGGGTTCAGGATCGAATGTTGCTTACTGGTAGGCTAGGCTAGCTCCAAACGATCTGGAAGTGTGAATCAACTGCTGTACGTCTAAATTCATTTCCAGTAGAAGGCTATGTTGCAACAGTCTTTGTTTAGGTACCTTAAACATGCACAAATGGTCTCGGAGTCATCGCTGCAACCAGGAGATGAACGAGAGCTGGTGTCCAGAACTCCAAGTCCTTAATAGACAGCCGTAAGCTGTCACAAAACACAACAACACTATCGACTATGCCAGAGTATAATAAAAAATAATCCCTGTACTGCGCCTATGGCAGACTAATATATTGTTACTCACCACTAGACTTCTTTACAGAAGAACGTGCGTCTGTTATTGTGATTGCTAGCAAAGGCATCGATGATTTTATCTGCGTCCAGATCTTTGGTCGTCCTGGTGTTTATGGTCAAGAATGCCAAGTTACTGTTGCGCATATCGCCGCTGCTGTTCCTCAGGTATGTCTTCAAATGTCGGAGGCAAGAGGTGCTGCACTCGGGCAGGAAAAAAGCCTATTCATAGATAGCCTATTAATAATATGACCACCAGATAATGTCACACAAATGAACAAAAACAATTTTATTCAGTGACAGTGAAGAAATTTTGTTTGAGCATTTCTTGGGGGTGCACCTCCGAGCTCACCCCCAGCGCCGCCTAGTGCTCTTCTTTGGTCAGAACCAAGGAGAGTGATCACGGGTCGGTCCATCCTATGCACTGAAACATTTCAAAATGCAATCAAATATTTAAGGAGCATCAAGCAATTAAAATCTGTATAAAGCAAGGTAATAAAGCAGTATATTTGTCAGTCATTATTATTAAGTCAAACAGTGATCTCCTAACGTTTGTAATTTAAGGCCCACCTACAATTGGTCTGGCCCATCAAAACTGAAATCCTGGCGCCGTGCCTGGCTCATCGTGGAGGGGCTGCTAACTACAGTGGCCAAGGCTAAAACGTAAATGGCCCTATATTGGGCCCACTTTTGGTTTGTCTATTGGGGGCTACTGTAGAAACATGGCGGTGCAACATGGTGTTCTCTGTAGACGAGGACCCGCTTTCTATGTAGATATAAACAGCTCATTCTAAGGTAACAAAAACAATTCGTATTTTCAGGTTATTAGAAGAAGAAGATGTACTTTATTAATCCCTGAGGGGAAATTCATTTGTCTTGTCATACACACACACACATATGCATAGACAGGACCTATACATGCATTAAATGCCCATGAACAGGCACCATTACCATTAGGCAGGAGGCAAACTGGCACCTCTCCAGCTACCAGACCACACTCCATAGTTTGTCAGGGGACTTGAACCTGCCGCCTGGAGAGGAAGAGACCTTTACAGATTATACACTCAAGAAAACATACTCATTATGTTAGATTCCATTTCTGCCAATATATCCCCCTAACTCCTACACACTGGACCTTTAATTATTTTTGTTCGTTTGATAAAGGTATCCTATGCAGGATTGTCAGTTTTTAGGAAAATCCTGCACAGTATATCTTAAACATTAAAAAAGTAAATAAAGTTAGTGACTTTAAATGGGAACAAATGAACTAAAATCAGTTTTTACGGGCATGTAACTAATAAAAACATTGAAATAAATAATTCACATTAGCTGACACTGAACACATCTGGAGGTGTAAATTAACACTGTTGTGTGTGGCTGTGACAAGATGAAGGAAAAAGAGCTTTCTGGATCAACCCAGGGAGTTCATCACAGGAATCACCATCATTACCATCCTCTTCATCACCTCCACGATCATCCTCACCACCACCATCCTCTTCCTCCATGCCCGCCCTCTCCTCTGCACAAGAATCCTGTAGGTTCATTTCGTTTCTTAGCTTAATTAATGCTTCTGACAATTTTCTTTACCTAAAGGAAAGCAGGTGTTTTTTATTGTTTCTCAGCCGTACAGTACATATCATGAGAGGAAACAGTCTAATGTGAAGCTTTTTGTTTTGTGTGCAGTCTTTGTTGCCGTCTTCCTGGTCCTGGCTCTGTAGCAACAAATTAGAAACCGCTTTTTGTCTTTACTCTCCAGCTTTGCCAGTGTAAAGTGCTGCTTCATGGCTGAATGCAGCCAGCAGTTGTATCGGAGATTTTGTGCTTACTCTACATGTTGTACTGGACCAGGATCACATGTCTATCCAAGCTTTAAAGTGGTGCATACAGCTGACAGTTCAGAAAGTTGGCAGAGGTGAGGAAAGAGATGGAAAAACGAAGCTCTGTAATTAAAGCTGAATTAATTTTGGATAGATCTGTGACCCTGGTTTGTACTGTAGTGTTTTCTATGTGTGTCTCTGCTGCCCTGTGTGGCTTACAGCACCCGCTAATCATGCATGTTGCACCTCCATCCCCTCTTCCAGATGGAAGCCCCAGTGCTGAGGAGGCGTACCCAGGTAAGAGCTGCTGTCCGTCCCATGTGCTTCTCTGTGTCTTCTCTGCGTCTTTCCCCCAACTCTCGTGGACTCAGGTGCAACACCTGATTATCGTGTGAGATTTAGGCAGAGAATTAGCCATGCCGTTTTATGCACTTTTTCTCTAAAGTAATACTTCACCCTCCAAATGATTATTTGTATATCAACTCCTTAACCCGTGTTACATTATGGAGATTTTTTTTTCTTGCATGCCTCCACGGTAAAAGAAGAATCCAAAAACTGAAAAAAATCTTGATAAATTGAAGTCATATGGGATCTATGTCAATGGCAAAACTACACTCACCAGCCACTTTATTAGGTACACCTTGCTGCTACTGGGTTGGACACCCTTTTTCTTGTCATAGATTCAACAAGGCGCTGGAAACATTCCTCAGAGATTTTGGTCCACATTGACATGATGACATCACGCAGTTGCTGCAGATTTGTCTACTGGAGGCCATTGGAGTACAGTGAACTCACTGTCATGTTTGAGATGATGTGAGCTTTGTGACATGGTGCGTTATCCTGCTGGAAGTAGCCATCAGAAGATGGGTACACTGTGGTCATAAAGGGATGGACACGGTCAGCAGCAATACTCAGGTAGGCTGTGGTGTTTAAACCATGCTCAGTTGGTACTAAGAAAATCTCCCCCACACCATTACACCACCAGCAGCAGCCTGAACCGTTGATGCAAGGCAGGATGGGGGGGACGAGGGGGACATGTCCCCCCCAAATTCTGAAAAACACAAATTGTCCCCCCCAATTCTAAATAGCTTAAATGATTGAAATTGAACAAATGTATACAGTAGTCCTATATACTGGGGGAAAGGGAAGATGATGAGGAGAAATGGGAATCCGTGAGAGGCGAGAGATGAGAACATGAGTGGACATAACATGCCTGAGACCCTAAACTAGAAGAAGCATTAACTAACAGCGAAGCAGTGAAAAGGAGGGTGATGGCTGGTTCCATGTACTACTGGCTGTTTAAGAGAAATAAACAGTAAAGGTAAGCATATGATTCTCTTTGTAGTGCTTTTTGAATGACTTGGTGATGGTGATGAGCCTCTATGAAATCGTGAAATATGCTGGCAATCTCAAGCGCTCTGTGGGCATGATTTGCACGTGTGCAATTAAAAAAAAAATCACAACTGATTGTGTCCCCCCCCAAACTTGTCATCAGATCTGCACCCATGATCCTCTGTAAACCCTAGCGACCAGCCCGTCTGGCACCAACAACCATGCCATGTTCAAAGTCACAAAAATGCTCAGTTTGAACTTCAGTGGGTCGTCTTGAGCATGTCTACATGCCTAAATGCATTGAGTTGCTGCCACGTGATTGGCTGATTAGCGATCTTATTATATAATGACGAAAACTCTCTGTCTGTGTGTCTCTGTTCCACGTTTTTCTCCTCACTGATTTGGTCAATCCATGTGAAATTTGGCACAGTGGTAGAGGGTCATGGGAGGATGCGAATGAAGCAATATTACATCAGTTGGCCAAAGGGGGGCGCTATAGCAACCGATTGAAATTGCAAACTTTGAATGGGCATATCTCATGCCCCGTATGTCGTAAAGACATGAAACTTTGCACAGAGATGCCTCTCCTCATGAGGAACACATTTGCCTCAAGAACCCATAACTTCCGCTTATATAGATTTTCCGCCATTTTGAATTTTTTGAAAAACACTTCAAATGGATCTCTTCTTATGAAGTTTGAGCGATCTGCATGAAACTGGGTGAACATAATCTAGGGACCAATATCTAAAGTTCCCTCTTGGCAAAAATTGGAAAACTTACTAAAACTGAGCTTCTATAAGGCAATGAATATTGCGGAGGGCGTGGCTCATCACATAAAGGTGTATAACATCTCAAGGGTTTCACCCATCACCACGCAACTTTGTAGGCATATGACCACACATAATCTGAGGGGACCCCTCCATTATTGACTCCATCAAACAAAATGGAGGCGCTAGACAGCTCATTTCTTATCTAGGCCTAACCGCCATATGGATTTTAACTAAACTTGGTAGATATGTAGAACAGGACGCCTCAACGTGACTGGAGAAATTTAACTCTAATTGGCAACTGGGTGGCGCTATAACAACAGAAAAATGCTTCAAAATGGCTAAAACACAACCGATCGCTGTGGCTCCCCCTGTGGACCAATGTTAATGAGCAGTTGAACAGCCGTGTGTAATAGAGTGGCCGGTGAGTGTAGTTTTGATGTTGTTAAATGTGGACCCCTATGACTTTAATTCATCAAGATTTTTTTCTGTTTTTGGATTCTTCGTTCATGAGAGGCATGTGAAAATACCAGTTTTCTTCACAAGATGGCAGATGGTGCGTAATTGACATACAAATGGTCATTTGGAGGGTGAAGTATTCCTTTTAAGAGCAACTTGACACATTTAGCTTGAACACGTCCCGTCACATATTCAGTTAACCCTTAAGATTTACACACATTTCAGTGTCTTGACACAGGATTGATTGCTTAGACTGGAGTAAATGTGACAGAGCTTTATACGTGGGGTGGGTAGACAACAAGTTAACACAGTTTTGGGGGTTAAGAGGAAGACAATCGGATTTTCTGTGGGAAATGAAAAAAGAAACCTTGAGCAATGAACACCGTAGATTTTGACCAAGGACTAAAGTGTCTAACGTAATAATGTAACCATTATTTTCATGTTTTTTTTCTTTTTAGTTTTTGATCTGCTGTGAGTTCCCCCCAAAGCGACTCCTCAGTGTTTCATTTCTCCTTTACAAAGATGGTTTCTGAGACGTGGTAGTGTGTTGTATTTGTGGAAAATGTCCTTTGGGGAAACGTAGGGCATCTTCAGGATGAAATCAAAGTTTTTATTTCTTCAAGTAGCTGCTACAGAAAGAGACAAAACTTGAGAATGTCCTGGAGCTTTACCCAGTGGAGTGTGGTCTCTATCAGCGCTTCTGCTTTTCCTGTTGTTTTTCTGTTCCATCTGTTTTCTGTCCTAACAAATCTCGGAGCATCAAATTATATATTAAAATATCACTTTAACTAAGCTAACCTTAATAAGAATGTGTGGGGATGAGTGTGTTGGTGTCCTGGTTAACCTCTGTCATGTATTTATTTGCATTTTATATGTCTGCATGTGTCTTTCTCAGGCGAGTGGAGCGAGGCGTTATACCCTCTCCTCACCACGCTCACTGAGTGCGTCGCCATGATGAGCGATAAGGCCAAAAAGTCCATGGTGTTCCTGCTGATGCAGGACAGCGCCCCGACGATAGCCATGGACCTGTCGCTGCAGTACCGCCGCGACGTTGTCTTCTGCCAGACAGTAAGTTACACACTGACATGAGCATTCACCTGTTCATCTTCGAATGACTCACAGCGAGGGAATCGATGAAGAGTTCATGAATCTGTAAATATAACAAAACCAGAAGGAGCAAAGATCCAGCGCTCAGTGGCTTTGCAGTATTTATACGACTATTGAACACTTGTGTGAAAAGACAAAGCAAGTAAAGTTAAAATAGAAGAGACAGAGCGAGAAGGGATTTCTTCACCTGCGGACACGCTCACTCCTACTCTTGAGACATCTTAGTTCTTCGGGCCAACGTTGAAAAGATATGGGAGCCCAGAGGTAGTCGAGGTCATGGATTTTTGTCTTACAACTTGTTATTTTTACAGCTTCTTTTATCTGTATTTTTGGCTCGGTTACAACAACAGTTATATTTGCTCTGCAGGTTTATTGTAGATGTTAGACATGAGATCTCTGCAGCCTCAGCTGTACACCTTTAAGGGGAGATACTACAAGTGAAATGGGTAATTATTAGATGTCACCACTAATAGATATTTTGTTGGTTTTAAGTTGCATTGTTAAGTTACCAAAATCCAGCATCTTCTAAACATCTCATGCATCTTTATGTAGCATAACAACATTTTGTTTTAAGGTACAGTATGGAGAAAAAAACGTCTGCAAAACATCATAATGTTTGTAATGTCCACACAATGTGAAATTCTGACATCACTAGACATTTAAAATATTATGTACACGATTTTTAATCTAGCCAAAAGTTAACATCTGTCCAGCGTAAGAGTCCACTGTCTCTCTGACATCATCAATGACATCACATGCCAGCAGAGATAAATTGGAAAATACTGTCAACAAGCAATTAAAATACCGTGTTTTTAGGAATAAAATGTTACTAGTCCATACCCATTGAGTACAGCATACCATACCATGACTTAGTCATACCAAAAATAAGAAAAAAAACAACACTGGTCCACAGGGGGAGCCACAGCGATCGGTCGCATTTTAGCCATTTTGAAGCATTTTTCTGTTGTTATAGCGCCACCCAGTTGCCAGTTAGAGTTAAATTTCTCCAGTCACCTTGAGGCGTCCTGTTCTACATATCTACCAAGTTTATAAAAATTCATATGGCGGTTAGGCCTAGATAAGAAATGAGCTCTCTAGCGCCCCCATTTTGTTTGATGGGGTCAATAATGGAGGAGTCCCCTCAGATTATGTGTGGTCATATGCCTACAAAGTTGCGTGGTGATGGGTGAAACCCTTGAGATGTTATACACCTTTATGTGATGAGCCACGCCCTCCGCAATATTCATTGCCTTATAGAAGCTCAGTTTTAGTAAGTTTTCCAACTTTTGCCAAGAGGGAACTTTAGATATTGGTCCCTAGATTGTGTTCACCCAGTTTCATGCAGATCGCTCAAACTTCATAAGAAGAGATCCATTTGAAGTGTTTTTCAAAAAATTCAAAATGGCGGAAAATCTATATAAGCGGAAGTTATGGGTTCTTGAGGCAAATGTGTTCCTCATGAGGAGAGGCATCTCTGTGCAAAGTTTCATGTCTCTACGACATACGGGGCATGAGATATGCCCATTCAAAGTTTGACATTTCAATCAGTTGCTATAGCGCCCCCCTTTGGCCAATTGATGTAATATTGCTTCATTCACATCCTCCCATGACCCTCTACCACTGTGCCAAATTTCACATGGATTGACCAAGTCAGTGAGGAGAAAAACGTGGAACAGACACACACACACAGTTTTTGTCATTATATATACAGTACAGGCCAAAAGTTTGGACACACCGTCTCATTCAATGCGTTTCTTTATTTTCATGACTATTTACATTGTAGATTCTCACTGAAGGCATCAAAACTATGAATGAACGCATGTGGAGTTATGTACTTAACAAAAAAAGGTGAAATAACTGAAAACATGTTTTATATTCTAGTTTCTTCAAAATAGCCACCCTTTGCTCTGATTACTGCTTTGCACACTCTTGGCATTCTCTCCATGAGCTTCAAGAGGTAGTCACCTGAAATGGTTTTCCAACAGTCTTGAAGGAGTTCCCAGAGGTGTTTAGCACTTGTTGGCCCCTTTGCCTTCACTCTGCGGTCCAGCTCACCCCAAACCATCTGGATTGGGTTCAGGTCCGGTGACTGTGGAGGCCAGGTCATCTGCCGCAGCACTCCATCACTCTCCTTCTTGGTCAAATAGCCCTTACACAGCCTGGAGGTGTGTTTGGGGTCATTGTCCTGTTGAAAAATAAATGATCGTCCAACTAAACGCAAACCGGATGGGATGGCATGTCGCTGCAGGATGCTGTGGTAGCCATGCTGGTTCAGTGTGCCTTTAATTTTGAATAAATCCCCAACAGTGTCACCAGCAAAACACCCCCACACCATCACACCTCCTCCTCCATGCTTCACAGTGGGAACCAGGCATGTGGAATCCATCCGTTCACCTTTTCTGCATCTCACAAAGACACGGCGGTTGGAACCAAAGATCTCAAATTTGGACTCATCAGACCAAAGCACAGATTTCCACTGGTCTAATGTCCATTCCTTGTGTTTCTTGGCCCAAACAAATCTCTTCTGCTTGTTGCCTCTCCTTAGCAGTGGTTTCCTAGCAGCTATTTGATCATGAAGGCCTGATTCGCGCAGTCTCCTCTTAACAGTTGTTCTAGAGATGGGTCTGCTGCTAGAACTCTGTGTGGCATTCATCTGGTCTCTGATCTGAGCGGCTGTTAACTTGCGATTTCTGAGGCTGGTGACTCGGATGAACTTATCCTCAGAAGCAGAAGTGACTCTTGGTCTTCCTTTCCTGGGTCGGTCCTCATGTGTGCCAGTTTCGTTGTAGCGCTTTATGGTTTTTGCGACTCCACTTGGGGACACATTTAAAGTTTTTGCAATTTTCCGGACTGACTGACCTTCATTTCTTAAAGTAATGATGGCCACTCGTTTTTCTTTAGTTAGCTGATTGGTTCTTGCCATAATATGAATTTTAACAGTTGTCCAATAGGGCTGTCGGCTGTGTATTAACCTGACTTCTGCACAACACAACTGATGGTCCCAACCCCATTGATAAAGCAAGAAATTCCACTAATTCACCCTGATAAGGCACACCTGTGAAGTGGAAACCATTTCAGGTGACTACCTCTTGAAGCTCATGGAGAGAATGCCAAGAGTGTGCAAAGCAGTAATCAGAGCAAAGGGTGGCTATTTTGAAGAAACTAGAATATAAAACATGTTTTCAGTTATTTCACCTTTTTTTGTTAAGTACATAACTCCACATGTGTTCATTCATAGTTTTGATGCCTTCAGTGAGAATCTACAATGTAAATAGTCATGAAAATAAAGAAAACGCATTGAATGAGAAGGTGTGTCCAAACTTTTGGCCTGTACTGTATGTATAATTAGTTGAGTTTGTTCTTACATTATCCCAGACTTTTCCAGCAATGTTACACACAGGGAAATCTGATATCATAATCAAGGACACGATACGTGTCATTTGGTCACCGTCACCTGTCAGTGGCGTCATATCCCCCCTGCGTATTTGTCATAAATTGACTTTTTATTTCGTTTTAAGCCCCTTATTTATGCTACACTTTTTAAATCTTTATTGTTTTTTGATTTATCTTAATATTTAGACTAGATGAAGGATTTCAAGTCATAGCACATGCTAATCTAAAGTAATCACCCTAGCAAACAGCGGCAGCAGCTCGGCTTCAACCCCTGCTGTGCCGGAGAGCATCAGAGAAACACTGATATTTAATGTGAAGCTGCTTTCTTCAGTGTTTTTACCAGCTTACATCACAAAGTCTGTTTGTTTTGGAGAGAAAGAGATCTCTGTGGATTTTTGGCTCACAATAAAAACTTTGCGAACAATGAACACTGAAGGAATCCTGATCTGGACAAACTAACAGCCACGTCTTCGTCAGGGTTCAGTGAACAAGGGGCAGCCAAAACATCTGAGCTTTTTCCTCCCCAGTGCTGAACATAGAAACAATGCATTAACAGACACATCATACCCTCAGCCTGTTACATAAACACAGGATCTCCTTCACACATGGATGCACAGAAACCAACAACATGCATCCACTTACATAATCTCAGAAGCAGCCGAGCTTTTAATATAAAACCATATGTTGATTTGAATTGCGGAAAAATTCACGCTTCAGCAAGTGCGTGCCATCTCATTTAATAAACGATCTTTCATTACACTGATGGATGCAGTTTAGACTGCGACAAAATGGAAAGGTGTGGAGGGATTTGAAGATAGTTTTATCACACTAACGGATAATTTAATGTACATTATTGGCTTTAAAGGGATAGTTCAGTTTTTTTTAAAGTGGGGTTGTATGTGGTGCTAATATTATTTAAATATTACTTTAGATATTAGTTTAAATGTGTGCTATATTTAGAATATTTTCACCTCTTTACCTTGCTGTCAGACAGCCTGCCTGATGGGGAACTAAAGCCATTATCTGTGCTGTCTTTAAAGCCAGACTCTAATTTTACCTTGCAGAACATGGAAGCTGCTCGTCTACAACTGCCTTGATTAGTTAGTTTGTTTGTGTGACTTTAGTGTCTTTAAGGATTAGTTTGAATTCACCAGATTCATACCCAATCTATACAATGCTAACACTGTTTAGGGACCCCAGTATGCAGAAATATTCAAATACAATAGGAGATAATAATGCATGGGATTAGCATAAAGTGGGCATGTCTGTAAAGCTGAAGTTGATGGTATTTATTTGTTTGTGTCTGGGGATGTGTGCCCTTCATGTAGGCAGAGTGTCACTGAGCGCAAGCAATTCATCGTAGTTTTTTTGGTAACACTTTACTTGAAGGTATCTACATAAGGGTGACATGACACTGTCATAACTATGACATGACACTGTCATGAACTTGTCATGAACATTATGTACATGTCATAAACATTTATGACTGCTGTGATTAAGTGTCATTCGGTTTTTGTAATGACAAGTTGACATTGTTTGGGTTGTCTTGACTATGACAAGTTGACATTAATCAAAGTGACATTACCAGAAGATGTCTTTGTCATGACAAGTTGACATTATAAGGACATCCCAGGACATGTGAATAATAATCATTATGTAAACTTGTCACAAACACAAAAAGAGGTGCATTTCTCATAATGTCAAGTTGTCATGACAAAGACATCTTCTGGTAATGTCATCCTGGTTAATGTCAAGTTGTCATTATAAGGACATCCCAAACAAATTTAATGTCAACTTGTCATGACAAAGACAACTTCTGGTAATGTCATCCTGGTTAATGTCAAGTTGTCATAATAAGGACATCCCAAACAAATTTAATGTCAATTTGTCATGACAAAGACAACTTCTGGTAATGTCATCCTGGTTAATGTCAAGTTGTCATAATAAGGACATCCCAAACAAATTTAATGTCAACTTGTCATGACAAAGACAACTTCTGTTAATGTCACTTTGATTAATGTCAAGTTGTCATTATAAGGACATCCCAAACAAATTTAATGTCAACTTGTCATGACAAAGACAACTTCTGGTAATGTCATCCTAGTTAATGTCAAGTTGTCATTATAAGGACATCCCAAACAAATTTAATGTCAACTTGTCATGACAAAGACATCTTCTGGTAATGTCATCCTAGTTAATGTCAAGTTGTCATTATAAGGACATCCCAAACAAATTTAATGTCAACTTGTCATGATAACAACATCTTCTGGTAATGTCATCCTAGTTAATGTCAAGTTGTCATTATAAGGACATCCCAAACAAATTTAATGTCAACTTGTCATGACAAAGACAATGTCTGGTAATGTCATCCTGGTTAATGTCAAGTTGTCATTATAAGGACATCCCAAACAAATTTAATGTCAACTTGTCATGACAAAGACAACTTCTGGTAATGTCATCCTAGTTAATGTCAAGTTGTCATTATAAGGACATCCCAAACAATTTTAATGTCAACTTGTCATTACAAAAACAGAATGACACTTAATGACAGCAGTCATAAACGTTTATGACATGTACATAATGTTTATGACAGGTTCATGACCGTGTCATGTCATAGTTATGACAGTGTCATGTCACTCTTATGTAGATACCTTCAAGTAAAGTTTTACCGTTTTTTTAACACATGACATGACCTGTGAAAATGGTCATGGCAGGTTTTCCCCCTGCCAAAATGTAGCCTAAATTTGGAGCATTATTTAACCCCCTTTTCTGACAAGCTAGCATGATATTGTTGGTACCAATGGATTCCTTACATCTTCTAGTTTCATATGCCAGTATCATGTCTCTAGCTTTAAAATGCAGTCTGTTACAGCCTCCGAAAGACACTAATATCGGCCGGAACATTGGCGTTCACACTAAGTGGAAGAGATTTAAATATTATCGGTCATACACAGTTCCTAAAAAATAATTGGACTAGAACTAGTTAAATGAAAATGCAAATGTACGTTCAATAAACCACATTCTTTACATGAGTTTGATTTATACTTTTTAAAAAATCTTAAAATAAGTTATCATCTAAAAACGTATATCATCTGCCAGTGCAGTGAAGCAGTGGTGAGATGTGATTTGATATGAGATTGACTTAATTGTTTTGTCCCACTTATGGACGCGTGAATCAGCTGTAATTGATGCTGTATCACAAACAGACTAGAAACAGCCACAGATGATTACAGTCAGCCCCCTTTTGTTATATGAACTGATGTTAATGCTGATGTGTGTGTGTTGCAGCTCACTGCTCTCATCTGCGGCTTCATTATCAAACTGAGGAACTGTCTCCGTGACAACGGATTCCTCCGACAGCTCTACACCATCGGCCTGCTGGCTCAGTTTGAGTCCCTGCTCAGCACCTACGGTACAAACACACACACACACACACCTTTGTTTTACTCTTAAACCCCCAACTGTTACAGATTCGTCAGATTATCACTGTTAACCACGCGTGTGTTCCCAGGAGAGGAGCTGGCCATGTTGGAGGACATGAGTGTCGGCATCATGGATCTCCGTAACGTCACCTTTAAGGTAGGAGGATGTTTAGTTATGTGAACACTGCAGCTGCAGGAGGATAGTAAAAAGCTACGTTTAATTATACTTTTACTTCACTCCTCCTCTGTGGTTTTTATTGCCCTTCTTTAGTTCCTTGTCATTTTTTATTCTGCTTTATTTCCTCATTCAGTTTCACTGACATGTATTAACTTTGATGCTCCTGTTGTTTCTCTGTTTTACGTCTCTGTTGAGATTGAAAGTGTAATAAGATTACAGGCTCGTTATCAGAGCTGCGACGATTAATCAGTTAGAAGATTAGTTGTGCAGCTATTTCAGTAATCACTTAAATCTTTTCTTCTTTGTAAAGGCCGAACATTTTCAAATATTCAGAATCAACGTGTATCAATCCTGTGCCTGCATGTTCATACGCTGAACATCACTTTCAGGTGACCCAGGCCACCGGCAGCTCCGCCCCCGATATGTTGCCGATCATCACAGGTAACCGTGACGGCTTCAACGTCCGCATCCCGCTGCCGGGAACCATGTTCGACGCGTTGCCGCGGGAGATCCAGAGCGGCATGCTGCTGAGGGTCCAGCCGGTGCACTTCAACGTCGGCATCAACGAGCAGCAGACGCTGGCTGAGAAGTGAGTGAGTAGGAGAGGAGACAAAAAAGACTGAGGTTTTGGGATGTCAGTTACACAGACGTTTTGGCAGGACGCGTGAGTTCAGGCTGTTCTGCAGCGCTGTGTAAGGAAGAATGTGTTTCTCTGTGTTGTGCAGGTTTGGAGACACATCCCTGCAGGAGATCATTAACTTGGAGAGTCTTTCCAGGCTGAATTCATACTACGAACAGTTCAAAGAAGTCCTGCCTGAAGACTGTAAGTACTAAAGTGCGCCAGAGTTCAAAACATAACAACAGGGCAGGGAACTACCTTTTCCTTCCAGTGTGTGCAAAACAATATCTTCAGTGGTACTTTCTTCCAATCATCCATTTTCCCTCTTTTTTTTCTCACCTGAACTTCCCGTCTTTCCCCCCAAACCTCAGGCCTCCCGAGGTCTCGTTCTCAGACTTGTCTCCCTGAGCTGCTGAGGTTTCTGGGGCAGAACGTCCACGCCAGGAAAAACAAGAACGTGGACATCCTCTGGCAGGCAGCTGAGGTGCGATTCTGCTTTGTTGTACATCAGACACTTGACAGAATTGAAACCAGTGTTGAATATAAGACCCTTACTTCTCTTAAAGACCCAGTCACATGAAAAACACATTTCCTCTTACTTGATCCTGTATTAACTGATCACTTATCTCTAGTTATTTGCCAGGTAAAAATGTTTCAATTGTTTGATGACTCATCATGCACTCAGGGGCGTTTAGAGAAGTTCATCCAATCAAAACTTTGGGCCACTAGCTAGAGGGTTGTAGAAGCTACCAAACAGCAACCCTCTGTGTTTGGATATCAGTGGGCAAACCTTTGTTTTCATTTCTAAAACAATGTGACAGAGGTCTAATTTATTCATCTCTGCTTCTACCTCCTCCTGATCTCGCAACAAGAGCGCTTTCAGCCAATCCATCCCACGTTCCATCCTACCCTCACTCAAGAACAAGACCCCAAGATACTTGAACTCCCTCGCTCGCATATCAGTGTAGAATAATAACAAGATAATAGATGCCAAGATGGCCCCTTAAAGTTTCTAGCCTCCAAGTTTACTTCCACGGTTTTATCGAGAAACTCCAGACTCGCCCACTTTTTAACGATCCAATTAAATGCAAAGAATTAACCTTACTCTGCTCAAATAATCTGTTTCACCGGTAAATACATCACAGTACAAAGCTAAAGATGCTCACACTTCTGTTTCAACTCTAAAACAGCTGAAAACATACATGCTAAATGTTTGTATTATAAATTTGAGTGTGGTTTGACCCAACGGAAAGAGCACAGAGTTTCTTCCCTCTCTGTCTCAGATCTGCCGCCGGCTGAACGGGGTTCGTTTCACCAGCTGCAAAAGCGCCAAAGACCGCACGGCCATGTCGGTGACCCTGGAGCAGTGCCTGATCCTGCAGCACGAGCACGGCATGGCGCCGCAGGTCTTCACGCAGGCCCTCGACTGTATGCGCAGGTAGGACGCCATCACAGTGCCTGGATGAGAATGTGACTGAAAATCACACCTGGGCAAAAAACAAACGCAGACTTAACATTTTGAACCTTTCAGACACATCGACGTTTATAAAGTGATGCAGCATGAGTTGACTTCATCATTGAAAAGCATGTTTTGCCCACGTGTGATTTGAAAAGCATTGCCTGCTCCCTGTGTGAAACAAACTGATGTAGAGTTGCTGGTTCATCTCAGAGGGGATACTTGAATATTTTGAAATTCAGTTGGTTGCTCACTTCCCCAGACTCTTGTCACAAAGGTCTAGAGAAGAAAGGTGCCAAACTGATATTCAAGTGAGAGGATCCTCTTTGGATTGTGTGTATTGGGTGCCTGTTGGTCTGTTTGTACGTCTTCTTGTCTTCGAGTCTGTTCTGTCTGTACATCCGTCTACATCCATTGTCTTGTCCTTTCTGTGCAGCTGTTTCAGAGTCTGAGTTGCTAACAGGCTGGCACAATCTTTTTCCTTTGTACCATCGGAGCACTTGACTTCCTGTCGTCGTCACCTTTTTCTTTTCCTTTGTCCCTTCTTAATTTTTTTTTTCATTCATTTTCAAACTGGGTGGTGTAAGGAAAGATCTAACTGCAGCCAAGTCGGAGAGTTTTTGTTTTGTCGCATGGGAAATTTGGTTTGTAGCATGGCAAAAACATACATACAAAAGCAAACGCATCCATCAGTAAAACGAATAAAGAAAATGGCATATTAAAGGAATACTTCATCCCCCAAATGACCGTTTGTATATCAATTTCTCACTCTGTTGCATTGAATTTGAAAAGAAAACTTTGTTTTTCCGGTATGCCTTTGCAGTGACAGAAGAATCAAAACACGTGAGTCATAGACGTCCAGGTTTAACAACAGCAAAACTATATCAAAACATCCGTGTAGTATAATCCAAGTCTCATTTATCCAGTCGTATGCTCAATCCTTCGCAAAGACCTTTCTGACTTAAAGTGAAACTTATCTATCGAGGGGTGAGTACCAAAGCCACACATTCCCATTCCAGCCTCGTCACATACTGACATTTGGTTATGGACTTTCCACGTCGAGATATGACGTCCT
Source organism: Epinephelus lanceolatus (assembly GCF_041903045.1). Lineage (NCBI taxonomy): Eukaryota > Metazoa > Chordata > Actinopteri > Perciformes > Serranidae > Epinephelus > Epinephelus lanceolatus. Next base: position 5,557,121 of record NC_135757.1, on the reverse strand, counting down.
CCCGCCCTACATACTCGGACTTTTGCTGCCTTAACTTTCGTTGTTGTCCTGCCGCGTTTCCCCCTGACTCTGCCAGGCGCTGTTAAACAATAACGGTGACTGGCCATGTATCATACCAACGTGAAAGGACAGCTCTTTTTGTTGGCATCTGCCATTTTCGACAACTTCAGAGTGAGCGTGTGGGTCCAAAAGGGTCCACATGTGACATTCTGGGCAAAACTGAGTTATATAAATTAAATGAAAGCTCTTGGTGAGGACTTTCTGCTACTTAAAGGGCATTTGTAAATTCTAAAACCAAAAGATTTACCTCTGTTTGGGGCCAAAAAGGGCGTGAGTGCACTTACTCAACCGCACTTTTGGGCCCCTGAAACCAGGGTGAAGTTCTTGGAAGACTCTGGTGCCAGTAGTTGCATGTAGATAGGATGACCGCAGTATTTTATTACCCGTCTCCATTGTTTGATGTCAGAGCGACGGTAAATAGCTAGTGAAATGGCAGACCAAACAAACATGCTGGTGCTAACTTTATTTGTGAGCGTGCTATCTGCTCTCTTTGAATGGCATATCCAGCTGCTCGACCTAATTCAACAGCAGAGGCACCTGAACAACCAACGAAGGAGGCTGCTCCTGTTGCTAGCTACCTCAACTACACGACTTTTGAGGTTTGGGTTGTTTTTATTTTCCGCACTTCCCTATTCCGATATTGACTCTGACTTCTGATTGGTTAAAATGGCCTTTCTGTTAGAAGTTACATCGCCACCCACTGGCATGTGTATTCTAACACTTGGTAGCGGGTTTTGCGGTTTTGTGTTGATATCATATTTTTGAATCACACCACTCGTGTGGACCAATTTTTTTTGGAAACCGGAGCCCGAAAAACTTTGGTTTCAGAAGTACAGGGGTCCGTGTGGACTAGGCCTCAGTAAATATGAAATATTGTTCATTAGGGTGACACTAATGTAATCCTAGGTATTCTTCTTTCTTCTTTCTTCTTTCTTCTTCCGAGGAAATCATACTTTGCACAAAGGTCCAGTCTCATGCCAGATATCCTCAGCTGTAAACTCAAGCCAATGAGTGGTGGCGCTACAGCAAGCGTCTAAAGTTCAAAACTTTGAAAATTCATAACAAATCAACCATACGTGCTACAACTTCACAACTTTCATCAAACTGTAGCTCCAATACTGAAGAAACCTTTGTACATTTAAACCTATTAAAAATTATGAAGTTCATCACTCTGTTTTTTTCAAAAACTGTAAAACTTCTTAAACCTATCTCCTCCCACAATTTTTGCTCAATTGACACCAAACTTGCTACAGAGCATCTTCAGACTGTCTTACACAAACTACGTTTCTCAGATTTTTGATTTATCAAAAACTGAGCCTACAGTGCATCAAAATGTTTGACTGTAAACGGTACTGTAAACATATACATGAAAATTCTTGCTAAATAAATCTTCAGTGTTCATGAAAACAAATGACAAAATTCTAGAGTCATGCTAGATGATGTGTGGCAAATTTCAGAATTTTATCTCAAAAACTGAATTTTTGACAGCATTTTGAATTTCGCTCTCATGTGAACAATTGGAGTCAATGTAAAAATGGCATTTTTAAACATCAGTTTTTCACTTATGGAGCAAATCAATCATTGTTACAAACAAATTACCAACATCTCCATGCTGTCTAGATGCAATATGTGTATTTTCAGATTTTTGTTTTGATAACTGAATTTTTTACAGTGGTTTGAAATCTGCTTTTCCATGCATGGACGGCTGCTAAACCTGCACATCTGGCTTAGTCAATTTGTGAAGCTACACATGAATTGTCACTGACTAATTAGCTCAGTGAGATAGAAATTGATTCTTAGTCTCAGAGGTTGTGAGTTCAAGCCTCAGCTGATGCAAAAGGCAGATTGTGTTGCTAAATTCCTAAATGTCTTCCAATTCTTCTGCTTGTTGCTCAGAATTGCCTAAAAATGCCCGGACCCGACCCATCGCTGCGCAGCAGCTATAATTAAATATACTGTGATTAATGTGTATATGAAGTTTTAATTTTAAATATAAAAATCTATAAACAAAGTCAAGACAAAGTTTGATCATTTATTGTATTGGCTGTCCTGTCAAATGTCATTTACACCCCTCACTATGCTCTCTTCAAAGCCTGACTCCATTGACAAAAACAGTTACTTACCTGGTCTACCGCTGCCTCGATCAGTTAGTTTGTTAGTGTTATTGGGTGACTCTGGTGAATCCAAACTAACCCTTTAAAACACCAAAGTCACACAATAGCACAAACTAAGTGATCGAGGCAGTGGTGGACCAGCAGCTCCTGTGTTCAGTGAGGTAAAATTACTGTTTACAGTTTTTAGATTCTCCGATCACCGTAGAGGCATGTGAGGAAACCTAAGTTTTCTTGATGAATTCAATGTAACACAGAGTGAGTAACTGATACATAAATGGTCATTTGGGAGGTGAAGTATTTCAGAAACATTAATTAAAAATTTAAACTGGTAAAAACAGCAAATAAAAACAAGAGAAAATGTCTTGAATAGTTTTGTTTTTGTCCAGGTTTTTGAATAGAACAAGAAGTTTTGAATAAATGTCCCTCATGTTGCAACTGAGGAAAGGAAACACACTGAATGCCAGCGTCTGAAAACGTTTAACAAAGCTTTGTTTGTGGTCTGAAAAAAGACATCTACTGACAGAAATAACCACTATCATAAAAGACAGGAGACAGTGGCAGACGTATTCATTTATATTCCCGAACAGAGCTTTCTTTATTGATATTGATCCATGTTTTTACAGCAAATGTGCTGTCTGCAACTCAACATGGAAGAAAATAGGTTTATATTATACCCAAGTGTTTGTATCTTTGTGTCAAAAAAATCTTTGTGTGTTCCAAGTGGAGTTTTATGTGACTGTTTAAAAGGCTGTAACCACACCTGTCTGCGTTGTACTTGTGCTCAATAAAGTTGCACTGCCACACAGATACTCGCATGACACGACATCTCTCCACCTTTCTCTCCTCCTCACATCTTTCCCTTTTTCCTCCCTTCTTCCTTTATCAGCCGACGAGCATGAACGCAGCTTCATTTGTTTCTGTTTGCGCTCGTTTTGAGCTGTGATGCATGTTGGAAGAAGCTTTGAGATACTGTGCCCTTTTCCCTTCAGATTTCCCCTCCATTACCCCCTTTCCCCTCACTGTATATAGATAAGGTGAAATATGAAACACCCTTAAATATATTTTGAAGTTACGTCTGCTTGCTGATGCTTGCTGCATGTTAGCTTTGTTAGCATGTCCTTCCGTCCAACAGCTTGAACGACTTCAAAATGTCGCCTCATCCCTTGAATTTGCAGGGTGTTTCTCCGCATGTTGGCTCTGTCACAAGTGAAACCGCCCTCTCCTCCCTCTTCACGCCATGTCTTAGAGCACATAAACATGGAGAGCCATTGCTGTTTTTTCTTATCTTCTTTCCTCCTCTGAAAGACGTGGAAACATCTTTCTTAATTTTCTCTTTTTTCTCTTTCTCTTTGTTCCTCTTCCTCTGTTTCCCCGCGTGTTTGACTTTGTTGTGATTTGGCTCTTTTGTGTTCCATTTGTTTGGGACCCTACATGCGGTTTTTATTCTGATGTCACACCATGGAAACTGCTGTCTGTCATCGTGGCGGTGGTTTTCTCTGTCACTGTGATTTTTCGCCGGTATTCCCTGTTAATTTGCCATCTCACCTCTGTGCATGCGTACGTACGTGCCATCTGTTTATTTTGGCTTTGTTGCGACACGCTTCCTTCCTCTCCTTCCCTTCTTGCAATCTTTATTTCCTCTCCTCTTTTCCCCTAATTCCCTTTATACTTTTTCTTCATCTGTTCCCGTCTCTTGCTTTTATTTTCTCCCTCCAACCTTTTTTGCTGCTCCACACCTCCTCCTCTCCCTCCCACCTCCCCGTGACTCGGCAGAATTGGGACGAGGGAGGGGGTGATCCAGAAGAACCTGAGCGGCTTGCTGCCGGTGCGCGACTTCCGGCTGGACCCCAGCCTCCTGTACTCGCTGCCGCTGCTGGCCTTCAGCCCCAACCTCCTGGTGGTGTGGATCTTCCTCAGCGTGGCTTATTTCCTGGCCAAACTCCGCTGCAGCTGAAAAGCAGCGAGCTGCTCCCTCTGTTCGGAGTGACTGTGGAGGGGTGGGAATAATCCACACTGACTCCCGAGGGTGTTTCTGAAACTGTGCCACTGTCCTGTGAGTCTGTGTGTAAATCATGCACACTGATGCTGTACAGCATGTACACACTGTCCTACCCTGACTAAGGGCTTTACACAACCGACCCCCCCACTTATCAACGGCAAAACCCCGCCTCTTGTTTTTGTTTTGTTTATGGACACCTGTTTGTTGTTCTTCCTTTTTTTCAAGCTTCCAAAACACGTGGTGGGCAAGCCTGGAAAAATATCAGCACAGATGTTAAGGTTTACTTTTTGAGGCTCCACATGAAGTTTAGACCGCACTCGATGTCCACACTAAGCCTGCTACACCTGAAAACAGATGTACATGTGTGATCCACGCTAATGTTTTCAGAACGATCTCTAGCCACACCGAAATCAGTGTTTCCCAAACTTCTCCAGGAGGGCGTTGATCCTATGTTCTCCAGGTCCACTGTGGAGGTATCACTGACTGCTGTAACATGCACAAAATATTCCAGTTCCTGCCATTATTCTGGAAAAGACTGTAACCTACTAAGCTGTTTACATGGCGAACGGAAAATTTCCAAGATGAATATCCGATGATCAAAGTAGTCGGCATTGATTTTCTGTTAATCGTTTAAAGGGATAGTGCACCCAAAAATGAAAATTCAGTCATTATCTACTAGGGTTGGGTACCGAAACTCGGTACTTGTTGTACTTGGTACCGATTCACGTCGGTACTACCGAGTACCGATTCACTTAAAATGAATCGTGCCAAATTTCGGTACCTGAGGTGGAGGTGGAGCGAGAGCACATGACTCGCACCTCAGACTCAGCAACAATGGTGAGCCGAAAGCGGTCCAAAGTCTGGCTGCACTTCACGCCAGTCGACGGAGACAGCGCTCGCTGCAATATTTGCGATGCAACGTGCAAGGCAGGCGGGGGAAACACTTCCAGTTTAAGGAATTGTATTTATTTCTATTTAAATCTTTTTATTGAATTTTCAAAATAAATGCATGTGCAGACAAAAGTTAACCTGCAGCACTGTTCCTAAATGTTCTCAATAAAATGTTGAAACTGAGAAGTTTAGACTTTAAAAAGTACCGAAATAAGGTACCATTTGGTACCGGTACCAAATTCCAGATACCGGTACCGGTACTGTATCGGTTCAATTATAAACGGTACCCAACCCTATTATCTACTGACCCATATGCCGAGGGAGGCTCAGGTGAAGTTTCCAAGGAGAGAGGAGGTAGCAACACAACTCCACCTAATGGAGGCTGACGGCGCCCCAGATTCAAACGTCCAAAAACACATAATTGAAACCACAAAATATCTCCATACTGCTCGTCCGTAGTGATCCAAGTGTCCTGAAGCCCCGACATAAAAAGCTGTTTGGAAAAACGTCATTTGAACTCTGTTTTTAGCCTCACTGTAGCCTGTAACTGCCTCTCTGTGCACCGCGCCGACTTAGTGTGCTTTTTATGTCGGGGCTTCAGGACACTTGGATCACTACGGACGAGCAGTATGAAGATATTTTGTGGTTTCAATTATCTGTTTTTGGACGTTTGAATCTGGGGCGCCGTCAGCCTCCATTAGGTGGAGTTGTGTTGCTACCTCCTCTCCCCTTGGATCTCCGCAAGTAATGTGAGGACTCTAAAACTTCACCTGAGCCTCCCTCGGCATATGGGTGAGTAGATAATGGCTGAATTTTCATTTTTGGGTGCACTATCCCTTTAATCGACCAGTGGTTACAGCTCCGTAAACACGGGAATCCCTTGTGACTTGAATACTATATCATTGGCTATGTTTACATGCACAAAATGCTACAATTTTGCCCTCACTCTGAAAGACAATATTCCTGCTCAGATGTTTACATGGTTAATGAAAATCAACCAATCAGTTTTCCTTTAATCTTCCTGTTTACATGCAGACGTGCCTGGAAAAAGGCCTGATTCAGATTAGCCAGAGGGAATATGCGACATGACTCATATCAGATTCAGAATATTGTCATATTCTGGAATATTAGTGTGCATGAAAACGTGGTCAGTGTATGTTAAGGGAGTATAACATCAGTAAGCTATAAGCTGCAGGTGTGTGATTTCAACATATTGACCCAGGGAAACATTACTGAGAACACTTTTAACGGTTTTATTAATGTGTCCTATAAAGAGGATTGTAAGCAGGGGACCATAGATACACCTACTCCTGGAGGAGCCCTTATCCTTCATGTTTTAGATCTCTCCCTGCTCCAACACAGCTGATTTAACTGGTCAGTTTGTCATCATTTGAATCAGCTGTGTTGGAGCAGGGAGAAAGCATGCAGGACGGAAGATCTCCAGGAGACATTTGGGAAACAAAACTGATTGATTGAGCAGCACCCAGTCTGCATCATCAAGTTTTTACCCACTCTAGAGACCATTTTAGGTCAATTTTCGGCAGCCAAGTCACCAGAAGAAAACACATTGTACGCCTCTGCAAACCAAAGCTTTGTTTCATTTGTACTTTTCATACGTATATTAACGTTTATCAAGTGATGTAGGATATGAGCTGACCCCCGCCAAGCAGCAGACACCAACAAATAACATAATCAGGGGTTGTGAGTCAATGCAGCGATTCCAGCCACCAAACTTGGCCATTTTTAGCGACGCACTGCTGTGTTTCTTGCCGGGGTAGTGCCACGAAAAGCTGTTGTTTTTTTGCCAAGACAGAGCTGCGTTTCTATCTAAGATATGCTACAAAAAAGCGATTGTTTTTTACCCAAACATTGCTGCATTTCCTGCATTTTTTCACCCAGATGAAGCTGCATTTCCTGCCAGGATATGCTTCAAAAAGCAGTTGTTTTTGACCCAGACATTGCTGCATTTCCAGCTGCTTTTTAGTCACCAAACCTGGGTGTTTTTTAGTAACACTTGACTGTGTTTCCACCAGGGATGCTTCCACGACAAGTACTATTTTTCACCCAGATGAAGCTGCGTTTCCTGCCAGGATATGCCACAAGAAGTGGTTGTCTTTTACCCAGAAATTGCTGCATTTCCAGCAGCTTTTCAGTCACCAAACTTGGGTGTTTTTTAGCAACCATTCACTGCATTTCCACCCGAAATAGTGCTACGAAAAACTCTTTTCACCCAGACAAAGCTGTGTTTCCTGCCATGATATGCTTCAAAAAGCTGTTGTTTTTTACCCAGACATTGCTGCATTTCCAGCTGCTTTTTAGTCACCAAACCTGGGTGTTTTTTAGCAACACTTGACTGTGTTTCCACCAGGGATGCTTCCACGACAAGCACTTTTTTTTTTTTTTCACCCAGATGAAGCTGCATTTCCTGCCATGATATGCTTCAAAAAGCTGTTGTTTTTTACCCAGACATTGCTGCATTTCCAGCTGCTTTTCAGTCACCAAACCTGGTTGTTTTTTAGCAACCATTCACTGTATTTCCACCCAAAATAGTGCTATAAAAAACACTTTTTCACCCAGATGATGCTGTGTTTCCTGCCAGGATATGCCACAAAAAGTGGTTGTTTTTTACCAACACATCGCTGCATTTCCAGCAGCTTTTTAGCCATCAAATTTGGATGTTTTTTGTCAAGGGTTCCTGTGTTTCTACTGGGGACAGTGACACAAACGTGGTTGTTTTTTCACCAGACATTGCTGTGTTTCCACTAAACACCAAGTATTGTAAGCCAAAAAATGATCTTTTCTGAGCCGTAGCAAAGTGTTTTTTTGTGCCGAAACATAACCACACGCTAACCACATTGTTGTTGAAAAAGTTTTAATGTATCCGCTACATAATAACGCACAAATGTGAGGTATCTGTGGTTTGCAGAAACGGGCAATTCTAACATTTATCCTGACGATTCAGTTGTTTTGGGGTGAAAAATGTGTTAACGTGAACAGTTTCAAGGCTGCCATTCCCAGATTCATCCATGGTTCTTGGAAAGCTCAGTTTTTTTGGTGTGAAAAATGCTGAACCGACAAATTCGGCAGGCTTAGTGTGAACACAGAATCGTGTGTGATGCATCTGTTAAATGTCTTTGAATCCAGTCCAGAAATAGAAAACATCTGGATGGTTTTACAACAGTACAAATGGTTTATATGCAAGATTTAGAAAATGGACTCATCAGTGCACTCATCTAAATCTCACAGATACATTTGCGGTACATAGCGCCCTCTAGTGGACAGATTCATGACCTGTGTGACTGTCAGTGAGCTGCTCTGCCTTATTCTCCGTTCACACTAACCGACAGGCCAGACGTGACACCTGAGTTGTGAATATGTATAAAGATATGCAGATTATATATATAAATATTTGCTTTCAGGAAAGAGTTATTGTTGATAGTAGCTATCATAAACAAAAATCTATTTCTCTTATTTCATTTGTGCAATATGTTGAGCTCATTGTCTTCCGTGTGCTTTTGCACCCTACAAGCTAAAGTGGAGGAAACAAAAGCTTTTATTTGATGCCAAACTGAAGTAAGCTTACTCTGGCTTATGTATTATTATTTTCTGGCAGTATTTGCTCATTTTATTTTTTTAGGTCTTCCTGCTTTTAGTAGAAGGAGCTTGTTTGCTTCTACTTCAGCCTGTGCACTTTGCAGCAGATCTGGGTCAGTTGTGACTCGTCTACATGCAGTTTAATGTATGATTTTGACTCCCCAAACTTTAGGGTTAAAAAATTATCAGGTTAAAAAATGTGTCAATCTATTTAGTAAATTGTCTTTTTAATTATGTCTCAGAACAGTGGTTACATTTAGGATTAAAGAGTGTCAAACTTTGTATCCAAGATAAATGAACTGAACTCATGGAAACACTTCAGCCAGACTAAGATGATTACGCCAGAATTCAGGGTAAACTTTGTTGCATAAACTCAAAGTCTTTTAAATAGCACAGATAACCAACAGAGACTGGTATTGAGTTGAAGCTACGAAGTCCAAAAAGTGTGTACGCAAATACAGTTTATCTATGTAGATAACATTAAAGCCAAATTGACAAGAATACAAATAGACAGTTAAGAGTCAAATATCTTTGGGTATATAAAATAATATTTTATCACTCCTGCTTTTAATGATTGTAGTTGTAATTATTTCAGTGGCATACTCAAAAAAAATAATTTAATTATATTAATAATAAGGCTCTACTGCATATCATTTATTTATATATTTTTATTTTATTCATTTTTAATTTTTATTTTAATATTTGAACTTTCTATTGAGGTATTTGAATGAAGCTGTCATCACCTTTTGTGACATCATCACCCTTAAAACCAAAAAATCCTTAAACAAAATCCTCAAATTGAATAAAGTGATTCATCTTTATTTTATTTTTTTTAATCAATTTTCTTTAATGATAAACTGTAATTTATAGTGCTGTTGGATTACTGCTAATCTAACAGCTACACCTCCTCGTTAATGCCGATGCAAGCTGGAGAACAAACGTTTTTGACAGCAGTAAAATATTGCTTTTAAGGGGCTAAATGCTAACAAATACGATTGAAGCCGAATATTTCATTAGACAAAAACGTGAATTTGGGAAATCATTACATTTTTACTACATTTCTTTTAACTTTTGGATATAACAATGCTCTGGAGTTATTGGTAATGTTTGGATCACACGAGTCGGAAAAAATCCTACGCAGCCACGTAGGCAAGTATATAGTATATTTTTTTCTGAAAGAAAAAAGTCTGTCGACATGACCTTTCCCAGCAAGCATTTTTTGGTTTAAAAAACATCTAATAGCCGTCTACATGAAGACCTGACATAGGCTAAATCACAGCTGAATTTGGGCTGACAGTGAAAATTTGGTAGATGTCTAACCATAGCCAAAGTGTAGACGTCATCAATTATACGGCTATGTAGAGACCATGTCCAAAAAATGTAGATAAACATATTTTAATGACTGTTGACTCTCCATACGTGATTGAATATCATACCGCACGCCATCTGCAATGGCGAAAATTACATTTAATCAATTTCAAAATTAAATCGGCTAGATTTGGGTTACATGTAGCTAGACTAAATCGGAGCTAAATATAGCCAATACGTATAATTCACGACTATTGCTTGCTGGGTTGCTTTCCAAAATATCTCTGTACACGCTAGAACAAAAACACAACTCCAAACTCACACCAGCAACATCCATACACAAATTTTCGTCCAAATAAAAACGCAAAAAGGCAATTGTAGTGCTATCAAGAGCATGCCAAACCAAGAGTTGATATAGCTAATGCTACATAAAGCCAAAGAAAAAGATGTTGGCCCAAACAGAAGCCTGGAAAAAAGCTATTACTAGAAGTCTTCCTGAAGCAGTGATGATGATGCCTCTGTTCCTCAGTACGTCCTGTTTGCAAAGTCAGAACCAGCTCTATTTTGGCCACGTTTACCATTGCACATAAGTCTGCCTCGTTTGTGGCGCCTCATAAAGGAGATAACAGTGCACACCATGACGTCATAAACCAAAACGCCTGTTTTTCTTGTTTACGTGTTAACACTAGTTTCTGAAAATCCTTACCCTGGTTTACAAAAGTTTATAGCGACCTAAAATCATACGCTGTATAAGCCTAAAATGCAGTTGTAGATTTTAATTGCAAGTCTCGTGTCCCATTATCCCTGAAAACACGTTATTATTTGAGCTCTCGATGCCCTTGAGCTGTCCTAGTCTGGCTGAGGTGTTAATTATGGCTCCACTTCACTTTGTAAAAGCAGTGACATGTTTGATGTCACCAGTGCTTCTACACTTGTCACTCCCTGAGACTGTTTTACTTTCACCTGTCTTGAGTGGCCAGTGATGGCACTTTGCAGACAAATTGGCCCCAGTGTGCCGCGCCGGATACAGCGAGCCAGTAACTCAACCCACATCTGCTCTGCAGCTTTTGACACCAATGCAGCTAAGCTCAGCTCCGTCCCACCAATTGACAGAGTTGAGTCTTTGTGTTTTAGGGATGCAGCTTCTAATTGGCTGATGTTGGAATGTACTGCTAGTAGGATATTCAGGGGTTTGATTATGCAGTGTAGTGCTGTAGGTTCTACACCCTCTAGAGCATTTATGTGTACCAGTTTACATTTATTCAGATGGTGACAAACTGGTACAGACTGCAGCTGTGACAGTTGATATTAGCTTTATAGAGTCGAGTTGTAGTCAAGCTGTTTGGTGAATGAATGAGGAATGTACCCATGCTTGTGCCAAATGCTTCAGTCAGGTTTTTAACAGGTTAGTTCAGTTTGCAAAGAGATTAAAGGGATAGTTTGGATTCTTTGAAGTGGGGTTGTATAAGCTACTTATAGATTAGACATAGCACATAGAACTATGGACACTTCTCGCCCTCAGTGGTCGCCATCTTGGCTACGTAGCGGAAGGGGAGGGACCACTTTTCAAACTGGAAATAGCGGCCGAGGACTGTGCGACCGTGAACGTCGCTGCATTGTAAAAATACATATGTTTTTTGCAATAAGCACCACTATACTGTTGTCGGGTATAAGCTAGCAGTATGTTTATTGGGTTAATTTAACAGTCTGTAATGATTTTGTACCGCGAATGATAACGCGAATGCTAATGCTAGTTTGCTAACTAGCTAATTTGCGGTCGTCATTTCCGGTGAGTGCACAACAGCCGTATTTGGTTTGAGACAACACTACCCTGTCGAAATTCGCACACCACGCCAATGAGTACATAGTGCACATGGAAGTGTACTAACGGAAGTATGTCTTGCTTTGGTCCGAATCATCCGAATTGGGCGTAATTGCCTAGAGTTGGTTCGTGTTCTCACGGCAGCATTTACAAGCGGACCAGATCAAATGCCTTCTGTAAGAAAGTTGCTCTTGATTGGTCAGAATTTCCACGTGGGAAAAATCCAGGAAGTAAAGCAAACGTTGAAGAAGAGTACACTTGCAAGATAAATGTGACACTTTCTAATGTCACAATGGAGGGACAACTACGCAGGTTGATTTTAGCGCTGCTCATCGTGGACTATATTGCTGTCATTGTTCATTTACAGTTTGAAAACGAGGCGCGGCTCCAACTAGAAAACAATGTTTTGATGCATTGGATGTGCTGAATGTGCATATTAAGGCAGTACAGGAGGAGGTGCACATTAATAATCCTCCAGGACTGTAACAATCTCATGCTTGATTTTCTTTTTTAGGTCGTTAAAATCCATTTTACTGCTGCCCCCGTCCACAGCGTTACGTGCTGGACTCGGGCTTGCTTCTCCAAACTAGGGACATGCCGACATCTGCTATTGCTAATACACTAACTATGGATATGAACCTCTTACAACCCTACTTCAAAACATCCAAACAATCCCTTTAAGACAGAAAAGATGTGACGTCTTTGTCTGAATGCAGTCCGCCTCTGTGTAAGTTCACGCATCTTAGAAATGAGAGAAAAACGTGTCAAGTTTGTCTTGTTTCGAGGCTTTTCAGGACATTTTACTGGGAGATAATCCGTTGCATTTTTAGTTCAAAATAATTATGTGACTATCAAATGAGCTGATTAGCTTTCTGTCAGTCAACTAATTAGTGTCTAGACTAGACTCTTTGAGCTCTAATCTCACCCAAATTCAAGTTCAAGATGCTTTTGCTTACAAACCATGCACTTTCCATAGAGCTTCCTAGAACGTTTGTGTGATGCTGTGTACCCTGCAGCTTTATTTATGTTGTTATACTGTTTTGGAAAACAATAATTATATTTAATTAATTATATTTTCAGACCAAGACAAAAAAAAGGTGAAACACTGTTTGAAAACAGATGTAAGCTATAAAAAAAGTCAATTTAGGAAATAAAAGGGATAAAAAAAAAAAATTGTGTTAGGCACTCTTCAAAGTTAGGATGAGAAACCAAGAGTCGTCAGGTTGCTTTTCACGTTGCAAACCTGCATTGTAAAGATCAATATCTTCGCCTGTGAAGCTAAACAAATGCGTCAGTCTCATCCCAGGAGCTCGGAGGCTCTGTCTCATTAACATCGACCCAGTAAGGAAATGGATCAGACCGAAATAGCCTCCTTGGGGAGTTTACCGTGCTCTCATGACCCCTATACAGTAGAATGATCCATGTGGTCCAACATACAGTAATGTCTCTATTTTATTTCTACAATTTATTTAAATTTTTATTTGCTATTAATCATGTTTTTTTTTTACTATTTATTGTGAGAAATGTGTGTCTTGTCTCTCCAGTTTAGAGCTACCTCTGTGAGACAGTTTTACGTTGAGTTTAATTAAAAGAAGTAAAAACTGATATATAAATGCATCTAATATACAAATATATATAATCACGTAATCACTCAGCAGCAGGGATATTGTTTTATGTGAAAATTAGTTTTAAAATGAGGTAATATTTTCAATCAATGATATACTCGTTATTAATTCCCCATACGTACACGTTTAATTACACTAAAGTTCTCACTAAAAATTCTTTTTTAATTCTTCTCTCTGTTTCTCCTAATATATATCAGAGAATATATTTGTATCCCTGTACATAAATTGTATTTATGTATTGCCTAAGATGTTTGCTATATATTGTCTTAAGTTATTCCAAAGCAGAGAATATATATGCATGTGTGTGTATGGATGTGCATACACACACATGCATGCACAGTGTGATTACTATATGCTTGTGCCATATCTGTCATGCCGTCACTTTATATGAATATGTCTTGTTATAATATGCAGATATATATGTTTTGATTATAATGACTGTTAAGTTAATTGTGCTAATGCTAAACTGTTGACTTAATAACAACGTGCACTTTTTAACCTCTGAGCCCTTCTGTAAACAACATAACATAACAGTTCCTCCAGGATTTTGCAGACTTTTTTTTTTTGGATGGGTGATTGTTGCAGGCTTAAATTTCAGATTTCAGAGCAGCTTTCCTGAAAGCTTGCAATGCATGTTGCGATATTTTTTAGCTTATTTGTGTGTTTGTTTTGTTTTGGGGGGTTGTTTTGTAATTAAATTGCAGGAGCAGGTGAAATTTCCATATAAAAAAATACACATATATTTTTCTTTTAAAACCGAAGGCAACTTGTTCCAGTGAGAATGAAACTGCTCTGAGTGGTCTCAGTAACTTTTACCAACGAAGGCAGTTCCTCCAAGATTTTGCAGCCTTTTTTCGAGGGATTGTCGTGGCCTGAAATGTCTGATTTCATAGTAGCTTTTCTAAAAAATAATCTATATATATTTTAGGCTCTTTTGTTTGTTTGCAATGAAATTGCTGGAGCAAGTGAAAATTGCAAAAATAGTTGTGATACTCACGGATTTAGAGCTCAATACTATTCAAATTTTCCCACAGTATTAGAATCTATTTGTGATTAGGGGGCAGTCACCCGTTGCTGCTCTGTCCAGTTAGCGCGACCTAACACAACTCAATGTGATCTCATCCCAACTCATCAAATTTTGCCGCTATTTTGCAGAAGCCCCACAGCAGCGGTTAACATCCGACAGAGTTGTTAATCCCACTCAGACACTGATACGTATTGATTCTGTCGTTAAATCTGTTAATAACCATTAGGTAACGTTGACACACCAAGCCGACATTAAAGAACTAGCGGCGACGAAAGCCGTGGTCTATGTCGCCTCACGTCGCCCTGTGTCAGTTGCATTTGAACACACCACAAAGACTACATCCGACAGCCAAGTAGCACGTACGTTCTGTGCCTGCGTGAGAGGAAATAATGCAAAAAAGGGAAATTGGAAGTCCGAGGAATGCATGAGATAAAAAAAGTAGCTGAGTGAGAGTGGTACATCCTGTCAGCCGAGGGGTTTCCTACCTGTGCAGCCGAGCACCGCAGCACCTCCACGGACTATTACATCCAGACAGGCTCCACTTCACTCAGCTGCCCGACAAACTCGCTGCTTCTTCCCACTTTAACCTGAATAACAAACCAGGGCTCGGTGCTCCGGTTGGATCCAAACGGAGAGCTGGGGCTAGCTGGGAAGCTAGCGGAGGCTAACTGGCTGTGCTTCCCTCCAGTCATGCTGCGGCTAACACTCCGCTAGCCTCCCAGCTAGCTCCGATTAGTTATTTAGGTTCCTCAGAAGGAAGCACCTGTTAGCCCCGGTTTCACTACAGGCAGATTCACTCGCTACAGGGGCGAGGAAATAAAACCTTAACAGCCAATCACAGTGACCTCTCTCACCGACAAGCTCCGCTAACGATTCAACATGCTCAATCGGCCGAAAAGCCGCCGCCGAAGTGCCGACGGTGCGGGACACACCGAGAAACTAGGACGACAGACACTCACCGACGGCCCGACTTTGGTTGACAGCCGACCGTCAGCTTGGTGTATCAGGGCCTTTAGCCATGTGATGCTAACAGTTAGCCCTGTCACTGTGTGTGGTCACATTTGCGGCAAAGTTGTGGTGATTGGACAAAATTGCAAGGTCGCGCAAAATTCACAGAGAATTTGCGTTAATCGCGACACTCTGGAGGGACTATTTGATGACACTAACCCTATTAAACCTAACTCACCTTGATTCTTTCAGCGCGTGCAGTACATCTGGTGCAACACTCATCTGTTGTCCACGTGTCTCCTTCATTCTCCTGGTGTTTTCCGAAAAAAATGTTGCACGCGATGCAAAACAGTTTACCCCCGCTTTTGTGCAGAACATCAGGGAAGTGCCTCGCACGTGTCTGCATATTCACAACCAGAAACAAAAAAGTGAGCTTCGTGTTTCACAGGAAACTACGATGATTGACAAATTTGCAAAGAAGTTGAGATTGAGTCCTGCAGAATTCATGGAGATTGGTTGACCTTGCTTTAATTATTGTGATTGCACCATCCTGGAGGGGCTGATAAACCACATTTAACATGCTGATTGAGAATAATTGTGTTACTATGATTGTAATTAGTGACTGCAGTGTTAAAAGGAAGTTATTATTATGAAGTTTACTTTCAGTATTTGACAAATCAACATATTCTTGGGTCAGAATTTGGATTTTAGTTTTTAAAAATTTGCTTAAACAAAATTTATTTTATTTTATTGTTGTTTTAGAACAGACAGTGTCACTAGGAATGGTTGTTTGGGTATATTATCTCCAGCTGTTTGGTGTTTAATGTAATCCTGCTGAGACAGATCCCAGGTCAGCAGACAACAAAATCTGTGATGTTGAATCGTCTTTATTTACTCTTTTCCACATTTGGCAATCAGTGCTTTTCCTCCAACACTCAGTAGCAGTTAAATGTTGAAAAGCTTTAGCCTTGCTGCGTCCCATGTTGCTCTAAATGTACCACAAACCCAAGAAAGTGTGTCCCTGAACACCACACTCCTGCTGTAATAAACGTCTTTCTGCCTCCACTTGCAGAGTGTAACCAGACTCTGATGATATTTTGTGGTCTCTAAGGTTGATTTAATCATCTATTCTCTGCATTACAGAAACATCTTTTTCCTTATCTTACTTTAAGTGTGTTTTCCTTCTGCTTTTCTTACATGTTTGTCGATGTGTGTGTGAATGGTGTTGGAAGTTTTTTGGTTTCTTTGCACAGTTTTTCCAGTGTTGTGTTTCTCACTCATCCTGAAGCAGTCTGAATGATATGTAGCTGGCGTCTGCTGGTGATCAGTTGCAACAACCTAAGTAACAAATGTTCTTGCTGGTCATTTTTAAACGAAAAATATGATTATTACTTTGTTAATCTGGCAGTCAGAAGTCAGAAGACTGCATTTTTATCATCTGACTCAATGGATTACTCGAAGGTCTACCCCAGAAGGCTGGGTTGCCTACAAGGTGAACGAAAAATCCAAATAGTTGGAGAAAATTCTTGAATAAACTGAAGTCTAACAACAGCAAAACTACACTGAAACAACTTTCATAGAGCTCATGCAGTATAATCCAAGTCTCATTTATCCACTGGTATTCTCAGTACCTGACAAACGGACAGCCCTTTTCGACGGGAAAGGTCTCTTTCAGCCCGATCTCACTCCCAACTCGTCATATACCAGTCATCAGTGGACCTCGGCAGCAGACAATGACGTTCAGAGGGACCCTTAGCAGCAGTGCAATACACACCGAGTGGTAATTGTTTCTGACGCTGTGGGATGCTATCATAGAATGATAACATATAGGGTGGGAGGGAGGGGAGGTGGATGGGTCAAACAAACCCCGGACTTTCACCAGGGAGCCCGCTGTTCATTTCCCGAAACCAAAAGTCAGTCAAGGTTTCAAGGTGTACCATGATATAAAAGTTGACAGTTATCATAACATGTACATTTGCTTATCTACGATATGGGAAAAAAAAAATAACTGGATGAAGAATCTCACCTTTAGTTTTTACACAAAGTTCCATTAACAAAATGGTTTCAAGTGTTTGTTCAACCAAAAATAACCCTTCCATTTTCATTCCTTTAAGAGTTATCCTGACTGATAATAATACATATTGTATAATACCATGAAACTGATATTTGCTGAGACAGGTATCATACCTTGAAAATCTTACTTAAATACCATTGTACCCTTGGTATGTGTAGCATGCTTAGCTAGTGACATCACATGATGCTACATTACATTAGTAAGAGCAGTACCTATGTTAAGCCAAACCATGATGTTTATTCCTAAACCTAATCATGTACTTTTGTTGCCTAAACTTATGGGAGGAAACCTAAAACTTCAAATCTCCGATTTTTTCACAACAAATCCGATTCACGATTTAAATTGATTTTTTTTCCCCCCTACTTAAAATCTATTTTCAGAAAAATATTTGCGGCCTGGTAGCACGTACCTGGGGTCCAAAACTTTCAGCATGTGAATTAACCCCAGCTTTTCCACGGTATATATGGGCACCACATCTCTTGCAATATACGTCGCGGCTGCATCTGTGATCGCTTTCCACCGGGCCCCTTTCTCATCATACGGCAGTGTTTCCCCTACCATTATATTTGGGGGGCCTAGCAGGGAGCATCGGTGGCGGATGTTAAACAGAAACCTAAACTACAAATTCAAATTAATCGATAAAATCGATTTATCGCCCAGCCCTACTAAAACTGAAGCATTTTACCATCGTTGTAAGTTTATTTTTTCAAAAGACTGTTTGCATTTCCTGTGAAATCTGAAGTTTATTTTGAAAAGATACAATGAATATAACGAACTTGACCAAAAATTGGAAATTGGAAATTGACCATCCCCATTGTGTTGTCTCTTCAAAGCCAGCCATTGACAAAAACACTAATTTTACCTCACTGAAGCCAGGAGCTGCTGGCTCAATTAGTTAGTTTGTTAGTGTTATTGTGTGGCTTTGGTGTTTTGAAGGGTTAGTTTGGATTCTCTGGATAAATGAGACTTTGATTCTACTGCACAAGTTGTGGAAGAATTTATATAGAGATATAGTGTTGCTGTTGTAAGACATGGACCCCTATGACTTCAATTCATCAAGAGTTCTTTTAGTTTTTTGGATTCTTCGTTCACAGTGGAGTCATGCGAGAAAAACACAATTCTTCAATATATTTCACATAACATTGGGTGAGTAACTGATACACAAAGGGTCAGTTAGGGGATGAAGTATGCCTTTAATCTATCATAAGAAACCTCCAGCAGAGTAAGTATCATTTTCTGTTCAGGGACAATTTAGCATCATTCACGCCAGCTATCATTTCTATCATTTTGCCCTCATTCATGCCCTCATTCTGTCTCCTCAGCGAGGGTTGCAGACGAGAAAACACCGTGAAAAACGTCGGATGCCGAAAGTACGCATTTAACTCGCTGCAACTCAAGGCCTTCCCCAAACATTACCGACCACCTGATGGCACCTTTGGGAAAGTCGAAACCTGATTGGACCACAGGGAGCTCTGTGTCGGGGACATTATTGGACAGTACAGCTGCTGTGTTTTGGGAAAGCCGAGATCAGACTGGGTACAATCAAGACACTCTGTTCAGACCATCATGTCAGATTTGTACCACCTTAGTATAATAACTGTTTTAGATACTGTATTAGTATGCCATGTTATACATAACACGCTGATACAAGACTGTTTTTCCTGGTAGCAGAAGAGTCCAGCTTTTAGTTTTCTCAGTTTTTATTTCTTATTATAAAAATGAACGTGAACAGCACTGCCTCACCCCTGATCAAGCACTGATGTAATCAATGATAACCACACGGACCTTTACAATGTGAATCAAGAGACAAATCATTAAAACCATGTTTGAATTCAAAGATACATAAATAAAACAGATAGTTATCCAATGTCAAACTGCAGTATTTGGACAGATTTATTCTTTACACCAGCCAGCGTCTGTCTGCAGTCAGGATTTCTTCCCCAGATGCCTTATATGAAATATGAGCTAAATATTTTGGAGAGAAAAAGACAAGGTTTGTTATTCTATATTTTTATGCCTCCGTGCTGGCACTAGCGGTGGCCAGAGGCATTATGTTTTCAGGTTGTACATCCATCAGTCCGATTCTTATGAACGCGATATCTCCAGAACACCTTGGGTTAATTTCTAAAAATTTGGTACAAACGTCCACTTTGAGTCAAGGATTAAATTTTCTGATTTTTCTGATTAGAATTTGGTGGTCTAAAGTCAAAGGTCAAGGTCACTGTGAGTGAACACAGTTTCTCAAGAACACCTTGAGGTAATTTCTTCAAATTTGGCACAAATGTCCACTTGGACTCAAGGATGTTCTTATTTTAATTTGGTGGCCAGAGGTTAATGGTCAAGGTCACTGTGACCCCACAATACATAATTTTTGACCACAACTCAAGAATTCTAAAACTTATTATGACAAACTTCACAAAAACGTCTAATAGGATGAAATCATGAAGTGATGTAATTTTGTGTCCACTAAGTCAAAGCGATATCTCCAGAACGCCTTGTTTTAATTTCTTAAAATTTGGCACAAACGTCCACTTTGAGTCAAGGATCAACTGATTGGAATTTGGTGGTCTAAAGTCAGAGGTCAAGGTCACTGTGACCTCGTCTGTCGCATTATTGTGAGCACAGTATCTCAAGAACACCTTGAGGTAATTTCTTCAAATTTGGCACAAATGTCCACTTAGACTCAAGGATGATCTCATTTTAATTTGGTGGCTGAAGGTTAAAGGTCAAGGTCACTGTGACCCCACAATACATAATTTTTGACCACAACTCAAGAATTCTTAAACTAATTATGACAAAACTTCACAAAAAGGGTGAAATGGGATGAAATGATTTAGTGATGTCATTTTGTGTCCACTAGGTCAAAGGTCAACTTCACAGTGACAAGCAAAAAGTTTTTACAGGTGCAAGAACCAGACAGGAGATCCGCACATGTGCAACGTTTTGATCTAGCAGAGATCCTCGTCAGGATTTCAAAATGCCTGACAAGGATTGAAACGTTGCACGATTAAAACCAGTGGGAGCTTTTCATACAGTGTGCGGATTTCCTGTCTGGTTTCAACCTCACAATGACATTGTAATGTTCTGCAAAAATACTATCTGATCATTATTCACCATCATATCTCAGGAACAGAAGTGGAGACATTTGGTCAGTCTTGGGTGTCCCCCTTGAATTGGCTGATTGTATACATCTTTTGTGCTGCCGGGGAAGAAGGCGTGTGTCAAGCGTTCATGTTTTCACAGACATGGATGTGAATTAAACTTGACTGGTGCTCCGAAGCATACAACCGCAAAGCATTAATTCTAGTTTTACACAGGATTTATTGACAAAAAGATAAAACATTGATGGCCTTATCCTTGTAGGAGCTGCCACTTCACACTGAAATGTTGCTAGAAAATTTCCTGCTCTTTATATATCCTCACATTTCCATTTCCATAGCCTGGAAACACACTGATCTGAGAGATATAGCACTATCTACATAAAGCAAAAAACCACTGGAACGCTTCAAACCCTGAAGGAGCAAAACATTGAATCAGAAAGTCACGTCGTTGATGGTGATCATGAAACATTACAGCTTGTTTAAGGACAAAGAGGATTGCTGTAGGTAGCTGCAAACTGGACTGAAATTCAGAATAATGTCGAAATTTTTTTTTTAAAGTCTGCAAGAGTGTCAAGGAAAAGCTTCCAAATTTGAAATTGTAGGTTAAAATAAACTTGACTGATCCTAGTTGGAGATATTGTGATCAGAGTGTGACATAAATTACTAAATATATAGAGTATCTTCAGTCTGTGATGTGAAAAGGAGAGTTTGCAGGCTGCACTTCTTTATTCCATGTTTTTATTAATGCAGTTTGTTTTCAGTGCTTATAATTCAGACCACCTGGCGTTTGACAAAATAAGGTTTTAAAGTATGAATCAGATCTGAGGCTTGGTGGGCATTTCCTTCGCTGAGGTCAAAGGGGAACATGTTTGCATTACTTGCCGTTATTTTCCTCACACTCCCTTCACTGTCTGCCACGTATATTTGCAATTACCTCTTTGCACCACACGGGGGAGTCACTGCTCTTCACTTAATGTGAATACACTCCTGTAAAACCACATCACAGCTCCATGTGTGATTAATGCATCATTGCTGATGGCAATCCGACTGCAAACGACGTAGAAAAACCATTCTTCTGTTGTATTTACATGTTTTATTCATTAATCTTATAAGTACTTTTTGTTCTGTCAACATGCTGTGTTGCAAATTTGGCATTTTATTTGAGATTACAATACTTTCTGAGAGCATCTGTGAAGGTTTGAATGTTGCTGTGTATCATAACTTGTCAATATCTGATGCTGAAATAAATACAAAATGGATTTGTTTGTTTGTTTTTTCAAAGGAAGGTATTTTTGCATTTCCTCAACCGTCTAAGATACAACAGTCTCTGCCTTGCCTTTCCCACCACTGAGTCAGTATGCAGCGCCCAGGTCAGGCCCTCAATAATGTGGACACCAAAGTCCTCTCCACTGAGGACCTGTTGATATTAAAGGAGCACTTCACCTCCCAAATTATCATTTGTATGTCAATTACTCATCCTGTTTATGTTGAATTTGTGAAGAAAGGTTTGTTGTTCTTGCATGCCTCCATGGCTAGCAAAGAATCCAAAAACTTCTTGATGAGTTAAAGTCATAGAGGTCCACATCTAACAACTGCAAAACCAGATTGAAACATCAGTTTACAAGCTCTCACTGAACTCATCCAGTATAATCCAAGTCTCATTTATCCAGTTGTATGCTCAGTACTTTTTTTTTTGCAGTTGTTAAATGTGTATGACTACTTTTTTTGCTCACTGTGGAGGCATGCCAGAAAAAATAAAGTTTTCTTTACAACTTAAATGTAACACGGGATGAGTAACTAAACCCTGTTTCCACCAAACACTTTCGGTATGGTACCTTTGGAACCACAAGTAACCCTTCAGACATGGTACCTATACCCTAGCGTTTTACCGCAAACAGTGCTCATAAATGAAGGTGGAGTTGTTGTCACTCGCTGTGCGCCGACATTTTCAGAACAAAAACAAGCTGCAGTGAGAGTCTCTCTCCATGGGATATTTAGAAATAGCAGGTTTGTGCATTTAGTCCCTCTAAGGCAAGCTCAGGGGTTTAGTGTTGCCGGAGCCCACAGGAACGATTTTTTTCTCAGACTACAGCTGCTCTGCGAGGCAGCTAAACATCCTTTCGTTTTATTGTTACAGTAATAAAACTCTCCACAGTATGAACAGTGGTTACATGAGCCTCAAAACCAGCCACAAATCAGCCCTGAACAGAGTGACCGTCCTCTACTGACCAATCAGACTGCAGTGTTCACAGCTCCACCTTATAGTGCCAGATTTGTGTGCTAGGTACCCCAACAGAGGGGGGACCAAAAATGGGGAGAGTACAGAACAATCTCATTGGTACCAACCACAACTTTTCACAGTGGAGCGTACCGAACTGAACTGAACCGTACCATACTGCTCAGTGGAAACAATGCCTAATATACAAATAGTCATTTGGGGGTGAAATATTCCTTTAATGGGGCCGTACTTCTTCCCAAAGTTGACTATCACCTCCTTGTTCTTGCTGACATCCAGGAGTGGGTTGTTGTCCTGACACCAGTGGGTCAGGTCGTCTACTTCACAGCTGTGTCGTCAGCAAACTCAATGATGTTGGAGCCTGAAGTGGCTACACAGTCCTGTGTGTACAGGGAGTGCAGCAGGGGTCCTAAAATACAGCCCTGGGGTGCTCCTGTGTTAAGGATGAGGGTGGAGGAGGTGTGTCCACCTACTCTCACCACCTGGCAGGAAGTCAAGGAGCCACATGCATAGGAAAAGAAACTGTAGTGGTTCCAGTGTGCAGGCTAGTGAGGAGCAGATGTAATCCTTAACCAAAGCACTTTATCATTCAGGCAGGTTGGTTTTGTTTTCTTGGGCACAGGGATGATGGTGGGACTTCCACACCATCACAGTAAAAGTCCCACCATCATCACTAAGAAGATTATATTTCTGAAGTATATGGCAGTGGTGATATGATTCTGTTTTTTTGTCCAATATTTTAAGTGCTTTTTTGTACAGTGATTCAATCTGATTGAGTGCAGCTTCAGTAGTGAACGACCAGTTAGTGAATCCATATTCAGTGTGAGAAAAGACCATTGCATGCATAAACACCCTGGCTGCCGCTGTTGTCAAAGATGGCCTAATTAACTTGAAATAGGAAAGATTGAATTTAATTGTTCTCGAGATCTTTTTAATGTGGCTCCTGAAGGTGAGGGTTGAATCCAGGGTGACCCCTAGGTACATGAACTCACTTACTAGCTCAAGCTCCTCTCCTCCCAGGAAGACAACAGAGTGTGTAAGATCCTTTGGGTTTTTTGGAAAAATACACGCAGACAGTTTTTTTTGTATTTAACAACAAACATGATTTTTCGAGCCATTCGTGGATGTGAGTCAATTCCGTTGTAAGTATGCAGGCAGCCTCTTGAGTAGTTTTTGCTGATGTTAGTATAACTGCGTCGTCTGCGTATATTTGTATACAGGTGTTTTTGCATGCAAGTGGCATATCGTTAATATAAAGTGAAAAGAGTATTGGCCCGAGGATCGAGCCTTGCGGGACCCCCACTGAACATGTGAGATGAGAGGACTTAACCCTCTCAACAACAACACACTGTTTCCTATTAGTTAAATATGATTTTATCCACATGGTAGCCTGTTCTGAGAAGTTAAAAGAATAGAGTTTGTTTAACAGCACTGCATAATCAACCGTATCACATGGCCTTTTCAGATCCAGGAATACTGCACCAACACACGCTGACTTACCAAGAAACTGTCTAGTTTTCTCTAAAAATAAATCAATGGCTGACTCTGTCGAGTGGTGTTCCCGGAAGCCAAATTGTGCGGGGTGCAACGGAGTATGGCCAAGGTTCAGATGCTCGGTAAGTTGTGTCAGTACCCATTTCTCAATTATTTTGGAGGTGACTGGCAGGATGTTAATAGGTCTATAGTTATTCATGTCTGTCCTGCTTCCAGACTTGAAGATGGGATTGACTATGGCCACCTTCCAAGAAGATGGAACAACTGAGTGTCGTATGGATAAGTTAACTAAGAAAGTCTTTGTGTGCTTTTAAAAACATGGTGTCAAGACCATGGATGTCCTTGGCCTTGGAATTATTAAGCGAGCTGATAATGTTAGCCACTTCAGCTTCTGTGATCTGCTGTATGGTGAATACCGGCAAAGTTGCCAGCATTGACGTGATCAGTAGACAGTTGTTCGCTGAATGTGATCCAGACAAGCCCTCAGAAGCAGAGCTGAGCTGAGCAATTTGACATAGCAGCCAAACTGTGATAAACGTAGCACCATTTTCATTTTCTATGGGTGGTGATGTTTAGTATGTCATCTGAGCGGTTGTTTGTTGGGTGGGAAACCCAACAAACCGGAAGTGTTTTGATGCACGTAATTGTTCCAAAACAGCAGTGGTTTTGTCACATTTTGACCTTGCACCATGAGCGCTTTGCTTCAAGCATCAATTAATGCGACATGATGACATAAGTGGAGTTTTCCTGCAAAACAATACTGATTCAGTGGGGCACCCACTAGCTCACCTGGTAGAGCAGATACCCCACTTACAAAGGTCACGTCCTTTCCACAGCAGCCGCAGATTCAATTCCAACCCATGGCCCTTTGCTGCATGTAGATTATTATCTTAGTGACACAAGATTGAGGGTTTTGGAAATTATCTACGTGAGCACGCCTGGAGCAGTTTTCTTTCTTGGAAAATTTTGAACACAAACAACCATGCCTTTTAATCCTGTTACTAATCAATTTTCTAAGGCTTAAATTATAAATATTTACTTAAGAGCACAGGACTATTTGAAGACAGAGCGCCGTGGCCTGACATAAAAATGACACAATACTAATTCAGGGAAATGAACCAAGTATTCGGCAACATTTTCAAATGCACAACCAACAAATGTTATAGTAAGCTATACTGTGTTGAAACATTATACACCGATCAGCTACAGCTCACCGTGCCACACCACAGAATCTATTCAGGAATAGCCGAGGATCATGACAAAGAGCTCAAGGCATCGACCTGGCCTTCAGATTCTCCAGAACCCAATTCAATCGAGCATCCATTGGACATGCTGGTACCCCATTTCAACCGACAGGACGCAAAAGATCTGCCACCACCTCCCTGGTGCCAGACACCACAGGACACCCCTAAAGGTCCGGTGTCAACGCCTTAACAGGTCAGAGTTAAGTCCGATACAAGGTGGCTGCTCCATAATTCGGCAGTACCACACAATTCCCAGCAGAGCGTTGTATTATAACAAGATGATCATTGTTATTCACTTCGCCTGGCAGTGGTTTGAATGCTGTAGCTGATCGGTGTATAATGTTTCAACACAGTATAGCTTACTATAACATTTGCTGGTTGTGTCATTTGAAAATGTTGCCGAACACTCGGTTCATTTCCCTGAATTAGTATTATGTCATTTTTATTATGTCATTGTCAGGCCACGGCCCTCTGTCCTCAAATAGCCCTGTGCTCTTAAGTAATTTTTTATAATTTAAGCCTTAGAAAACTGATTAGTAACAGGATTAAAAGGAAGAAATGGCCTTTTTGTTTAACCAGAAACAGCCCCGGAATTCGCCGTCGCCAAACCCACCAGAGCCCCCTCGCTCCGACATCTCTCCTTTTAATGCATGTATAGGTCCTGTTTGTGCATGTGTGTATGTCGGGCTTGTGTGTATATGACAATTTCCCCTTGGGGACTGATAAAGTTAAAAAACACAGACCACGTTATTTTGCTCTGACACAACAAGGGTAGCTGAACTTTCCCTGAAATTTCACAGAAGAAATGGTCAAATATGCACCATTGAATTTACATTAAAATAAGAATTTACATTGCATTAAAGCAACTCTTACCTTTCTTGTATTTACAGCACTTAGAAAAAATTTGAACATGATTGGTCGGAGTTTTCTTAGAACCATATGAGAATGGTATAATTATGAGTTTTCATCTCTGGTGGAATTCTTACATTTCAGTGTGCCATCAGCTTATTAATAGCATTTTAACCTAAACAAAGAAAAGAGTAAAATTTCCAGAAAGGTAAGTGTTGCTTTAAACGTGAGTTAGGATGCGTTTAACATCATGACTATGTTGTTCAAACGCAATGGTTGTTCCAGTTTCACATAGATGGATTAGTGCTCCAAGGTGTGTCAGCAACAGTCATTAAAACTCTTGCTGAGTCATTGGAGTCACAGGAGGCCATCCCTCTGTTGAGAGATGGTTTTTCCACTTTCACATGAATTGATTAATCCATCTATGTGAAAGTGGAAAAAAAAATCTCTCAACAGAGAAGGAGGTCTGCGACACCACCTATCCCCCACCTATAATGCTGTCCTTTCATCCTTGCCCAGGAGATTTAACAGCTTAACCTCTAACAACAGCGGTAGTTCACAAATGGCCTCATGTGACTCCAACGACTCCAACGACCACTGTCGTTGACACACCTTGGAGCGCTAACGCACCAATGACATCATTAGGCCCGTTTCCACTGCAGGAACTTTGGGGTAATTTTACGGGGCCGGGGCCGGGGCCGTTGGTGCGTATCTCCACCGCAGGAACCACCCCCGAAGGACAGAGTTCCGGAACTTTTACTGGGGCTAAACAAGTCCCTGCCTCGGAGTAGGTACTCAGAACGGCCCAAGAGACTCCTGGCTGGGGCTTGGGGATTACTTGGTGCTGATTGGATATACTCAAGGCGGAATGTGACGTTTTGTAATTACTATGGTTATCGTAGATTAGCTGGGCTAACCGTTAGCTGTTAGCCGTTAGCGGTGTCTGTAATAACTCAGTAACTCAATATACGGCCCGTGAAAAAAAGATTTTTTCCAGCGGATATCTTAGTTACAACATGATTGAGCTAGCAAAGCAGTTTTGTGTTGCTATGTGTGGTATTTATTCAGTTTTGGGAAATCACGATGTCTAGAAAGCATCAGCTGACAGGGACAGCTAACAGCAGCAGCAAAGCTAACATCAGGACGTCATCTGTTAAAAGCCTCCCGTTGTCGGATACGACATGAAACTACTCCAGTTAGCACAATCATGTTGTAACTAAGACATCCGCTGGAAAAAATATTTTTTTCACGGACCATTTATTGAGTTATTGAGTTAATACAGACACCGCTAACGGCTAACAGCTAACTACGTCCCTACGTCGCCCCGGTCAAAATGGTCGCGCAACGATTACGTCACATCCAGAGCCCGGTAACTTTACAGGAACCTTCCTCCTACTCCGCTCTCTCAGTGGAGACACGGCGGTTGAGAGGGCCGAGCGAGAGGACGTTCCTGTAGTAGTTCCTGCCCCCCAAATAGTACCAGGAACTTCTTCAGTGGAAACGGGCCTATAGGCCTTGTGAAGACCTCCCCAGAGGTTAAATACCTGGGTTTCCACACCAGTTTGTCAGACTAGTTCCAGCCTAGTCAGACAAGCATGAACTGATGAAACCTCTTGGATAAGAGGTGAAACATCTTCTAAGACCAAACTATGTCCAGTTGCGTTCGATTCAATTGCCTTGAGATAGTGCTGAGCAGGTTTTTTTCATGCAGCAAAGCGAGACGGTCGTTGGATAAATGCGACAAAATGGTCACTTCCAGGAAGGCTTAGCTTCCCTGGGACCTAATGGAGCGGTAGGCGGGAGAGCACACTCGGTGTATGCATGATGATAGGAGGAATTGTCTAAACGGCTGAACCCCTTTGTGATTGACAGCGCTTTGGAAATACACACCGGCATCGTCGCATTTCGAGCTCAGTCCCATGTGGGTATTTGCAAGTGGAGCCTTCTGACAGAAGTGAGCGATATAGCTCATGTTTACCGTTAAACCCAACTGAAAATCTTTGAGGTGTGTGTTGCTGTGGTTCTATGGCATGAGTGTGGTTGAAAAACGGCTTCTATTAAATGTTCCTTTTATAAGTTACTGCCTCGCAACAATATGACAAATTGTATGATGTAAACTTAAAGTGAGCTTCCCCTGTTTGAAAGACCAGCAGCAGCCACTGCTTGGCATTGTTGGGAATCCTTGATTTGCAATCAGAGCAGCTCAGACTATTTTGTGGCATGGATTTAAATGTCTTAGATTTGTCACTCTGCTTCAGCACAGTATAACAAATATGTTTGGCTCTTTTTAAGTGGCAGGGGTGAACATGAATCATCCTCAGTGTGTGTTGTTCTGGTTTCATAATGACGTAGACAGTTGGGAAACAATTATAAACTGGAAATGTGAGAGCATCCTGGACAACAGTGGTGTCTTTTAAGTCACATGAAGACCTGAACAAATTGTCTATCTGGAGAAATAAAAACAGCCCTTGCAGTGAACTGTCGCTGTGTTATGAATAGGGATCGAGGCAGTGCTATCAGACGCTCCTCAGACACTGTGGTTCACAGACGCTCCAACCAGCATGAACACGATTTTCATCATCGGCCATATCATCGGCATCGTCCCCATGTCCGTCGTGCTCCTCTTCTTCCTTGCCAAGCTGGTTTCCCGCCACCGCAGCAGCCATGTGCAGGACGGTTACGGCTACGCTGTGCTGATAACTGGCTGCGACAGCGGCTTCGGATATCAGCTGGCTCGCTCTTTGGACCACAAAGGGTTTGTGGTCTTTGCCGGGTGTTTGTCTCCAGAAGGAGCTGGTGCCCAGAGTCTGGCCAGACAGAGCTCCAGTAATCTGAAAATCCTCAAGCTGGACGTCACCAGAGATGAAGATGTGCAGCAGGCGAAGAAGACGGTCCAGGAGAGCCTGCCAGAGAAGGGTGAGTTTAGTACGCTGTAAAAAATGACCTAGTTTCTCTTGTGTGCAGCTTTAATGGGAACTGAAGCTACAGTAAGTATTGTAAAATAATTTCTGATCATATGTTAAAGTTATGTTTATCTGAATTTCATAAATTTGATGAGTATTTGATCATTTTTTTACTTTACAGTTTCAAAATTTGACCTAAAGCCCTTCTTTTCCTTGTAGGTGCAATTTTGAGACATTAAGTCATAGTGCTGATAAGTAATGAGAAACTTCATACTTTTGATTCACCATCAGTATATTCATCAACCTTAGGCTAACTCAAAATTTACCCTTAGTATATTTAGTCCTTATTTTGAGATGCGAAGGCAATAAGAAAATATTCTTACTTAGTATTTCAAAAACTTAAGAAGCTTAAACTTGTCTTCATAAGTATCACATCATCTTGACTGTAAATCACAGTTTGGTTTCATGCTTGATCTCTGAAGAGTTTAGCATCATGCAATTGCCTCTGAAGGAGTCTTAGAACAAGATGATAACATCAGATGCATACTCAACGGTTCCAGTGTGGTTGCACAAATATAATTGTTTAAATAAATGCTCGACTCTTTAAATCATCTCTTGGAGAATAACTTTTTATATGTTGTCAGGGTTGTGGGCAGTCGTGAACAACGCTGGCATCACCGACTGGGCTGAGATCGAATGGAGCACTATCGAAGATTACCACGCCATGCTCGACATCAACCTGTTCGGCGCCATCAGGACCTCTTTTGCATTTCTACCTTTGGTTCGTGCCACCAAAGGTTAGCTCAAAACACTTCACTGTAGCCTCACATTCTCATTGTCGTGCTGTGAGATGTAAAAACGTTTCTATGTGTTTCAGGCCGGATGGTTTACATGTCGAGCATCTTTGCCTTCTTCAACTGCCTGAACATGGGAGCTTACAGCGTGTCAAAGAGAGGCCTGGAGGCGTTCGCAGACTGCCTACGGGTTGAAATGGCCAGTTTTGGTGTGAAGGTACAGTAATGTTGCCAACCCACACACAAATCCTGTGACACATTTTGAAGCATTGAGGCGTAACATTGTGGGAAGTCTGTGGTGGAGAAGATATGTTGCCTGTGGGAAGTTCGCAGGCTCATTTTCACTCTGTAAAAAGAAACCATTGATGAAGTGAAATAGCTTTCGAATTATTCACTGTACAATGCGTGTCGTTGTTAGTCTGTCAACTGTTGATTTTACTTAATCTGTTTTTGACCAAATTATTAGTATTAATTTGATATGTATTTGTTTTTTGTTGGGAGTTGGATGAGAATATTGATACCATTCTATGAAGCAGCCAGTTAGCTTAGCTTAGCATAAAGACAGGAACAGTCAAACGACGAGCCTGGATCTGTCCAAAGGTGGAAAACTTGTTTATCTGGGCTAGAAATTTCCAATACATTCTCACTCCGACCTCGTCACGTATCGACATTTGGTCACGGACTTTACACGATACAACATGCAAAGTACCCTGGGTGCATTACGTCGCTTAGCACCATTAAACCACAACGGCAACCGGCCACGTATCAGGCTGTCGTTTAAGGACAGCTTTTTTCATCAGTGTCTGATGCCGCCCACAAAAAAAAGCCCGAAGTTGCTTAAAATCATAGCCATGAATTTCAGGGGGGGAAGCAGGGGACACGTCACTGCCCAAGCGCCAGATTTCGACGACTTCAGAGTCAGACCAGGTTTTCATCTCTGCCCAGTTCAGTTCGTGTTCAGTGTTCGTGTTCAGTGGTGTAAGGTGGTTGTGATAACCCCCATGACAGGCCCTAGTGCACATATCGTCTCGTCACATGTTTAGAGACTTGACACTGGATAACATCAACACCCATATTACCCAGCAATCATCACTGCATCGTAGGGATCCTTTCCATAATGATGTCAGACACTTATAATCACAATCTGAGCCTGTCAGTGGCAGACTTTTAGTGGACGTACATTCACGGTGCTAAAACTCATGTTTATTGTTTTTCCACTTTAAGGTCAGCATCATCCAGCCGGGTAATTTTGGCCAAGCCACGAACATCCTGAGGATGAAAACAGGTTTGGATATTTGGAAGAAGTTGGACGACGAAAAAAAGCAAATCTTCAACCGCCAGTACATCGATCTGGCCAACGAGTACTTCATGTCCACATGCAGGACGGGTTTCAAGAACCCTGACATGGTCATCGATGCCTTGCTGCACGCCATCATGTCCGGTCAGCCTAAGCACAGATACGTGTTGGCCTCTGTGATGGATTCGTTTTTCTTCCAGCTCTTCCCTTTTCTCCCCAGCGTCCTCACCGACGCTGTGTTTTCTTTCAGCTCCATGTACACTAAAAGAAAAGAAATGCTTTACGCTAAACAGTGAAAGACAGGAGCAAAGGAATGGAAGAATCTGCATGAATATAATAATAACATTATAGTAATCTTTATTTGTAGAGTACTGTTCAAAACATAGTTACAACATGCTTTACAGGACAACATAACATATACACCGTATACTGTAATAACACCTTCCTGAAAAAGCGGATATATGTGATGATTCCATTTTGAATAAATACACTTTGTGTCTGTTGGAAGTCTGATGTGTTTATTTCCTGTCATTTATTCACTTTTTTCAATTTATTTTATTGGTCTTACTGTACATACCCTCTGAGCTGCAGATTTTTATGTAAACACGTGTTTGAGAGACAGTGCCCTCATAAACTGCTGTGGGTGTGTTTCTCAATATCATCTCTTTTAAACAACAGTATGGGGTGTTCCCCAAGGTTCAATCCTTGGCCCACTGCTTTTCAGTCTACTTATAATTGACCTACCTGCAAGCTGCCCAGATGCTGTTTGGCAGCTTTACGCAGATGACACGGTCATATATGCACCAGCTAAGTCACCTCATAAAGCTGCAGAGATCTTAAATGCACACTTAGGTGACATACATCAATGGTTACAACATTGTCACCTTGTATTAAATTTGAAAAAAAAAACTGTTTCAATGAGTTTCTCTATTAGAAAAACGGACTGAAATTGTAATATCAAGACACAGAATGAAAGACTAGAGGAGGCCAGAACAGTTTGATAGACATGTGAAGAAGATCTCCAAAACAGTAAAGACGAAAAAAAGCTATAAAAAAGCTGTGAATGTGTAGTCCTGGTTTTAGTCCTTGGTTGTGGTCTGAAAGATAAAACCAACAGCAATCACTTTGGAATCTGAGAAAAATCTGACATGTCCTTGAAAAGAAAGAGACCACTGTTGCACTGAACAACAGGAAGTAGATTTGGCAAAGATGCGGATGAGCCAGACATGTTCTGGATATCAAGTTTTATGGACAGATAAAACCAAAGCACACTAGCTCATCCATTAAGCATGGTGGAGGGGGTCCATGTCATTGGTTCGACATCCCATTAGTCCGACTGTCCGCGGTGCTGAACGGCTTGAGGCGAAGCAGGCTCACGGCTTATGTGTTTGTCACTTTCTTTTTCATTTTAACCCACACCATGATCTTTTCCTGACCCTAACCAAGTGGTTTTTGTGCCTAAACTTAACCAGACCTTAACCACAGGGCATCATGATGATTTCGGAACGGACTTAGGAACAATGGGATGTCGAACCAATGGGCAGTTCCCGGTGGAGGTCACATAATGGCTTGCAGGGCTGCTACTGGAACTGACTGATGATGGCTGACAGCAGCAGAACAAATTCAGAAGTCTTCTAAAACTTGTTGTCTGCCCATGTACAAAGGAATAGCTCAAAACTCATAGCAAGGCACTTCACCTTACAGCAAGTCAACAACCCAAAGCATACTGCCAGCAAAGCCAGAGAATTCATCAGGGGGAAGAAGTGGAAGGTTTTAGACTTATTAATAATGTATTTCACTCGCTGAAGAAGAGAACAAAGGGGAACAGCCCCCCAAAATAAAACAACACATAAAAAAAACAATGCAGTTATTGCATGCTATAGGGATATGCAACGAAATGTTGAGTATGACTTATCTTTCCCCAAATTTTTCCTCACCTAAATATATACTTGTCAGATACTTGTCAGATACTGCCAAAATACTCTGAACACAGAGAAATCAGGTTAATCATATTCCCTGTATACATCCTAGGACCAGCTGAAGGACTTACACAGTTGCACAGAACCCCTTAAAATGTTTCCGTAGTTAAGGAAAAATGTTAACTCATAAGTTGGCTTATAGTTAGACAGTGAAAAAATGTCAGAAGAAATTAAGACAAGAAAACCATAAAGGTCAGAGGAGGAAAAGATTGTACTTCTGGGCATGTACAATCATAGAAAGCACATCTTCTACCTCACTTTGGTTGGTAAGGTCTTTTGTGCAAAGGTTAGGGATTCTTGAAGTATAAGACCAAGACAAGGAGATAACCAGAAATACTGAAGTGAACATTTTAAGGAAACCTTAAGGAGCAGACTTAAGGTGTTTTCACACTTGGTCCTTTTCAGCCCTCTAAACGGACTCAGAGTGGTGACTTAGCATCTTTTGCGCATATGTGAAAACTCCAAGAGAACTCAGACCACCCCTGAAGTGGTCTGAGTTCGGTTCGCTTCAAGTCTGCGGTCCAGTTAACTCAACCTATGCCTCTCTTTGCCATTGTATTTAGCCCCCTAGATCACTAAAATTGCACTGGGACACTTGAAAAAAACAGACAAAACCACGTCGGCCTGTAACACTTGCATTGGATGCAGAACTAGGAGTAGTTTGGTCCGCGAAAGATACTGCACGTCTCCAGATGTGGAATGTCGAATACATCAAACAGCAACAGTCAACAGCACACAGAAACACAAAGGTTTTCCCCCCAATCTTAAGTTAATCTGAAAGCAAGGGGCTTCATAACCAAACTGCAGTGCCACGTCAAAGTAAAAACAAAAATAAACTACGTCAATATATATATTATATATATATATAGGCTGTAGTGTGAACAGAAAGAGGACTGAGGCCCCATCAGAGTTAAAGTTGGCCAGAAAGAGAACTGAGTCCTCTTTGAAATGAACTGAATTCCCTATGAGACAGTAAATTACATCATATCCTATCGCATTGTATCGCATCGTATCGTATCGCATCACATCGCATCGTATCCTATCGTATCATATTGTATCGTATCGTATCATACCATACCATATTATATCATATCATATGGTATCACATCGGATCACATCGCAACGTATCGTATCGCACCATATCGTATCGTATCACACCGTATCGTATCACACAGTATCATATCATATCATATCGTATCGCATCGCATCGCATCGCATCGTATCGCATTGCATTGCATCGTATCATATCGTATCGTAACTGAGTCCTTTTTCTGTTGGTCCACTTTTTGGTCCACTTTAAGAGGACTGAGTTCAGTTTTTTCCAGAAGGACTACATGTGAAAACACCCTACTCCAGCTAGCATATCTGGGTTTGTCATGAATGGAATATGATGTTTACATGCTCAAACACATAAATGGGACACAACAAAAACCCAATCATGAACAGGTTATTCATGTCTATGTAAACGCAAACATGATGTTTTTTTAAACCTAATCACATGCTTTTGTTGCATAAAGAAATAAACAAAACAATAGGAGTTGTTTTAACGACACAACTTTATTTTGAAAAAGACTGTATGCATCTAATGAGCAGAAACTGTACATTTCCTGTGAAAACGGAAATATTTCGACATGTACAAGAGCTGATAGGCCACAAAAAAGAAAGAGCCAGAAATGTCCTTACATGCTGTAGGTTTCAAAACTGTGAATGAACTGTGAGTGATAGTCAGAGGGTCTCCATATTGAAGTTGTGGGACTCTAAAAATGGTAAATAGTTGCATAGAGGCTTGGTTGCTATTTGTCTTTACAAAAATGCACCAACTGCCCTCCAGTTTGTTGCAGACGTGACAAAATGTTGCTGTCCTTTCAGTTTATGAAACTGGATGTGCACAAACCTTCAAAGGGCTGCCACCATCCTTCATCCCATGAAAAAAGGATTTGGCTTACTGGGAAACTTGTCTCATTCTGGGAAACTAGTCATGGAGAAGCAAGAATTTGGGATGGTTTGGGTTAGGTAGGAAAAACAGTTAACCTTTTAATTAAAGCTATGTAACTTTCAAAAACATGATTTTTTTTATTGTAGATTAAAAGCATGAATAAAAAGACAGCCTGGTTTGAACTTTTTGGTGGCTCTGATGACCTAATGTAGCAACTTTAAATAGCTATTGCTTTAATAACTATCAGTATTTAATAAAGACACAATTATACAGATTCTGATATTGATTTATAGCAAATCCAAATCAGCTTTATCAGCCATATAAGTGATGACAGAATGCTGAACAAAAATAGACACACCCATAATGGAGCATTTAAACTTAATGACTCTCTAAACACTGCTGGACACCTCCCAAACCCTCATTAAAAATATCCACTTTTGTTGCTACAAACATGACAATGGAAATGTCCTGACCTCTGACCTAAAAAATACTCACTTTTGACTCTACAAACACGGCTGGATATGTCCTGTTTTTGTGTTTTGCTTAAAAAAAAGAAAAAGAAAACAATGAAATGACCCAACCCCCCATTAGAAAATACCCATTTTTGTCGCTACAAACACGGCCTGCTATGTCCCAAATTCTTGTTTAAAAAAACACTTTTGCCACCACAAACAAAAGTTGAAATATCCTTACCTCTCATTTAAAAAAGCCACTGCTGGAAAGTCCTGAATTATCATTCAAAAACATTGGCTTTTGTTGCCACAAACACACCTGGACATGTCTCAAACGCTCGTAAAAACAAAATACCCACTTTTGACTCTACAAACACGGTTGAACATGTCTTGAATTCTTGTTATAAAAAAGAGATACTTATGTCGCCACAAACATAGCTTGAAATGTCCCGACCTCTTCTTAAAAAAAAGTTTTTTTTGCTACCAACACAGCTGAAAATGTCCCAAACTCTTAACTTAAAAATACCCACTTCTGTCGCTACATACACGACAAGACATGTCCCAACCTCTCGTTAAAAAATACTCTCTTTTGTCACTACAGTTACAGCTGGAAAGTCCTGAATTATCATTCAAAAACATTGGCTTTTGTTGCCACAAACACCTGGACATGTCCCAAACGCTCGTAAAAAAAATACCCACATTTGACTCTACAAACATGGTTGAACATGTCTTGAATTCTTGTTATAAAAAAAGAGACACTTATGTCACCACGAACATAGCTTGAAATGTCCTGACCTCTTCTTAAAAAAAATAGTCTTTTTTTTTTTTTGGCTACCAACACAGCTGAAAATGTCCCAAACTCTTAACTTAAAAATACCCACTTTTGCCGCTGCTTACACGACAAGACATGTCCCAACCTCTCGTTAAAAAATACTCTCTTTTGTCACTACAATTACAGCTGGAAAGTCCTGAATTATCATTCAAAAACATTGGCTTTCATTGCCACAATCCTGGGTACGTCTTTTGATGCTCAGCATGTTTTAACATTGGTTCAAACTATACACAGTGCCCGCAGTCACAAAGAACAACATGTGCATTTGTTGTCACGAGTATCTTGATGAATTACGACAAATGTCACTGAGATAATAAGCAAACATTACATGTTGGTGACAAGAGAAGCATTCAGCAACCAAAATACTGGTTACAGTATGCATGGTGAACTTTTGATTTCCTTCACTTCTTTTTTAAATTTTGGGTTTTTTCTCAGAACGAAATTGCACTTTGGACATGGTCACCATATAAACTTCGGAGTACCACATAGGATGAGTCAGATGACGAGCAGTAAAAAACAGAAACTGACTCTGTGTTTTATTTTATCGCTTCCTCTTCCACTGAAACCCTTTATAGTTCTGTTTATTGGACCATCATAAAAATATTGTTTTCCTCTCTTAATAATCCTTACAAAAAGTGATATTGAAAACAGCATGTCCATGTGTGTATGTGTGTTTGTATCACATCCTGTCTTCATAGAGGTTTCTTGTTTTTGCTGGATGTGAACGAACCTACAACAAGGCACTGACTCATGTTACTTATCTTATCATCTCTAAACCACACTTTAGATAGATCCTCGTCACAGCCAACACATTTATTAGTCACACATTTGCCCATTTACCATGGAGAGGGTTCTATACAATTTGTCTCTGTAGGAATATATATATATATATATATATATATATATATTTGAGGCATTTGTAGCCTTATGGAGTTTGAAGACTGCATTTTTGTAGATGCAACCATGATAAATTTGCACGCCATGAGCCTTTCCTGTTCTCCGGATATAACGCCTATTAGTAATGCAAGATATTGGATAATCTTATGACTCACATTTGTGTGTCGTGTATCACATGTTTAATGATCCCTCTTTTATGACATTACTTTGTCCACTTTGGGTCCTTAAACATCATAAAATCCCACTTAAATTCACTTTTGGTTCACTTCTCACTAAAAACTTGATAGATGTTGAACGAATTAATATTACAAAGTTGGCATAACTTTTTATGACTGAATTAGTTTAACTGCTAGCATATTTTGCGTTGACTTGCGTCATAGGTGCGTGAAATTGCTGAATTGATGAATGAACTTCAGCTGGTACATGCCCGACGTCATATGTCCCCAGAAGTTCTCAATGCGTATTTCGCATCACGTCCGTCACGTCCATTGACGCTAGCTAGCCAGTGTATCCTCATATGACAATTTGTATGATGGCCTACAAATTTGTGTTTTGTGCTCTACGTGTGACATTGCATACCGTATAGTTACCCACTTAAAGTTAAGTTGCTAGGTAAGTACAGTTACTGTGGTTAGATTTAAGAAAAGAATAATGGTGCAGATGTACCTTAAAAGAGCCAATTCTCATTCCAAAGTCGTCAAATACCGCCACTTTGTCAGTGACTTTGGCGTACTAACGCCAAAAGCCACTTTTTGCGGGTTATGATTCACAGACAGGCAGTGTCAGTTATAACAAAGCTGGATGGCACCTGTTGCCGTGGTATGATACGCCGCTGGATGGAGTTAGTTTGAAGCCTTGCTGGTAACGACATAATAAAAGGAGCAGGAAAGTCCCCATAGGGAAGGGGAAGTGGATAGGTCCAACAAGCCTAGGACTTTCATCCAGGAGGCGGGTGTTCACCTCCAACCATGACATTTTTTTCTAAACCTAACCACGTGGTTGTGCTGCACAGCATAAACATGCCATTGCGGAATGTCAACAACAAAAGCAGGAGGATACCTAGCATGTACAGTAATATGTAGACCTAAACGGCACTGACCAAGCGGTGATATGTGACGAGTCACGATGAGCACGGGTTGCGTAAAATGACTCACAGGGTTCTGAACACCGGTAAACACCATGTCTCCTGGGGAAAGTCCTATGTTTTGTGACCCATTGACCATCCCAACCTTCCTTCCTTATTCCGTCTTGGTCTCATGACTGCAACCTTCCCAAAACACAGGCTATACACAAATTAATGGTTCATGATTACATGGGATATATATACGAGACTGGGTGCACTTCTTTTCACAGGATAACTCACAAAGAGTGCATGAGAACAGCCTGTGCTAGCTCAGAATGCTAAAAGCATTCAGTGCCGATTATGCAGGCTAACTTAACATCAAACCAGTTATGGTATAATCTGGACTGTATGAAAAATAATGAATGAAGCCATTATGATTTCACTCACTGGTCTGTGGACTCTTTGAAGCTTCTTATTTGACTGTATTGTGTAATGAACCTCGACATGACATGCAGTGTGACTCCACGCTCTTCCTACTCGCAGGAAAGGCCAGCTACACAGTAATTATGAAAACAAAGTTATCGGTTTTGTAGACGTCAGAGTTATCAGCCCTAAACAAAAGACAAAAGTCTCTAACATAAACTGACTTGCAGTAAACTTCCAAAATAAAAAAAGAGAAGAGAATATTGCAATGCCAAACAAAAAGGGCTTCTTACTCCCTCCAGTATCCTTCAGAATGAAACATAACTTTGAGTAAAAATGGTCTGATATCTTCATAAATCTTGTGCTTTTCTGTTTCTGCCAAATTCCCATTTTGCATGGAGGGTGGTTTGGTGAGAATGAGACCCACTGGAGACAGCATTCTGAATTTTTGAATTGCTCTTTTCTTTTCAAAGTGGGGCAGGCAGCGATGAGGTGTCCTTGCTCATGGGAAGTTTCTGGAGATTTAACCTTACGGTCAGTTGGAACTGGTTCACGACATTTCTGTGCATTAAAGCAAATTCATCTGCCTGCACT
Organism: Epinephelus lanceolatus; assembly: GCF_041903045.1. Classification (NCBI taxonomy): domain Eukaryota; kingdom Metazoa; phylum Chordata; class Actinopteri; order Perciformes; family Serranidae; genus Epinephelus; species Epinephelus lanceolatus. The sequence continues at coordinate 5,517,565 of NC_135757.1, read as the reverse complement.
GTGGCAGCAGAGAGGGACGTGTATTTCTGTTCATTTAGATGGATAACAATTCTGGCACTAATTCATAAGAGCAGAGGACGGTGGCTTCCACAGTGTAATAATTTAGGCTATTCTCAGTTGTCAAAGAAGTACACACTACTTAAGCTTTTCCCACCAATGTGCACTGCCGCAAAAGAGGCCACACACTCTTAGGCCAATGCAGTGTAGCAGCGATGAGTTCAAATGCATTGAAAATGGCTCTACCTCAGATTCTCTGAAAGGTAGGTCTAGTGCTATGTGCCAACTCACATCAAAACTTTCTCTGAGACTAGGGTTGACTGGTGAGGAGTTGATGGACTGGCAGCTACAGCGGTTCCCTGCTCCATCTCCAGTGCCCTTAACCTTAAATGCATGGCTTCCACCTCCAACTCCATTTTGCCGCCAATACCACAAAATCAATCGACTAAATACAAATGTTGGTATCTCAGGGAAAGCCCTAGAATGGTTTATGTCACATTTGTCAAATATAAGTTTCTCTGTCTCCATAGGTAACTTTGTGTCCTCGTCTACTCCGCTGATACATGGGGCACCCCAGGGCTCAATCCTTGGTCCCATTCTCTTCTCTTTGTATATGCTTCCCTTGGGCCAGATAATCAGTCACTTTGGTTGTATATCCTATCATTGCTATGTGGATGACACTCAGCTATATTTTTTAGTAAAACCAGATGATTTTAGCAGCCTAAATGACCTGCAATAGAGGACTGGATGTCTGTCAGCTGTCTTCAACTAAATTCTGACAAAACTGAGCTTTTCATTTTTGGCCCCGAAAATACTGCTAAAGGCATCTTTCATCATATTGGGCCACTTGCCCCCTATGTCAAAACTAACGCCAGGAATCTTGGTGTTATATTTGACCCTAAATTGAAACTTGATTATTATTGTCAGCCTCTGACTTAGAACATATGATTCATGGCTTCATTTTTTCCCTTCGCAATTACTGCAACTCCCTTTTCACTTACTTACTTACAAAAGAAAAAAACTGCCACCCAGAGAAGCAGATATTAAGAAGAAAAAAATAAATCAAACTTACCCGACACAATGACAATGGACAATAGAAAGAACAGTGGGCATGAAAATTCTCTCACTTGCTTTAGTGACACAAAGATTAGTTACATCATATACGTCTTCCTTTTCAGGCTTCTACACACCTTTCCAGTTTATCACTCCATTTTGTCCTCAATGAATATTGGCTGATTGGCTTTGACATCACCTGTTAGCAAGATAATGTCACAGGAGGCAAAGCAAATTCATTTAGAAACCCTGTATTCTGCTGAAATTAAAAGACACACAGAGTAAGAAAGCACACACAGGATGTTTTAATCCACTCATTTGAAAGTAGCGGTAGCTAATTTCTCAATCAGCTTTAATTACCTCTTATACATTTCAAAGATTTTGTTCTAGAGCTGGAAAGATTAGCAACAATTTTGCTAATCAGTTAATCGCTTGAGGCATTACCAAGCAAATAGGCAAATTAACTGACTATGAAATTTCTCAATGAGGGGAAATCAGGCTGAAAATGTTCTCGTTCTTCTTAAGAAAGTTATTGTAACACTTTGATCTCTTTATATTCGCATAGACACAAGTTATTTAATTATTAATTTCAACTGTGTTATTCATTCTTTTTAATTCCCAGTTTGGTTTTAAAACATCCCAGAGAGCCACGGAGGCAGGAAGAGTCCGACTGTCCCCAGCAGACACACGATAATGAACATCCACAGGAAGATCCGGTCTACAACCATGGCAACATACTTCCAGTCCTCCTTCACCTGCAGAAACAGAAAAAGACAAGAAACAAGTGGAGACATTAGACAGGGGTAAAAACAAATCACTTCCTGTCATCAAAAAACAAAAAGGCGTCAGCACTCACTGAGAAGTCTGCATCCTCGGCTCGGAGATGCTCTGCGATGTAGGTCACCCCCTCCAGCGCCGACACCACCGCAGGAGACAGAACAGAGGCCGACAGGTTTGAATCCACAGAAGGGGTGTCCCAAGCCAGGCTGAGTGAGGAGTCTCTCTGTGGGAGGAGGATGTAACCGAGAGATGGAGGGAAAGGAGGAGACAGGGGAGAAATCCTCGGCCGACCAGCTACCCTCACCCCAAACCTCCCCAAATGATCTGCGTTTATGTAACCGTGAAGGTCGCAGTAGTGGATTACATCTCCGGTATCCAAGGAGTTGAGCTGGTGGCTGCTGTGGCAACCGTTCTCATCCTGGTAACCGTGGAGATCAATGTCAGACTCCTGGGTGAGCCAGGTGGATGAGCTGTGGGAGGGGCCTGGAGTCCGGACAGGGAGGAGTTTATCAGTCAGGTGGCGCCGCCTGTGCGTTTGGGGACAACAGTGAGCATGTCATATCAGCGGGCTTTTCACTCTTTTTAGTGAAAGAGTGAAAATTGGACTCCAGATGAATTCAAATGTTGCTCCATGCCTGTCAAGTTCACCATGTAAACTTAGAGGTTATGATGTGTCAGTGTTGTGTTTACAGCTTGTTTCTGCTGCCCCTAAGTGGACAAAACCGTGGATGCAGCTTTAAATCAGGAAACAGATTCAAGACTTGTCTCCTAGTTTTCACATGTAAAGACCAAGAATCCAGTCCACAAAATAACATTTGATGTGTTTGAACAGGTAAAATGGGATAAACAAAGCTTGATTTTTGGCTTTTTGAAAGTAGAAACAAAGAAAAGAACATGTGTCCACACCATAGGCTGTTTATAAAGATGGAAGATGTGTCTCTATTCCCTCCCACTGCACAAAAATGAAGCCAAAATATATCTACCATACAGCTGCTGGTATCTTGCACTGGTGATGTCATTTGGAGCCAGTCTGCTCGAATTCCCACCCATAAACCCGTCTGACCAATCTGAAGCACATCAATTGGCACTTGGAGCTCAACCATGACGTCAAACCCCCTTTTTATAGCATCACATAACTAATTGAAACCAAACATTTAAACAACCATCAGCATCACAAGAACGACCTAAAATGACAGAAACCATCTTGGGGGAAAGTTTATTTGATGTGTACTCTTAGTTTTTAGTTCGGCCCAAGCTTCTTCCGCTAACATCGAAGACGAATTTTTATAACCTATACTGCAGCCAGCCACCAGGGTGCGATCAAGATGTTTTGGCTTCACTTTTCCGGAAGTTGTCATGTAGTTCATCTCTATATACAGTCTGCAGTCCAGCCTGATGTCCTGTTTATAATTTAGAGTGCTACTTTTATTCCATGTCATTCTTTGAATGTCCAAACATGACGAAATATGGGAGCACCCACAGTTCCCACAACGCAATCCCTAGCTTAATTACAGTTAAGGCCCGAACATATTCGGGTGGAACGTACGCGGAACGGATTCCGCGGAGGTCCGCGCGGACTCAAAGCGGACGTCCGCAAGCCCTGTGCATGCAAAGCTCAGATTTTACGACCGCGCGGACTCCGCTCCGCGCACCAGTGACTGCTCGGCATGTATTTTTCACATCGCGGGGATTTTTCACGGACATTTTTACAGGAAACTACAACGTGGAAGTGCGCTCGACTATGAAAGCCCGAATGACTGCGGACATTCCTCGTGGAGTCCGCTCCGCTAATAGTACACTCGAGTATGTTCGGGCCTTTATACGTTCTGAAAGTGTTGATAGCACCCACATATAAAATAATAAATGCCAATTGCAATTATCAAAACGGCAAAGTACTCTTAGACTGAGCTACAGGTCCTGACCAACGAGTTGCAAAGGCATTTCTCAAAACTTTAGGCAAAACGTGACAGAGTGAAGCCGTATTTGGGGTTTGATTTTCCAGTGTGTTGGTGCGCCAGCTCTCTGAAGATGCTAATAATTTCACTGTAACTGTTTTTGGCTATCGGTGCTGACGTTTGTGACTTGGACTGTTTTTGCAGCAGGGCTCACTTGCATAGAATGGACAGCTCAGGAGCACCGAGATGCTATTTGCTTGGCAACACAGTTAGGTGCATTTCAGTGTTTGCGCGTGCGTCAAGAATTACAGTTTCTTTTCATCTTATTTGATGCAGTTTAGTGGTTGCAAAAGTCACTTAATCCTTTTGTGAATTTGCCCACGTGTCCATCATATCGGCAAGGGGGTTGATTTGGACTCTGGTGCTTCTCAAAGTCAAGCAAGGATCCTTAAATGGTTGAATTTCAAGGAGGCCACGTCATCAAGTCTCGTCAAAGGACTGTTTCAATGTCAAGGATCTTTCAAATTTTACAAAGGACCAAGTCCTTCCTTCAGAGGATTTTAAAGGATGCATGTGTGTATCCTCAACAGGCATGAAGTACCCACAATTTTTGCCGGAATTGAAGGCGGAACCTTGCTAGCCTGTTCCAATGTGTGTACACCAAATGCTTAGAAAGAATCTACCCCAGAAAGGACCCGTCCCACCTTGACTTTGAGAAGCACCATGCATTTATGGTGTTTTCATGCAGTAAACATGGCCGTCTTCTCACCTTACAGGCCTGACACCATGTTCTGGTCGCTTCATGCACAGCCAGCGTGGCACCGCCGACAGGAAAAGCCTCCGAACCCATCGAGGCATGGTGTGAGTCGCTGACGAGCGGTGGTGCACGTTCAGCACAAACACGGTGATGACGATGGACAGCGTGACGAAAATCATAGTGAAGAGCAGATACTCCCCGATCAGCGGTATGACCAGCGACGTGGACGGGATGATCTCGGTGATGAGCAGCAGGAAGACGGTGAGCGACAGCAGCACGGAGATGCACAGGGTGATCTTCTCACCGCAGTCTGACGGGAGATAGAAGACCAGGACGGTGAGGCAGGAGATGAGGAGGCAGGGGATTATGAGGTTGATGGTGTAGAACAACGGGAGGCGGCGGATGACAAAATAGTAGGTGATGTCGGGGTAAATCTCGTGGCAGCAGTCGTACTTCTTGGTGTTGTAGGTGCCCACGGCGTTGACAATTGCCCACTCTCCGCTCTCCCAGTAATCCTGGAAATTAGATTTTTGTTAGGTGCAAAGCAACATGTTGCTAAAACTGTTTCATCAGAATAACTTAAATTGAACTTCTTTGCTATGAAAGTCGGAACATCATTAAGAAAACCTCAGCACTTTCAACCTGAGAAATCTCTCCAGGATTAGTGTTTCGTCGCTTGAAAAACTAATTTATGCATTTTGTTTTCTCCAGAAGTTAATGCTGCAATGCAACAGCAACACACTGTTAATTAAAAAGTAAGCCGCCACAGTGTTTAGCTGGCATATTTCTGCAGACAAAACACTGACAAAGAGCATGTGTGAAGCGTAGATAACAGGAGGTAAAGAGGCAGAGCTGCCAAATCACATGAGAATGGAGGCGCCAATTGTGGCTAAATGGCACAAACTCAAAATCAAAAGGAACCTTCAGGTCCACCGTGTTCTCAAAGGGCTCCAGGTCGATCTTGGCGCGGTCGTACGTCCAGGAGCCAAACTTCATCTTGCAGCTCTGCTGGTCGAAAGGGAAGAAGGTGACGTCAATGGAGCAGGAGGACTTGTAGATGGCTGGTGGCACCCAGCGGATACGACCAGTGTGAAAGAGATGGGCCTTGGTCATGTGGGTGACGGCGAACTCTCCATCTGCACTGGAAAAAAAAGAAGATGAGGAGAGGAAAAAGGCAAGAAAATATTGAAAATTGATAAGAAAGATAAAGGACACCAACACTGACGTATTATCTGGATAATAAGGGATGATTTTTCAGTAGTTTTTTTGTTCAGCAAAGCTCCCAAGTTTCTGTCTCACTATGTTTTAAACTCAAATCAATAAACCTGGAGCCATGCCTCCTTCACACAGGCAGTGTTTAATAATTAATCACTGAATGTTAACGACGCTGTATTCACGATGCAAGCTCATTTACACAAATGCTGAAGGAGGAGAAAGTTTCGTCTCCATCCAGACAAATTTAAGGATTAATACTTCCTCGGGGCCCTGAGGGGAGGAAACCAGACTTTGACTTAAAACCGGGTGATGCAACGTCGCTGCACAGACGCAATCAGGGTCATTTATTCAACAGGATAATTTGCATGTATCACCAATTGGTATGCAGGAATATGCAGAAATGCTGTGGTATCATCAAGATGTTTGGCTCCATGGAAGTGACCTTCGCCTCCTCGTAGGCTCTCAGCGGATGAGGACATTGTTATGGATCAAGCGGGTAATTGATCACTACAGATAATTTCCAGCTCCACCTACACAGATTCAAAGTCGAGTCTGTTTGAAATGTGTCCTTGGATGTGTGTGTGTGTGTGGAGGAGATAGAATTTACATCGGGAAAATGACAATAAACAGCTTTTAGGGGACGAGAAACACAACTTACAGTGGCCTTTACTTCAATACTTAAGTTGCATTTTAATTCGTATCTATAAGTGTAAAGACATGTTTTTTACTTGTTGTACAGCACAATGTCGGGCACCCAGATGAGCTCAGAAGGGACTCTGATGGACGTCACGTTGTCGAAGTCGGACGGACTCCACTGCAGCTTGTAGTCAGTCCATTCCTGCCAACACACACACAGTTTTAAAGACAAAAATCTTGTTTAAAGCCACTTTCAGTTTCATCGTTTTCATACAAGAAAGGCCAAATTGAAATATCAGTACAAAGGATCTGCGATCAGCTTTGTAACTTGAAGGATACCTTTAGTAACTTCTTCAACCTGGACTCTTATATGCCATGTGTCTGAGCTTAGGTTTTGCTTTTAGTGTGTTCCCTGTTTTATTTTGAAAGTCAAGCTCCTCATTTGTCATGACTTGTTTTACTTCTTGCCACTGTGTGTTCCTATCTTTGTGATCAGTCGTCTGTGTGTTTTCCCTGTTTCAGTGTCAGGTGGCTTGTTTTTGCTGCCTGTGTCCAGTATTATTCCCAGTGTACTGCTTTCTTCTTGTGGCACAGAAGTATGGGGAAATGGAGTCCAGATTGGAAATGACTGAATTTAGCCTTCAGTATCAAATTTGTCCAGTTGTTTGGTCGGGTCACTGCTTTCACCTTCAGTCACTGTACTGATTACACTCACACAATCACAGGTCAGTTTCGTCCATACCTGTTTCAACCACACATTGGTCGTCATCATCTGATTTTTCTCGTCCTGTTTTGGCGCCAAAAATTGACAACAAGAGAGGGATCAAATTGTTATTATTAAAGTCTTACATGCTGGGGTGATCACTTACAAACTGCAAAATGTTACGAAGAGTTTAGTGTGTGTGTGTGTGTGTGTGTTCCCACCACATCTATCAGCTGTGCGATCGAAAGCCCGAACTTGACGATAACCACATCGGTGATGTTTCGTGCCGGCCGCGTCCACTTGCTGTAGCCCCCAAACAAGCTCCTGAAGAGCTCATCCTCGGTGTGAACACGAGTCCAGTCTTCAGCCAGCACTGACAGAGACACAGACACATTATATCTCCTTCAATCAATCATGTAAAACTGCCAATTGTCCTATTGACATATCCTCTTGAGACCCTGTGTCCTCATATAAGGACGTCACATTTTGGGTTTTCTTGACCTTATACTTCATTCTACTTAACTTAGACCTGTTGTCCTCGTTCCTGGACACTTTTTGTGCCATCTAGTGGTACTAAGACCACAATACACTTATCCATGTAAAAACAAGATGGCAGCAATCTCTGCCAAGTCAGTCTGCAGCCAATCCCGGCACAAAAGTGGACAACGTCCAAAACCTGATCATGTTTATGGTTGAAACTTGTTTATTTATGATTAATAACGTTTGTAGTTTGATACAGCAACAAATTCTTGGTTCACCTCTTACTTGGCTAACAGAACTCAGTGTGTCTCATATAAAACCTCTCTGTCTGATTATTCTACAGTCGACTTTGGTGTTCCACAGGGTTCTGTTCTTGGTCCTCTGCTTTTTTCCCTATACATGCTCCCTCTCGGACCCATTCCCGCTATGGCATTCAGTTTCACTGTTACGCGGATGATACTCAAATTTACATACAGCTCACTCCAAATGATCATTCACAAATCACTAACCTTGAATCTAATCTACTTGCTGTCACAAATTGGATGTCACATAACTTCTTAAAACTAAACCCCAATAAAACCGAATTGCTCATTCTTGGCCCCAAAAACAACCTCCCTCTTACCTCACTGTTCCCAAAACTCACAAATCAGCTGGCAGCAGAGCCTTTTCCTTCCGTGCTCCCTACCTCTAGAACCAGTTACCACTTGCTGTCAGAAATGCTACATCCGTTCAAACGCTCAAGCCCAGTAGGCTCAATAAATCAATAAGACGCTGTTAATTAGGAAGTACTCCTTTGAAGACATTTAGACCTTATTATCGTCTCATTTGAGGACACTGGGAATTGTTTTTCATACTTGTCAAGTCCTACTGATCCCAAATAGCTAGGAGAAATAAAAAATGCATACCAAACAAAAGTCTCAGGAGGATATAATTTGTGAGATTTAGAGGTGTGGCTAGCTCAGCTGCTAGTTGCTTCCAGTCTTTATGCTAAGCTAAGCTAACTGGCTGCTGGTTGTGTTGCTTTGTATATACCATACAGACACTGAAGTGGTTTGGATATTCTTATCTACTCAATTTAGCAGCACAAGATTTGTTAGAAATAATAGCTTGTGACTGCTCAGTTAAGCATTACTAAATGAATTAATTACCATTAATGAAGCGGATAGTTACAGCTCATAAAGCCTTTATAAAGGCTTCTTTATGAGGAAGTTGTTTTAATAATCCAGCGAAACCAGGCAGTTCTTTCCTCAAATGCAACTTTATTTTGTTCTCATTTACTTTTTATTTTAGAAAGTGGATTAAGTCTATTAAGTATGTTCTTTCTTAAGCACTCAAACTTTGCATTTCTGGTCTCCTTCATGCTATATGTAACCCACATATAGTGTTTCTGATTTATTCTATCTCTTCACCATCCTCTCCATCCAAGATTTTAAAGAGCTATTCAATTCATATCCTTTTATTTCTGCTAAAACTAAAGCCACTCCAGCAGAGAAAGTGAGAGGAAATAATGTATCCTCAGTGTCGGATATAAAAGCAATTACCTGAGCTTTATTGTTTTCACAGGTTTAGACTGCAATCTCCTGCACTCTGATTTAATTTTATGTCACGCTGCAAAATCATTAAAGATAATTGAACTTAAAAATCAACACTATAAGCCAAGTTTTCTGGCAGCCATCATTCATGAGAGTCATAATTTCATGCTTGAAATAAACCTCTTTAATTCCAAATGTTTGACCTTTTGTGTCAGACGTGATTTGATTTGTCTCGCAGGTTAAGTGAACAGTAGCAGAGGCAGTGTGTGCGGTAAAAACATCCCCCTCTTTTCCTGTTCACTTCAGGACCGGCGATCTCTCCCTCCCTCCGTCTTCTCTCAACACACATCTTTGAACTCTGGCAAGCAATCTGGCATCGGCGGCAAGCAATTTAGGATTAACCAGTGCAAGAAACGGCGAGCCAAGAGCACAAACTGTGCAAATGTGTGTGACGCCAGTTTTTGTGATTATATTGGCTATTTATAACCGACAAAATGATGTTTCAGGTGAGGCTCTGCCAGTGGAGGAGAAACGGATAACATGTTGTTGGATTACGCTGCAGTTTGTGTCCCAGGATTCAGACTTTTCCCAGCACTAATGTCTGCATACAAACTCCCTGTTTTATAATGTCTGCCCTGTTATATCTTATTTAGACAGATTATTCTGGTTAAAGCCTTCAGGTGTACAAGGTACCAATGTCTTTCTGTCATTCTGATTGCCAGAAAGATAAAAGTGCGCAATTCTGCAAACCACAGATACATTACATTTGTACATTATTACGTAGCAGAGACACTGAAACATTTCAACAGTGCTGCTGTTAATGTGTGGTTACGTTTAAGCACTTGAATTGGGAAGGAAAAGATCCTGTTCTGGTTTAAAATACCCAGTTTTGAGGGCACAATACCGACAAGAAATGCGGCAATGTCTCTGCTACTATCCTAGCTGGAAACACAGCGATGTCTCAGTTCTAAACAAACGCTTTTCATGCTAATATTCTGGTTGGAAACGCAGCGATGTCCTTTTAAAAACAAACACTTTTCATGGCACTATCCCCGCAGGAGGTGCAGCGACGTGTCAGTATAAAACAACCTCTTTTTACAGTATTCCGGCAGGAGACGCTGCAATGTCTCGGTGAAAAGCAACTGCTTTTTTGCCTTTATCTAAGCAGGAAACGCAATCATATCTTGGTACAAAGCAAATGCTTTTCATGCCAATATTCTGGCTGGAAATGCAGCAATTTCTCGGTAAAAAACAACCACTACCCCAGCCAGAAACAGAGTGATGTCTGGTACAAAACAATTGCATTTCATTCACTACCTGTCATGATCCTGGATAGTCCTGATGGTGGCGCTACAACAAGCGTCTAAAGTTCAAAACTTTGAAAATTCATAACAAATCAACCATACGTGCTACAACTTCACAACTTTCATCAAACTGTAGCTCCAATACTGAAGAAACTTTTGTACATTGAAACCTATTAAAAATGATGAAGTTCATCACTGTTTTTTTCAAAAACTGTAAAACGTCTTAAACCTATCTCCTCCCACAATTTTTGCTCAATTGACACCAAACTTGCTACAGAGCATCTTCAGACTGTCCTACACAAACGATCCACACAGATTTTTGATTTATCAAAAATTGAGCCTACAGTGCATCAAAATGTTTGACTGTAAATGGTACTGTAAACATATACATGAAAATTCTTGCTAAATAAATCTTCAATGTTCATGAAAACAAATGACAAAATTCTAGAGTCATGGTAGATGATGTGTGGCAAATTTCAGAATTTTATCTCAAAAACTGATTTTTTGACAGCATTTTGAATTTTGCTCTAATGTGAACAATTGGAGTCAATGTAAAAATGGCAATTTTAAACATCAGTTTTTCACTTATGGAGCAAATCAATCATTGTTACAAACAAATTACCAACATCTCCATGCTGTCTAGATGCAACATGTGTATTTTCAGATTTTTGTTTCGATAACTGAATTTTTTACAGTGGTTTGAAATCTACTTTTCCGTGCATGGACGGCTGCTAAACCTGCACGTCTGGCTTAGTCAGTTTGTGAAGCTACACATGAATTGTCACTGACTAATTAGCTCAGTGAGATAGAAATAGATTCTTAGTCTCAGAGGTTGTGAGTTCAAGCCTCAGCTGATGCAAAAGGCAGATTGTGTTGCTAAATGTCTTCCAATTCTTCTGCTTGTTGCTCAGAATTGCCTAAAAATGCCCGGACCCGACCCATCGCTGCGCATGTTCTGTTTGTGTTCCTTGTTTCATGTTATTAATTCATTTTTAATCTGTGTCCTGTTTTATTTTGTAGGTTCTCTCGTCTTGTGTCGTGTCCGGTTTTACGTCCTGTCTTTGTGTTTTCTTTTTTTTAAAGATATTTTTTTAGGGCATTTTTGCCTTTAATTGAAAAGGCAGTCAAGTGTGAGGTGGGGAGAGAGGGAGAGAGGGAGTGACATGCAGCAAAGGGCCATCGTCTGGAGTCGAACCCGGGCCGCTGCGGCAACAGTCTTGTACATGGGGCGCCTGCTCTACCCACTAAGCCACCAACGCCCCACATTTCACTCCTTTTGCCTGTGTCTTCCTACTCTAGCTATATCTTGAGATTAGTTTTCTGTGTAGATATACCAGTTTATTTGTGCTCACCCCTGTGTTCTTCGTGTCGTACCCTGCCTGGTGTCTTGTGTTCTGTTTGGATTTTTTTTACCTGAGTTCATCGTATTATCCCAGCTGGTTTTAAGTTAGTTAGCGCGCTCTTTGTTAAACCTCAAACCTGCATGCTGCTGAGTCCTTCCTGAACTGTGTCCTGAATAATAATGCGATTCTAATAATGGGTTTCTTTTAGTGCTTTCATCTTGTGTCATGCTTCATTTGATTGTTTTTATTGTCATTTTTGAATATAATTGTGTGGTATGTCCAGGTTCCATGTCAAACTGAATTTCTGCCCCAAACAGGGATTTTTATAATATTGTCAGAGTTCATATGTGATACAACAGGAGATTTAAAAAAAAAAACAATTTAATTATATTATTATAAAGTCATGTCCCTGATCTTATAAAGTCACCACAAAGTTGCTGCTCCATCTCACAGCCAGTGGATCAAAGATGTGATGCAGAAAATCAGGCTGAAAAAAAAAAAAATCTTCATGTCTCTGCACATATTTGCACCTTGAGATGATGACAGCTTATGTTAAAGGGATAGTTCTGTTTTTTTTTTAAAGTGGGATTATACAGGCTACTTATCCATAGACAGTACATGACATACAGTCAATGTCAGGCGGCATGCCCCCTAGTTTGGAGAAGCAGGCTGGAGTCCAATATGGAAGCCAAGCAATGTAAGACGTCAATATAGGGTCAATTATTATTATTACCAGTTGCCAATGGTGTGTGTGTGTGTTCTCTCTCTCTCTCTGTCTCTCTGTCTCCCCATTTTACACACTGTCCTATCCATTAAAGGCAAATGCTCACAAAAATAATCTTTAACAAAAAAAAAAACAAAAACAAAAAAACCCCCAATAACTTCAACCAACAGCAAGGAACAAAAGTTAAGTTAACCTAACCACATGTTTGTATTGTCAAAACGTAACCACGTGCATTTATTGTTGAAGGAAAATTCACATCAATTCGCAGTGTTGTGGATGTAATGCTTTTATTTTGAAAGAGACTGTATGCAAACTGCACATTTCCTGTAAAAAAACAGAAGTGTATTTTGAAAACAGACAACATATAACAGGCTGAAGTTGACAACAACGCACCCAGGGTACCTTGCATGTTGTATCTCGACATGGAAAGCCCATGACCAAACGTGGACATGTGACAAGGTCTTAGTGAGAATGTGTTGCTAACGTTGGTAAATACAAGCCCACTTAAAAAAAACTGAACTGTTCCTTTAATGTCTTGTCTGATAAATGGAAAATAAATGTTAAAAATCACTATGAGGTGACAGATCATTATAAGAAGTACCATCATGTTAGTGCACCCTATGATTCCATACACCCAGGAGAAAAAAATGCTCCTATATATTGCAAAAAAATATGAGATAAGCTTGAGTAATATTCCCGAGGACCACACAGACGCATCCCAAATTATAGGATAAAGTCCTGACAGGAAAATAACAAGAACATCAGCTATATACTATTATTTTATGTTTTCTCAACAAAGCGAATTTCAGTACAAGTTAAAAGTCAGCATGACTGAAATCCCATCACTGAGCACATCCCACCGTCTCACTCACCGCAGCTGCAGATCCAGATCCAGCAGCAGCAAAGCGCTGAAGTCGCGGTAAAATCTCTTTTCAGCTCCATTTGAATCAACACAGACAGATCCCAGTTTGGTGTGAGAGGGAAAAAACACAGTGAAACTCAGGTTGTTTCAGACGTTTTGTTGTCCCATCGCTCATCTCCACATCAGTGTGTCCTGTTGGACAGCTGGATGGATCAGACCCATCACTTAGTGTCATCAGCATGAGATCACATCACAGGGTAGCACAGGGGCTGGGCTCAGTCCTCACCGGGCTCATGGTGACATTAGTATTCCTCACAGCTTAAAATATTATAATATTTATATTTAAATATTTTATTAGCATTTTAGGAACTGTCACAAAACCATTTAGTGGCACAAGTTTTTCCGACAATGAGCAGCAGCATATTAATCAGTTAATAATAAGAGTAATGACTGGGGTACGTTAATGTAAAACAAAGTGAAAAAACACACTTACAACAAAAATAAATAAACAATAATTAATAAAATTAATTGAATTATAATAAAATACATTAAAATAGAAAATAAGCTGAAAAAAATGTGTATATATTTTTAACTTATTTTAATGTATTTTATTATAATCAAATTGCATATATATATAAATTAATAAATACATTTATTAGATTAAGGGACTGTTCTTTGTTTGTCAGTGGAAGGGGGTGGCTGGGGTGGGACATCTTTTTTTTCCTTTTTTTTTGACCCTCCACCATAAATTATTTTTAATTTTTAAAAAAAAAATTTCTTTGACCCTCCACCATAAATTATTTTTAATTTTTTTTTGACCCTCCACCATAAATTATTTTTATTTTATTTTTTTTTTTTATTTTTTTGACCCTCCACCATAAATTATTTTTAATTTTTTTAAAAAAAAAATTCTTTGACCCTCCACCATAAATTATTTTTAATTTTTTTTTGACCCTCCACCATAAATTATTTTTATTTTTTTTTTAATTTTTTTGACCCTCCACCATAAATTATTTTTAATTTTTTAAAAAAAAAATTTCTTTGACCCTCCACCATAAATTATTTTTAATTTTTTTGACCCTCCACCATAAATTATTCATAATTTTTTTTTTTTTTTTTTTTAAAAATTGACCCTCCACCATAAATTATTTTTAATTTATTTTTTTTTTAATTTTTTTGACCCTCCACCATAAATTATTTTTAATTTTTAAAAAATTTTTTTTTGACCCTCCACCATAAATTATTTTTATTTTATTTTTTGACCCTCCACCATAAATTTTTTGAATTTTTTTTGACCCTCCACCATAAATTATTTATAAATTAAAAAAAAAATAAATTATTTTTATTTTATTTTTTTTTTTAATTTTTTTGACCCTCCACCATAAATTATTTTTAATTTTTTAAAAAAAAAAAAATTCTTTGACCCTCCACCATAAATTATTTTTAATTTTTTTTTGACCCTCCACCATAAATTATTTTTATTTTTTTTTTAAATTTTTTTGACCCTCCACCATAAATTATTTTTAATTTTTTAAAAAAAAAATTTCTTTGACCCTCCACCATAAATTATTTTTAATTTTTTTGACCCTCCACCATAAATTATTCATAATTTTTTTTTTTTTAAAAAAAAAATTGACCCTCCACCATAAATTATTTTTAATTTATTTTTTTTTTAATTTTTTTGACCCTCCACCATAAATTATTTTTAATTTTTAAAAAAATTTTTTTTGACCCTCCACCATAAATTATTTTTATTTTATTTTTTGACCCTCCACCATAAATTTTTTTAATTTTTTTTGACCCTCCACCATAAATTATTTATAAATTAAAAAAAAATTGACCCTCCACCATAAATTATTTTTAATTTTTTTTTGACCCTCCACCATAAATTATTTTTAATTTTTTTTTTTTTGACCCTCCACCATAAATTATTTATATATTTTTTTTTAATTTACTGATATCCTGGAGTTAAAAAAAAGCCTCAGTTTTCACTCTGGTTACTTTGTGCAGACAGTTTATTTTTGGCCAACCTTTAAATGGGACTTACCGGAAGCCACGCATTCTCACTTCGACCTCATCACATATCAGTGTTTGGTCATTGACTTTCTATGTCCATGTTGGACGTGCAAGGTACCCTGGGTGTGTTGCTCTTTGACGCTCTTCTTTCAAAATACACTTGCGTTTTCACAGGCAATGTACAGTTTACATACAGTCTCTTTCAAAATAAATGCACGTTGGAAACACATGGTTAAGTTTCGGCAACAAAAGCATGTGGTTAGGTTTAGGAAAAAAAGAACAAGGTTTGGCTTTATAATCTTGGTCTCCCTCTCAAGTCCATCCATAAACTTTAACTGGTCCAGAACTCTGCTGCGCTGAGAAAGAGTTTGGAGGCATAGTCAGATTACTTTGAAGATGTTTTGAGGATATTTCAGACAAAAAAACGAATCGTAACTGTATATTCTACTATAGTATACTATATATTGTAATAATAATAATAATGAATATGTTAATATTAATACATGAGTATTGAGCATGAGTTTCATTCATTCATTTATTTCTTCTTCTTGCTCGCTCTGTTTTGTTTTTATTTACATTTTTGAGACACTTTTAGTGCCATTATCTTCATGCTAAAATATATATAGACAGTAGGAAACCACAGCTGCAGCCACAAACATGCATATTAAAGATATATTTCACTGCTGGAAAGATGCTCTTTTCATAAAATAGACAGATGCAGACTTTTGCACACAGTTGCTCACAATGAAGGGCTCCTTTATGGACAAATTTGCTTATATATATACATATATATATATCTGTGTCAGTTCAACTTAATGCAGGCAACAGGTCAATTTACGGTTTGATTGTTATTTCTTTATATGCAGGCAATGTTTTTATCGCAAATATCTTTTTTCTATGTGGTGGTATCCTCAGAAACTTTTTATAAGGGTGAAAAATATATTTTTTAAATAGCTTTTTTTTAAAATTAATTTAGTCCACCCCATACACTGAAACACAGACTCGTCTAAATTGAATGAAATTAAATGTTCGTTAAAATTAAATGCAAAACATTCACAAAAATGTCACAAAACATTTTTTGATTGTCATTATTATTATATTATTACTTCTCACTTTAAACATGATTATCCTCTTAAAAAATTCAATGCATGTGACTTTAAAACCAGTGTGTGTCAGTGTTGCCCCAAACCTCCACAGTTTTTAATGCGCTGCACTGCTTCTGCCACCAGGTGGTGCCATTGAGTAGCAGGTTTTGAAGCAGCAGTAGTAGAAGAAGACTAATTCAGAGAGGAGGGAAATAGTGAGATGTCCCACTCTGTTGCGGTTTTGGTGAACCGCGGAGTAGCGTGGATACACAGAGTGCTATCTCTGCTGAGTGAGGCTCTCTGTTTATAGACGATCTTGGGCTGTAGCGGCACCTCTCTGTGTCAACATCAAGAGATGATCAACAACCAGCGGCATTTAGCTGCTAAACAACCTCACTGACGTGTGTTTTTCTTGCCTGTGTGAGTGAGCACATTAAGGAGCGGCGTGTGGAGCCAGCTGGTAAGACACAAGAGGCTTTTTGTCTTGGAAAAATTAAGAAAAGGCACCTGTGGTTTGAGCTAGCGGTTTGGCTAGTTAGCGATGCTGGTTAGCTAACGTTAGCTTCAAAGATTAACGGTAACAGTTGTGATATTTCGCTAACAACAGCTAGTAACAGGTGGAAACACCTGCCAGAGGTTGTAGGTGATGACAGCTAATTTGTGGGAGGACATTTTGGATGTTAGCATAGCTGCTTTCGTTTTGACATTTCACCTGGCTGTGTTTCCAGTTGTGTGGGTTTTCCCCTAAAAGTCACTGTTTGGGACTTTGTTTGCTTTGACAGCAACACGAAAGCTAGCAGGAGTGTTTCCCAGCTCTCAGCTCATGAGGTGTGTTTTGTTTGACAGCTGCAGCATCAGACATCCTGATGGAGACATAAAGTCCACTGATGGAAACCCAGAGGAAGAGGTAAGTCTCTCCCAAGTCCTCCCAAAGAGGATTATTCTGCTCAACTGTTGCTTTCGCATTTTGTGGCTTGGCAGGCTGGATGTGATCGCCATGTGACACCGCCTACGGATGGAGTTGAGCTCACTTCTGCTTTCACCCACAAAACATGTGTTGTTCAGATGTAGCGCTGCACAGGAGGGGCTGGCTCAGACCTGCTGGTTGTTTGTTTGTCTCTAATCTCTTTCTTCTTCACACCTCATCAGTGCTATTTGTCTTTACTTCTGCTTTTGTCCATCCCAATATTCTGGCTACTTCCTGTCTAAAGAACATTGTGTTCCCATGATGCTTCATGTAATTAGTGTTGGCAGCCCCTAGGGTAACATTTCAACTTTTCTTTGAGACTCAGTTTACAAAAGATCATACTGAGCAAATAGTTTGGGAGGATCCTCCATCATTTTGAGTTCCTCCTGCCTGTGACTGCTTATCCTTTTTCCTGGGATTTATTGATCGTAAGAGATCTATAATAACACCAGCGAGTGATTAACCTTTCCTGCTTAACCCTACTTATTGTGTTTCTGATGGGTCGATCGCTCAGCTCTGGGGATGACGGTGGCGGAGAGCGAGGCCTGCTCCACACCTGGAAGGGCTACTCCTGCAGTGTCACTCCAGAAAGGCTGCTCCTCCCTGTGCCTGTGCTCCAGGTTGCCCTGGGCACCCGGCACGGTGTTCTGCTGGTAGAAGGTAACACCTAAGTTCAGTTTAGGACTAGATGTTAAGACTATGAGTGGGAGTTTCGTGCTGTCTCAGCGTCTGAGTGGGAGCCAGAGGGTTAGATGGGTAGCATACAACCACGAGGCTGTAATTCAAGTTGATTAATGTGCTGTTGTTTCCCCCAATTTAGGTGGACAGGTGTACAGTTTTGGGGAGCTGCCATGGAAGCAGAGTCAAGTGCCCGAGCCGGCGAAACCCACCCTGGAGAGCGCGCTCAGCGGCCAGCGAGTGGTCGCTGTCGCAGCTGGAAGCTTCCACAGCGGGGCAGTGACAGAGGACGGTGGCGTCCACATGTGGGGGGACAACAGCTCAGGACAGTGCGGCTTGTCCGGCCTCACCACCGTCCCCAACCCGACTCCAGTCGCTCTGGTGGACTCCGACACCAGCCCGCCACAGACGGTCCCAGTGCTGGAGCTTTCCTGTGGCGAGCAGCACACCCTGGCGCTGTCGGTCCAGCGGGAGGTGTGGGCGTGGGGCAGCGGTTGCCAGCTGGGCCTCAATGTCACCGTTTTCCCTGTCTGGAAACCACAAAAGGTTGAGCACTTGGCAGGCAGGTATGTATTACAGGTGGCATGTGGGGCTTCACACAGCCTGGCTCTGGTGCGCTGCCTGGGGCCTCAGGACATCCACCGGCCCCCCGTGGACAAATGCAGACAGTGTAACCAGCTGCTGTACACTATGACGGACAAAGAGGACCACGTCATCATCTCTGACGGGCACTACTGCCCCCTCGGTGTGGAGCTGACTGAGGATGACGGCAGGCTGGACACACCTGCTCTGACACAGGTCCTCAAAACATCCCCGTCTGAGCCGGTCCTCCCCTCCCAGATCTCCACCTCATACTCCTTAGCACCTGCTCAAGGTGGTGACCCCTCTTCTGACCCCACTCAGGACGTGGAGAAAGAGGAGTCAGTCTTGGCTAATGGAGCACTGCCAGCGTCAGATTCCGACCCTTCAGCTAAGTCCGGAGATGGCGGTGTTGTAGGGGTCAAGAGCTCACCGTATCCAGATGAGCAGGCTGTCAAAGACTACCTGAAGAAGCTGTCAGACAACACGACGGCTGAGCAGACGGCGAAGGTGACGGCTGGAGGGCCGCACACTCTGCTAGTGAGTGACTATATCCTGGCACTCACATTTTAACACCCGACCCGTATGTTAACGCGTGCCTCTGCTTTGTGTCTCTTCCAGCCGTCAGCAGGAGGGCCCAGCTCCACGCTCAACAGCCTCGTGGCCTCCTGCGCCTCCGCAGTGGGCGAGCGGGTCGCCTCCACCTACGAGGCCCTGTCCCTCAAAAAGATGATGAACTTCTACCTTCCCTCAGGAGTGCCGAGGCCAGGTGGGCCGGTGGGGTTCACAGGCGTTGTGGGCGACAACACCGCAGAGCGCGTCCGCCAGGAGGACTCCACTCAGGCCAAGAAGAGCTCCAGCACAGGGGACATCCGCGAGGAGGAGGCCGAGGGTCTCCGGCGCCGCCTCTCGCTCCCGGGACTCCTCTCTCAGGGTAGATACGCTGTTCACCTCTTATCCTCCTCCTATGCCCTGCTGCGTAAGTACTTCTTGCGCATGTGCAGGTTGATGTGCGTGTGTTTGTCTTTGCTTCAGGCTTCCTCATGCAGCGTGTAAGCACGGCCAAGGTTCGTCCTCGTGTCACACTCTGTGCACAGCTTAGTCTTTTATATTCTGTGTATGTCACCTCCATCTAGCTGGACACAGGAAGTTGACAAATTGCTGTGTTGTCAGCCTCTCAGGATTGCTCCATGATAAATCTGATCCCGGCTCTCTGCAATTTGCCACTAATTTCTGAGTCCAGTTTGAGCGAGCCTGTTTGAATGGCTGCCTTTGTGTGATTAAAAACACTCAGGAATGCAGATTGATCTTTTAGCCTCCAACTTGACAGGGATTTTCAGTGATCAAGGAAACATTGGAGGGCACCGAAGGATTTAGCAGATTTATTGGAGCAGAATGAAGTCGTTGGGTGTGATTTAAGAGAGAGCGAAGGGAGCCTGGTGCATTACAGGATAGCGTCTGTGTGACCACGAACAGGAATAAGATGGACTTTCCCCGTCTACCATCATATCTCTCTGTCCTCGTAGTTAGCCTAGATAGAGATTATTTGCAGTGGGTTTCATCATCTGTGTTTGGGCCGTCGTTGTGTGGGTTACGTGGAAGTCAAGTTTTAAGGTTGAAAGATCAGATTTGATGAAGAATCTCGGGGAAAGAAAACTTCATAGAGTCAGTCACTCGATGAGACAAAGCAGCACAAATCTTCATGTCCAGCAAAAGAAATTACAGCCTGGATAAGTGATTATCTTCAGGTATTTTATAAACACTCTCTGGTTTATCACTTTTTTCCCCACCAGGTTAAAAAAAAAAACAACGCATTTTTTTGGATGCCAAAAAAAGAATCAAATATTGATTCCAGTGACCATGAACGAGGCTGGAATCTGGGGTTAATTTACGTGTCTGTAATAACAGCAGTCGAGTGTCTGTTATCTAAGCTGCTAAAGACAGTTGAACAAGTAAAGTGAAGACAATGTTGGGTAACACTTTACTTGAAGGTATCTACATAAGAGTGACATGATACTGTCATAACTATGACATGACACTGTCATGAACCTGTCATGAACATTATCTACATGTCATAAATGTTTATGACTGCTGTCATTAAGTGTCATTCTGTTTTTGTAATGACAAGCTGATATTAAATTTGTTTGGGATGTCCTTATAATGACAACTTGACATTAACCAGGATGACATTACCAGAAGATGTCTTTATGTTAATGTCAAGTTGTCATTATAAGGACATCCCAAACAAATTAAATGTCAACTTGTCATGACAAAGACAACTCCTGGTAATGTCACTTTAATGAATGTCAAGTTGTCATAATCAAGACAACCAACGTCAACTTGTCGTCAACTTGTCTGGTAATGTCACTTTAATGAATGTCAAGTTGTCATAATCAAGACAACCCAAACAATGTCAACTTGTCATGACAAAGACAACTCCTGGTCACTTTAATGAATGTCAAGTTGTCATAATCAAGACAACCAACGTCAACTTGTCGTCAACTTGTCTGGTAATGTCACTTTAATGAATGTCAAGTTGTCATAATCAAGACAACCCAAACAATGTCAACTTGTCATGACAAAGACAACTCCTGGTAATGTCACTTTAATGAATGTCAAGTTGTCATAATCAAGACAGCCAACGTCAACTTGTCGTCAACTTGTCTGGTAATGTCACTTTAATGAATGTCAAGTTGTCATAATCAAGACAACCCAAACAATGTCAACTTGTCATGACAAAGACAACTTCTGGTAATGTCACTTTGATTAATGTCAACTTGTCATTACAAAGACAACTTCTGGTAATATCACTTTAATGAATGTCAGGTTGTCAAAATCAAGACAACCAACGTCAACTTGTTGTGAACTTGTCTGGTAATGTCACTTTAATGAATGTCAAGTTGTCATAATCAAGACAACCCAAACAATGTCAACTTGTCATGACAAAGACAACTTCTGGTAATGTCGCTTTAATGAATGTCAAGTTGTCATAATCAAGACAACCAACGTCAACTTGTCGTCAACTTGTCTGGTAATGTCACTTTAATGAATGTCAAGTTGTCATAATCAAGACAACCCAAACAATGTCAACTTGTCATTACAAAAAACAAATGACACTTAATGACAGCAGTCATAAATGTTTATGACATGTACATAATGTTTATGACAGGTTCGTGACCGTGTCATGTCATAGTTATGACAGTGCCAGCATACCTTCAAGTAAAGTGTTACCCAGTGTTGTCGGTAGGCTACCTGTGACAAACAGGCTCAGTAGTGATCAAAATCCGAACTTGCTGACAGATGTGATGTTTTTATCTGAGCTACGCTTTAATCAGGAGAGACAGAAGAATGAAAAGCTTTAAGAGCCCAGACACACCACCATACTGACATCAAAGACCTGATGGCATCAAAGGCCGAGTGATTCGTTGCCTCATGTCGTCTGTGTCTTGCCCAAAAAGTTGCACTTGAAAACAGCGCGCAGACTACAGTGAACTATTTACTGTATAAAATAATGGACATATACAGCATCACGTCACCTTTTGCTGTGTGGACTCTCGTTATAAAGTCTCAAGTTTGGCATTTTGGCCGTCGCCAGTATTGGATCACATCCTGTATCCAAAAAAGTATCCATGGACGAAAGTCTGGAGTCTCAGGTAAAAAAAGAGTAGTCGATTTATTGTTATAGGTCGGAAAGTTAACCTCTCAGCCTCTCAGCTTTTTGGATATTTGGAAATTGTCAGAATTAGTCTAAATCAGCAGTTCTTAATCTTTTTTCCAGTCACGCTCCTTCTAGGAAGCAGAAATAATTGAATGCCTCGCCTGGGATTGTTAATCATCCATCAGTGTGTGTTGTATTTGCTGCCTGCAGGCTTCTTCTTCATTGTTTGTCTGCTGTGTTCCAGCATGACCTGGCTGATGTGAGCTGAATGTCAGTGCTGTTTCTGTGCGGCCATGTTGTTGGTTTGATAACAACACATTGATTTCTCCTGCTGAACTTTGCACCTGAGATTCATCAAGATTGAGGTTCTTTCCGTCGCTTTGAAAACATGACAACATTTTTATCAACAGATGCAAACAGTTCGGGTTGTAAAGACATATCGCACTGTTTTGTGTGTAGCAGACATTTAGGATTACAGTGTTTGTGTCGTGCACCCACAGTGTCCCCGCGGCTGCTGAGAAAAGCCGGACGTCCCAGGATGCGTGCAGTCGCCCTCACCCCGCTGGGAGGGGCGGTCCCCGAGGCCCAGGAGGTGTTCCCCACCCTGCAGACGGAAGTGTGGAGCTGGGGCAACGGCGAGCACGGGCAACTTGGACATGGAGACAGTCTGGCCAGGTAGGAGGAAGGTCTCTTGTTGCTGCATCTGGAGGAGACTTTTCAGACAAAATGTCCGCCGTGGGAAAAAACAAACACTTGAAACAGCAACGCTGAAAAGATATGATGAGAAATGAAAGAGCAAGATTTAAAGATTTAAAACCGCCTACAAGTAGTGCACTCTGAGTGTGCCAGGGCATGTGCATGCATGAGAGTAGTAATGCACGCACACGCCATGTTATGCTTCCTAGCCGCGCGTGAAACCATTCAACCCCGGTCTAATGATATTAAAATAGCCCATTACAGTCTGGCACAACTCTCTTTCCTCCTCCGTCATAGTCCGTTTATTAAAGAATGCAGCTCCTTTAATTTTATTCTTGGAAATTTAATTTTAGAAGTTACTGCGTTACTTTAAGACGTCAGCGACAAACAGCTGTTTTCTTCAAGGGCTGGTTATTGTTTGAAAGTTTTGGATGCTGCTATTAGAGGCAGATATGCTTTTTGCTGCTGCACGAAACACGGTAACCACAGTATATTTGAGAGAAACATGTCATGACCAGATATAGAACAGTACAACGATTTATTTACGGTTTACGTCTTCAGAATATGAACAAAGAAAGTATGCAGTACATGCTAACATAATGTTTTATCTTGCTATGTAATGAGGAAAACTCTGTCTGTGTGTCACGTTTTTCTCCTCACTGACTTGGTCAATCCATGTGAAATTTGGCACAGTGGTAGAGGGTCATGGGAGGATGCCAATGAAGCAATATTACATCAATTGGCCAAAGGGGGGGCTCTATAGCACCCGATTGAAATTGCAAACTTTGAATGGGCATATCTCATGCCCCGTATGTCGTAGAGACATGAAACTTTGCACAGAGATGCCTCTCCTCATGAGGAACACATTTGCCTCAAGAACCCATAACTTCCGCTTATATAGATTTTCCGCCATTTTGAATTTTTTGAAAATCACTTCAAATGGATCTCTTCCTAGGAAGTTTGAGCGATCTGCATGAAACTGGGTGAACATAATCTAGGGACCAATATCTAAAGTTCCCTCTTGGCAAAAGTTGGAAAACTTACTAAAACTGAGCTTCTATAAGGCAATGAATATTGCGGAGGGCGTGGCTCATCACATAAAGGTGTATAACATCTCAAGGGTTTCACCCATCACCACGCAACTTTGTAGGCATATGACCACACATAATCTGAGGGGACCCCTCCATTATTGACCCCATCAAACAAAATGGGGGTGCTAGAGAGCTCATTTCTTATCTAGGCCTAACCGCCATATGGATTTTTACTAAACTTGGTAGATATGTAGAACAGGACGCCTCAAGGTGACTGGAGAAATTTAACTCTAATTGGCAACTGGGTGGCGCTGGCAATCGTACTATCACATTGACAAAAACTCTGTCTGAACACATTGCTCTTCTTAATGGGTTCAGTTGACTATTTAATCTGCAGTTTCCTATGACCTGTATCCCAAACACACACCATGTGAAACTGTACGTGGGCAACTGTGCACTCAATGGGTATGGACTAGTTGTATTAAACAAAGGAGATCAATTTCTAATGATTGTTAATGTCCTATACACTTAACAACATGAATAGCATACACAAACAAATGAATGAAATTAGGAAATGATGACCTGGCACACAAAGCTGGCAGCGTATCAGTGCAACATATAACAGACAGACAGGATCCAAAGAAATAATCAGCCTCCTCGTTCCCAATTAGACAATAAAAGTGGATTCACATGGGCAGTCGCTCATCGGGTCAGTCAATATGTTCGGAGAATTGGTTGAGATAGACTAATATGATCTGATGCTTCTTCCTCCTGTCCGTTTGCAGATTACAGCCGCTGTGCATCAAGAGTCTGAACAATAAGGAAGTGGTGCGGGTGGCAGCCGGTGCTCATCATTCCCTCGCCCTCACCGCTCAGTCTCAGGTGCGTCAGTACGCTACAAGACCTGCAGGAAAATATTTTGTCTTCACACTTCAAAAGCAACCTGTTTTTCTTTTCTATCCATGTGTTTATTTGGCCAAATCTTGCAGGTGTTCTCATGGGGAAGTAACAGCTCTGGTCAGCTTGGACACATGGAGTCACCCAGCACTGTCCCCCGCCTTGCAAAGGTACAGAAACCACCTCCTTTACAAAGCGCACACACACAGAGAAAGCCTCAATGTTCATGTTCCTCTCTGCTTCCTCCTCCCAGCTGTCAGAGGGGATCCGGGTCTGGGACGTGAGCGCTGGGGAGAGACACACCCTCCTGCTCGCAGACGGAGACTGCTTCCGTCCTATTATTTATTACAGTGGACAGCAGGTCAAAGAGGGAGCGGAGGAGAGCAACGCCAAGGAGCTGGGTCAACAGGAAGGAGAGGAAGAGGAGGGGCGGGTGGGGGGCTACACCCAGCAGCCTGTGCTACTCCCCTTCTGCATGGACGTAAGCACAAAGTAGCTGGTAGTTTTGTAGGGTTTTTTTAATTAAAAATGATGTCTGTGTATTTCATCACATTGTCTCCCTCGTCTTCCAGCTCGGTTACGTGAGCAACGTGTTTGCGGGTGGCCAGCGGTGCGCGGCGCTGTGGGACAGGAACGTGATGGGCTTCATCGCCAGCCTCCATGAGCTGGCCTCAGCTGAAAGGAAGTTCTACTGCAAGCTGTCCAACATCAAGACACAGATAATACGCCCCCTGCTGGAGCTGGGTAACAGTGACACATACAGAAAAAAAATACTTCTTTTTTTTGTCATTTGTTTTACTTTGCTTGACTTTTTTTCTGTCTGTGCGCCATCCTTCTCCAGAGTCTCTGAGCTCAGCCCTCGGCCAGGTGAACCTCGGGCTGCTGCAGAGTCTGGCAGGCCGATTTAGCTTCTTGTGTCACCTAACCGGGCAGCACGCCGCCAGCCTCACCGCCAACCTGCGCCGCGTCCGTGACGTCAAGAGCCTGCTTGTCCTCGACCACGCCAGCATCTTCCTCGACTTGTACAAGGAGTATGTGATCACCATCACGGCCATTTGATTATTTGTAAGTCTTAAAACACTAGATTGAATTAATCAAAGCTAAATTCTGCCTTACATTAAAGGTACTGCAGCACTGTGGGCAACTTCCATGTGATGGGAGGTTTCCAGTCCCTGACCAAACCCTCACTGTGAGCACACACACACACACACACACACACACACACACACTCTATCATCCTTTAAATCCAGCTTTGATGCAGCCAAATACACAAGTAATTGGAAAAGAATTTTTAATAACAAGTGATGCTTTTCCCTAAAGAGATTTCTTCGGGAAGAGTCCAGAACTGCTTAAGAAGCTTGCAGAGTGCAGCGAGGAGAACCCCACCATGGCCGACCTCCTGGTGGCGCTCTTCTACCTCCCAACTCGCCACCTTCACGAGTACGGCCGGCTGCTGCTCAAACTGGCCACCTGCTTCGAAGTGGTGGGTGAAACAAACACAAGTTGCAGTCGTGCATGACTTCTGTTCCAATTACCTTTATGTTAATGCAGTTATTTACTGTTGTTGACTGCTAGTAGAAGATAATTTGTTAATTTTACTTGTTTTTTTTTTTGGCTTTGAAGATTATTTGAAAGAATAAAATGTTTGTTTATTTATTTATTATTATTTTATTTTAGTTAAGTTTAGTTTTGTCTATTGTTTTTTTTTATCTTGAGTGATATTGTTTGATTTTAAAATTATATCCAAAAAAGAAATTATAAAAAAAGACTGGGGACTGATAAAATAAAATGTCATCCAATATTTTTATTTATTTATTATTTATATTTTTTTCCTTATTTTTGTTGCAACAAAACAGTTGTGTAATGTAACATAAACCTAAAAAACAGATGAAATAATAATCAAAATAATTAGAACATGTTGCAATTAGTGTGACTTATTAGTTACCCAGTGTTTTAAGGGGAAGTTTGTTAAATAAATATGGCATGTGTTGCACAATTGTGAGTGTAAGGGGGAAAGAATTAAATAAAAAAGAATTTAAAAAAATGTCTTGATAGAAATATATATTTTTGTGCATTATTTTCTTTGTTAAAACACATAAAAATATTTAGGTTTGAGCTCAAATTTTCTTAAATGTATGAACATTTCTGTTGCCAAGATCATCAGAGTCGGACTCTTATTTTAAAAAAATCATCATGCTTATTTCACGTTTGTGTTGTCAGTGCTCCAGTGACTACCAGAGGCTGCAGGACAGCTGCTCCCGGTTTGAAGCTTTGGCCCTCCAGCTGAAGAGAAGAAGGAAGGACGCCGAGTACACGTTTCACTTCTGGAAGAGCTTCCCCGGCAAAATGACGGTAAACTTTCTGAGTGTGTGTGTGTGTCCTTCATATTGAGCCCTCGAGGTGTCACATGGTGTCTCATATAGCTGAATGTTGTCATTGTGTGTGGTCAGGACTCTCTGCGGAAGCCTCACCGCCGGCTGATCTGCGAGAGCAGCAACAAAGCTCTGACCCTGCAGAACGCCGGGAGGTTCTCCGTCAACTGGTTCATCGTTTTCAACGACGCCCTGGTCCACGCACAGGTCAGCTCAGAACCTACACACGCACACTTCTCATTACGTCCTTAAACTTTTTTGAAGCCCTCCATGTTTCAGACACTAAAACTTGGTGTGTCTCAAGCGTTTGTGTGTGCTTGCCTCCGTGCTGTCAGGGCGTGGCGCCTTATAAGAATCTTGTAAGTATGCAGCCAGAAGCAAATGTCAGCACAGCGACCTGTGTCCACTGTCCCCACTCCCCACCTTTTCTTCTTCAGTGTGTGTGTGTGTGTGTGTGTGTAGGGCTTAGGGCTCTGTGTCATAGGATTCAGCCCTTAAACACACGACAAACACCCCTATAAAACAGGCGAGGTCATAGCTCGGTTTCACAGGGTGACAAATTATGAATGAGGTTTTGTTAGTGATGTACAACAAATATCTGACTCTGTGTGCTTGCAACAGTAAGAGATATATATATTTTTTATCCGGGGAGATGCAGATATCTTAGTAGTGTTGTTGTTAAGTAAAATCAGAAGGTTTTTGAGATTTAATTTTATCTACACGAGACTTTTGATGTGTTGTTATGGTGTTCTTTATGTGACATACACCTTACAGTTTATAATTATAGTTTTAAAGGGACATTTTGGATTGCTGCAGATACTACACTGACTGTGGATAGACACCTCATGCAACCCCACTTCAGAAGATCTGTACTATGTGTCTCATTCATGAAATGTTTGTAAATCTGTGAGCAGATTTGCACGTAAAAAACCTTGGTACTAAAAGCCTACACTGGATTCGTGAACACTGAGGAAAACAGCAATCATAGGCATGTGTATAATGTCTATGAATGCCAATCAATCATAAACTGACAGCGCGCGCCCACTAGCCAGTGACCACCATATATGGAGGTGATAATTACTATAGATAGGTGCATCCTGTCGACCTGCAAACATGAAGGAAACAAAGAAAGACACAGAGTCAGCCATCACTGATAGTTAGTGTTTGGTCTGTAGCGTGGGTCTCACAGTCTCGCCACTCAGACAGAAGATACACTTGTGGAGTTCTCTCTCCTGATTGATTCAAGTGGGAACAAGATGCCAGAAATGTAGAAAACACATGTATTAAAGTCTGTGTAAAGCAGCAAAAAATGTCTGTTAGAAGTTTGTCACATCACAGAAATATGTGTCATTAATCACTGAGCCAAATTTGAAAGATTAAAAAAAATCGCTAAGATTATAAACTTAGCTCTCAAAATCATGGAAAAACAAGCACTTCTCTCTGCTGTGAAATGCTGGGGGCGTGTCCGGAGGGGTATGGCTGCAGCCTCTTGTCTCATGACTCCCACTCGCGGGAGGGAAGCCGGCTCCGTGTACTGTACAAGGACGTAACCCCGCACCTGCAGCCGGCGCAACAGGAGGATGTAATCCAGGGAGGGAGAGTGTCGGTTTGACTCCACTGACTGAAAATATTTTTTCCAGCGGATGTCTTAGTTACAACATGATTGAGCTAACTGGAGTAGTTTCATGTCGTATCTGACAACGGGAGGCTTTTAACAGATGACGTCCTGATGTTAGCTTTGCTGCTGCTGATAGCTGTCCCTGTCAGCTGCAGCCACTGATGCTTTCTAGACATCGTGATTTCCCAAAACTGAATAAATACCACACATAGCAACACAAAACTGCTTTGCTAGCTCAATCATGTTGTAACTAAGATATCCACTGGAAAAAATATTTTTTTCACAGACCGTTTATTGAGTTACTGAGTTACTACAGACACCGCTAACGGCTAACAGCTAACGGTTAGCCCAGCTAATCTACGATAACCATGTTATTAATTACAAAACATGCACACAAAAATAGTAATGTTTGTTCAATCATTGTGTTTATAGACTTTACAAACATCAGATTAGTCTAAACGGTGATATGGTGACGTGAAAAATGTGAGATATATATATAGCTAAACTCTGCTGGTTTTCTACCCGGAAGTATTTGTAAACAACAAGGCGATTCCCTCTATTTATACTGCTACAGCCTCAAGGGGCGTGTTTGTAGCAGGGATAGCTCCGTTACGTAACGCGGCTATGATTTAAGGCCCGCCCACTAGATCCAGAACACAGAAACCTAGAAACACAGTTTGTGAAGCCTAGCTCCACAATTCAATTGTAAATGGTTGAAAGGCTTTTTTACACATTTTGAGGTATACTTTTATGACCTATTGAATGTTTAAGAAGAAAATAGCAGAATTTGCTTCACACGGACTTTAAGTCTTTTTAAAAAACTCATTTACATTTTTAAGAAACCTAATCTGAAGCTTAAAGGAATAGTGCACCCAAAAATGAAAATTCAGCCATTATCTACTCACCCATATGCCGATGGAGGCTCAGGTGAAGTTTTAGAGTCCTCACATCGCTTCTGGAGATCCAAGGGGAGAGGAGGTAGCAACACAACTCCACCTAATGGAGGCTGACGGCGCCCCAGATTCAAACGTCCAGGAACACATAATTGAAACCACAAAATATCTCCATACTGCTCGTCTGTAGTGATCGATGTTGTGAGGACTCTAAAACTTCACCCGAGCCTCCATCGGCATATGGGTGAGTAGATAATGGCTAAATTTTCATTTTTGGGTGCACTATCCCTTTAAATCTGCTAATACCAACTTGTTTATCTAAATGTGTGTCAGGCAGAAGCAGGTGTAGATTATGTCAATACCCATGCCGAAATACACATAAATTTCCATCTGCAAACAGTTTACACGCAAATTTGTTCTGCTCACATTTCATGAATGAGACACTACCCCTTTAAGTACTTTTTAGGGTGGCAGAGGGGTGTAATTAATTGTCTGTTTTTGGTTTATTCAGCAAATTAATCACATGAATACAAAAATAATGATTAAACCAGGGACAGAAACAATAGATAAAGGATAGGTAAGAATTTCCAGCTGAATCCAGTGCTTACATGCTATGTGTATGTTCAGAAAGTTATCACGCAAATATGTCCGGTGATACGCAGCCCTATCCCCGCCCTCGCCCTCGCCCTCTGCCTGCTCTCTACCTGAGGGAGACTGCATGGAAGGATGAACTGACTGTAACCAAGGCTCAATGGGTTTTAATGCATTTTAATCATCTCTTTATGCACTCCTGTTTTTACAGCTTGAAATCCCCAAACTCAAAATAAACCCGTGAAAATATGGGATAAATTACTTTCCTGTTGAAGCCTTGGTTTTTACTGTTGGTTCATATGTAATCTGAAAAGGTACCAACAGCTTCTGGTTCACGTCTCCAAAGCAATTTCCTTCCCTCGCTCCCTGTTTGTCTCCTCTTTCTATTTGCATTTCTTCCCATGCCTCCCTGTCTCTTAAAGTCTGCACCAGTCCCGTGGTTGTCCTGCATATTCCAGTCCCCCCCCCCCCCCCACTTCCTGACTGTCTGCCTCGACTCACTCGTTCTGTCACTGTTTGACAAAAGAAATGTCTGTATTTGAATTCCTGAAGCGGGGTGTAAAACTGAGGCTAGGAACTAACAGTATCCGACAGCAGCAGACTATGGTGTCTTGTGATGTGACTGTGCAATAAGTCGCGGGGTGTCAGTGAACAAGAGCATGCATGCTTCTTAACTTCTGTTTAAAAACATGTGCAACACATGTTGTCTTGCATGACTGATCCTGGTATCCCTTCTGTTAATCTTAAACAAGATGCATCATCCTACTTAATCTCTATTAAATGATATCTGATTAGTTCTTAAAAAAAAATCTGACTATTATTAAAGTATTTTATCACTGTGAAATCCTGAATACACCTTGAAGCAATAAACAAAATTACCTCCTTTATTTTCCTTTTTACAATCTTCTTCATGTCCATTTTATTTCCTTTTCTTTGTCTTTCTTCCTTTCTTTAACCCTTTACTCTCCTTCCCCCCCTTCTCTGCACCTCCTCCTCCTGTATCTCTGTTTTACTCCCTTCGACTTTCCCTTCTTTCCTTCTTAACATTTCATTTCCTTCACTTCCATAATTTCCTATTGACTTCCTCTCTTTACTTTCCCTTTATTCCTTCTTTAATTCCTTTTGAATTCTTATTCCTTTTTTACTTTACCTTTACTTCCTTTGATACTTCCCTTTGACTGTTTCCTTCTTTAAGTCTCTCTTACTTTACCTTTACTTCCTTGTGTACTTCCCTTTGACTTTGTTTCCTTTTTTTACTTTACCTCTACTTCCTTGTGTACTTCCCTTTGACTTAGTTTCCTTTTTTTACTTTACCTTTACTTCCTTCTGTACTTCCCATTGACTTTGTTTTCTTTTTTACTTCTTTTTTACTTTACTTTACTTCCTTCCATACTTCCCTTTGACTTTGCTTCCTTCTTTACTTCTTTTTTACTTTACTTCCTTCTGTACTTCCCTTCGACTGTTTCCTTCTTTACTTCTTTTTTACTTTACTTCCTTCTGTACTTCCCTTTGACTTTGTTTCCTTTTTTACTTTACTTTTACTTCATTCAATACTTCAGTTTGAATTTGTGTCCTTCTTTACCTCTTTTTTACTTTACCTTTACTTCCTTCTTCTTTCCCTTTGACTTTGTGTCCTTCTTTACTTCCCTTACTTTACCTTTACTTCCTTCCATACTTCCCTTTGACTTTGTTTCCTTCTTTACTTCCTTCTGTACTTCCCTTTGACTGTTTCCTTCTTTACTTCTTTTTTTACTTTACCTTTACTTCCTTTGGTACTTCCCTTTGACTGTTTCCTTCTTTACTTCTTTCTTACTTTACCTTTACTTCCTTCTGTACTTCCCTTTGACTGTTTCCTTCTTTACTTCTTTCTTACTTTACCTTTACTTCCTTCTGTACTTCCTATTGACTTTGTTTCCTTTTTTACTTTACTTTTACTTCCTTCTGTACTTCCCTTTGACTTTGTTTCCTTTTTTTACTTTACCTTTACTTCCTTCTGTACTTCCCATTGACTTTGTTTCAGTTTTTACTTTTCCTATACTTCCTTCAGTACTTCCCTTCGGCTTTGCTTCCTTCTTTACTTCTTTTTTACTTTACTTTACTTCCTTCTGTACTTCCCTTCGACTTTGTTTCCTTCTTTACTTCTTTTTTACTTTACTTTACTTCCTTCTGTACTTCCCTTCGACTTTGTTTCCTTCTTTACTTCTTTTTTACTTTATTTCCTTCTGTACTTCCCTTTGACTTTGTTTCCTTTTTTACTTTACCTTTACTTCCTTCTTCTTTCCCTTTGACTTTGTGTCCTCCTTTACTTCCCTTCTTACTTTACCTTTACTTCCTTCCATACTTCCCTTTGACTGTTTCCTTCTTTACTTCTTTTTTACTTTACTTCCTTCTGTACTTCCCTTTCACTTTGTTCCCTTTTTTACTTTACCTTTACTTCCTTCAATACTTCAGTTCGACTTTGTGTCCTCCTTTACTTCTTTTTTACTTGACCTTTACTTCCTTCTATACTTCCCTTTGTCTTTGTTTCCTTCTTTACTTCCCTACTTACTTTACCTTTACTTCCTTTTATACTTCCCTGTTTCTTTGTGTCCTTCTTTACCATCACTTCCTTTTATACTTCACTTTGACTTTATTTTCTTGTTTATTTCCCTTTTTACTTTACCTTTACTTCCTTCTATACTTCCCTTTGACTTTGTTTCCTTCTTTACTCCTTTTTTTTACTTTACTTCCTTCTGTACTTCCCTTTGACTGTGTGTCCTTCTTTACCATTATACCCTGTACTTCTTTATTTTCTTCTTTTTTTTACGTCGTTTTTACTTCCTTCTCCACTTTATAGCAGCTTTCATCCATACAAGTAGGTACATGTACATAATAAGCCTGCTCCATGAGCGAGTCTCTCCAGAGAGCAGTCGTCTCTTCAAGTATTTTTTTCCTGTTCATCATGAGCGGTTAGCTTACAGTAATTCACCTCCTGATTGTGTGTGAGGTCCACACACATCTTATGGGCTTATTCGTAGCACTTAGGTTTGTCTCACTGTCTCTTTAATGTGGTCAAAAAACGTTAATAAGATAAACAATATTTGCTGTTTTTTCCGTTTCTAAACACTCACCTTTCCCTTCTTTCTTGTCCCCTCTTTCCTCCCTCTTTTCCTTTCTCCATGCCTCCAGTTCTCCACCCATCACGTCTTCCCCTTGGCCACACTTTGGGTGGAGCCGATCCCAGAGGAGCACACTGGCATGTAAGTCCACTTAATTACAGTCTAACATGCCAGTAATTGTTTCCAGTGTTAAACTTTGTGTGTGTGTGTGT
This sequence comes from Epinephelus lanceolatus, assembly GCF_041903045.1. Taxonomy (NCBI): domain Eukaryota; kingdom Metazoa; phylum Chordata; class Actinopteri; order Perciformes; family Serranidae; genus Epinephelus; species Epinephelus lanceolatus. The sequence continues at coordinate 5,483,893 of NC_135757.1, read as the reverse complement.
GTGTGTGTGTGTGTGTGTGTGCAGATACGGGTTAAAGGTGATTACACCAGAGGAGACGTTCACCCTGTTGGCCTCCTCTCCCATGGAGAAGGTAAATCTTTTTATGCGATTAATGGACAAAAAATACATTTCCATTTGCTGCTGCTCAAATTTACTGGACCGCTGTGTGATGGCCTTCATAAAAGTGAGCATGTGTTCGTTCCCAGGCCAAGTGGCTTCGCTCCATCAATCAGGCGGTGGACCAGGCCCTTAACGGGGCGGGGCAGGACACTGCATCCGTCGGCTCGGGGTCGGGGCAAAAGTTGGAGCCTCCCATCTCCAGGACGGCCTCGTACACTTTTTATAAGGATGGACGGCTGAAGGAGGCAACGTACGAAGGACGCTGGCTCGCTGGGAAGCCCAACGGCAGGTTGGACTACCACGCTGTCTGTCATGTCTGTGCATTTTATTTATTTATTTAAATTTATTTTGTATTTGTGGACATTTTGTCTTAAATGTTTTTATTATGATGCATTATTTTAGAAAGATAACAAAACAATGATTTCTTTCTATGAAGAAACATAATGTCGTAAGTCATAGGAAAAACACACTTAAAAAACAAACAACAAAAAAAACAAAAAAAATAAATTAAATGTCTAAATTATGAAATAAAATAATTAAAAAATAAATATGTGAAATATATAAATAAATAAAAAGATAAATTAATAACTAAAATATTTAAATAAATACAAGAAAACAATAATTATTAAAATAAAAGTGAATATCAATAGAATATTTTAAATATTTATATTAATGTGTAATTATGATATGAACTGTTTTTCAGGGGAGTGTTAAAATGGCCTGATGGGAGGATATACACAGGGACGTTTAAGAACGGACTGGAAGATGGGTGAGAGCATTTATTCAGTGCACATGAGTCTTATGTGTCATTATTTCACAGATAAAATAATTTTTTTAAGCTTCTATTTCTTCATCCTCCTCATATATTTATGTGTTTGTGTAGCTTTGGTGAATTCGTGGCTCCCAATAAGACGCTCAACAAGAACGATCACTATCAAGGGCAGTGGAAAGATGGCAAGATGCATGGCCTCGGGACATACAGGTGAGTGAAGAGGAACTTTATCGTCCATGTTGGGCAACATGACAAAGATGAGGACAATTTGAAGGGACACAACAAAGTACATAAATACTATTAAAAAACAGTTTGTGGATAGAATAGATACCCTCCCGTCTGTCTGCAGGTATGCCAGTGGTGAGGTTTACGATGGGTCCTTCCAGGACAACATGCGACACGGCCATGGCATGCTGCGCAGTGGCAAGCTCAACACCTCCTCCCCCAGTGTCTTCATCGGCCAGTGGCTGCAGGACAAGAAGACCGGCTATGGAGTCTTTGATGATATCACAAAGTACGCTCATTAACGTAAAGGTTACACAAGGTTAAAGATGACAGGAAAGAAGCTTTTGAAAATGGGTTTTGTTTGGTTTCTTGTTTATCTTTTTTCTCTCCAGAGGGGAGAAGTACATGGGCATGTGGCAGGACCACCTGCGGCAGGGCACCGGGGTCGTCGTCACTCAGTTCGGCCTGTACTACGAAGGTGCCTTTAAAGATAATAAGATGATGGTGAGCACTTCTCTCCTTGATATCGGTCACATTTTGTGTGCATGTGGTGGGAAGTTTAAGAGGCCGAGGTGGGACTGTCCCTTAAGTATTTCTTACTAAAAAAGTTCTTGCACAGATCATTAACTGTGACATTTTCCAACACTTGTGCTGACTTTGTTGATGATATTTTGACCCACACCATCATGAGATGAGACTGGAAATGATTAGGAAGGGTAGGTGTGAGGTATGGAGGATGGAAGCTGCCAAAAATCAAGAATAAATAAAGAAATGAAGCAGTGTATCACATCAATATATCACTATATGATGCGCTGAATGTACCAAATTAAATATTAAAATACATTAAAAATAGATTTGATATTGATATTTATTTTTTGCTTCTTCATTGTTTTTACTTGTCTGCAAAATGTTACACTTTAATTTTTTATTTTTGATATTTTTTAATTAAATAATTTCCCCACTGATTTTTTTTAGCATTATTTTATTTTAGTAATTTTTTCTTCATTTTTCCACTTCCACTTTATTTTAATATTTTATTATTATTTAATTAATTGATTAATTTCCCCATTGATTTTTTTCATTTATTTTACAATTATTTAAATTCAATTAAATTTAATTTGATTTTTTTTTATTTTTTTTTTGTAATTTTGTTTTATTTCATTGTATTTTATTTTAGTATTTTAGTTATTTAATTTTTTTTGGCAGCTTCCATTCCATTTCATTTTTTTTCATTTTTAATTTATTTATTTCCCCATCGATTTTTTTGATTTTTTTTTTTATTGCAATTATTTATTTATTTTATTTTATTTTATTTTATTTTAGTCCTTTTTTCTTCTTTTTTCCACTTCCACTTTATTTTAATATTCTTTTAATTAATGAATGAATTAATTTTCCCATTGATTTTTTTAACTTATTTTACAATTATTTTAATTTAATTTTAAAAAATATATTTTGTTTTATTGTGTTTTATTGTGTTTTATTTTATTTTATTTTAGTATTTTAGTTATTTTTGATTTTGCCAGCTTCCAATGCATTTAATTTTTTCTTAATTTTTTTTTTTACTTTTAACAATTTCTGCTTTATTTTTTATTTTATTGTTTTAATTTATTTATCACCCCATTAATTTTCTTTTTAAATTTATTTTACAGTAATTTTATTTTGTTTTATTTTATTTTATTTTAGTATTTTAGTTATTTTTGTTTTTGGCAGCTTCTATTCTCCAGTGAGGAGGACTGAAGGCAGTACCAGCACTGACTTTTGTTATCAGTAATTCAGGATTTCAGAACAGGGAAGAACATTGAAATGATGGTTGTTATTCACAAAAGTGTCTCTAAAATTTTGCAAACATTACAGCCAAGAAAGTTATGAAGAAGAAAAACTGAGAAATAGAGAATGTAGTTTTCTCCAGCTCACAATGACATATGGAAAAAAATGCTTGCATGGCCAGTAAAACAAAAAACCCCCACAAACTTAAGGTCCAGTATGAACTGTTTCAGTCAGTTAACCTATTTTAATTAAGATCACAGTAAATTATTTCAGTAGCTTCACTTTCCTCCTCCTGAACACTGAAGTTTAAGATAAAAAAAAGTCGTCTTTCAGGGCACTGGGATCCTCGTGTCAGAGGACGACACCACGTACGAGGGGGAATTCTCTGACGACTGGACCCTCAATGGAAAGGTGATAAATGAACAGCAATATCTTAATTAACAGAATGTTTTGTGTTTCATTTAATCATTTATTATATTCATTCCTCCTCAGGGTGTGCTCACTATGGCAAATGGTGACTACCTGGAGGGCTCCTTCAATGGCGAGTGGGGCTCTGGCCTCAAAGTGGCGGGCTCCTACTTCAAACCGCACCTGTTCGACACCGACAAGGACAAAACCCGTGCTGTGTAAGCTCACAGAACAATGTGCAGGAAAATTGTCGTGTCATTGGAATGAATTTATTGATCTTGTTTTATATGTTTGTGTGTGATGTGGCAGGAAGCTGGGGCGTCTGTGTGTGAGCCCCGAGGACAAGTGGCAGGCGGTGTTTGAGGAGTGCTGGAGTCAGCTTGGCTGCGAGGCGCCGGGCCGAGGGGAGAGCTGGAAGGCGTGGGAGAACATCGCCGTGGCCCTCACCACCAGCCGACGACACATTGAGGACAGGTACCTTTATAGCGTGTGATTTGTTGTTGAGTTTAAGATTGGATGTCGCTGTTTTAACCCATTTATTTTCAGATACTGATGTTTGTGTTTCGTGTGTGTCGCAGCCCGGAGATGTTGTCCCGAAGTCACAGCAGAACCCTGGAGAGTCTGGAGGTCATCCCGCAGCACGCAGGACCAATCACCATGGAGAGGTATCACACCATCCGCCTGTACCTCATCAAGGTAAGCCCACCGAACAAAACAAAAACCACATTCACGCAGGTCAGTGTGATATTAAAATTGTAATCCTGTCCGTGACTCAACACTGTATTACTATTTCTTTACTTCCTGTAGGCGTGTGACACTCCGCTCCACCCACTGGGCCGGCTGGTGGAAACCCTGGTGGCGGTCTACAGGATGACCTACGTGGGCGTTGGAGCGAATCGCCGGCTGCTGCCTCAGGCTGTCAACGAGATCAAGTCGTACCTGAACCGCATCTTCCAGATCGTCAGGTAGTTCACACTCAGCTCAGCAACCTACTGCTCATATTCTCAATTTAGTAAATGTACAAAATGGATCCCCGATAATTTTGTGTGCTCTTGAATGCTCTGCAGGTTTCTGTTCCAAGACCTGCCAGAAGAGGGCGGCCTAATTCCAGAGCCCACCACCAACCTCCAGGACAAGAGGGAACCAGGCTCAACTGATGCCCAGCTAGAGTCACCGAAACCTGGGTAAAGACCGCGCAATGTCCCCACCTTGAAGCTCTGGTAGTCCTCAGTTGGCTCCTGTTAAAGTCTGTTCTGTGTGTCCTCAGCCGTGTGGTGAGCAGCTCAGCTCTGCTGTTGCCCGTCCTGCTGCCTCGTCTCTACCCACCGCTCTTCACCCTCTACGCTCTGGACAAGGAGAGAGAGGACGACGTCTACTGGGAGTGTGTCCTCCGCCTCAACAAACAGCCCGACCTGGCCCTGCTCGCCTTCCTGGGTGTTCAGCAGTACGTCACACGCTGGCTGCGACAATGCAAAGTCCTCATTGAATGATCTGAGTGTTAATCCTTTTTTTTGTCCCCTCTTAGAAAGTTTTGGCCTGTCTCCATTCCCGTCTCCCTGCCCGCGCTGGGGGAGAAGCAGCAGGTATGGTTTAGATGTTCACCTTAGTCATACTTTTAGGGCATGCCTGTTTCAGTCTCTGAGTTTCAGCGTGTTTCCTCCAGGTCCTGTCCAGCACCAAGGACGCCTGCTTTGCCTCTGCAGTGGAAACACTACAACAGATCAGGTACGGCTCGAATCAACAACTTTAAAGGATCAGATTCTTGGCTTGCAAGCAAGGTCAGTTAATCAGGTTTCTTGTTTGTTTGCAGCACAACATTCACCCCGTCAGACAAGCTGCAGGTGATCCAGCTCACCTTTGAGGAGATCACACAGGAGGTTCAGTCGCTGCTGAAGCAGGACTTCCTGTGGTCCATGGACGACCTCTTTCCCGTCTTCCTCTACGTGGTGCTGCGTGCACGGTCAGCCGCAACTTAGAGCCAAAAAAAGAGATTGTTGCCCATTTCTAAAATAGATAATCAACATGTTTGAACTGTTTGTAGACCTCTTATCAGAGCAAATAATACAACATTTTCTATACGCTGCTTCTGAGCTTTTATAATCACCGTTGTCTAAAAACAACAAGGTGAAAATTTCTACATCGTATGAAACTTCTGATTTCTTTTTTTGTCCTCCAGAATCAGGAACTTGGGCTCAGAGGTCAGCCTGATCGAAGATCTGATGGACCCCTGCGTGCAGCACGGAGAGCATGGAATCATGTTCACCACACTCAAGGTAACACACACACACACACACACACACATCTGTCAGTATATATTTAAACTTTTTTTGTCTTTATTGAAATTTTCAAGGCACACATGAATCATTCAGTGTCTTACTTTTTAAATGTCCATTTCAAAATTACACAGGTAAATACCTCCAGACTTAGAAAGACAGATAGTGATAATTAAAATTAAACTCAGTAAAACAAAAAACACCAACAGTAATAACAATGACTGAAAGAATAAATAAAAATTGAAGTGAAATAAATAAATAAAGATGAAAATAAAATTTAATGGAGAGATGGTAATAGTAATACAAAAATCTAAATAAAAATAATTAATTGAAACAGCAAACAGTAAAATAAAAATTTTGAAAAATCATTAAAAAAATTGATACATACATGGAGAGACAGAACGACAGTAATAGTGATAAAAAAATTTAATAAAGTAAAAAAGATTTTCTAAAAATAAAAGAATTAATATGACGATAACAACAATAATAATGATGATGATAACCATAGTAATAATTAAAGTATCTTAAAATATAATAAAAATGGAAATAGAAATAAACAAAGAAATAAAGATTTAAAAAAAAAGATATAAAATGGAGAGATGGTAATCATACAAAAATATAAGTACAAAATTAAATTGTCTTTAATAAAAGTAAATGTTACAGTAAAAAAAAAAACAAGGTAGTAAGGTAATAAAAAAGACAAATAAATAATACAGCAGCTGATAATATCTTTGTTATAATATTGTTGATGATATCTTAAAAAAAGATATACATATATATATATATATAAAGATGAAAATTAAATAAAATGGAGAGATGGTAATAGTAATACAAAAATCTAAATAAAAAATAATTAATTTAAAAACAACAAAAAATAAAATAGAAATTTTAAAAATAATTTATAGTTAATAAAATTAATAAAGGACATACATGAGAGATAGAAAGAGAGTAATAGTGACAATAAAAGATTAAGTAAATTTTTTTTTTAAAAAAAATAGAATAATTATTATGAAGATAATAATGATAATAATGATGATGATGATGATAAGCATAGTAATGATTAAAATATAATAAAAATTGAACTAAAAATGAGCAAAGAAATAAAGATAAAAAAAATGATGTAAAATGGAGATATGGTAATCACACAAAAATCGAAAAATAAATTAATTTAATAAAAATACAAGTTACAATAAGGTAAAAAAGGTAAAATAAGGTAATAAAGTTAAAAAAAGACAAACAAATAATACAACAGCAATGATAATATCTATAATATAATAATATTGATGATAATATCTTAAAAAAACATGAAATATATATAAATAAAAATTAAAATGAAATGAAATGAAAATTAATGAAAATTAAATAAAATGGCGAAATGGTAACAGCCATAAAAAAAATCTCAGTAAAACATTTATTATTCATATTAAAATAAAATAAAAAATAAAAAAGCTAATAAATAAATATTACAATAAAGGATACTCACATGGAGCGATAGAGCAATATTAATAGTGATAATAAAAATTAAGTAAAATAGACTTAATGAAAAAAATTAAGTTAATCCAAGAACAATAAGGAATAAAGAACAGGAAAAAAATGATAAAATAAATACAGATAAAAATGAAATGAAAGTACAGAGATGATTAAAAATAAAAAAAAGATTATTATTTTCTGTACTGCCTGGCCTGAAGAGAGTGCAAGAATTGAAGATAAAAGTATATAAAGTCATTAAACCCGTCATTATTTATGTGTTTTTCTCTTTTCCACCTGCAGGCTTGTTACTACCAGATCCAGCATGAGAAGATCACTTAAGACGAGCGTGGCGTTACTTCCTTTCATCTTCACAGCCAATCTCTGGTCCAGGATCAGCAGGGCTTCAGGATGACAGACATGAGCAGCGACCAATGAGAAGCATCGGATCATACGAACAGGTTGCCAACAGCTCCATGTGCTGCTGTCATGGAGACAAGACCACTTCGCCCTCTGTGACACACACAAACACACTCTTTCCCCCTTTTTAGTGACCTCAACAGCTTCGTACCCGCTGATCATGAAGGTACACGTGTGAATACTGACTGCCAGAGATGAGCCACCTCATACCGTCCAGTGTAGAACAGCTGACAGACTGACTTCCTGTGGGGAGATCCTGATGCAGGTTGTTACATGTGCGGGAAAACAAGGTTCATACTTTTTCTTTTAGTGCCAATGGGAGAAGTTTGTTCTCACTGTGAGATACTGGACCTCCTTTTCTCTGTTTGGAGGAGTTTGTCAGCATGAAAAATGACGAGACGATGCATCACAGAAAACATTTCCAGTGTTTATTCTTGTTCGACTGACACCTACATGAAAGAAATAATCTCCTGAAGGCATGTCGCGCTATTAATCTGACAAACTTGACTTTTTATTTGATGACTTTGACACATTGGTGTCAAAGTCATCTTTATCTGAAGTGTTTCCAAACAGTATTTCCTGATTTGACTTCAAGGATGAACACTAACTGGTCGGTTGAGCAGATGCACATCTGGTTAAGTTTCCCACCTCGGAAACAGCAGCTCACAGCTACTTCACTGAGCTGGAAACTAGTTTACAGCTTGGTTTAATACTGAATTATAAATGCAAACTGACGTGGCTATAACTATTTTCTTTCTTCATAGTTTTGTTCTTTGAAATTTCAGGTCATACATGAATCAGTAGTTCAGTGTCTTAAGTTTCAGTACCCTTTTCCGGACAATAAAATATACGTAGGTAAATACCTCTATACATGATACAAAAATAAAAATGAAGTAAAATATGCTTAACTAAAAAAAAATCACGTAATAATGATAATAAACATAAAAAATAGTCAATAATAAAAAATAAATAAATAAAAATAATTAAAAAATAGATGGTAATAATAAAACAAGATAAACTATGTTAAAATTAATTAATAAAAAGCAATTTTTTAAAATTAATATTAAAGGGTAAGAGAGAAAATTCACCTTGGCTACAGCTCTAAATGATACTACTCCTATTCTGTTACACCAGCGGACAGTGGAATACGGTTAACCCCAGTTAGCGGCTAATTTAGCTGGCTCTGACATCATCTTTGTTATCTATGACACAGGCATTTTAAGTAATGTCCATATTTGAGTACTTGCATAATAAAAAAAATCTAACATAAGAATAGGAATGTAAATTGGCCGACAATGAAAACAAGTGCAATTTAAATGTATTTATTGAGTCACCAGGCTTCAGCTAGCCTACGTTAGCATGGACTGTCTCCGGAGTTCGCAGCCACTCTCCTCCTGGTGGGTTCTGTCTGGTTAGCATGAGCTAACACAGCAGCAGCGGCTGATATTCGACGCCGAGGCTTTTAATGGTCTATCCAAACTCACACCGACACCAAAATGGATCGACTCTGTCCACTTAACTGACTGTCCACGGCTCGGAGCTCACACTCCCGTAGCAGTAGGCTCATGATAGACGGACAGAGAGCGACAGCGGGGTAAGGACAAGGCAATACACTGCACACAGTTAAACAGAAAGTCATGTTCACATATGGGAAGTTAGGTGGTGATTACGCCATATATTGAACGAAACTGTGACGTCCAAATTGAGTAAGCTGATCCCCTAAAAGATACAGTTGAAAAAAATGTATCTGGTGACTTGAAAGCACGACTGATTTCCAAAGTGCACATTTGCAGGAAAAGCAGAAGTGAGTGAAAAGAAATGTTTTTGATTAACAATCTGAGATCCATGTGTGTGTTTCTGAGCCCGTTTTCCAGTAAAATGAATACTGACGCAGAACTGTAAAATCTGAAAATGTACGGGGTGAAAATTTGTGTCTTTAAAGGCCCGGACACACCAAACTGGTGGCCAAGAATGAGTGGTGACAAAGGCAGACTGTTGTGTCAACACGTTGCCTGCGTCAACCAAAAAGTTGCACTTGAACACACCGCAAAGACGACAGCCAACAGCCAACTAGCACGTATGTTCTGCGCCTGCATGAGAGAAAAAACTCTCCATAGCAGCAGGCGGCGGTAGTCTGTATTCGTCATTCATAATGAGAAACCGGGAGACCGACAGGTTGCATTCAAGACGCTAGTTAGCCAGTTAGCACATTAAAAACACAACCCAATGTAGAAAGTAATATTTATCGCGTGGTAGCGAAATATAACACGAACAATTATGAACTATTTCCGCAAAAGAGCTCAATGGGCTCAGTGAGCTCTGTGTTGATCTCACGCCATCTTTAGCTTTTGTTTACCTTCCTCACTTTGTTTCTCTGCCGATCAGAGTGATTTCTCTCACTGATGGGCGATTCAGCACGTTGAACAGGCCAAAAAACAGCCAACAAGGACTGAGTTGTGTAAACAGGGTAGGGAGATCACCTTTATTCCACTTGACTTCCAATAATTTTGGAGACACTCAACAAGCTGAAAATAACCTTAAGAGTTTGTATTCATTGTATTGTTATGAATCACGCAGTGTTCATTGCAGGCAGGGAGAGACGTCAGCACATGTCTCATGAGTCTAACCATCTCACTACACCTGTATATGTGTAAAATAATGAGAAATGTAGATTCAATTTTGGATTTTTTTCCCAGCTGCAGGTGGCGTTTGAGCAGAGAGCCGGCTTAATGCAAACAGTTTTTATAGATGTGATGTTCAAAGCCGATTGTGTGCGCCATCTGTTAATGCTAACTGTTCTTTTTTGTAAACCATTTACAGCACTAACTGTCAGACATTGTTGCTTATTTGTGATCTGCGTCACACATGCCAGTTTATAAAAGGGCTTAAGAGGGGATTCAGAGGATGACCGAGCCTTTTTTTTTTTTCTTCTTCAGATGGTTTAACAATAGAAAAGCCAAGTGGATCAGAGGCCTCTTTTTGGAGGGGCTAAATTTGGGTGAAGCTGCAGGATTTAGGAAGACTAGCAACAGAAAAAGGGTGTGAAACTGCTAGAATTTAAACCTCAAACTACAACTGATTTTTATTTGGAAATGTTGGGGTAAGGTGACACATAATTCAAACAGTTGTCATTTCAACAACACATCTCAGTTCATGGTCTTCTCTTGTACTTTTTGTGACTGTAAAAATGATTGCGATAACGCTCTTCCATCCCTGGTTGTGAGCTCTTGTTTCTGCTGAGACCGTATGTGCCTGACACTTAAAGAAGTGATGCAATATCGTCTGCGTAACTACGGAGTTCATTCCCAAAACGCCATTATTTTTTCCAACGAGAGACTTTTAGTTTTGTGCTGCTCTTTAAAAATAATCATTGACTGACATAACATGGCGTCCTGTTCCGTATGTTGTGAATATGTGATTTGTCTGACTTGCAAACCAAACTACAGCAACAGCACGGGACATTTATTGTAACGGTTGTACCCTTAACTGACCCCCTTTCATGAAGTGTAAATCTAAACTGAATGGTCCTAAATATAAACTGAAGATAGTGTTCATAAGCTTATATTAGTTTCATGTCCTCAACACCTGTTTACCATGGCAACGCCCCACACAGGTCATACTGTTGCATTGTGTGTAAAAATGACTGTTTTATCAATGGACTTTGGTGTTAACGAGTTGACATTTTGTGTCTCAGCTGGCTGACATGACTCCCACCTGTGTGTCTTTTAAATGATGTCAAATGTATTGTACCTTTACATAATAATAACAGAGGGCAATAAACTCATTTGATGGACATTGCTAACTAATCTGATCTGACAGTTTCATACGATGGGAAAAATTAAATGTTATGCTAAATCTGTGCAAAAATGGACAAACATTTTTTGGTTCCAGCTTCTCAAATGTGACGTTTTGTTGCTTTTAAACTGAATATTTTGGAGTATTGGAAGTCATGATGGCACATTTTCCATCAGTCAATTAACTGTTTTTGTTTGTTGGTTTGCGTTTGTCTTTGGTAAGTCGATACTGAAATATTTGCAGGCTTGAAGATGTTTTGCAGTTCAAAAACAAAAAAAGAAAAAGTATGTTTTTCATCCTAATACAAATATAGCTAATGATGTATAGTAACTTGACATAAGTTAGTGTTTTATGAGACAAGATTGATAAATTGATCCGAGAAAAACCACAAAAAGAGACAAATTTCTTCAGATTAAAACAAAAGCTAAAGGCCCCTGAAGCCTTCTCCTCTGTGCCCTAAGCCCCTCCCACCAGACGACCACAGGTGTATGCACGAGCTTCATACAGTAACCCAGAGTTCCCATACATTGATTTATTCAATCTGATTTCATTGTCAAGCTCTCTTTCTGTTTTTTCAGACAGCAAATGAGACAAGAAGTAGCTAGCTAACATTAAAGGGAAATTTCGGTTTATTTCAACCTTCTCCTATCATCCTAAATTTGTTTCAAGTGACTAGTGACATAAAAATAATAGTTAGCATGTTAGCTGTTAGCCTAGATACAACCGAGGCGCATAGTAGCATCAGACCTGTTAAAACGTAAGTGAACGGGCAACCTTCAAGTGCAAAGTTAGTCCACTAAACAAGCTTTTTTCCCACAAAGACCGCCTCATATCGTTAGGATAAATGTCAGAGAACATATAGAAAACGACATGTAAACATGTTGTCTTACCTTACCGGTGTGCTGCTATGTTTGTTTACCATTTAGCTCTGCTTTCCATAGTGCGGCCGAAATATCAAAAGAACAAGCAGCGATCTCATACCGTGGCTGAAATCAGGCGAGAACAAGCAGCAACAGCTGGAAGGCAGAACCAGACAGTAGCCTGAAAAGTTCATTCATTTATTTTATGAAAGATTTATAGTATAATGGCTGACTTTTTGCCAGACTTGGACTTTGTGGAGGAGGAATTTGATTTTGCAGAGTTTGATGGCCGCCCTTATTTATTTGAGCCAGAATACACTGACGAAGAGCTTCGTGAAATTGAAGAACGGAGGATGAGAGAGAGAGAGAGAGGCGCAACAGGTAGAGGACGAGAGAGGAGGAATGGCTGCTGCAAGGCTGCGTAGCTCTGGAGATTGGTGGTGTACCTGTGAATGCTGTGCCCCAGTGCCCACAGAAGAGGGATGCCTCTGTTGCAAGGAATGCGACCGGTTGCAGCCTTATTTTCAAGGTCTGGATGTGACCGAGGACGAGACACCTCCACCTGGAGTAGTATCCAGCTGGGCTTTATCTAGAGCTCGCCAGATATATTTCGGCCGCGCTTTGGAAAGCAGAGCTAAATGGTTAACAAAGATGGCAGCACACCGGTAAGGTAAGACAACACGTTTACATGTCGTTTTCTATATGTTCTCTGACATTTATCCTAACGATATGAGGCGGTCTTTGTGGAAAAAAAAGCTTGTTAAGTGGGCTAACTTTGCACTTGAAGGTTGCCCGTTCACTTACGTTTTAACAGGTCTGACGCTACTATGCGCCCCGGCTGTATCTAGGCTAACGGCTAACATGCTAACTATTATTTTTATGTCACTAGTCACTTGAAACAAATTTAGGACGATAGGAGACAGGTTGAAATAAACCGAAATTTCCCTTTAACCAACCCCCGGCTACAGCTGTGTGCTGCTTCGCCCAGTGAAGAAGCTGGTAGCAACTCAGGAGTAGTGACTCCATCTTGGTCAGCACAATCCCCTCAGCATCATATGTCACAGCAGGTTGGTGGCTAGCAGCTGTGCTGGTGTTGTATCAAAATGTGCTTCCCCATCGAATGGTTTCTCCCTTCCTCAACATGTAGTGCCCCCTGTCATGGTTAGGGGTATGGCTAAGGTTTTGGGCCAGGTTAACACATATTGACGGGGAAACATCTTCAACACAACACCGGGTCAAATCTGTGTAACAGCAGCAACAGAAAGTTTGGCGATCCAGCTGGGAGTTGGGGCTCTCCAGTCTCCAGGAGCTGGTTGGATTTGGGCCGCTGCGGCCACTGGTCCATCTCTGGAGCTGCTGCCCGCTCTCCCCCCGGCACTCTAGGTAACGTTAGCTACATAAACGTGAACACAAAGCCGCAGCTGTGAGCCTTTAGCTCCGGTTAGCAGAGGGCTAAACTATTAGCAACATTTTCTCTCCATCTCTAAAACACTTTACCGATACTGACACGTTTTTTTTATTTTGTTTATTTTCAGATTCTCTTTTTTGTGAGTCTGTCTTTCTCTGCTGGATTCTCCGCCATCTGAAGGTGTGCCTGCACGTGTGTCTGCATTTATGGAACAGCCAATAGGAATGCACTCTCTGAAATGACGTGTGGTTGGCCAAAGTGTCTCGTCAAAGCCTGAAAACAGAACCAAGAGGAGGTGCAGAAGTCTAGTTTTCTCTCAGACGACTTGAATTACAATAAGCTCAATTGGAATTATGGGATTCTTGCCCAGTGACCTCAAAAAAACTGCCTACCCCAGCTTTAAATGTTTAACTTGTAAGGGCTCTGCTGTTAAACTGCCAAATCTTCTTGCGCTGCACTTTTTTGAGGCTTGAGGGTGAGAATTAGCCAACTAAGACACGTTTTATATGAAATGCCAGGAGATAATCTCAGTGTTTTGGGTGCAATACGTCATTTTAGGGCTTTTCAGATGGAGGGAGGAGAGATTTTGTTGTATTTCCTTTGGAATAAGATTACCAATCAGGAGATAAACCCCATTCCTGTCAGATTTTTGAGTTTGCCTAAGGAGATGGTTTATCTGCACTCTCCATTAACTCCAGCTGTTGAGGCAGATAAGCAGATTTTTAATTGCTGACTGAAGGCTTTTCTCAACTTTTTTAAACACATCTCTCTCAATCTGTCCCTTTTCAAGAGCTGGAATTGTAAAGCACTTCTCTAAAGCGTGAGTGCAAAATGCCGAAGTACCCCATCATCTCCTGACACCTAAATTCTCTCCTCCTTTGTCAGACCGTGGAGTCGCCTCCTCTCCACTTGCTCCTCCTGCGTGCCGCTGAAAGCTGAAAGAGTTAAGAAGATTTGGCAGCTCTGCGGCAGCCAGCCAGCCGGTGAGGGAGGAACTGGCTTCCGGTGGCTAGAGGCAGGAGGCTCTCTTGCCCGGGATTAAGTGGGATCGGGAGAGATTACAGCCCTCTCTCTCTCTCTCTCTCTCTCTCTCTCTCTCTCTCTCTCCCTCTCGTTCCCTGCAGCTCGGTGAAAGTGTAGAGCTCCGTCCAGTCTCTGGGGAATATTTTCCCATTGCGTACGAACGTTTTCCTGCACAAACCTGCAGGAGCTGGAGGAGGAAAGCTTTTGGCATATTTAAGGATTCAGACTTTAAGGTAAGATGCTTTTTGTTTGAAGAGCTTGGAGGAAGGCCACAGGGTCATCCTCTCCCTCTGACTACGTCTTGAGGAGCTCCTTCTGTTTTATTTCTTTAAAGCAACCAATTTTTCACTTGTTTTTGCTTAAATACATCACGTGTGGTTGTGACGGTTTATTTACAGTCATGATTAGTTTTATAGAGGTAGTAGAAGCTGCCTGACTTTACTTTTTCAACCTGTTTTGGTCCATCACAGTGTCATCTGAATGTCAACCTGACCTCATGAAGGTTAAAATGCCATCAAACCTAAATTTCTTCCCTAAAAATGTCAGTTATTTTGTGCATACTGGTGTTTGCTGTCTCCTGATGGTTCACCAGCCAGAGATTAGGGTCTGCACATCTCTGTGTTTACATCACTGTCTCTCTTACGAGCCGCCGTGAAGTGTGCCATTAACCCCTGACCCCATTCACACTAACCACTCATGGAGTTGTGGCTGCACCTCCCTCACCTGATCCCACTGCATGCTCACGGCTGGATTACCAGGCAGGCAAAGTGATGCCACAGAAGAGGCCCAAGAGTTTTGTGGAAAAAACAAAACAGCAGATCCTGTTTTAGAAGATAATCCTGCAGCCCTGTCTTGTCGGACTTTTATTATTTTCAACCCAATCGGCAGAATACATTTTAAAATAAAAGTTGCGGATGCACTGAAAGATTATGTTTCTACAAGGCTGTAGTTAATGTGTGGTTAGGTTTAGGCACAAAAAACACTTAGTTACTGTTGGGAAGATTTCTCATTAAAAACAACCACTTTTCGGGCACCCTTCCAGCAAGAAATGCATCCATGTCCTGGGGGGAAAAAACGTTTTTTCATGGCACTTTCCTGGCAGGAAATGCCGCTATGTCTCGGTAAAAAACAACCACTTTTTGTGCCACTATACTGGCAGGAAACGCAGAGGTTTCTCAGTGAAAACTACCGCTTTTTGGGGCATTTTCCTGGCAGGAAATACAGCGATGACGCTGTAAAACGCAGCAGTGATTTGGGAAAAAAAAAAATTTTTGTGGCACTTTACTTGCAGGAAACAACCGCTTTTTGTGGCAGGAAACGCAGAGGTTTCTCCGTGAAAACTACCACTTTTTGGGGGCACTATCCTGGCAGGAAAGACAGTGATGACTCTGTAAAACGGAACCACTTTTCGTGACGCTATTCCAACAGAAAAGTCAGAGATTTCTCATTAAAAACAACCACTTTTTCGGGCACCCTTCCAGCAAGAATGCATCGATGTCCTGGGGGGAAAAAATGTTTTTTCATGGAACTTTCCTGGCAGAAAATGCAGCTATGTCTCGGTAAAAACAACCACTTTTCGTGCCACTATACTGGCAGGAAACACAGAGATTTCTCAGTGAAAACTACCACTTTTGGGGGCACTGTCCTGGCAGGAAACACAGCGATGACTCTGTAAAAAACAACCACTTTTTGGGGCACCATTCCAGCAGGAAACGCATCCATGTCCTGGGAAAAAATGTTTTTTCGTGGCACTTTCCTGGCAGAAAACGCAGCTATGTCTCGGTAAAAAAGCAGCCGCTTTTCGTGCCACTATACTGGCAGGAAACTCAGAGGTTTCTCAGTGAAAAGTACCACTTTTGGGGGCACTATCCTGGCAGGAAACACAGCGATGACTCTGTAAAAAGCAACCACTTTTCATTACACTACTAAGACAGAAAAGTCAGAGATTTCTCATTAAAAACAACCATTTTTGGGACACCATTCCAGCAGGAAACACATTGATGTCCTGGGAAAAAGCATTTTTTCATGGCACTTTCCTGGCAGGAAACGCAGCTATGTCTCGGTAAAAAAACCAACCGCTTTTCGTGCCACTATACTGGCAGAAACGCAGAGATTTCTCAGTGAAAACTACCACTTTTGGGGGCACTATTCTGGCAGGAAATACAGCTATGACTCTGTAAAATGCAGCGATGATTTGGGGAAAAAAAAATTTTTTCATGGCACTTTCCTGGCAGGAAACAGCTGCTTTTCGTGCTACTATCCTGGCAAGAAACGCAGCGATGACTCAGTAAAAAGCAACCACTTTTTGTGACACTATTAAGACAGAAAAGTCAGAGATTTCTCATATAAAACAACCACTTTTTGGGGCACTTTCCCGGCAGGAAACACATCCATGTCCAGGAAAAAAAAACTTTTTTCATGGCACTTTCCTGGCAGGAAACGCAGCTATGTCTCGGTAAAAAACAACCACTTTTCGTGCCACTATACTGGCAGGAAACGCAGAGGTTTCTCAGTGAAAACTACCACTTTTTGGGGCACTATCCTGGCAGGAAATACAGCGATGACTGTAAAAATCAACCACTTTTTGGGGCACCCTTCCAGCAGGAAACATATCCATGTCTAGGGAAAAAAATGTTTTTTCATGGCACTTTCCTGGCAGGAAACGCAGCTATGTCTCAGTAAAAAAACAACCACTTTTCGTGCAACTATACTGGCAGGAAACGCAGAGGTTTCTCAGTGAAAACTCCCACTTTTTGTGGCACTATTAAGATAGAAAAGTCAGAGATTTCTCATTAAAAACAACCACTTCTTGGGACACCATTCCAGCAGGAAACGCATTCATGTCTTGGGAAAAAAAATTTTTTCATGGCACTTTACTGGCAGGAAATGCAGCTATGTCTCAGTAAAAAAACAACCACTTTTTGTGCCACTATACTGGCAGGAAACGCAGAGGTTTCTCAGTGAAAAGTACCACTTTTGGGGGCACTGTCCTGGCAGGAAACACAGCGATGACTCTGTAAAAAGCAACCACTTTTTATTACACTATTCCGACAGAAAAGTGAAAGATTTCTCATTAAAAACTACCACTTTCTGGGGCACTATCCCAGCAGGAAACACAGCGACGGGTCTTGAACAGTGGTCTGCAGATAGGCAGGCATCTCGCCTAGGTGACACAGCATCCACCATCCCCTCCACCTCCCAATGACAAGACAGCGTACATACTACATCACCATAGAAACATGGATATGATGTGTATGATGTACATATATACAAACACAGTGCATATTTGTATGTAAAGTTTTGTTCAATTCAGTTACCACACTGACACTGTATGTTGTGTTTTCTTCACCTCTCCAGGTTTTTCTGGTCCTCGTAATCAGTCAGCAGGAGGTTGGGGTCAAAGGTCAGGGGTCCAGTGACCATGAGGCAGGCGGTGGAGGCTCAGGTGTTGAACCCCCACTGTGAGCTCGGAGAACAAGGTCAGCAGGGAACGTCAGTGGTGCATTTTATGACCTACGGCTTCAGCTCTGTGTTTACACTCGTCCGTCGGTGTGTGTTTGTGTGCCGCAGGCCTGCGTCAGATCCTGACTGATGTGATCGAGGAGGTGAGGTCATCGGTAAATCAGGACATCGACGGAGCGGAGATCCTGCACAGTCTGCTGAACGCCCCGTGGCTGCAGTCGCTGCTCAAGGTCTGAGAACACTTTGAAAATGAATGTTTCTTTAATGTGGCTGCGCTCAAAATCCTAACGTCAGTAAACATTCTGACACCATCAGTGTGCTTCTTTGTGCTTTGTCTGAGCTCGTTTTCCAAATTGAACATGGACAAGCAAAAGAAGCAGGCTGAAGGAAAGTTGGACTTTGATAAAATCTAAAAACCTCAGTGTTTCAGGATGGGATTTGTTCCTTTAAGATTCTTAACCACCCACTGAAAACTACTGCAACTGTTTTTGTTATTAATCACTTGACGACATTGTGTTTCAGGTTTACGAGTGTCTCCAGAGGCACCTGAGGAACTCCCCAGCACCAGCTCTCGACTACGCTTCAGGACTTTCACTTCAGGTTCAATCTCAGACTGTGTTTTATTAATTATTTGTTGCTTGTATTTATTTTGTGGAAGACTTTTGAAAGTGGTGGATGTGTGGTTTGTAGCTGCTGATCGACATCAGAGCGTTGCCGGGCTGCTCTGAAGACGCCAAAGAGCTCTACCGCCTCCTGAGACAGCCGCACCTGCAGGTAACAAGTATTCATAATTCTGTAATATGTAAAGTGCTGTTGTGTCTTTATTTATGTTTTTAATTGTTTATATTTTCAGTCATTTGAATTGACTGTTAATGGAAAGGGCAAAAAATGACTTTGAATAAAATGACTTTACATGTAAATATAGTGTTTTATTGTTTAATTTATTATTTTTTTCTCTTGTATTTGTGTGTACAAATAGTAAAACAATATTTTTTACAACCTTGAACTGCTCTATAGTTATAATTTTAGTGATTATCACTAAAGATTTGTAAATTATTATAGGCGCCTATGTCATTTTAATATTATTAAAACATTATTAATATGACAAAATGTTAAGTCAGACTTACAGATGAGGGAGCGTTGATTAAAGGACACCATACATGTGGGATAAGGACAGTTTAAAAGGTGCTAAACAAGGAAAGAAAGATAAGATTAGATTTAGATTAGATTTGATCTCAAACATGTTAAAAAATAATTTAAAAAATAATTTGAATTTTTTTTTAAATAAATACAAAATATGAAAAAAAATTAAACATAAAAAATATGATAATAATAATTAGATATAAAAATAAATAATATATAAAATATGAAAAAAATAAAAACAAAAATAAATAGATAACATTAAAATAAGTGAAAGTGTATATGAAAGTCAGCAAAATTAATCTGATTTACATTATTTGGACCACCAGCGCAGCAGTTTTCAATAAAAAAAATGTTTGATCTTCATGTCTCATAGGCTCTCCTCTCAGCTCATGATACGGTGGCCCAGAAGGACTATGAGCCGGTGCTGCCGCCAATGCCAGACGACCTGCCGGACGATGAGGAGGCCACCAGGATCGTCTGCCTGGTGAAGAACAAGCAGCCTCTGGTGAGCCACGCTGTGAAAGTCTCCTTAAAATATAAAAGCTGTTAATGAAGTTCTGATATGAAACATTTCAGAGCAGCTTAGCTGGCGTCACAGTCACCTTACCTGAGGCCTGAGTCGACTCAGTAGTTAGAAACTACCTGACCTGAAAATGAGGTCAGATTTTGATGGGATCACCTCCACTGTTTATGTTTAATCCCTCTTTGCAGAAACAGGTTTTGTGGGATCAGACAAACTTCTCTGAGTGTAAAAATGGCCGTAGATCATGAAGTCCTGCTCCAAGGATTTTAAATGGTACAAAAACAGCTTCTTATAGATGTGTGTCAAGTGTTTTTAGTATAAAGCATTAGCTTTAAAGATAAAAAAAATGGTATTGCCGTGATTTTTCATATTAATAAACATAATGTCAAAAGAAATAGAAAGAATAGAAAAAATTAAAACAATTAATAGATCAAAAAGACATAGGAAAAACACTCACAAAGAAAGAAAGAAAGAAAGCAAGAAAGAAAGAAAAGAAAAGGTTAATTTAAAAATTCATAAAAAAAGACATAAGAACAACGTATCAGAAAAAATACAATAAAATAATAGATAAATAAATAAAGACACGCAGCATGCACACACACACTTAAAAGATGATTAAAATAAAATAAAAAATAAAATTTAAAAAGTACACTTAAAAAAGAATTAGGGAGAACACACTTAAAAATAAAATTGAATAAAAACTAAATTAAATTAAAAAAAAGACAAAGAATGCACTTAAAATTAATAAATAAATTTGAATAAATAGTAAATTAATAAAATTTTAAAAATCTAATTTAATTAACTAACAACACCACATCGTATGAGCGCACTTTAAAAAAAAAAGGTAAATAGAATAAAATTTAAATTAAAACATTAAAAGAAAAAGACGTATAAATAAATGAAAATTAAAAGAAAATAACAATATAATTTAAAAGATAAACTTAAGAAAAAAAAAACATAGGAAGACCACACCTAAAAAAGTTAATAAATTAAAATTAAATCAAATTAATTTGAATTGAATTAAATTAGATTAAATTAAATTAGATTAAATTAGATTAAATTAAATGAATTGAATTAGATTAGATTAAATTAGATTAAATTAAATAGAATTGAATTGAATTAAAAAGACAGCAAGAACACACTTGAATGGATTAAATACATTTTTTTAAAAAAAATTACCAACACATTGGAAGAACACACTTGAAAAGAAAATAAATAAAATAACGATTTAATTAGAGACATAGGAAGAACACACAAATCATTATTATCATTATTATTGTGTACAATACAATACAACAGCAGCACTAACTACAGCCTGTAAAATTAAAATGAAGTTGTTGTTTTTTTCCAGCATATAATCTAAATACAGGACAGAGGTGTCCACATACTTCTGGCCAAGTAGTGTAGTTTGGAAATGATTCCTTTCCTTGTAACCTGATTGTATTTGTGTGGATGCAGAAGACTATTAACATTCAGTTGTTTATTTGTTTGTAACTCATACATACGTTCCAGTATTAAAGCAGATGCTTGTGGATATTTAATTTTTTCCCCCAAATATAAATCAAACAGCTGACTGCATCCAGCAGAGACCAGATGTTTGTATAATCTGTCATTTGAGTAATTGTGTGTTGGTGCTACAGATTTCCTCACAGCACAGCCCGCCGGAAAGGAAGGAAACTCTTTTATTATCAGTGTCTGCAAAATACTTAAATGCAGCTCCTCTGTTGTGAGTTACGTTCCATTTTTTAATCTTGTTTTTTCCCAGCAGAAGCTCTGTCTCTACTTCCTGTGTTGAGCATTTCCCTCTGCCTTTGAGTGACTCTGTTGTCTCACAGCTCCACAACCAGCGGCTTCCCGGTGCCTCCTCCCCGTGTGCAAAAAGCTCCAGAGTGGGGATCCGCAGTCACTGGGACACCCTGAGGCGTCTCACACGGCAGAGGCTTCACCGAGGCGGTGCATTCGGGGTCCAGAGCCCGGCTGTTGGGAGCCCAGACACCAAGGACTGGTGTGGCGTTCGCAGAGGCAGCTACCCGCCGACTGAGCCGCAGTGTCACGCAGCAGCAGCTCGGCCGTACGCTCCGCCTCGCTGTAAGCCGATGACTCAGTGTCAGATGTGCTGTAGCAAGTCGCTGAGCCGGTGTAGAGTTTGCTACTCCAACTTCCTCTGGGAGCAAAGTCTGAACCGCTCGGCGCCGTCCGTCTACAGCTCCGTTCTGATCGGTAAGAAAATCATCCGTCTCCTTTCATCCTTTCATCGTCCATCACAGCTGCTTTCATGGATTAATAGTGTCTGTTTTCTCGTTGGAGACAACATCATCGAAGAGCTGGGCAGCGGAGATGAAGATGAAGCAGGAGAGTCTATCAATGCGTCATCGTCGCTTCCCACAGCGCGGCGGTGGACCATGTCTCCCCCGTGTCTCACCGTGCCTTACTACTCCAACTCGGACGACTACCTCCAGCCAGGCCTGCCCACCAGGCTACGAAGCCAAAGCCCTCGCATCCGCACTGCTCCCCCGAGCCCTATGTGCCCTCGCCGAGTGGTGGATCTACCCCCGGTGTCCCCCGTGGAGCTCGCCAAGCAGGAGAGCCTGGACGAGCTGAGGACGACGGTGCAGCTGGCCGCCTGCTCCATGGAGAACAGCACCAAAGACATCAAGCTCCTCGGGGAGAAGATGGCAGCAGCGACTGAGCGCATGTCGGAGACAGTGCAGGACAACTCCCAGGCCTTGGCGCTTCTCACTCAGGTGGTGGACCGGCTGCAGACGCTCCTCGCCGCCACCAGGACGACTGAGATCAACGCCCTGAGACCTGCTGAGCAAGACGGCACACCTACGAAAAACCAAACTCCAAAGAGCAGAGGGCAGCGTCCGTCTCTGACCCACCAATCCAGATGTTCCTTCCCCTCGCTTCCCTCCTCCTCCTCCTCCCTCAGCAGCTCTGCAGACGCTCCCTCCACCTCTCAGGGGACCAGCTGTCTGTCCGTGTCCTGCCGTGCGTCCCCCCGAACTACCCCCAAGACAAAGAACTCGCCTTCGCCACAGACGAAGCACGCCGAGCATCAAGCGCCCAAGCAGCCTCTGACCAACGGGCTGCTGGATGAGCCCAAGGAGGCGTCCCACGCTGTGAAAGGAGGTCGCTCAAACCAGCGGAAGAAGAGGAGGAAGAAGGCGGCGTGAGAGGCGCTGAAGAGTGTCCAAAGCGTGGACTTCGTGGGACCTTTCAAGTCGTCTCTGCAGAGTGGCTGACCTGCAAACGCACACAGTGGTAGCTGATTTTTATTGCT
The DNA here is from genome assembly GCF_041903045.1 of Epinephelus lanceolatus. Taxonomy (NCBI): domain Eukaryota; kingdom Metazoa; phylum Chordata; class Actinopteri; order Perciformes; family Serranidae; genus Epinephelus; species Epinephelus lanceolatus. Next base: position 5,460,944 of record NC_135757.1, on the reverse strand, counting down.
GCATTTCTCGCCGTTTTCGTCCATCGTGTTGTGGATCATTTCATCATTTCCTCTGTCTGCTCATTTCAGGAACTTCCTCAGCATTCATTTTGTTTTTGTCGCAGCTGTCGTGAATTAAACCTTCCAATCTCTTCCTCCAGTCGTTACATCCTGTCACGACTTCCACCAGACTCCATCGGCATCATTAGTCTTGACTTGTGTGATTCCATTTGACGTCAACTCCACCCTTCACGCTTTTATTCACTCTGTGTTCTCACCTGTTGTGTTCCAGGGAGCGACCATAAAGAGAAACGAGATCACAGGGGAGATTTTTGTCGCTCGGGTGATTCACGGAGGGCTGGCTGATCGCAGCGGTGAGCTTTTTCTCTTACCTCTCTTTGTGTCGTTAACTAGAAGCTGAAATTCTTGGATTTCGTTAACGATATGTTGGTGACATGACAGGGTAACAACTGAGAGAGTACTACCCTTTAAAAAGTAAACTTACATGCTTTCATTTGAGCTTTTATCGAGTCACAACCTCAATATCTCAAGTTATAACCCTCAAGTCCCAAGTCACTGTGGTGAAAATCGAGCAAGTCAAGCCATTCCTCCGAGGAGAGCTGCAGGCAGGAGGACACAGTCACGTCCTTTCAAATCATCAGTCTCAGGTCATGAATACCAAGTCAAAGTCAAGTCCTCAAATTTGCGATTTGGGTCAGACTTGAGTCAAATCATGTGATTCGAGTCTCCTACCTCTGCTCTCTACCTAATTTATATCATATTATATTTAGGTTAAAGGATAATGTAGGAAAAGACATAATATTTATAGCTGTCTGTATATTTTTACTTTATTTTAAAACTAACCAGGTTTTGGTGATTTCAAAGACACGCACACTTTAATAATCACTTCAAAGTTAACTTGATGATACCGTCATTTTTATTTATTTATTACACTCATATATTTTTATTTGCACACACAGAACACTGCATAAAATCCAGATGATGAAAAATAAAAAATGAAACAACGGACCTCCCCTCGACTTAAAGAGAAAAACAAATTACAAAAAAGGGGGGAAAAAAAAACTAATATTAATAAAATAAAATTTAAAAAAAAGCTAAGCTAACATAATTGAAAAAAATACAAGAAATAAATGACAACAAGAAGCTCACAAAATTAACACTGACGGACAACCAAGCCAATAACAATAATAAAAACAAAAACAAAATATATACATGGAAAAAAAAATCCAGAGAAAATTCAAAATTTAAAAATAAAATTAATAATAAAAATGATGACGATGATATAGTCTTCAGGAAATAATTAGATATCACAAATTATATGTAATATTTATTTTCTTTTTTAAATGTTCTTAGCATAACAAGCTCTTGATGAAGTCTGCTTTGGTGTTTGTATTTGTATTTATGTGTGTGTGTGTGTGTGTGTGTGTAGGTCTGCTCCATGCGGGGGACAGGATCATAGAGGTGAATGGTTTTCCCGTGGATGGGATGGAACCTGAGCAAGTCATCCAAGTTGTGGTGCGTCGCTTTGTGTGGATACAAACTGTAAAATGAGACCACTGTTTTTTATATTCATACTATAAACATTAGCCTATGTCATTTTCCCTCCTTTATATCTGTGGTCTTGAATGCCACATTGTCTTTCCTGTAGACCTCTGAGTCACAGCTCACATCATATATCGTATCTTGTTTCTTTCCAACCAATCAGCAAGCAAGGTCGCAAGGCACCATCATGTTCAAGGTCGTCCCCATCACAGAGAGGCCGGTCCACAACCAGACGATGGTAAATCATTATTTTTATTTCTCTATCTACACACACAAAAACACCAACATATCATTAAGAAATGACTTTTGTCTGCTTAGCTCTACGTGAGGGCCATGGCCGACTACAGCCCCCAGCAGGACCCAACCATCCCCTGCGCCGACGCCGGTGTGTATGAAATGTCATTTAAGTCAGTTGTTAATAAATAAATAAATATGGCTATGAAATAAACCCTGAAATATACACATGAGAAAATAAATATATAGATATATAAAATATAGATAAATATGTTTTTTTTCTAAAGGATGCTTTTTATTATTTCAGGGGAAATTTATTTCTTGCTGGCACATTTATTTCCCCACTTTTTTATTTCAATGTCTCATATTCAAATGAATGGGGTGTGGTTATCTAATAAAAATGGTTTACGGTTATTTTTTTATAAAAATCTATTTTTTTTATTTATTAATTTTACTATATTGACTTATTTTTTATTTTTTTGTATACATTTATTTTGATATTTATTGCCTCCTTTATTTATTTCACGGTTTATTTCATAGCCATGTTTGTTTATTTCATATTTTTTTTAATTCTGTTTATTTATTTATTTAATGTTGACTTAATTGGTATGTTACATGTTTATTTATTTCACAGGATTTTTTTATTTTCATTTTTACTATTTATTTAATATTGACTTAAATGGTATTTTACATGTTTATTTATTTCACAGGGTTTTTTATTTTTGTTTTTTTGTTTATTTAATATTGACTTAAATGGTATTTTACGTGTTTATTTATTTCATAGGATTTTTTTATTTTCATTTTTACTATTTATTTAACATTGACTTAAATGGTATTTTACATGTTTATTTATTTTGTAGGATTTTTTTATTTTTATTTTTTGTTTATTTAATGTTGACTTAAATGGTATTTTATATGTTTATTTATTTTATAGGATTTTTTATTTTTATGTATTTTTTTTAATTTAATGTTGAATTAAATGGTATTTTACATGTTTATTTATTTCACAGGATTTTTTTATTTTCATTTTTATTATTTATTTAATATTGACTTAAATGGTATTTTACATGTTTATTTATTTCACAGGATTTTTTATTTAATATTGACTTAAATGGTATTTTACATGTTTATTTATTTTGTAGGATTTGTTATTTTTATTTTTTTGTTTATTTAATGTTGACTTAAATGGTATTTTACATTTTTATTTATTTTATAGGATTTTTTTATTTTTTATGTATTTTTTTAATTTAATGTTGAATTAAATGGTATTTTACATGTTTATTTATTTCATAGGATTTTTTTATTTTCATTTTTATTATTTATTTAATATTGACTTAAATGGTATTTTGCATGTTTATTTATTTCACAGGATTTTTTAGTTAATATTGACTTAAATGGTATTTTACATGTTTATTTATTTTGTAGGATTTTTTATTTTTGTTTATTTAATGTTGACTTAAATGGTATTTTACATGTTTATTTATTTTATAGGATTTTTTATTTTTATTTTGTATGTATTTTTTTATGTAATGTTGAATTAATGGTATTTTACATGTTTATTTATTTCATAAGCTTTTTTTATTTTATTTTTTTATTTATGTAATGTTGACTTAATGGTAATTTACAGGAATGAGCTTCAGAAAAGGTGACGTCCTGGAGATTGTGGACCAGACAGACGCCCTCTGGTGGCAGGCCAAGAAACTGCCCAGCAACATGGCCTGCGCCGGCCTCATCCCCTCCACCAACCTGCTGAAACGGTCAGGAGCATTCACTGATTTTGTCAACATGTTTTTATTTACTGGAATATTTTTTGATAATTCACAAACTCCCAGTGCTGCTGTATTGTGATAATTAATAAGCAGAAACTTTTGTTGTAACAGGAAGCAGAGGGAGTTCTGGTGGTCTCAGCCTTATCAGCCACATGCCTGCATACAGACCTGTAAGTTCACCATCATCTCCTTTAACGTATCTCAGACTTTATTTAAAAGTCAGAACATTTTCTGAATTTACAGCCTCTGTACAACCTGCTTTCACATTTGAGTTTTCATTGTGTTTCACCCCAAACTAACTGAAGTGAGCACTGTAGAGGAAGGTAAGGACATTACACTTCATGTTGTACTCTTGTACTTTATTTTGTATATTATACTATATTATATTTTTAATGGTTTCAATGTTTAGTATTTTGTTTTGTATTATATTATATTGTAGATATTTCTATTTTAATATTTTATTGTAATTTATTTTTAATATTTTTCAGTATTTTGAAAACATATTTTCTATATTTTTATTGTGATATTTTATTTTTTTATTTTATTATACTTATTTTATTTCAGTATATTTTGCTTTTGATTTTTTTATTTTATGTTTTGATAAATTATATTTATATAATTGTTTTTATTTATTATATTAAATTGTATTTGTACTTTTATTTCATAATATTTTACTTTTAATATTCTATTTTATTTTTATTATATGATATTATGTAATATTTTTATTTATTATATTACATTTTATTTGTACAAATTTTATTTTAGTTATTTTAATATTTTCATGTATTTATTTTATTTTATTTCATTTTATTTATTTTATATTTATCCCTTTTTCCTTTGCTTTTGACTCTTGAGCTGCCTGTCTTTATTTGCCATTTAGCTTTAAAGCAAAATGATTTATTTCTGTGTTGTATTACAGATATAACTTTTTATACCCATTTTTCACCCACAGAGGAAGACCTGATGGCCATCGATGAGAGATGTGTGGAAGCAGGTAAACCTGTCACTTATTTATTTATTAGCCTGTAATCTTTTATAAACAAACTTATTGTGTGTCTTTGCTGCTTTGTTTTTTCCTACACTTTCTTAATTAGATTTCCAAGAAACATAAAACGATGCTGTTAGCAACCCCCTTTTTGCTGTGTGATTAATTTCCCTCGTGTGTTTTCCTTTGTCAGATGAGGAGGCATTTGAATCTGGTAGGTAAGTCTTTGTTGATTTAATCTGGTTTGGGCTGTGAATCCGGCGACTCTGTCTCTCGTCCTTCATCTGAAACACTTGTTATTGTTTCCTTTCCAAACTCTCCCGCCGTCTGACGGGGAAATATCAGACGAGCTCAGAGAAGGTGAGAAAGCTTCTGGTGTTTGTATTTTTATCTACCTGTGGAGATTAAACTCACGAACCTGCACAAGTTACATACGTAAAAGAGTCAGAAATTATACATAAGAATACAGAAATAAACAAATAATCAGTGTGTAATAAAAAGCATATGTTTCATAGTCGTTGCACTGCATTGTGGGAATTGTAGGATTTAGACTTTTTTGAGACATTTAAAGTTGAGATATCTCTGCTGGTTCAGTCTCCCAACTTTGGCATAAATCTTTTATCAATAATTTAATAATACATTTATTTATTATTATTGCTAATTTAGGATTTACATTTAATAGCGATACCTTGTCTTTTAGAAAAAGTATGGTATTGTTAATTTTTATTTTATTTCTTTTTTATTTTTAAGCTAATTTTTATTCAGATTTTTTTGCCATCTCTCACTGTTATTTAATTTTTTACTAATAAATTTATCACTAATTATTTATTATTATTTGTATTACTATTAATTGGTTTTATTTATTACCAATTTTTTAGAATTTAATTTTTTTTTATTTATCTTTTCCTTTCAAATCTGTATGTTTTCAGTCTCTTAACATTTAATTTTCATATTTGCAGAATCCTTGGGGAAAAAAAGTAGTTTTATTTTATGCTAAATAAACTGTTATCAGTTGATTTGTTATTATTAGATTGTTGATATTTGCCTAAATCAAGCAGTCCAGCTCTACTACCAACAGCTCCACCAAAAAATAGTGTCACATTATTATATATTGTTATATAATAACTCATAAATTTTTGATTTTGCCTCATTATCTGGCTCTAATTTGAGCTGCTAATTCTTATTAGATCATCCTCTTTATGATAATTTTAAAAAGTGTCCGTATTTATTTCTATGTTTATGTCTTTTGTTCTTCTTCACCTCCTTTTGCATCCATATTTTCCACTCTGCTTCTCTTCACATCAAACCAGAGGAGGATGACTTCAGCAGCAACATTGAAGGGATCTACTTAGGTACGTCTGAAATCTCTGTCTGTCAGAATTAAAGTCAAGCTGCACTCATTTTTGCACATTAAGAGCCCTTTATATCACTTATGTTCTGTGTAACAGTTTGCATGAGTGCTGTACGTATCACTGATAATCCTCCAAACACTAACATTACCTCTGATTTCCTCTCAGCGGGCTTCAGGCGCAGCATGCGTCTCTGTCGGCGGCGGTCTCACAGCACGGTCCAGCCGTCCTGCCACACCCGCTGCCCTAGCAGCTGCTACGGCACCCTCAACAGCCCCTATGAGGAGGTGGTGCGCTACCAGCGCCACCCACAGGATGCACATCGCCTCATCGCCCTCTTAGGTACAGTAAGAGTTATAGTTTAACCATTTGTCTTTGGGCACATGGGACACTGTTCTCCAATATATTCCATTATATTTAAGGAGAAAGCAGTCGTCCCATGTGCACAAAGAATAAATGTAGACCTGTTATGATGATAAAATGGCTGGATCTCAGAAACTACAACAAGGACAATCATGTATTTGGTCCAAACTGATACTTGAATATCAAAGATGTGCACACATATGTTACGTCTTGAGATCGTTGGGCGAAAGGTGGTGCGTGTTCTCCGGTCTGTACACTGCTAAATATTGAGGGAGCTTCGGTTTCTCATCCTTTCTGGTGAACTTCACAACCTTGAGTTACGTTTCGGCTGAAGAGTACTGAGGCCAGCGTGGCGCTCAATGATTTGGAAGCTCTTTCTGGTGATTGAAGGTTGGATAAGAGAGAGAACTCCCTTTTGTCGGCCTTGACTCATGCCGTAAGCCAGTGGTTCCCATATGGTGGGTCGTGGTCCAAAAGTGGGTCACGTGTCCATTCTCAATGGACCGCAAACATATGATTTGTGGGGAAAAAAAAAAAAAAAACAACACTTCCTATTATTGAGTGCAGTGAATTTCCGACACAGAGCTTTTATTTTGAAGTGCTGTTTCCTTAACAAAGACAGCAAATTAGCTTGATGACACGTAGTCTCTTATGCAGACGCCGATGACGTCAGCACGCCGGCTGACTCTGTCGTCTGAGGACATTCCCATCGGAAAGTTGTAATAGAACTAGCGCTGGCTCCCAGCGACAGTGATGTGATTGGATCCAAATCCGTGTACTTCCTCGACCAACGGCTGATTAGCTTCGCCTTACACCCGCCTACACCGGAATTGCTGTTCCCCGAATTGTTGTCCGTAGTACAACAGAAAAGGAAGTGGTCAGTGCATCGCAAGAAGAGATTAAAATGGATATGAAACTTGTGCCGTACCTATGGCAACGCCGTCACGTGGTCTGGATATCCCCGCCCGTTTCTGGGAAAAACGAACAAAAAAAAAACGAAAAAAAAAAACCGAAACACGAATGTCCCCAGACTCCCATTCCGAAGTAAGGGAGGCTGGTCACGCGAGACTAGATGACACGTCCAAACGCAAGTATGACGCTTAATGTATTAAACTGTGTGGACCTTGAACTAATGACGAAGGAGAAATCTGGACCAGTTGGGAACCACTGCCTAAGGTTATCTTACATGATACAACTACCTTTGCACTGGCTTTTAATGACCTTCAAACCCTAACCCAAGATCTGTTTTGGTTGGCACTCCTGTCTGTGTTCGTATGAGTCGTCTTGATGGCCGCCAGAAACTTTTTCCTTGGCGGAGACAAGTTGTTTTTTAACAGTCTATATCCAACCAATGTTTCCGATTAACTCTCTAACAGAACAGCAAATTCGATGTGATTAAATGTATGGTTGTGATTAAGTCTGTCCTTTTTTTCTCAGGTCCGCCCGGTGTGGGTGTGAATGAACTTCGGAGGCGTTTGATTGAAATGAACCCCAACATCTTCCAGGGACCTGTACCTCGTACGTACCATCATCATCATCCACCCAGTTTAGAATCAGCTTATTCACATTCAGCCTTACTTTCCTCCTGGCGCTCATCGATTGTCTCAAAGAGAAACAATATCAATCATATTACTTCCTTTTTTCTTGGCCAGACACCACAAGAGCACCCAAAGGATACGAGGAGTCTGGCAGAGAGTATCACTTCACCAGCCGGGAAATCTTTGACAACATGATGTATAACAACAGGTTTCTGGAGTACGGCGAGTACAAGGGGAATCTGTACGGCACCAGTGTCGAGTCTGTGAGGGAAGTTTTAAGCAGCGGAAAGATCTGCGTCGTCGACATAGAGCCGAACGTGAGAACACTGACATCATTGTCCTCGTCATAATACAGCTAACAGGCGTAGTTTTGTGCTCGCAGTCACGTTAACGATCTGAATGGTTCATGTCTTCGTTTAGGCCATTCAGGCAGTGAGGACCCACGAGCTGAGGGCCTACATCATCTACGTGAAGCCTCCGCCACTGGAGCGCCTCAGGGAGACCAGACAGGACTCGTACATCACCACCAACTACTACGTCAATCGACCGTTCAAAGTAAACTCCTCTAGAAACAGATTTTATTATTTTCATCTTTTATTAGCCCATTATATTGAACAGTGCTTCTCAGAAAGACCTTGACGCTCAGTTTTCCTCTTGATTTAAAGTTTTTAAAAGCTGTAAATGACCAAACTGTTTTTCTATTTCATTTTTGTTCCCCCCATCAGGACGAAGACTTCCAGGAGATGGAAGATGCCGCCCGGAAGATGGAGTCTCACTTCTCGCAGTTCTTCGACTACGTATTCGTCAACGATGAGCTGCAGGACTCCTGCGTCCAGCTGCTGACGGCGGTGAGGAAGGCGCAGGACGAGCCGCAGTGGGTCCCCGCCAGCTGGATACGACCCACCGCCGAGTCGTAAGACAGGACGGAGGAGGAGGAGAGGGGGCAGGAGAGATGGGACCCCTGTTATCATGGCAGCATATCATTTTCATTTTACAGATTTCTCACTGTAAAATCTCAACACGTGAATCAGTTTTTATTTTTTGGGGGAGTAGGGCATGAAAGAAACCTAAATATTTTGATCTTGTTACATGGGTGCTTTATCTGGTTTTTAAGTCTCTGAAGTGAGCAGAGCATCAAAGCCGTCTCTCTTTGAGTGTTGTTATAAGGATCATTATTATTGTTATAGATGCAGATTTCTCACTTTCCTGTTCTATATGCAACTTTAATTTAACACGGTGTTCACAGCTGCACAAGAGCAAAATAGGTTAATTTCTTGCCCTGCTCCTCACTCTTTTACACAAACCTGCAATAAAGAATGTGATATTTTTCCAATTGATGTTTACATTACTAGAAAACAAATTGGGTTCTTGTGATATGTTTTTGTTTGTTTTTTTCATTCTGAAGTTGTGTAAATTTTGTTTCGTGGTTTGCTATAGCCCAAATGTGTCATTGCATACCAAAAAAATTAAATTAAAATTAATTTAAAATAATGTGATAACGTGCAAAAATGCAAGCAAAGCAATGATATTTTAATATTTGTACCCGTTTGTGACGTTAATAAACCACTTCTGATAGTAATTTATTCATTTGTTTATTTATTTAGTCCGTTTTTTAATTCGTTTCTTTCGTGTGGGAGCTTTTATTTTGAGGTAACAGGAAGTCGTGTCTAAATACATCCGGGTTAGCGCTCTCCTTTCGCAGAGTGTGAATAAAGTACATGATCATGTAAAAAGTAGCCTTTTACTCACTTTTTAACGGCTGTAGTCGTTAAAATATGCTCATTATCTAAAAATGATTTAACTAGTTTCATATTTAAAGACGCATTTTCAATAGAAATTGAATAGTATGGATACGGGAGCCTCAAAGGTAAATTATTTTCCAGAAATAACGGTTACTCTTTTGCAGTGGCTAACGTTATGGCGCTAGCATAAAACTTTAAAATTTTATCGGAAAGTGCAATGTTTTTTAAATTTGTCGAGTGCATACCTTTTCTGCTTTATTTATTTCTGCCTCACACTGTTAATTAATACCTTCATACTGCTTTGTGATAAGTTAAATCTTTCAATTGTGATATCTAAGAAAGCTAACGGTTGTTAGCATACTTGTAAATATTGCTAATAATTTGTGTTTCCGTGATAGAAAACGCGTCCCAGGGAGCTCCCGCCTCTTCCTCGGGTAAGTTATATAACTCCAGGTGTTAATACCCTACTCTTATGTCCTTACAGTGTAGTAAGCTCATTTAATATTAAATGAATTTTGAAGTAATGGCCTCCTTTACACCTAATGCAAGCTAGCTGACTCCTAAGAAAATTTAGCACCCTGCTTAAGTTAGCTAAAACCCAAACTACTCCATTTTAAAAGCTCTATTATTCAATAGAATAATAATAATAATGAAGATTATTTGAATAGCACTTATGTAAACCACCATTGATGATAATAATAATAATAATAATAATAATAATAATAATAATAATGCATTTTATTTATAGACGATTAAATTACTAATACACTTTTGACCTCAGGCAGGTTTTATTGTCACTAGCAGTAACAATTGGTCAGCAATTCATGTAGTCATCTACATTTTTACTCTTAAATGAAAGTGTTAAGTGAGAATTCCCTGCTTTTCTTTTTGTTTTACGTCAGTGTAAATGAAATATTTTTGGATTTTCACTGTTGATCAGATCTGTTGTCAACAGATGAATACACACTGAAACACTGAATAGGAAACAAATGTTAGTTGCAGTCTTTAAGTAAAGACAATGAAAACACTTATAAATTTCAGACTTTCAAAAACTTTACTAACCTTGGAAACTTGTCAAAGTTCCGGGAGTTGCAAGGTCTTAACACTGTTTAAAGATAACTCGTTTTCCGAGATGGTGTACTTAAATTAGGGCTGGAAGATGAGACCTGTGTGATATCTGACTAAAATCAAGTCTCGCCTAAAGAAAAATAACTTTGTATACATTATTTATCTCCTAATAAAAGCTGAAAAGTAACAAAGAAGGTCCTGGGAAATTGTCAGAAGGTATGTAGGGACAAAGCAGACACTTGTTGTTTATATCAAGCAGCGTCAGAAAGATTAAACCAGATTCCACAGACACTTCCTGGACGTTTCACTCACCCACACACAAGAGTCTGAAAAGTTCTGAGTCGTCTGACCTCTGCCCTGAGTAATCCTCAGTCCTGGCGGATGTATGAACACAGATTTAGCTGAGGATTTAAGTGTCAGCCAGGATGTTATGTGCACAGTAGCTGCTCTCCACTCTTACTTGGCTCTTGGGTGGAATGGCCAGAAAGACGACAGTAAGGGCTTTTACTTTGGCTCGTCTAATCTGACTGGAGCTGAAAATCTAAAAGTCTAAATTTTAAAAGAGACTTTGTTTGCATCTGAGCTCACTGTGTCTGAGGAGGGGTAATTTGTTAATGTGTTTACGCCACGTTTGATGGGACCTTCTCAATCCAATTTTACTAACTGCTAAGTGTGATTGGAAAGCGCAAAATTGACTCCTGCTTGTCTTTTTGTCTCTTAAGCGAGGACAGCGATCACTTCCCACCATGCCAAGGTAGGTACATGTGTTTCTCTACTGTGATATAGTGTCTTCATCGACTGCTCTCATGCTCAGCAGTCAAATTAAACTTCTTCTTCTCTCTTTGGTGGAACGTGCGGAAACATGAAGTCAAGACACAGCTGGTGAGTCAGGATTTAAAGAATAGAAATTATGAGATATAGATGGAATGTTTGCATCTAATATTATTACTGAAAGTAACTTGGTTTATTTTTGACCTCGTGCAGGAGAAGTAGCAGCACCGAAACACAAGAAGAAGAGGGTGAGAAAGGAGCTGAATGGAGTCGATGACGTGGATGGTACGTCACACATACACACATATCTGTATCTGTGCAGCATCTCAAGTGCCTCAAACTTTTTGTTTACTTGGATTTAAAGGGCTAGTTCCCCCCAACATGAAGGCTCATGTGGTGGTAGATACTTTCAAAAGCCGTGTCTTGTATATAGTTTCCATTGAAAAAAAACAGTCTCCTCATTTAAAAAGCAAGAAATAATACCTTATAGCGCGAGCATCCCTCCATTCCATCTGCTGTTTCCTGTTTAGATCACGGGATGGAAATGGGAGGCCTGGGCAGCCGGAGGGAATCTGAGATCGGAGAGCACCTTACGCTTGAAGCCACATCGGATGCACCGCCTCAGAGGAGGAAGAAGAAGAAGAAGAAAACTGCCACCATCGGTAAAGACTGACAACAGAAGTGTCCCTGTAGATGCTGCATTTCTACATACTACTAGTTTCAGTGTGAAATCTAGATTTTAGAGGCTGGAGTGTTTTACTCCGACCAACCCGGAGGTTCCTAGTGACATTTATAGATGTGTACATTCCTGGTTGCAGATCTGTCAGATGACCAGGCCGAGCTGGTGAACGGAGATGCAGCAGATCAGACCACTGATGGAGAGGAAGTAGTCAGAAAACCCAAAAAGAAGAAGTAAGAGCGCAACATTAGGCAAAAATGTTAAAATGCATTGATCGGAGTTCGTCCTTTGCATTTGTGATAAAACACAGATTTACAGCAGGAGATATTGTATGTGGTGCGTTTTCCTCTCGAACTTTTGCTCTTGTGATTTCAGGAAGTCCAAAGTCGTTGAATCGCTGCCTTCCGATGAGCTGGACGTAGAAGAGGACGATATAATCACTGACACCCCTCCTCCTATCCCCCAGCATGCCCTGTTCACGGCGCCGCAGATTCAGAGCCAGCCGGTGGGGAAAGTCTTTGTAGAGAGGAACAGTGAGTAACGAGAGATGGACGCGGTCGATGTGGCCCATTTCTGGACAGTTAAATATACAGAGTAAAGATGCAGAGATAATGATAAAAGTGATAATAGAAATTAAGTTTTTTTTAAAAAAAAAAAGGCTTGATAAAATAATAATAATAATAATAATAGGAAAATCATAAATATAAAAAAGAATCATAAAACAGTGAATGATAATAGACATAAAAATAAATGAATAAAAAAGTTTCAAATTCAATAAAGTAAAAAGAGGGGAATAGTTACTAAAAACATTAAAAATAAATAAAAATAATAACAAAACAATAAATACTAGAAATAAAAATAAATAGAATAATAATAATAGTGGTACAAATTAAACATTAATTTTCTTAAAAATACATGAATATAAAAATAATAATAAAACAATAAATAAATAGCAGAAATAAAAATAAATGAAAAAAGATAAAAAAATGAAATAGAAAGATGGTAATAGTGATACAAAAAAATCTAAGTAGAAATGTATTTATTAAAAATGTATGAATATAATAATAATAATAAAACAAAAAAATAAAGATAAAAAATCAAGTAAAATAGAAAAATAGCAATATATAGATATAACAAATATAAGTAGACAATTAATGTATTAAAAATAAATAAATACATACAAAAATAATGTATATAATATCTGTTCATATATATACATTTTAAAAAGTAAAAATAAATAAAGATAATATTAAATAAATTAGAAAGATTGTAATAATGCTCCAGAAAATTAAAGTAAAAATGAATTTATTTGAAGTAAATAAATTAGAATAAAACAAAAATACAGTTTGAAGTTGATAAAAAATAAAGGATAAGAGATATTTAAAATACCATATTTTTTCTAAAAAGAAAGGTCTAGTTATTAAGTGTAAATCCTAATTGAACATTTCGTAAAAACACAACAACAAAAGAAAGAACAGCTATCATCCTCTGGTTACCCATCAGAGACGATGTATGAATATTTATTTACACATATATATATATATATATATATATACACCCCACTCATACAATAGAAACATTAAAACAAATAAAATCAAACAGGCCCAACTTGTTCAAAATTGTGATTCTTGTGTGTCCACGATGTGCAGAGCGTTTCCAGGCTGCCGAGCGCTCAGACTGGAGGAAGACCAGCGACCAGATGGACAACATGACAGACTTCCAGCACATTCAGCCGCTCTGGACCACCAAACATGTTTCTCTCAGAGTGCACGCCGGATTCAGGTGAAGGAAAAGTGTCTCATACAGTGAAAGAATATAATATAATAGTGTTTGGCCCCCCTTTCTGAATGTCTCCTCTCCTCTGCATGCGTTGCAGGGTGTTCGGCCTGTACTGTCACGGCTTCCTGGCGGGCTACGCCGTGTGGAACGTGGTGGTGGTGTACATGTTGGCCGGGCAGCACCTCACCGCTCTGTCCAACCTGCTGGAGCAGTACCACAGCCTGGCGTACCCGTCGCAGTCTCTGCTCTACATGCTGCTGGCCATCAGCACGGTGGCCTCCTTCGACAGGTAAACCACCCACATCTCACATTCTTACAGTGCAGCTGCTCAGTAAAATGTGTGTGTGGAAGTATGAGAAGGAGAGCAGCTGATAAAGATGAGCTCTTGTGTTGTCAGAGTCAACATGGCCAAAGGCTCCGTGGCTCTGCTGGAGTTCCTCACACTGGAACCCGTCGCTCTCGCCTCTTTCTGTGAGTCCACGTGACTTATTTGCCATCCAAGTTAGCTTCAACAATGCTTGTCCTCTCAGAGTGTGAGTTGAGAGTGTTTGTTTTCTGCTTTCCTCCAGTGTATTTCTCAGCGCTGGTCCTCTCTCTGAGCCAGCAGATGACCAGCGATCGGATCAACCTGTACCCAGCCTATAACACTACACTATGGTGAGCTCACTGGAATCATTTTGTTTCTGTCTTACAATGAAGCCTGGGTATGACACTCTTTCTTCTCCAGGCCGCCGGGGTCAGAGCACCAGATTCTCCACCCGTGGGTGACCGTCAACCTGGTGGTGGCTCTGCTGGTGGGGCTGGCTTGGATCTTCATCGCCACTCGACCGGATATAGACAAAACTGCTGGTGAGGGAGAATAGTCTGTGTCGTTGCAAACCCACCTCAAACAGGAGAGAAAAAAGATTTTATTATCTTGTCTTTCTTCCTCAGAATATCTGGAGGCCATGGACGTGGAGCCTCCCAAGCTGGAGGACAAATCAGAAATGACCGCCTGAGAACGTCTGCTCCGACACACACTGTACAGCTCTGATGTCATTTTGCACGTTTTCTTGCACTGTATTTTTGCTGTGAACTCTGAATGTGTTGTAGATTATTTTTATATATTTGGAATGTAAATGTGCTCGTCTCTTTTTAAATATTGATCCAAAAAAACCAACAGCGCCTCTTTATTTCATTTAAGTTGTTTATTTATCATATGCACTGACAAAACTCACAGCGAGAGAGTTCCTGGTTCAAACCCAGCGTGAGTTATTATATGCATAATTGCAGCATGTATATGTACATCATACTTACATTCGTAATATGTATGTGCATGCTGGAAAAATTACATATATATATAGTATATATATACACATACATAACCTATATATATATAAAATTATTATAATATAACTTAAATATAATTATTTAAATTCTAAATTTGTTTTAAAATATAATAATATATATTGATATATTATAATGTATTATAATAATATAATGTATGATTATAATTAATATAAATTAATTTTTATAAATGAATTAAATGAAATATATTATAAATATAGTATACATAAATATATAATATATTCAATATAAATGTAAATATATTCTAACTTAAATATAATTATTTAAATTCTAAATTTGTTTTAAAATATAATAGTATATATTGATATATTATAATGTATTATAATAATATAATTTATGATATATAATTAATATAAATTTATTTCTATAAATTAATTAAATGAAATATATTTATCATAACTATAGTATACATAAATATATAATATATTCAATATAAATGTAAATATAACAAATATAATTATTTAAATTTTATATTTGTTTTCAAATATAAATATAATAATATATTGATATATTAAAATGGATTATAATAATATATTGTATGATATATAATTAATATATTTTTTATAAATTAATTAAATGAAATATATATATTACAAATATAGTATACATAAATATATAATATATTCAAGATAAGTGTAAATATAACTTAAATATAAATATTTAAATTCTAAATTTGTTTTAAAATATAAATATAATATATATTGATATAATTAATAAATAAATTTATTTTTATAAATTAATTAAATGAAATATGTATATTATCATAAATATAATATACATAAATATATAATATATTCAATATAAATGTAAATATAATATAACTTAAATATAATTATTTAAATTTAAATTTGTTTTCAAATATAAATATAATAATATATTGATATATTAAAATGGATTCTAATAGTATATTGTATGATATATAATTAATATAATTTTTTTAAATAAAATAATTAAATGAAATATATATATTACAAATATAGTATACATAAATATATAATATATTAAAGATAAGTGGAAATATATTATAATATAACTTAAATATAATTATTTAAATTCTAAATTTGTTTTAAAATATAAATATTATATATATTGATATATTATAATTAATAAATAAATTTATTTTTATAAATAATTAAATGAAATATGTATATTATCATAAATACAGTATACATAAATATATAATATATTCAATATAAATGTAAATATATTCTAATTTTTATATAATACATATGTAAAATTAATGATATATTATAAATATAAAATAATAGTTTGTTTATTTAATCGAGCTCACATATCGATTCTCTCTGAGATCAACTAGTTTGCTCTGCCTGCCATCCAGACCGTGCAGTCGAGCACAGAGCGGGAGTCTTGCCCGTTAAGTTTCTGTTGACGTGGTAACGGTGTGTGTTCTCAGTTTGGGGAGGAAATCTCCACATATTCATGTCTAAAAGTTTGCAAAACAGTGCAGCTTGAAGCGAGAAGTCATGCTGGACTTTGCCATCTTCGCTGTCACGTTTGTCATCATCTTGGTCGGCGCTGTTCTCTATTTGTATCCAGTAAGTCACTGCAAGTTGGGAGTTAGCTTCAAGTTAGCTAGCTAGTTAGCTGTACGTTACCAGCGTCCGCTCAGAAAGTGCTCATTTAATGTTCCTTTGGTCACTGGCAAGCGGAAACGTCTCAAGTAGCATAATTTAATATCTTAAATGAGTTGTAAGAATAATTTTGTCAATTCGGCGTACATCTAAGACACCAGTCAGTAACTTTATTCACAGAAATACAACTTTTAAGAGCTCGCAGTGGGCGGCAACGACAACCGTATTCGCTTACTTTGACTTGCTATTAAAGTTAAATATTTGACAGTGGATGCTGTGTAGTTTATCACATGTATGCCGAATTTACCAGAATATCTTAACAAATGATCAGATGCATTCAGGAGGTGTTTTACAATATGCGTATTTGCCGGTCAGCGAAGAAACGTTAAATTGCCGTATTTTTCAATGAGATTCCACACTACTGACTGAAACAGTAATATATCGGCTTTACCTGTAATTGGGAAAAGAATAACCAGCATATAAACTCATCAGAGGAGACAGTAGATGTGGCTGAACACCTATATAGAAAGTATACTATATTGTATGCCTATGTTATATACATAAATGTAATTTATAATGTGTTTTCAGTCATCCAGAAGGGCCTCTGGTATCCCAGGTCTCAATCCCACAGATGAAAAGTAAGTTGACATCTTTACTTCTTCTTGCAGCTGCTGTCAGCTTTCATTTAGTAACAGGATGTTGTAAAGTCCATAAACAATAAGTGAATAACAAACAAAGACTATCTAAAGACAGTGGACATGTACAGGGCAGTGTGCAACAAATGTACATCACTGGTTGTTCACACTCTGTCAGGGATGGGAACCTGCAGGACATTGTGAACAGAGGCAGTCTGCACGAGTTCCTCGTCACTCTGCATCAGGAGTTTGGGTCTGTGGCGTCGTTCTGGTTCGGCGGTCGGCCAGTGGTCAGCCTGGGCTCCGTGCACCAGCTTCAGCAGCACATCAACCCCAACCACACGAGTACGATCACAATTTATTACCATACTGTTTGGATTTGTCTCTTGTAGTGTGTGTGTGTATAGTAAATAAAGATATGCTTTTTCTGCCTTTTTGTCTCAGCTGACTCCTTTGAGACGATGCTGAAGTCGTTGCTGGGATACCAGGCTGGAATGGGGGGCGGAGCCGCTGAGACTGTATTAAGGAAAAAGGTGTATGAGAATGCCATCAACAACACACTGAAAAACAACTTCCCTCTTGTGCTCAAGGTTTGTATCAACCATGAAAGGATGTATTTACTACTGCAAAGACATATTTCTAAATATACCTTCCTTTGCGTAGTTGGTGGAGGAGCTGGTGGGAAAGTGGAAGTCATTCCCAGACTCTCAACACATCCCTCTGTGTGCCCACCTGCTGGGTCTGGCCTTGAAGACTGTCACCCAGCTGGCTCTGGGAGAGAGCTTCAAAGATGACGCCAAGGTCCTTTCCTTCCGCAAGAACCACGACGCGGTGAGACACATCCACCTATCCTCAGGGAGAAAGCCTTAGTGTAACCTCTTGTGTATGAAAATCCCAGTAGATTAGCAGTGTCTGAAATACTCAGACCAGCCTGTCTGGCACCAACAACCATGTCACGTTCAAAGTCATGTACACATGCTACCACCATCTACAGCACTGCCTCCGTTTAAAGGTAGCTTCTGTGGCAAGCCGTGTTGAAATGTGTCACTTAATTCTGTTTCTCTCTTCTAACTCCAGATCTGGTCAGAAATCGGAAAAGGCTACTTGGACGGCTCCCTGGAGAAGAGCTCCAGCAGGAAGGGACACTATGAGAAGGGTGAGTGTGGTTTGCATCGTGAGTTTTCTCAGCTTTAACGGAGGTGGCGTCTGGCGCACCTGCTGTGTGTTGACATGTGGGAGCAGCGTCGGGTTTCTTCCGTCGTTGCGCTGCGAAGGAACAGGAGGGAAAGTTTGCAGAGGTTCAGACACGATGTGTGTGTGCGGAGCAGCTTGACAGACAGCTTGAAACAGAGTCTCAGAGCAGATAAAGACTGCCTATAACCAACCTTAATCAGTGAACAGCCACTGTTTTAGGGAGGTTTATTGATTTACCTGTCAAGAAGCATTTGCGACTGGGCCTTGGTGCTTGCTGGAGTTCATTTTGGATGCTGTCTGAAGAGCTGGATGGTTGAAATGCAGTCTTTTTAACTTGTAACCCCAGTGTGAGTGTCAGGCAGCCAAAAATGTTAAGATGTAACATGACAGCGTCTTTGTGTTTCTTTTCTTCCTGGGTGTTCAGCTCTGTCAGAGATGGAGTCGGTGCTACTGTCAGTGGCGAAGGAGAGGAAAGCCCAGAGGAAGCAGACGACATTTGTGGACGCTCTGCTTCAGTCCAGCCTCACAGAACGACAGGTGAATACTGATGAAGTCGCCAGTGCTAGTTTAAAACCCCAAACGCAACTGAAAGATCGTCATGGTTCCTTAAAAGATTGCTGAAATGATTTTTATACCTCGACTTGAAGCGTTATGTTTTGGGGATGACTGCTTGCCCATTAACACCATATCTCAGGAGTCTGGACAGACGTGGATGCAAACTGCAACGTGATTGGTTGGCATACAACTGCAGGCACTTACTCAAGCGTCTGTGTATTTATTTATTTATTTGTTTGTTTATTTCAGATCATGGAGGAATGCATGGTTTTCACTCAGGCTGGATGCGTCATCACTGCTAACTGTAAGTGACAACCATGAACGCAGTCACAGTCTAATTGATTAAGATTCAGGGCTGCAATTAACTGTCACCTTCAGTGTCACACTACCTGCAGAATATCACATCGTTCTCAGCTTATGGTTAAAAACAGGGGGAGGTTTTCTTCACGAGTCATGAGGACAAGAAGAACAGCTGAGAATTTATATGTATGACGTGTACATAGAGTGTATCAAAGAAGTGGACGTAGCCTCCAGGGGCAAAAAAGTGAGGCCAATTTAAGTGCCTTAAACCTGCATTCTTTCTTACAGCCAGCAGGGGGCGATTCCACTTTTTGCAAAGAGAAGTGTCCCGGCTTTGTACTTCATTTATGACCTCAGTAAACTTTTTCTTGTTGCGTTTATGGTCCTTATTAATAGCTTCAAGCCAAAATGCCGAACTCAAGGCTTCCAAGTAGTCGTCCACAAGTCAATGGATGATGTCATGGTTTCTGTGTCCTATGTGTGCAAGATGCAACAGTCAGCATGTCCATTAATGGCAACTTAAGTGTGTGAGAACAAGAAATCAGACCCCAAAATGTCCCTAATGTTTAAATGTAAAATGTTTCGGCAGTGTGTATCTGGGCACTTCACTTCCTGTCCACCTCAGAGGAACTTCAGAACAAACTGTACCAGGAGCTGGATGAGGTTCTGGGTTCAGACCCAGTGACCTTGGACAAAATCCCTCAGCTCAGGTAAGATCTTTGGACCTGGCTCTGTGTCTCATCCATGACATGTAAAATCTGAGTTTACTAGTCGATACCCATTGAGTACAGCATACCATACCATGACTTAGTCAAACCAAAACACTGGTCCACAGGGGGAGCCACAGCAATCGGTCGCATTTTAGCCATTTTGAAGCATTTTTCTGTTGTTATAGCGCCACCCAGTTGCCAATTAGAGTTAAATTTCTCCAGTCACCTTGAGGCGTCCTGTTCTACATATCTACCAAGTTTAGTAAAAATCCATATGGCGGTTAGGCCTAGATAAGAAATGAGCTCTCTAGCGCCCCCATTTTGTTTGATGGGGTCAATAATGGAGGGGTCCCCTCAGATTATGTGTGGTCATATGCCTACAAAGTTGCGTGGTGATGGGTGAAACCCTTGAGATGTTATACACCTTTATGTGATGAGCCACGCCCTCCGCAATATTCATTGCCTTATAGAAGCTCAGTTTTAGTAAGTTTTCCAACTTTTGCCAAGAGGGAACTTTAGATATTGGTCCCTAGATTATGTTCACCCAGTTTCATGCAGATCGCTCAAACTTCCTAGGAAGAGATCCATTTGAAGTGTTTTTCATAAAATTCAAAATGGCAGAAAATCGTTAAAAGTTATGGGCAAATGTGTTCCTCATGAGGAGAGGCATCTCTGTGCAAAGTTTCATGTCTCTACGACATACGGGGCATGAGATATGCCCATTCAAAGTTTGACATTTCAATCGGTTGCTATAGCGCCCCCCTTTGGCCAATTGATGTAATATTGCTTCATTGGCATCCTCCCATGACCCTCTACCACTGTGCCAAATTTCACATGGATTGACCAAGTCAGTGAGGAGAAAAACGTGGAACACACACACACACAGAGTTTTCGTCATTATATAGTAAGATTACAATGCTTCGCCTTTCACATTTCTGCCCATCCAGGCACGGTTGGTGTGTTGGTTAACCTTGATCTGATTACATTTCTGTCCCCGGACAGATACTGCCAGCAGGTCCTCAACGAGACAGTGAGGACCGCCAAGCTGACCCCCGTCGCGGCTCGGCTTCAGGGGGTGGAGGGCAAAGTCGATCAACATGTCATCCCCAAAGAGGTATCTGGTTTCTTGCTGTCTGTGTCTCTCTGTCTGGTTATTTCTCTTCTGCTCGTCAAGGAATTATCACATCTAGACAGTCAGACAGGTTTATTGGAGAGAGGTGTTGAGAATATTGGGAACAATAATAATGTAGATGATAGATAAATTGTAAGAAAAGAAATGTTGATCATAGTTTTGTTTTTGCCTCATTTCAGACTTTGGTCATCTACGCTTTGGGAGTGGTCCTGCAAGACTCTGACGCCTGGAGCATCCCATACAGGTTCACTTTGCATTCACTGTTCACATGTTCACCAATAATGTCCAGTCTGGGCTGCAAGGGTTGCATATAAGGAAGGCCTTGATATCAATTATAAATCTGGATATGTGCAAATATCGCAATGCTGACGTTATCAAGTAGGTGGTGGAAGAAATGAAGGAG
This sequence comes from Epinephelus lanceolatus, assembly GCF_041903045.1. Taxonomy (NCBI): domain Eukaryota; kingdom Metazoa; phylum Chordata; class Actinopteri; order Perciformes; family Serranidae; genus Epinephelus; species Epinephelus lanceolatus. The sequence goes on along the minus strand of NC_135757.1, from coordinate 5,439,257 downwards.
GGAGGCTGAGTTCACGCAGCGTTCTTCATCCCTCAGGTTTGACCCGGATCGATTTGAGGAGGAATCAGTCAGGAAGACCTTCTGTCTGCTCGGATTCTCAGGGAATCAAACGTGTCCAGAGCTCAGGTACAGAACACTAAAACTTCCAGATTAGCTTGGAGATTTTATAGACTCTTCAAGCTTTCTCAGAGCTGTAGAAAGATTTTAATTTGACTTTGAATGTTGTGTTTTGGGGCAAGAGTTGGACCAGCTCACACGCTCCAGTGAAGTGTTTCACAATGGATTATATTCGGTCTCTCTGGCAGGTTCGCCTACACTGTCGCTACTGTCCTGCTCAGCACGCTGGTGCGGCAGCTGAAGCTCCACCAGATAAAGGGACAGGTCATGGAGGTGCGATCAGAGCTGGTGTCCACACCCAAAGACGAAACCTGGATCACCGTCTGTGGAAGAAGCCAGAACTAGTCCTGTTTCTGAGAAGTACTTAACGTCTTGATGAAAGCAATTACCAGCAAAGTATTTCTTGAATGTTCAGGGTCCTGTCTGCAGGAGAAACATCATTTCTCACGTTAACTCCTGCCTTTATGGTTATTGGCACTTCTTGGAATTAAACTCATAATTTGCATCATTCTTGAGAATTTTTTACGTTCAGTTTTCCTTGCACCGTAACAGTTTTCTATCTGGTGCTTTTCCTGTCTAACAATCTGAGGCCTTAAGCACATTATTACCTTGTCAGATTTGCACTTGTTGAAATCTGTTGAAGGCAGAAAACTCAGTGGTTTAGTTCTCTGACATGTAGAGAAAAAAACAATTAGTGCTGCTAGAGGTTTTTCTATCATTCCTAGCACAGCTGCCTTGGGTCAGAATCCCCCAAAACACGGGGCTTGTTTGTCTGTTGATACGGCCCACGTGGCATTTCATTCCCTTTTTTAAACACGACTTACATATGATTAAATATGTATGAAGATTTTTGGGTGTTTGTGTCATTCTTTTTATTTTATTTGCCTTGACAAGTAAGTTTCCCACGTCGAATAATTTAATTTGTATCTGTGCAGAATGGGAGTGTCACTCGTTATAAATCCGGTTTCAGTCTGTATATGGAAATTTTTAACCGAATTAATGATAACAGACGCTCTTTATCAGCTAATATGTGCTTCTGAAGGGCCCTTGGGCAAGACTTTCCTCACATGATCCAGGCCTGCTGCTGTGTAGCTGAGCCTGTGGAGGAATAAGACAGGGCCGTAGCCATGGAGTCAACACTGGGGGAGGCTAAGGGCCCGTCCCAATACCCCCCTTAGCCCTACCCCTAGATTTGCGCGTTCCCGCGAGGGGTAGTGGTGTCCCAATTTCTTTTTGTGTGTAGGGGTAGGGGGCATAACGAGGGGTAGTGGGTATGAAACTAGCCCTTCGGAGCGAGGGATTTCAGATGCTGACTTGCCAGCGAGGGGTAGACGTCGCCATGGCTACCACCGAGCAAGAGACGGGGAAAAAAGTTCATACATGTGCGTATAATTTCACAAATAAACATGTAACTTTTGTAAAAACGTTTTCGAATAACCGTATTTGTGTAGAGAACGGTTTAACATTTTTTTATTGCTATTCACGATGTCTAGATTGGAGTTGACAGAAAGCTAGCCAGCTAGCTAACGTTACCGTCATCAGGTTGCTTGTTAGCTAGCTAGCTAGCTTGCACTATCTGGCGTCTGTCATCTGTCCTGTTCTGAAAAATTGTTGGATTTTTCACATTACGATAACACGCCAGCTAGTATAACTATGCTGCCTCGTAATGTTAGCTAGCTAGCTCGCTAGCAGAAGTCCCCTATTGTACATATCATTTCGTCGTCTGTCGTTCATCAAACGAAGCATGATGAATACAGCAAACACGATCGGTAGGATGAACTCAACCGGAGACTCCATTTTAGATGCCGGTTGGAAATGTAGACGGCTCGCATGTATGCGTGAATGTAACCGACACGGTGACGTAGTGAGTGGTGTCCCAATTCCTAGGGAAAGATTTCAACCCCTACCCCTCGTTGCTTCATTTCAAGGGCCAAGAGGTAGTGGACAAGGGCTAGGGGTAGTTGGGGGGGGGGGGGGGGGGGGGGGGTTTTGGGATTGGGCCCAAATCTGATGGGGGGTATTGGAACACCCCCATCCCAAGAAAAAAGCTACAACCCTCTCCATAAATTAAATATGAAGTACAACATTAATGACTGACACCATCACACATAAATATAGCTTCAGAAATTATTCATGATTTATGAGAGGTGAAGGGGTGGTGCCAAACCAGGTAGGCACTTAAATATGTTTTTATGCACTGGGGAGGGAGTTATGCGTTTTGTTCTCTCTAGGAAAGGGACATTCAACTTTAAATATCTTGGATTTATTTTAAATACCCAAGACATGTTTCTTGAACACATTATAAATGGACCTCCCGTTGTATTTGCATGGTCCTGTTTAGATAGATCTGAAATAAGTACCATATTAACCACAGCATTTATTTTTTTTAGCAGAGAGCAGAAAACAAAACCAACTGTCTTCCCCGTCATCACGTCATGACCTCATGTTACCTTTCCTTATTTGCCATGCAAACATGGTATTGTGCCATGCTTACCCCGGTACTTCCTCTTTGTGGCTACAGTAAGTCGCTGTTTGCATAATCCTGTATGTATATCGAGCTAAAATAAAAACCATAATTTTGTTGCAGAAAGCTAAGGCTTATCTTATCCCTGTCATGATGTCATCACTTTATGTCAACATATGTGTCTGCAAACACAGTATTTTGCTGTAATTGCACCATGATTTCCCCGTAATGCCTGCGGGAGAGCATTGTTTGCATGATCCTGTATACATCAATCTAAACTAAAAACCATAATAGCCATAATTTATTGCAGCAGAAACGTTTGACACTGGGAATGACATCACTGCATAATGTTATGTGTAGTGTAAAAAATAAAAATGACCATATCTCAACAACTAAGTAATGTGCATGGTTTAAATAACTTAAGGAATATAAAGAAATATTTTGTTTATGTTTCTACATGTAGCAGTCTGTTAGATAATTATTTATTTTTTTATAATTTTGTAAAATCTGATTTTTAAAAAAAATTGTATATTTTTTAATGACACAATTTAAATACTTCCACCAGTTACTATGGTTTATTGACTCACATAACCTTTTAGCTTAGGCTGTACAGATTTTAGGGATATGAAGCATTTGAAGATACTCCAATAACTGACATCCAAAGAAGCACAAACTTTGTAATGTTGAGTTCAAAGGGTTAAACATCTCCAAAATCATTTATCATAGCCAGCCACATGGAATATGGTTATTTGTGGTGGAGGCAGGGTCATGCATTTTCCTGCAGTACCTAAGGGAGGCTCAATGAAAAATATCTGCAGTGCCAGGGAAGGTCATGATATTAAAAATATATTGAATAAACAAAGTCACACCTGAGCCTCCCCTCTGACAAGTACAGTACACTCCCTTATTATTTTATTATTAAGTATTTTATTCACTGAGTTGGTGTGGAAGTATAATATCCCTGAATCTAAAACCTATAAAAATGTGAGCGCATTAAATCTATTTTGCAAACCACATCACCACAAAAGCATTTTCAGTCCTCGACATCATGAATTTTGGGAACCCCTGCTCTCCACCAGCTGCTGGGAGAGCCCTGCAGTACCGCACACAGCCGCGGCGGCGCCAGAGAGCGCCCGCACAGACACACACACACCGCTCCGCTAAAGATGTGAAAATGGCGGAGCTACAAATGCTTCTGGAAGAGGAGATTCCAGCTGGACGAAGCGCACTACTAGACAGTTTCACCAATTTGGAAAGAGTCGCGGAGTACTGCGAGAGCAACTATGTCCAGGTATGCTGTCTCGCGTGTGAAGGAAAAGGCGGTGTAGTTTGTTTTTTTGACGGGCATCACGGTGGGGCGAACCGATGCTAGGCTAGCTGCGGCTAACGCTGCCGTGTTAGCTAGCTAGCCTCGGCTAAAGCAAAAACAAGACATTTAAACGCATTATTTGTTATCTCCTCACTGCATTCGCGTCAATGGGCATCAACATTGTGTATGGGTTCATATTTGTATCGACATAAGTGTGTGTGTGGCTTGTACATCCATCGAGGCTATCGCGTTAGCTTGTTAGCCTGCTAGCCAGCTGCTCGGCATCACCCCACGGTCTAAATAACCAAACAGGCACCGTGAAAATCAATTTCTGTGCTCTCTGCGGGATCAATCACCGCCGCTACAGCAGCCAGCTGATTGTGCACCGGCCGGAGATGTAGGACGCGATGTGAAGCCAGATTAATCTGCGATGAGCTTTGGTTTGACAGAAGATTAACCGCCGTGACAATATTACCAACAACCACTGATTTATGATGTTGGGCTGAGATACTGCGACTTGCTCTTACAGCTGTATAATGCACGTGATTCATGGCTTTAACCATTTTAAATGCTCAATTTAAACCAGGCATTGCCTTGATCTGTGTCTTCATTCATGCATTGCTCCTCTGGTTGGGAAAGGCAGTGCAGTGTTGCATCTCTGGTCAATTGCTGTTGACTTGTGTGTGTGTGTATGAGTGTAATTAATCCCATCCAGAGCTTTTGATTTGTAGTATTCTGCAGGTGGGAGCAGTTTTGGTCACCTCATGCTATACTCCACATTATCACAGGATGTGGGATTTGGGACCAGTGTGTTAGCAGGGAGAGGTTTTGACAAGGTGTGATGCTGAAATTTGACATCCTTGATGAACAGGACTGATCAGGTCTGACAGGTTGTCCTGTGAAGGCGGTGGCGGCCCTTGGATGTTGGCAGCTTGCTGTCTGGCTGGCTGCCCTGGTTTTCTTCTCACTCTGCAAGGTTTTCCCAGCTGCTGTCAGATGGGTATTAGCACTTATAGATCAGCTGGACAGGAGTATTTGTCGGAGGGATATGAAGTGGAATACATCTCTTCTAATGCACATTTTCGCTCTGTCTTGTTGGGAAAGCTAGATTTCTTGTCACGTTAGTTATGTAGGAATGGACACTTGTTGAAGTGGGTTTCATATGTGATGAATTCTTCAAATTTAAAACCACTGTGGCCAGGATAGTGTAGTATAGTTTATCATTTGTGTGAATTAAAATTCCTCCTTTATTTTCACAGTAAAGTGTCTGATGCCTAGTGCATTCCTGGCGTCATTTGTGTTCCCACAGTGACTTTCAGCAACCACCTGAGGAATAAAGCTGGCTTGTTTCATTCGGATCTCACTTGTGTATTGGAAGAGTCATAGTGAGACAAGGCTGTGTCATATTCAGAGCCTTCGGGCAGTTGCATTGCACCCTGGACCATATTCAGGTGGATGTATCCCAGGATCATTTTCAGCTAATAAAACCCAGTTGGCGCAACTAATAATAAGACATTACATCATACAGGTTTCACCAGCTACTATGACATTTAAAATATATTTTGGTCTGTAAATAATTTCATTAAATATTTAGGGAAATAGACAAAAACCAAACAATGGAAGGGACTTTCTCCAAAACAGTATAAAACAAGACAGTACGATTCACAATTTAAAGCAGTAATACATAAACATGCCTATTCCACCCAAATTTAATTCATTTTGACTCTTTGTTGATAACAAATTTCAATTTAACAAAAGCTTTGCACTGACAAAATACAGCCCACAGGCCAAATCTGGCCCCTGGTAACTAATTGATAGCGAAAAGAAAGGATTCACACTTTTTGAATAAGGTGCCAGAGTACATCAAAAAAGCACGAGTGAGGACAGCAAACAGTGAAAGGTTAAAAATTTGCCTTTATTTTTAATGTTTATTCATTGTATTTGATAATTATTATTAATGTTTGTTTATTAAACGGCCACTGGCTTCCTGTCATTTTGCAAAAGGGGATCACGGGCAAAGCAAGTTGAGAATCCCTGTGCTAGATCAGAATTTTTTGTTGCTGAAGTCACTGATGTTTGTTGGATCACAGAAACATTTTTTAGTGAGGAAACGCCTGCTGGAGCAGCAAATAAGACATTGTATCATGCATGCTTGACCAGCTACTTTGACGTTTTGAATTTATTTTGCTCAGTAAATAAGTACACAAACAATATTGTTTGTTTTTTAAATCTATAGAACGTTTTATTGATTGTACATTTCTGTTAATTAATAGGAATGCACTAATATTGGCGCCGTCTTGAATACCAATTTGGGGGCTTTCATGCTTCAGTGATGATTACCTGCAAATTTTCATAGCTTTGACATGACATGATTGGATCGGGGAGGAGGGTAAAAGTAATCAAATCATATTCATGTATGCTGATTAACCTCCCGCCCCGACTTTTAGTAGGACACACAAATCTGGCAGTGTAAAAGGGTCTATAGAGAGGGGGAAGAGATGGTGAAAGGTGGACTGTTGCATACAGTGTTTCTGGAAGTTATTAATAACTCAGATGACCATCCACATTTTGTCTCAGCTGTTCTGTTCCTTGCTGGATAGCAGGGGTCAGTGACTGCACTAAGGACAGTGGCCTCATTCATGTCTGACCCTCACCACCCTCTTTCACTTTCCTCCACCAATGTACTGATGAAAGAACAAAACATAAAACAAGGCATTCAGATAATGATTTAGATGTCAATTACTGTGGCAGTGATTGAAGCTTTAAAGCATGTGGGTCACCCGCAACCAGTATGATCCACTACATCAACGTCAGGGCCGATACTGACCTCATTAAGAGGATCGGGTATCAGCCAGATGTGACCGATCAATATTAAATGCGAAATCTTTATCAATAGCGTGTAGTTCAGTGTTTCCTCCACTAGTTGCGGGTGTCAAGGCAATCCCTGGCATGCTGCCTCACATAAATGAGTTTCACACTGAATTTTCTTCAGCCACTAACCCAAGGCGTATACAGTTTTGCTGTGGCTCATAGGTCGTAAGTCCATACATCCATCTTCTCCTTCCCAAAAATGTAGTCCATTAGCAGGTGTAGCCAGTAGATCAAGAATGTCTGTGTTCAGCCCTGCAGGTAGCAGCTGCGGCTACACTCGTGACTTTTGCCACATAACCTGTTTGTCTTCATACTTAATGCTGCGCCCTCCACACTCCTCCAAGTGATGCTGTCTGTGTGCAGACTGTGTTTGATGATGTGTTGGATTGGAATGCAGTTTCTCACAAATTGATCTTGCATCACATGCTCCGTCTGTTTCGCATAAAAGGGAACAGACATGTCATCGCTCTGAGGATGCTGCTGTTTCAAGTCGTGGGGACGGCCCCTGCCTGTAGCTTCTCTGGGCTGCTTCTTGTCATGTTGTTATCTTTATTCAGTTTTATAATCATCTAATATTTCTTAAGGAAAAAGTTTGCATCTGCTATGTTTTACAGATGTGAACAGATTCTTCTTATTTCCTGACTTACATTGGACATGTCAGTATCTTGGGGCAGGGGGCCATCCTGCCAGTTGACACCCACAGCGTAACTTTAGTGGTAAATTAAAAGAGGATTGAATAAAATCAATCAGTCAGTCAATATCCAATCACAACCCAAAGGCAGCTGTGACCCAGAGTGTGCTGTAATCAATTTGCTGCTATGCTGTACACACAGAAGGAAGTGCACGCCTGCTTGGAAATTGATAATTAATGGTTTTGTTTCAGGGCTGCAACTAGTCATTTTCATTATCTATTACTCTGCAGATTTTTTTCCAGATTAATCGATTAAAATGCCAGAAATTGGTGCAAAGCGACCATCGCATTTTCCCTTTAATGGCTCCTTCTGCCCGTCCACCAAATGTTGAAAAATGTCCGTCACTTTTTTCGAGAGCCCAACATGGCATCTTGAGATTGCTTGTTTTTTGCAGAAGCCGACAATAGTCTGTTAACTATCACTTACGACAAGTTCAAGCTGCACATCTTCACATCTGAGAAGCGTGAACAGGCTGTTAGGCATTTTCACGATGCATAGATCACGTCGAATATATACACTTTTACTTGAATAATTAAGGACTTGAGTTCTGTACCTCAGCCGTGCATGCTGCGATACATTCAGTGTCAGTAAGGAACACAGCTTCCCAGCAGCAACATTAGCTGATCCATCTGCCCTTTGATGCTCCTGTTGACGTGCCCACGCTGCCTCACAAGTCTCCTTTCACACTGGCTGGCTGCAGCTCTATTACATGCTCACTTCCTTACCATTAAGGGTTTTTTTTTTTTTTACCTTAAATGTTGCTTCTTGGCACTGAAACCTTGGATGCAGCAGTTTTCCTCCTTCATCCTGCTGCAACAAATTGCATTCAGGGTCCTTAATCTCGACTAATCATTTTTATAGGCAAAATGCACACGTTCTTCAGCAGGGGAGAGATTTACAGAGCTGTATTATGGCCATTCATGAAACGTAAATGCCCACTGATCACTATTGGAAATGTTATTTTAATCTGTTGCTTTAATTACAACAGAGATATGAGTTATATGTGTTTTTACTGTGTGTTAATGGTCAACTTCCTGTTCTTTTATGTGGATTAGCCTAGTTTACACACAGAAAAATAATTTGCCACTATCTTGTCAGACTTTTCATGCTTCCTTTTTGTCTAAAGTTACACCGATCGATCAGCTGGTGACCAGAATTGTCACATTTCCAGCTTGATTGGTTGTGAGCGGTGACCGGTGTACTGCACGATGGTTCACACACATTCATTGTCACGGCTGCTGCAACACATTCTCAATCCCATGTCGTCAAATTTCATCACTCTGTCACGTCCTCTTGTTTGGGGATTTTCAAACCCTCTCAGTGACTTAAGGCTGGTTCACATTACACGATTTTCACCCTGATTTTGCGCCACAGAGACTATCGTAATCTTTTGAGTGTTCATACCTGGCAAGTTGTGTTTCTGTCAGCGGGAGTCTCGCCAACTGCGTTACGACCTGCGTATGCACACCACAAGATTTCTCCACTGAGCCCTCGCCGACAGAGCCCCAGATAACGCGGTGACGTCACCAGACTACATTTTTTAACTCGGAGACGACACATCGTAAAGGCATGGATATTCTTCCCAGTGTTGAATCAGGCCTGGGTCCAAACACAACGCGCTCCCCATGATCCTGTGGACACCGCCATTGTTGTTGTTGCTTGCCAGCTTGTCAGTGTTGCCAGATCTTGGGAGAGAAACAAGCAACCAGGGCTGTGGAAACAAGCCCAAAAGAAGCGACTATCATGCGTTTAAATAACTTATTAGATGGATATATATAGAGGAAGGTGACGTTTAGAGAGCAAGCCCAAATAAGCAACTCCACTTTAGAAACAAGCCCAAAGTCGGGGCTTAATAAGCAGACCTGGCAACCCTGCTGCTTCTCCTCCTCACATTTCTTCCGTCCTCCTGCGTGCTGACGTGGGACATATTCCACCTCTCATTGGCTGATGCTCTTTGTCAGTCATGTCACACTTCTCCAGTTTTCTAGCATGCCAGATTTCCAGTCACAGACGAGGGGGCGACTTGCTCATAGGCTTGTTCACACATGAGGACTTGTCGTGGCAGACTATCTGCCGACTCAGCTCCGACCCAAGGTGGCTCTCAAGATCCTCTGCGACGTCAAAATCGCGGTGAAAATCGTGTAATGTGAACTAGGCTTTATTCAAACCATACGGGAAAAAATTATTCCCTTGCATGCTGCACATGGTTTGAAAGCTCACACTAACTAGCTGCTTTATACCCACAGAGAGAAAAGTCTCGTTCAGCTTCTTTTACCACGTCATATGGGATGAAGGTTCGTGCACTAGCAGCATGAAATAATATGATGTCAGGATGAAGATGTGTTCAAAGATTGCAGTTTTAACATTTGTTGCACAAAACAAGCTGAATTGTCACCCTCCTCACTCTGGACACACTGCTCCATTTGCACACCTTAATGCAAATATATCTTATAAATGTTTCTCCTCTGTGCTGTCCTTCCTCTCATCTAGTCTCCAGACAAGCAGAGGGCGCTGGAGGAGACCAAGAACTACACCACCCAGTCTCTGGCCAGCGTAGCCTACCTGATCAACACGCTGGCCAACAATGTCCTGCAGATGCTCGACATCCAGGCGTCGCAGCTCCGCCGCATGGAGTCCTCCATCAACCACATCTCACAGGTGGGCGGCTAACACACAAAGGCTTCATAAAATAGCTCCACCTTTAAGCCATGTCACAGATGACACCTTCAGGTACTTGAATCTCCCCTGTCTCTTGTTCTCAGACGGTGGACATCCACAAAGAGAAGGTAGCTCGGCGGGAGATCGGCATCCTCACCACCAACAAGAACACCTCCCGCACACACAAGATCATCGCCCCAGCTAATCCAGAGAGGCCTGTGCGCTACATCCGCAAGCCCATCGACTACAGCATGCTAGACGACATGGGCCACGGAGTCAAGGTGGTCATTTTGTTCTTTTCCCCTTAATTTCATCAATTAGACTTAATTGTGTGGATGACTCACTGCTGCCAGTGCGAAGGGGAGGTCTTAATAAGCGCTGTTGGCTTTTATTGATGGGATTTAAAGTGAAACTAATTACTAGTGGTAAATTTGGGCAATAGATAAACCTGCTGGTGAAAGAAATGGGAATCACACCAACTACACGCCACTCTATAAAGGGAATTTGGTCATTCTCAGTGTTTAAAAAAGGGGTTTTAAGTTGCTCTAGTATTATTTCTTTGTCAAAGTCTGGGAGAAGTGTGTTGTGTTAATGTGGGTTATTCACTGCAGAAAAATCCAATGGGAAGGACTTTTAGAGGTCAAACAGTCACTATTGGGTTTCAAGTAATGTAAGAATAAAATCAATGACTCTGCTTTTCAGCAGGGTGGGAAACGAATGTCACACAGGATATAAATTCGGCTAAATATACTCTGTGTTGTTATAAATCCGTCACCTGCTCCTGCTAACAGGTTCCTGTGCAGTGATCTTGTTATTTACTAAATGGTGACAGTGGCTGATTTTTGGAAAGCTAGTTTCACACTGACTCTGTGAACAAAGAGACGGCTGTTCTCCAGAAAATGTGTATCTTCAACCTTACAAAGGTCTCAAAGAACAGATTCCTTAGATGTCAACACTGAGCCATTGTCGGCTGAATGTAACCAGCTTGTGCCACATGCATGAGTAATTGTTTTCTCTCCTCCTTTACGCACTAATCCTCTGATTTCTTCTTCTTTTTCTCTTTCTGCTTGCCCTAATTTTGTCTTTATAATCAACTGTAGTGGTTGCAAAGGTTTAAGGTAAGTCTTTCAAAATAAGAGCCTCAGTTTTGTGATTTCTGAGTGAGTTCTTTTGGTTTTGATTTGCTGTGAGAGCTGTCTTTGCTCTTCTTTCTTTTACATTTTAAGGAGTCTGTTTGCCGTTTAAGTCATATTGGGAAATATGTGTATTTGTTTTCTTGTCGCGATTAGATGGGTAGATTGATACCACTCATTTCTGTTCAATACACTCACTAATTAACATATATATCTAATGTTCAACCCAAGCTGATGCCTAGTTCACACTACACAACTTGCTGGTTTGTATCGGGGGTCTTGAAGTCATCGTGGCTTTCACACGACATGACTAATTGGCGACAGGAGGTCAAACACTACAAGATCATTCACCAGGATGAGTCCCTGATGAGAATGTCTGGTTTCCAAACCACTGATGCGTGAGACAGGATTTTTTTTGTTGTCATTGGCCGACTGTTCCCACGTCTTCACTATTTACAGGCTGTTTCCTGTTGGTGCAACAACAACAACAACTTTGGTCTGTGTTGCAAACAGGTTCGTCACCATACCAGAATTTCAGCAGTCGATACCAATACCAGTGAATTTCCACGATTCTCGATACTCATTCGATACCATGCTAAAAATCAAAAAACAGATATTGAAGCTCACTCACCTTGAATTCTGTCAACAAGTCAGGGTGTCTGTCTTTAAGTGTTTAGCCAGGATTGAAGTGTTTACGTCTTTGGTCTGGAAACTTCGGAGGCACTGGTTTTTGCGAGTTTATAATTACTCCGCTTTCATCTGCCTCAAATGCAAAATATCTCTACACACGATTCGTACTACCTGACTCTTGGACAAGCCGAGGTGTTGTGGCTCCAGCAGCACTTGTTTGAGCTTAGATTCTCTGGCCGAGCCTGGCGCGACCGTAATTTCCCGCCACTATCCTCGGGCTCGGACGGGTCGGGCTCCTCATAATAGACCTAGGCTATGGAACCAGCGATCACACCTTGACGGCGCCACTGGCCACGCACCTGTGAGTCATCGACGGTGACAACGTGTGTGTCGGCTTTCGTCGAGTGTACCAAGTGCAGCATGATGCTGGTATATGACAGCAAAAAGACAGGGACCTCGACAGTTAAGAGGCACATGACGAAGGCTTGCCATGGAAAGAAAGACGAGACTCAGCCTTCAATGTCCACGTTTGTATGCTTAAAAAAATTCGGGTTTAAACCGGGCTCAGACTCGTAATTACAGTTGAAGGGACGGGCCAGGACGGGCTCGGACAGAATCTGCACGGGCTCAGGTGGGGTCAGGCTGGATTTCTTTGGGCCCGATCTAAGCTCTAGCACCTGTAGAAGCCATTGTTTCTAGCAAAGATGATGGAGAACAGGTGTTCTTCTTCGGCGCTCGTCCTCGGCATAGACTGACGTGCGTATACTGCCCCCGTCAGTTCTGACAGGAATCGACACGGGCCACCCGTACTTACGGTACCGAAAACAAAAAAGGTACAGACGTATGTTTTGCGTGTTAGCATCGCCTTGGTACCGAAGTATCGGTTCTTATGACAACCCTAGTTGCAAACACAAGGCATACTGTATTGTTCTTATTTTTAGTGCTACAACATCCCAAGGTTTCCCCTTCACACCTGTCTTGCACGCTCATTGGCTGCAGCTTGCCGACACGTCCCTGACAAGCCCCCAGGAAGTGCACCGGGCTTTGAAGCCAAGTTGACACAGTGGTCAAACCATGAAATTACAACTCCTAGGTCCGTTGCGCGATGCCATGGGGCACAAAAAGACTTTCACCTCCGGACTGTCTGTATATCAGTGTATTCATTTTTTTGAACGTCACAGCCCCCCTGGAATGACTCGTTTCGCTATCAGGATTTTATCCATTACGTCTGATAACATTTTGAACATCTAGAAGAGGCGCAAGATTGAGAAGAAGCTTTTGTAGGGGAGCTCCGAAATCATGGCTAAAGTTTTGACAAGTGAACTGTGGCATAAGCAAACCGTCTCCTGGCTCCATCTTCATATTGAACTGACAGTTATGAGAGCGGTATCAATCTTTTCATCTGATGCCGCATGAAAGTGAATAAATATAATTCTCCAACAGCTCCTTTAAAGACAGATTCATGTTGTGACACTTTTTGTTTCATATGTTTAAATTTCCCTGCCTCTTACAAAGAGATTCCTACAACCATGTTCTCCTCCCACAGGCCAGCGCTCAGAACATGAAGGCCGGAGGAGGCGGCCTGCCTCGCACCAATCCCCCCACACAGAAGCCCCCCAGCCCGCCCATGTCAGGGAAAGGGACCCTTGGGTATGTAACGGTGTTCAGATGGACGCAAGGAGTGCAGAGATGTGTCCGTCAGAGGCCGAATGTATCTGTGTTTCTTTGTGGCTTTGGGAGCATAACCACAAGCCCTTCAGACGGGCCTGGTTGCTCCCAGTTTCATCATCAACCCTTTACCTCCTTGTTTAATTAGTGTCTTTAGGGGGCTTTAAAATGCACTTCAGTGCCAGCTCTCAGCACAGTGGTGTTCTTTGTTTCGGTTTTTCATCTGTGCTGGTCAGACAGGGTCGGCAGGATCCTTCTTTTAAGATTCTCAACCTCATTTGTTCCATTCACCCTCTCTCTCCATATGTAGGAGAGGTTTTCACACCAAACTGCAGGCTGAAATCTGGCTCCTTATACAGTTTCTTGCACACATACTGTACATACATCATAAAGCATATGCTAAGCACACGCTCATGAGTTTCATTTGACGGCAGCAACAGGGGAGCACAGCGAGGCAAAAGAGAGATACTAGAACATTTCTGTTGTTTGGTAACATTAAACTTGAATATTCTGAACATTGACACCCACTTTGACACGAGGGGAAGGCAAGGCCGCCACCTGCCTACAAAAATCGTACCTGGACGATTCACACAGCTCACACAAACTTGAATGTAACATGGATAAAAAGCATTCAGAAAGCACCGAGGCCTGAAAGCGATCCTTCCTGCAGTGAGACGAGGAGACTGATCACACAGCCACTGCGCCGCTTCAGGCAAAAAACACTGACATTTTACTGAAGTAAAGGGTGCTCGAAACATGAAACTGTCAAATTTGAGCATGCAGTTTGATAAAATACAAAGAAGGCATGTGATTGGTTCTGGAAAGCCCCTTGTGTTGTGACTGAGCCCGGGTTTCAGCGGGCCGTTGTGTGCAAGCGGCGTGCTCTCAGATCTCCCAACCTTTTATTGGCATTTGTCTAATGTCAGGAGACCGGAGGGACGTGATCACAAAGGTCACAGCCAGAAATTTAACTGCTCCTGATGGCAGCATTAATCAGGGGGGGAATTACCAGCAGCTACCAGTTGGACGATGCTAAATTTTGACTTCTTTTTGTTCTGATTTTGTTCTGCTTTACTTTCTAATCAGAGTACAACCTCTTGATTAACCAGAGTAATGTAGAGAAACTGTTTTATTGTTCTTACATCTTGTCTGTAAGCGCTCAGGATCCCAAAGATGGAGGTGCTCTTGATGTGTTTCTGTTCTGTGTGTCTGACTGTTGAAGGTATCTCTTATCCCACAGGGACTGTTTCGTGCAGCACATAAATGTGGTGTTCTTGTCACCTGTGGGACCTTCCCGGGCGTCAAGTGCCGTTTGTGTTTCTGTGTGTGAAAATGTGTGTGTTCCTACGTCAGCCCCCTCTCCATAACCTTCAAGAGTTGTCTGTCTCCGAGTCTGTGAGTGATTGAGTGTGCCCACCCCTTCATATCGACCCTCAGAGATGTGCGTGTGTGTGCGTGTGTGTGTCCGTCCCTTCAAGACGCATGCCGATCAACCACAGCTCCAACCCCCCATGACGCACCTCCTGCCGCAGCCTGTGGCAACGGGCGGACATCTTACTTTTTAATTTGTCTTCTGTTGTTCCTCTTTGTTTTTTCAAATTTACTTTCAGTTGTGTGTTTGTGACCCAGCCCGCCCACTCCTGGCTGCCCCATATTCCTCATAGCAACGTTTTGCCATAGCAACAGTGCTCAGAGATGGGTCACCCCGCTGTGTCAGCTGGGAAATTTACATGCCAGTACAGCTCCTCAGTCCCAGATCAATAAATCTCAGGGTTGTGTTTTTCTTTCCCCCATTTTAAAACTGAGGACATCATCAGCATAGCGCTGCTGTCGGGTAAAAAAAACCAAACAATTGTACGTTTTTATTTAATGAATTTGAAGATTTCTAGCTCACAATATGTAGGCAGCCGTGCTCAGAGACACTGTGGCAGAGCAGATGGGAATTTAATTCAAATCAGCAGTCACTCTGGTGTCGTTTTTCAGGACTTAAAGCCCCACAAAAATATTATCATATCGTTTCAGGATCACAGCTTTTTAGTCTTGTTTTCAGTATAAAACACACAAACACAGACTTGACAGTGTTCTGCATAAATGCTTATATTTTTGCTCAACATACCAGCACACCTACATATGTGGTGTTTAGCCGACAGCAGCGATAGTCCTGACTCCGCCCTGCTCCGCCTGTGGATTCACCCCAGCCAACCCCGATGTTCACCACCTGTCATACCCCATTTTTTAAGTTTGCACTTGTTTGTTTCTTGCTCTCCTCCCCCCTCCCCTACACTTCTCTGTGGATGCCCCCCCCCCCCCCTTCGACTCCTGTCCTCCTGACCCTCTCGCAGGCGCCACTCCCCCTATAGGACGCTTGAGCCGGTGCGTCCACCCGTTGTCCCTAACGACTACGTCTCGAGCCCGACGCGCAACATGGCGCACCCACAGCAGAGCCCTGCACGCACTGCATCCGTAAATCAGAGGAACCGCACGTACAGGTACCCCCCCTCCCCCCTTCCCAGCATGCCTCTCTACACTTCTTAAACACGCCCCCTTTTTTCCTCTACCTCCTCCCCCCTTTCTTCTTCTCCTTTCCTACACTTAAAGTGCGAGCCAGCTCCTGTGAACATGCCTTCTTCTACTCTGAAATGACTCCTCGTGGAGATCTTTGACTCCCTCTTTTTTTCTTCCACCTAAAGTGTGACCAACATTAACCTTTCTGTACGCCTGCACCCAGGGAAAGCCCCGATTGGTTAATTTGAAAATCCCTCATCTGTGTGCCCTCCTCGCTGCTCAGATAAGGACAAAGGAATGAGGGCAAGGTAGAGATCCAGAGCTGTATTTAGCACGGCTAGACACAGGTTCCTATGGTAATAGTCATTAAATAGGCAGCGTCGCCCCCACAGTCCTGTCAACCCAATGTCAGCTCATCTCCCCAGACGACTCTTTCATCCCAAGCACGAGAGATATTCATAGATTCCCCTGTCTGCTGTGAGTGAAGTAAAAGTATGGGTTTTTTGGAAGGGGGGGACAACATGGAAAGTTTCGTCATTGCGCCCCATCTGTTGGCCAAATGTTTTTTAAAATAGATAACTTTCCCCGACTCTCCTCTCAGCACGAGTCTTTATCTGCACCGCTCCATCCACAGCTCATTTTCTCCATCTCTCAGCCATGCGCTCTCTCCTGTCGTACAAACATGTGTCTTGACGCTTCCTGCTTTTACAGCGTGTCGTATCTTTGTCTTTTGTCTTGTGTCGCTACTGCGTCACCTGTGTGTCCTTGGTGAGGCTTCCAGCTGCTTTTTTTATATCACTGTGACATAGTCATTTCAAAGGCATAACAGCTCACACTAACGCATCAATGCTCTTGAGGGTGCCACGTTAATAATGTGAGTTATTATTGGGAAGCCGGGAAGACTTCAACAAGCTGAACATACCGTACCTGATATGTAGCGCTCCAGGCTGGTTGCACAGTCAGTTGCAACTGAAAAACAAGGCAGGATTAGAAAGATTAATGATACCAGGTGTTTTAATCCAAAATGAAAAATTCAACTTAGCTGCATTTAAAGTAAACGATGTGTGTTTTAGCCTGTTTCCATAGCAGGAACTTTTCAAGGGGCTCAGGAACAATCTCAGGAACTCAAGAACATTACCTGCAGGACGTTAGGCGTTGGTATATTTCAACAGAAATACTTCTTATTTCAATTTTTACACAACTACTTCTGGTACTTTTTTTGTGTAAAAGCAAGCGTGAAACTCCATTTCTTGTCATATTCACAGTTGTTACCAGCCAGCCCTTCGCTTTAAGACGGTGGCTGTGTGAGTGTGACGTAGTAGATGTTGTGGGAAAGCGGCGTATAGAGTATACACCCCTCCTCCCTAAAAATAAAACCTTTTTCGTGTACTAATTTTTCATAACTGTTTATGATTTCAAACACGTGTACACAGACTCTAGTCACAGCCGTTGCAACCCTTTCTCACTCCCAGGTCGTCAGATACTGACACTTTGCCACGCCCCCTCAACAATGACATCAGACCCTCTTTCTGACTACATTTTTAAGAAGAGATGAGCAACAAATTTAACGACTTGTTCAGACCATCAGGGGAAAAGTTGTAATTAATTTTGGGCTTTCTTCTCGGAGTAATCAAAGGGACTGACTCTTCTTACATTATGCGCCATGCATTATGGGTCAAGCAGGAGGAGAGGAGACTCTGCACGGATTAATAGATAAATATATAGTTTTAGATAGATAATAAGGAGTTGACTCTCTTTAATAGACCCGCATACACAGTATAGAATTAATTTTTCTGGGATTTTTCTTCTCTAAAATGTAAATAATTCATGTGAACATACATGTGTTGCACCTGGTCTCTGTAAGTAAAGCAAAACATGTTACATAAAGTTGAATTTACTGCACTAAAAACTCTGTGCAGTAACCCAGAGCACTTTTTATTTTGAGTGTGAGTGAGAGAAGGTCCTGTAACCTGGTGCAGCTGGGTGAAAATTTAAAAGTGATTTTAACAGGCAGTGTTTTATTATGAATATACAATTTATTTTTGTCAAAGAAAAGTTCCAGAAATGTTCTGCGCTTTCAGTTGTAGCTCTTTGAAAGAAAGAAATTAGGAATTGGCCAAAATTGGAATCAGCAGGTCAGAGTTTTAAAACATTAGAAATCGAAATCGTCCAAGAAAATTAAAGTCAGTGCATCTCTACTCGTCCATTCATCAACTTCTTAGTTCCTGAGTTGGTTCCTGTGGCTCCATAGTTCCTGAAACTACTTGTCAAAAAGGGCGATATGTGAAGATTTGATTGCATTTACAGGCAGAGACAGTTTGAAATAAACAGATGAACTATTACAATTTCAAATATAAGCTTTTGCATCAGAGGTCTGAGTGTATGGAGGTGTGACAGTGTGCCTGAGCGTTTGTGGTCTGACGTGTTTGCTGCCCTACTCACCACCAGCAGTGGGAGCAGCGGAGGCAGCCACCCCAGCAGCAGTCGCAGCAGCAGCCGAGAGAACAGCGGCAGCGGCAGCGTGGGCGTTCCCATTGCCGTGCCGACCCCAGCCCCGCCCACCGCCTTCCCAGGTAACGCCTACTTCCTGTTTCTCCTCCGAGCAGATGACTGCAGGATTTCTGTGTGTGCCTGACCTCTTAACTAACTTGACTAATCTTTAGTATCCAGGATTCCTGCATGCTCTAGTGTGAGATTAATGAAAGCGACATGAGGCTGTGTAGGAACCCTGGATTGACTGGAATCCTCCCTTCTCACTCTGATCTTGTCTTGACCTCCCTCACCTGTCTTCTCTCTTCTTCCTTTTTACCTCTTTAATCCCCTCGGTTCAGCCCCCGTCCCATCCAACCCAGCCAAACCTCCCCCCAACACTGCCACCACCCCTGGACCCCCTACCTCTGCCCTAGACGGCCCCCCGCAGGCCCCTAACCCCCCTGTAGAGATCCCGCCTGTACCCCCACCCCCTCCCCAGCTCCCTGCCTCCGCAGCCCCCACTGGCACGGGCCCCGCTGCTTACGGCAACCCTGCACAAGGTGAGTGTAACCCGGTGGGAGAAGCTCGCCCACTCCTCTGCACACCCTCCATCCTGCCTCCCCCCTGCCTGTAACACCCTGATGTGCTCATCCGCTGGCATGTCATCACCCTGGATATTCAGTGGTATTGTGTGACTGCCTATTGACTGCGTAGAAGTGCAAGGTTTTTAGCAGCTTTTATTTTCAGAAGCTTTATTGTGAAAGGAATACTAATAGAGTTTACATATGTGGATTATATTGATGCCGTCGAGATTTAAAGGGGAACTAGTGTTTTTTTCAACCTGGGCCCTATTTTCCGATCTACTTTTGTCTAAATGAGTGATAGCATGTTCAATATGTGACATTTCTCCAGTATGAAGCTAGGGCTGACCTGCCTGCAGCCTGTGAGCGCGCGCTATATTAAATAATAGGGCATTCAGACAACGCCAAACCACGTCAAAATATGTCCACTAAAAGTGCATTTTTTTTCCACACAGATAGGCTCGGATTGTTAGTATAATTATCCGACAACATAACGGAAAGGAGAAATGAACGTCTGTGTTTACCTTTAGCTGGAGTTGGACATGTTCCTCTGCCTGTTGCTGCTCCCTCTCTCTCCTCGTCCGGCTCTTCAGTTTCAATGAGTAGGAAAATAGGGCCCAGGTTGAAGAAAACACCTTTTTATCTTGTGTTGTTAGAGTTTCATGTTTCTGCAGACAGGTAAAGAATTGTTAATATGTCATATTTCTTAAAGAGAGTTTGGTGTAATATTTTCTACCAGGAGCAGGATGGGAAATAATCTCGTAGTCTTGCAACATCTTGCAGCGTGTGACTAAAAGCTCACATTGTCTGTCGAAGTGAGAGGGTGTCAGACTTTTTTTAAAAGTCTTTTCAAAGTCCTTGAGAGTATGGTCAGCACAATCTGTTTAGTTTGGTTGAAGTGAACACTGGTGTCTTTGCCAATTTGGTTCGGATTGTTTAGGCTGGTGTAAAAGCTGTCAGGCGAGCTCTGGGGTGGACGAAACAGCCGGGCCGAGGCCGCAGTAGAGGCGCAAGACATTTAAAAGCCAGATGGATCTTGTGATCATATATGTGGTCAAGGTTATGACTGTTGAGGGCGTTGATTGAGTTTTCTTTTTCCTTTTTATACAAAGTGTAGAAAATGTTGGTGAAACACGACAATGCAGTCCGACAGGCTTCCATTTAACATTAACATTTAGCCTTATTTTATCAGCTCCAGCACCTTCCTCCTCAAACAAGCAGGTGCTCAAAAATGAATTCAACTTTAAAGGTCACTCTTGAGCACTTCAGAATATTTATCAAAATTCATGTGGAATATCAAAAGTCTCAGCAGCTCCTCCGCCACCTGCCTCGGGTTTCCCATCTTCCACTGCTGCTCTTCATCTCTCACAGCATCTCATCAGCTGCTTGTGTCTGTGTCGATGATGATGATGATGATGTTTCTCTGATGTTTAATGCATGAGCTGTGTGGTGAAATGCTTGCACAGTGAATTCTTCATTTATGTGATTTTATTCTGCCCTTTTTGTCGATGTTGTCGTTGTGTCAGTTAATGGCAGTGCTGCTGTTAAGGGAAGCAAATAAACCCTGTTCGCCAAATGTTAACACTGATGAATTAATTTGAATCATTTAGTCAATAAAAAGTTTGTTGCCATTTTGTTACGGCTTCTGCCAGGAATTATCGCTGCTTTGTTTGCAGCTATTACTATAAAATATTCCAAAGCAAGCTCCCGTTTTTATAACTGTTAATGAATATTTAACATTTAAATACAGGCCTGGGCCAATTTCCTGGAGGCTAAACATGCCAGCATTCACTGACTCTTTGCCGCCCCCTGGTGTCGCCTCCTCTCAGGTGCTCCTCAGTTCTACAGCATGAACCGCCCGGTGCAGCAGCCCCAAAACTCGCAGGTGGGAGGCTCGCTGCCGTACCGCAGACCCTCGTCCGTCACCGGTCAGCCCAACATGGTGCACAACCAGAGCCAGCTCAACGGGGGACCGCACTTCGCCCAGAACCAAGGTACTGCTTACGTGTGTGTGTGCGCGCAAGAAAAGAAAGACAATTATTACCTTCACATTTTCCTTCACAAGTTCTTAAACATAAAACCTCTTAGTGTATTTTCAAAGTAATGAATTTAATTCACTGAAAACAACTTACTCATCTAGATTTGACCCTAAATGAGGTGTATGGACATATTTAATACACACAGTGACACCTGTTAATCTGTGGTTGAAATCCAACAACCTCAACCTCTTTATTTCCCAGTCTTCTTTCCTGTGACCTTAAATGAACTGTTCCTTCTTTTTTTTGTGAAATGCTCTGAATGAAAGAGTCCAGCTTCTCTCCCGGCCTGTAGATCTCAGAGGGGAGCAGGTCACCAGTCTGTTATGTTTCTGCATCTTTAATGAAAAGATCTCCTGTCTGGTTTTGTGCTCTGGCATTTCCCATCAACTTTGCTGCCTTCACTGGACTTCACCAGCTCTCTCTGTCCTCACTGCTCTTTGCAATCTTCTGTCCTCCATTTGTCTCTGACACTGTCTGGTTTTACTGACGCACTTGTGATCTTCTGTAGTTTATTTCTGCAGTAGGTGTTGAAACTGAAATGGTGAATAGCCTGAGCTTTCCTTATTAGTTTATGTGGAATAAATGTGAGATTTATAAAAGAAAGAGCAATTATTTTAGATCTGTGTGTGTTAATGGAGGATAGCTCTGTGATGGAAAAAATATATTGATATCCCGTACATAGTTGTTATAATGCCCAGCCCTAGTTAGCTGTGCTGATGCTAATTTTTGCTAGCGACAAACAGGCTTAAATCTGCCACATGGGAGTCCTGTCCTATATCCTGTGTCTCTGTAGCTGCAGGTGGAACAAAAATAATAATAATGATGGATTTGTCATGTCTGTGCTTTGCTAAAATAATTGTTTCCATGCTGTGAATGTTGCATTTACTCTCTGTTGTTCCTGTTCGTTAACTCTTCTGTGCTTCTCTTGGTTATTCTAACCTCATTTTCTCCTGTCTCTGCTGTCCCTCCTTCTCTCTGGCCTCCTCCTCCATCTGTGTGTGTTGATACTGTTTGGTGATAGCAGGCCCGCTCGCACCCCCTCCCCCCTCCATGCAGATCACCCCTCAGCTGCCTCTGATGGGCTTTGTGGCCCGAGTTCAGGAGACTAGTAAGTGGCTTTTAGCCCCCTCACTCCCCCCACTGCATGATCACTGTTTGTTTTTAGTCCTCTCCCAAACAGGTAGTGTAAGTGATTGGTCCCCTTTGGTGGAATAGTTTCTTATTGGAGTAACGAGTGATCAACCTCCAACATAAGCTGGGTCAGGGATCTGCTGCCGCCGTCTTAGATTATAAATGTGTAACTCTGTCAGAGTGAGAACTCAGGAGACGTTTTGTTATGAATTGAGTATTATTATCACTCTGTCACAGGACATTTATTTTATACCTGTATTAGTGCATATAACAAACATCATGGTGCACCAGGTGACTCTGTTATGGAGGTCCATATCTGCCTATGTGATGAAAAATCCTGTAAACCATTCCAATGAATAATAATGACTAAGTATCTTAAATTACGGAGAATCTTTCTCAAAATGACTTAGTCTCTAAAATTATGACTTAGTTTCTCAAAATAATGACTTAGTATCTCAAAATTATGACTTAGTCTCTAAAATTTTGACTTGATTTCTCAAAATAATGACTTAGTATCCAAAATAATGACTTGGTATCCCAAAATAATGACTTAGTGTCTAAAAATAATGACTAAGTATCCCAAAATAATGACTTAGTGTCTAAAAATAATGACTAATTATCCCAAAATAATGACTTAGTATGGCTAAATTATGACTTGGTTTCTCAAAATAATGACTTAGTATCCCAAAATAATGACTTAGTATCTCAAAATTATGACTTAGTCTCTAAAATTTTGACTTGATTTCTCAAAATAATGACTTAGTATCCCAAAATAATGACTTGGTATCCCAAAATAATGACTTAGTGTCTAAAAATAATGACTAAGTATCCCAAAATAATGACTTAGTGTCTAAAAATAATGACTAAGTATCCCAAAATAATGACTTAGTGTCTAAAAATAATGACTAATTATCCCAAAATAATGACTTAGTATCTCAAAATTATGACTTAGTCTCTAAAATTTTGACTTGATTTCTCAAAATAATGACTTAGTATCCCAAAATAATGACTTAGTATCTCAAAATTATGACTTGGTGTCTAAAAATAATGACTAAGTATCCCAAAATAATGACTTAGTATGGCTAAATTATGACTTAGTTTCTCAAAATAATGACTTAGTATCCCAAAATAATGACTTAGTATCTCAAAATTATGACTTAGTCTCTAAAAATAATGACTTAGTATCCCAAAATAATGACTTAGTATCTCAAAATTATGACTTAGTTTCTCAAAATGACTTAGTATCTCAAAATTATGACTTAGTATGGCTAAATAATGACTTAGTGTCTAAAAATGATGCCTTGGTTTCTCAAAATTATGACTTAGTATCTCAAAATAATGACTTGGTATGGCTAATGTCTCAGTCTCTAAAAATTATGACTTAGTTTCTCAAAATAATGACTTAGAATCTCAAAATTATGACTTAGTATCTCAAAATTATGACTTGGTGTCTCCAAATAATGACTTAGTGTCTTAAAATAATGACTTAGTGTCTCCAAATAATGACTTAGTGTCTTAAAATAATGACTTAGTGTCTCCAAATGATGACTTAGTGTCTTAAAATAATGACAAATAATGACTTAGTATAGCTAAATAATGTCTTAGTCTCTAAAAATTATGACTTAGTTTCTCAAAATTATGAGTTAGTGTCTCCAAATAATGACTTATAGTGTCTTAAAATAATGACTTAGTATCTCCAAATGATGACTTAGTGCCTTAAATAATGACTTAGTATGGCTAAAAAATGTATTAGTCTCTAAAAAGTATGACTTAGTTTCTCAAAATTATGAGTTAGTGTCTCCAAATAATGACTTATAGTGTCTTAAAATAATGACTTAGTGTCTCCAAATGATGACATAGTGCCTTAAATAATGACTTAGTATGGCTAAAAAATGTATTAGTCTCTAAAAATTATGACTTAGTTTCTCAAAATTATGAGTTAGTGTCTCCAAATAATGGCTTATAGTGTCTTAAAATAATGACTTAGTATCTCCAAATGATGACTTAGTGCCTTAAATAAGGACTTAGTATGGCTAAAAAATGTATTAGTCTCTAAAAAGTATGACTTAGTTTCTCAAAATTATGAGTTAGTGTCTCCAAATAATGACTTATAGTGTCTTAAAATAATGACTTAGTGTCTCAAAATTATGATCTAGTATCTCAAAAATAATGACTTGGTGTCTCAAAATAATGACTTAATATGGCAAAATAATTACTTAGTTAGGCAATGCCGTGACTTAATATCACTAAATAATGACTTAGTATAGCAAAGTAATAACTTAGTATCTAAAAATAATAACTCAGTATCTCAAAATAATGACTTAATATCCCTAAATAATGACTTGGCATCGCAAAGTAAGGACTTAGTATCACAAAATAATGACTTAGTATCTTAAAAATATAACTTAGTATCTTAAAACAATGATGTAGTATCTCAGAATTATGACTTAGTATCTCTCTTTTTTTTTTGTCATCACATTGGCGGCAGTAGGCTTCCATACTCTGTACATCTGGAGTGGAATATAAGATAACTAGGGATTGTGTTTTTATCTGCCACATTGTTGTGAACAAGAACATCGCCTTCATGGCTGGCAGTATTCCATATTTTTGTCACGATGAGCAGATTGTTTTTGTTTGATTGTTTTTAATAATAATTAAGTGGGAGGTGACTTCTGGTCCCTTTGGCAGCAGATGTTGGTGGATGACCACTTGTTGACACGACAATATGTGTCAGCAAGGAAAAAAAAGACATGTAAAGCATGACATGAATAATGAAGCATGTTCATAAGCATGATCAAGTTTCTGTGTAATTATATTGTGTGGCGTCACTGTGATTTCTCTGGAGAATCCCTCTAACCAAGGTCCCTCGTTGAGTTTCTGTAAATGCATGCTGAATCAGTGTGTGCACATTTTGTTCCTGTTGTGTCACACTGTTCTGTGTTTGCACATACTGTGCTTGCAGTTTAATATTAAAGTGCTGTGGTTATTAAATTCCACAGTGAATAAAAAGCACAGCGCTGAGCATCTGAATGCATCCAGCATGGTCTGTTTCTGCTCCTGTCTCCAGTGCATGAGAATAAATCCCTGACTAACGCAGTCGTCTTTGTGCTCCGTCCTCCGCCTCTAATTGGTCCTCTTTCTCTTCCCGCCTGCCTGAAAACTATTTCCAGTCTCAGACGTGCCGCCCCCACCTCCGCCCGCCGAGGAGCCGGTGTTTGAGGAGCCCACACCTCCTCCTCCGCCGCCGGAGGACTACGAGGACGATGAGGATGAAGAGGAGTCGGCGGTGGTGGAGTACAGTGACCCCTACGCCGAGGAGGACCCGCCCTGGGCCCCACGCAGCTACATGGAGAAAGGTCAGCCTTCACTGCTCCATCCTAAAATACTGAAACAGGCATTGAGGCTGCACCACTCCCTCCGTTACTCATGTCAGCCTTACGCCAAACGTAGTATGGTTAATTCTAATTACAATTTGTCCTTTACGTTCCTGCAGTGGTGGCCATCTACGACTACGCTCGAGACAAGGAAGACGAGCTTTCGTTCCAGGAGGGCGCCATCATCTACGTGATCAAGAAGAACGACGACGGCTGGTACGAGGGCGTGATGAACGGGACCACGGGCCTCTTCCCCGGCAACTACGTCGAGTCCATCATGCACTACGCCGACTGAACAATCCCCCCTCTTGAGCTGACGAGGAAGAGGAGCGGGAGGAGCGTTTGATTGGGGAAGGGAAGGGGAGGGAGGGGAGCCAAGGGTTAAAGGTCAAAGACTTTGATCAGACAGAGCATGATCACCTCCGGGCAAAGAGAGAGAAGAGAGACAGGGGGGAAGAAGATGCAGTTTTTAAAGAAGTTGCAACATGACAAACTGATGCCCAGTCACTCTCTCGACATAGGCGCCATTGTAAAACAACCACTACTCTAGATATATCCTTCCCTGTAATATTTCTTTCTTTGTTTCTTTATTTGACTGAGGACTGGACGGTGATGGATTTATTGTACTTTAAGAGTTTTGTGTTACATTTATGAGGCCACTACATTGATTTAGCTTCATTTTTTTTTTTTGTTTTACCAATTTGCCCTTATTTTAAAAGATATTTATTTGGATTTTGTAGTGGGATAAATGGTGAGCACGTAGATGGGGCTGCTGTGAGGGATGTAGTCGGGGGTTTCCACGTGGCAGCCTCGGAGAAAGGGCTGGAGGAGAATGCCTTCATGTGTAGATTCTCTCCTGAACACTCCAGAGACATTTTAGAGAAAAATACTCCTCTATATATAAAGTATAATGCAACAACAATATCCTCGATGGGGGGGGGATAAACAGTAGTTTCAGTACTTGACAAAATATTTGTTTAGGTACCTCAGCAGAGAGTGTGCCAAAGCTGACGTTCACTAGGATAAGCACATGAAATGTCTTAAGGTGACACACGGAGCTCGATGAAAGTGGGTCAGAAAAGACGTCCGGAAGCAAACAGAGTGCTTTAAACCAAGATTTTTTTTTTTTTTTGCTTCTTTATATTTTGAAATATCTTGAGGTGTAACTCAAAAGGAGTCTAGTCACTACATGCTTCACTTTGCTGGCCAGTGTGCATTTTAACGCGCGAAGGAATCGTCATCCAGCCCTCAAATCGGAGGAAAGCGAGATCCTCAGTTGCACAGTGACCTGGATTTTGAAGTCTGCAGCACCTGTCATGAATAATAGAAGTATATTAGCTCGACTGGCGAGGCTAATCATTTGCAGTGTTCATATGCATTTGAGACGAAGACATTTTTCTTTTCTTTTTGACGTTTCACCAATGGGTCCAGAATCGGGTTTTGCTTGCAGAGCGGCAGACTGCATGTTCGACGAGGAGGGGAAAAAAAGCATTTCTTTTCTGCTCTACTGATGATTAATGTCTTAATATTTTTAGATATGGTGTGGTTTGGTTTTTGATATTCACCCACGACTACGACGACGATGCATTTAGGTCATTTCGAAGACGCTTGTGCCATATTGAAGTGTGTGTTGCTGTTCAGAGGTTATCACTTCATTTGCAATAAATTGGCCAGAGTGGGGTGGATTGTCGTTGAACAACAAATCTTTATTTTCTTTCTCTCAGTTTTCCCGAGTTGTTTTGAATCAAAAGCACATACATTTGTAGTAAAAAGGTGTAGAAGAAGAAATAATATAAATGTGAGATGTATTATGTCCTCAAAACAGGACTTACTGAATATGAAAAGATGCCAGCTGTTGTGTTGAAATGGTTCTTAACCGTCGCAAGCCCCCGATACTTCTTAACGTCGTCGGTTTAGGCGTCGTTCGTCCTCCGTAAAGTTTCCAATATGCTTGGCTGTTGGGTGTTTGCGAGGGCTCAGTGCTTGTACTTATGTCAGAATCTTTATTTTCTATTAAAAAAAAAAAAAAGAAATAATAACAAGTGGGTCTGTATGTGAGTCTTGCATGCCATTGTTCTTATCTGTACTGGTGTCCCAAAAACCTACGTGGCGAGATCACCCATTCTTAAAAAGACAAGCAGCCCTGCAGCTCTGACCAAGTACCACCAGCCTCATCCAAAGAGACTGTACAACTTAATTCAAGCCCATGTCCGAGGAGTCGCTCTCTGACCTGTGGGGGAGGAGGGAGGGAGGGAGGGAGAGATGGAGGGAGGGGAGGGACCCGGCTTCCTCCCCTCCTGACAGTAGCCGTCATTACATCAGGGGTGAGAAATCGTGTGTTTAAAGCTGCTAGTGAATCCTGCGGACAAAGAAGCAGGCCGGAGTTGAACGATGAGAAATGTAACACGCAAGATTGACTCTTGTTTCAGAACACTCGTAGGATGACACTAAAAAAAAAAAATACAAACCCAAATAAGGCCCCTGGTCTGCAGGATTCACAGCTCCCTGGAGTCACAGACGTCCCTCGGGATGTCGAGTTTAACAGTCCATAATGCCATTGTGTTGCACAGTTAAAGTTGAATTGCAGAAGTATCATATTTGTAAAATCATGAGAACAAAGACAATAAAACTATTAAGATTTATTGGTGTAGTTGATTCTTGTTTTCATGGAGAAATTATAGGATGGCTTTCTGATAATAGTCTACTCTGGTTTGTGTTACAGCTCAAAATGTGTAGTTGCCATTCATTTTAAATGCAAGTGATGCCTGTTTGAGACTAGAAGCTGTTGAAAAAAGGAATGTAGTTCTTTTATGCACCAACGTGAGTCAACTTTTTGTTTCCCATCACTTTATTTCTCCCTGCGATCAGTCTCTCCTTTCCTGTATGACAGCTATTTGAATCAGATATTTTTGAATAAGAGAAATATAATGTCATGACAGTGTGATTTAACATTTAGGATCATGACTCCCAAAGTACTGTGTAAATAGATTGAGGAATTTTATTTTGTAATTATTTTTCCTGCTGATTTTTTAAAGATTTTTTTTTTTCAAAACCCAGCTATATATTTTCTTTCAGAATTAAAAAAATGTTTTTCTAAACTTTTTATTTTAATTTTTTTCTTCTTTAATTCTTTTTAAAATAAATATTTCTTTATTTTAAATTTGAAAGAAAGCATTTGGCAGTTTGGAAGTCGTGTTTTTTTTTTTGTTTTGTTTTGTTTTTTTTAAATATTTTGTTAATATTTTTATATTTTAAAAAAAAATCTTTCTTTGAATTTTAAAGAAAACGTGCTGGCAGGTTTGGGATGTCATGATTGGCCAGTCTGCGTCCGGGGGCGGGACTTAGCGAAGGGTCAATGTCCCGCTTTACTAGTTGTCCGACTTTTTATTCCAAATGAGCGTCTGCGAAACACCTCAAAAAGATGTCAGTTAAATGTAGTTGTGAAAGGACAGTAAACATTTCTACCTGTGACATTAAGTGAGAGCGTAAAAGTGAGAGAGACGTTTTACTTTCAGTGGAAGCGGAACAAAGTGTCAGCTCGCTGCACTTCCGGAACTCAACAGTGTGACTCCAGCGGAAGTAAACAACACAAGCGCTAGCGCCTTTCGCAGCATTCACATGCTCATGTTGCTGGAATTACAACCTCAGCACAGACGAGTATTAATTAATTAAATTACTAAACAACAATGTCTTCAGCTGAGCATTTTAAAGAGTTTATAAACGACCGTCTCGCTGCTGCTGCGGAAGAAATATTCAGAGTTTTTAAGAAAACAGTGACCGGGTATGAAGAAGAGATCGGCCGTCAGCGCAGACTGCTGGATATCGTTTGGAAACCTGAAATAAAGATTCACAGGATAGGTGAGAAAACCTTCATGTTTTCTAGCATTCCTTATTTCCTTTACTTTTAAGTACCTTCTACCCCCCAAAAAATGAAAAAAATCTGTCTGAATTGGTATCTGTACATATATTTAACTTAAATTGCACTGCTCTTACACTTTAATTTAATCACCTCACATTAATACCTGCACTGTCAACCATCTAAATGAACTTGGTGTTACTGACCCTCTCTACAGCTGCTCCATCAAGGATTATGGGCAAATGATGGTGCCAGCCAGAGCTCCTGAAATCGATCACCATCTGTTTGGTTTTGTCTCCTTTGAGAGAGATTGTTGAGATTGCACCATGCTGTTAGTTGCCCCACCTCAGCCCTGTTGCCAACGAGTCCCACTACTGTTGTGTCCTCGGCAAACTTGATAATGTGGTTGGTGTTAAATCTAAAAGTACAGTCGGAGGTAGCAGGGTGAACAGCAGGGGGCTAAGGACGCAGCCCTGGGGTACACCTGTTCTCACTGAGATTAGTTTTGACTGCCCACCCTGACCATCTGCTGCTTCTGTGACAGGAAGTTGTTCAAGGTGGGACAGGGTGAGGTGGATATTGAATCCTCTGTGGATCAATTTGCTTTCTATGCAAACTGTAGGGGATCTAAGTTTGCTGGGAGGCTGGCCTGAGCGAGAGTTTGAAGATTTCTTCAAAAACATCTTTCAGCTGTTGTGTGTTCTGTGTCCCTCCAGATCTCCCACAGCAACAAGTCTTAAAGGAGGAGGACGTTTTCGCCGACTCCAGTCTGGATGAAGAGGACCCAGAGCCTCCACAGATTAAAGAGGAACAAGAGGAACTCTGCACCAGTCAGGAGAGGGAGCAGCTTGAACCGAAGCAGGAGGCTGCTGCCTTTACGTTGACTCCTACAGATGAGGAAAGTGAATACAGTAATGATCTGACTCTGAACTTCAACCCTGATGAGGCTCTAAATACAGCAGAGAACGAGTCTGTAGTGCCAGTTATATACTCTGTCATATCAGAAGCACACAGTGACCACCTGTCTCACAATTCTCTGAGCCAAGATCAGAAAGGAGGCGAGCACGGAGACTCAGGATCAACCAGAAACGCAGAGCCAAAACCAAACAAAAAACATCACCAAAGCAGTGACAGTGTAAACAGCCTGAACTTGTTAGAGAGCCATACTCCTGCAGGTAAATGGCCTTTCAGATGTGACAAGTGTGGAAAGGACTTGAAGCATAAGTCATCACTGGAAAGACACCTGAGAATCCACATAGACAAGAAGCCGTATGCTTGCAACGAGTGCGGGAAAAGATTCAGTCGGACATCAACGCTAAAAGCTCATATGACGCTCCACACTGGTGACAGACCGTATTCCTGCAGCATCTGTGAAAGGAGGTTCTGTCAGATGCCAGACTTGAAAAAGCACATGAAAATCCACACAGGAGAGAAACCATATACGTGCAGGACATGTGGGAGATCTTTCAGATGTAATGCTGAAGTGACAGTCCACATGAGAAGAGCCCACACAGGCGAGAAACCGTTTGCGTGCCACACGTGTGGGAAAAGTTTTTACAAGGCATCGGACTTGAATGCTCACATGAGAACTCACACAGGTGAGACGCCGTACTGCTGCAAAACATGTGGGAAAGGTTTCAAATGGGGTAGCGGCCTGCTGGTTCACATGAGAACTCACTCGGGTGAGAGGCCGTATACTTGTAATATATGTGGGAAACATTACAAATGCAGCACTCACCTGAAAGGCCACATGAGAATCCACACAGGTGAGAAGCCGTATATGTGCAAGACATGTGGGAAAAATTTCAGACTGAGCTGTGCCTTGAAGGTTCATATGAGATTACATGCAGGTGAGAGGCCGTACCCCTGCAAGACCTGTGGGAAAACATTCGTTATCATGGGGAATTTGAAGAAGCACATGACGGTCCACACAGACGAGAAGCCATATTCCTGCAAATCATGTGGCAAAGATTTCAGAAATAACTGTGCTTTGAAAATACACTTGAAGAGGAAGAAGCTTTGCCTTTCTGAACTTGTGGGAAAAGATTAGCATTGAAAAGGCATATGAGCAGCCACACAGGTGAGAAACTATATGCTTGCAAAACATGAGAGATGATGTTCTACATGATGCTGCAACTAATCAGTCCGAGCAATGAGAGGAGTGTGGGCAATGAACGTTTTCCTGATTTCATGTGCGGGGTTACCATACAGGTTTATGGACAAATATCAAAACTTTTCAAGGGCTTATAATAATTAAAAAAAAAAAAAATTTAAAAAAGTTTTTATTTTGACCCTTCCCAAAGCTACAGATATTTTTCCTTTGAGCCTCCCAGAGTGACCAGTGGAAAATTAGTTATTACATTTTTAAAACATACCTTAGGTGTTGTGTTTATTTATTTATTTTCATTTCTTTAATGAAAAAGGAAAATTTTTACAAGAAAAATTCTTGACAAAAAAGTGCACTATTTAAAAAGAAGACATGACTCCCACTGCATGCTTTGTTTCAAAATTTTCCAGAAAAAGATAAATATTTCTTTAAACAAAAAATTCAAGGGAAAAAATTTAACTTTTATTTGTATTTAATTTTTAGAGAAAATATGTAGGTGGGTGATAGACAATTTGGGATTCATGAGCCCTAGTGTTAAATCACACTGTCATTACATTATATTTATCTTATTTAAAAAATATCAGAAAGTAAATAAATTTGTTACGTTGTTATGCGGAAGGATATCCTTTGAAGATTACTGTAAACATTTTACTATACACAAAAGAAATTCCATGACTTTTCCAGGTTTTCTATGACTGTGGGAACCCTGCATGTGTGTATTCTGACATGAGCTTTGTGAGGTGGTGATTCAAGAATAGTCTCAGACTACAAGCAAATTCTGTTCCTCAAGGCAGCAGATGTGTGTGACTGATGGTGAAAGTAAAAGCAGTCGTTGAAAAAGTGGTATAACCATAGACTGTATTATTATTATTATGATATAGTATTATTTTATTAATTTTCTCCTGTGTTGTTTAATACATTTCAATTTAAAATTTAGTTAAAAGAACTTCTGTTGTAATTTAAATCATGTACGATGTTTACATTTGTGTTTCTAGTGAGTTTCCTTGGTAATTAATGAATGTGAATGCTGCTGTATGTGTTCTATACATCTTCAATAAAAATCTTATTTATACATATATATGTATCACTGAGGTTGCATTTATGAATGAGCCATATTTGTGTTGTTTATAATGTTAATCTGAACCAGCTGGTTTCTGTTCTTATCTCCATACACAACAGTGCTAGCCAGCCGGCCGTGACCTCCCCAAGATGGCGGCGACGTTGACGCATCGCTGAAACGGGCCGAAGCCGTTAACGAGGTATCTACTGTATATGATATCTATGATACACCCTATTTTTAGTCAAAATTAGTGTGTGCGAAACACCTCAAAAAGTCGTCAGTTAAATGTAGTAGTGAAGGAATGTAACAATTCCTACTTGTGAAATTAAGGGAGAGAGACGGAAGCGGAACAAAGTATCAGCTCACTGCACTTCCGGAACTAATCAGTGTGACTCCAGCGGAAGTAAATAACACAAGCGCTAGCGCCTTTCGCGGCATTTTCATGCTCATGTCGCTGGAGTTACAACCTCAGCACAGACGAGTATTAATTAATTAAATTATTAAACAACAATGTCTTCAGCTGAGCATTTTAAAGAGTTTATAAACGACCGTCTCGCTGCTGCTGCGGAAGAAATATTCAGAGTTTTTAAGAAAACAGTAACTGCGTATGAAGAAGAGATCGGCCGTCAGCGCAGACTGTTGGATATCGTTTGGAAACCTGAGATAAAGATTCACAGGATAGGTGTGTTACTTTCTCAACATAAAACAGAGCAATTCAATTGTTAATTTATCCAAGTTTTTATTAATAATGGAACTAATTTTCTCGAGCATCACAGTGGTGCCATTTTCTTTTTCAAAATTAAGTTTATTGTCATTTTTCTCGTGTGTGTATATATATATATACATAAAAACAGACAAACTGCTGCTATCCCAGTCCCAGCAATCTAACTATATATAGATAAACAGATATTCCACTATCTGTTAGCTTTTTATATCTAACCTTCTGTGCTCTATATGTTTTATATTTTCCAGCATTCCTTATTTCCCTGATTTCCCCTATTTATTACTCATCTATCTGTGTGTCTACGTGTTACTGTATGTTACAGTATGTGTGCAAGGCAAGCTGTTCAAATTGCCCCTGGTAGGATTAATAAAGTTGTCTGATTCTGATTGCAGTTTCCAAACCAGGGCGTAAGGTCATAGGTCA
This sequence comes from Epinephelus lanceolatus, assembly GCF_041903045.1. NCBI lineage: Eukaryota > Metazoa > Chordata > Actinopteri > Perciformes > Serranidae > Epinephelus > Epinephelus lanceolatus. Next base: position 5,405,443 of record NC_135757.1, on the reverse strand, counting down.
CAGTACTCTCAGTGGTGTCCCTTGTGGAAGGTGGTGAGGGCTGGATTGGGTAGACCTGCCCTCCTTAGGGCTCCAGAAGGGGCTGGAGCAGCTGTTTTGCCTTTTTGGTTCTGGCCAAGTGTTGATGGTAGAGGTCAGGTTGTCCGCTAGGTGCTCACCCACAAACTTGGTGTTACTGACCCTCTCTACAGCTGCTCCATTAATGATTATGGGCAAATGATGGTGCCAGCCAGAGCTCCTGAAATCGATCACCATCTGTTTGGTTTTGTCTCCATTGAGAGCCACATTGTTGAGATTGCACTGTGCTGTTAGCTGCCCCACCTCATCAGCAAATTTGATAATGTGGTTGGTGTTAAATCTAAAAGTACAGTCGTAGGGTGACCAGCAGGGGGCTTAGGACGCAGCCCTGGGGTACACCTATTCTCACTGAGATTGGTTTTGATATGTGACTGCCCGCCCTGACCATCTGATGGTGTTGAACGCTGAGCTGAACCCGATGAAGAGGATCCTGGCGTAGGTGTTTTTCCCTTTATGGTGCGACAGAGTGACATGCAGTGTAGTGGATCGATTTGCTTTCTATGCAAACTGTAGGGGATCTAAGTTTGCTGGGAGGCTGGCCTGAGTGAGAGTTTGAAGATTTCTTCAAAAACATCTTTCAGCTGTTTTGTGTTCTGTGTCCCTCCAGATCTCCCACAGCAACATGTCTTAAAGGAGGAGGACGTTCTCGCCGACTCCAGTCTGGATGAAGAGGACCCACAGCCTCATCAGATTAAAGAGGAACAAGAGGAACTCTGCACCAGTCAGGAGAGGGAGCAGCTTGAACCGAAGCAGGAGGCTGATGCCTTTATGTTGACTCCTACAGATGAGGAAAGTGAATACAGTAATGATCTGACTCTGAACTTTAACCCTGATGAAGCTCTAAATACAGCAGAGAACGAGTCTGTAGTGCCAGTTATATACTCTGTCATATCAGAAGCACACAGTGACCACCTGTCTCACAATTCTCTGAGCCAAGATCAGAAAGGAGGCGAGCACGGAGACTCAGGATCAACCAGAAACGCAGAGCCAAAACCAAACAAAAAACATCACCAAAGCAGTGACAGTGTAAACAGCCTGAACTTGTTAGAGAGCCATACTCCTGCAGGTAAATGGCCTTTCAGATGTGACAAGTGTGGAAAGGACTTGAAGCATAAGTCATCACTGAGAAGACACCTGAGAATCCACATAGACAAGAAGCCGTATGCTTGCAACGAGTGCGGGAAAAGATTCAGTCGGACATCAACGCTAAAAGCTCATATGACGCTCCACACCGGTGACAGACCGTATTCCTGCAGCATCTGTGAGAGGAGGTTCTGTCAGAAGTCAGAGTTCAGAAAGCACATGAAAATCCACACAGGAGAGAAACCATATATGTGCAGGACATGTGGGAGATCTTTCAGACGTAATGCTGAAGTGACAGCCCACATGAGAAGAACCCACACAGGCGAGAAGCGGTTTGCGTGCGACACGTGTGGGAAAAGTTTTTACAACGCATGCGACTTGAATGCTCACATGAGAACTCACACAGGTGAGACGCCGTACTGCTGCAAAACATGTGGGAAAGGTTTCAAATGGGGTAGCGGCCTGCTGGTTCACATGAGGACTCACTCGGGTGAGAGGCCGTATACTTGTAATATATGTGGGAAACATTACAAATGCAGCGCTCACCTGAAAGGCCACATGAGAATCCACACAGGTGAGAAGCCGTATACGTGCAAGACTTGTGGGAAAAATTTCAGACTGAGCTGTGCCTTGAAGGTTCATATGAGATTACATGCAGGTGAGAGGCCGTACCCCTGCAAGACCTGTGGGAAAACATTCGTTATCATGGGGAATTTGAAGAAGCACATGACGGTCCACACAGATGAGAAGCCGTATTCCTGCAAATCATGTGGCAAAGATTTCAGAAATAACTGTGCTTTGAAAATACACTTGAAGAGGAAGAAGCTTTGCCTTTCCAAACTTGTGGGAAAAGATTAGCATTGAAAAGGCATATGAGCAGCCACACAGGTGAGAAGCTGTATTCTACATGATGCTGCAACTAATCAGTCCGAGCAATGAGAGGAGTGTGGGCAATGAACGTTTTTCTGATTTCATGTGCGGGGTTCCCATACAGGTTTATGGACAAATATCAAAACTTTTCAAGGGCTTATAATAAAATTTACTTTTTTTTTTTTTATTTTTTTTTATTTTGACCCTTCCCAAAGCTACAGAGATTTTTACCTGAACTTTCCAGAGTGACCAGTGGAAAATTAGTTATTAGATTTTTAAAGCTTACCCTTTGATGGTTGAATATTAAAAGTTGAAGACAAACTCCTGGAGTTGAAAAAGTTGCTGGTTAGTTTGTGCAAACGGTTTATTTTTAGCCAAATTTAAAATGTAGAATAAAGCGATTTGATGAAATGTCAAGATGAAGCTCAGATTTAGTGACCATTTTTTCCTGACAGAAGCATTTGTTGCACATGAGGTGTTCAAGGACCGTTGTATTTTTGAAAATATAACAATAATTAACAAATAATAACAAATAATTTCTGGCTGTGATAAATTGTGTAATTTTGGCAAAACATGCATCCCAAACCCACTCACATGTTTTCTCTGAAATTAAAAAATATATATAGCGGTGTTCCTGTCCTGTCAGATTTGCCAAACCCTGTTCTTTTTTCTTAAACCCAACCATGTGCTTTTGTTGCCTAAATCCACCCATGTGCGTTCGAAAAGAAAAAATGCCATACGCAGTGTCTTAAAGAAGTCTTGAAGAAAGAAGAACATTTTTACAAGAAAAATTATTTGCAAAAAAATGTACATTTTTTTTACAAAGAAGACATGACTCCCACTGCATGCTTTGTTTCAAATTTTTAAAGGAAAAAAAAATATTTCTAACAAAGAAAATTCAAGAAAAAAAATGTAGAATTTAAATACAAAAACTTATTTGTATTTAATTTTTAGAGAAAATATGCAGGTGGGTTTGTGAGGCATGTTTTCTTTACAAATCGGCAGTAAAATAAATACAAAATAGAATCTCTGTGACCATTCACACAATGATGGACAATTTGGGATTCATGAGCCCTAGTGTTAAATCACACTGTCATTACATTATATTAGAAAATAAATACATTTGCTGTTACGTTACATTATGTGGAAAGATATGCTCTGAAGATTACTGTAAACATTATACACAACAAAATTCCATGCCTTTTCCAGGTTTTCTATGACTGTGGGAACCCTGCATGTGTGTATTCTGACATGAGCTTTGTAAGGTGGTGATTCAAGAATACCACATTACACCTGAAGTCTCAGACTATAACCATAGACTGTATTATTATGATATTCATCTTATTTTATTAGTTTTCTCCTGTGTTGTTTAATACTGCATTTCAGTACAGAACTTCCTTTGTAATAAGTTTACATTTGTGTTCTAGTTTCTACTGTTATAGTTTCTTTGGTAATTAATGAATGTGAATGCTGCTGTATGTGTTCTGTACATCTTCAATAAAAGTCAATTCATAAAAAAGTGCTCAGACTATAAACCATGTAAAGCAAGGGAAACAGCAAGCTAGCCACATTGGTTCTGGAACCTGTTGCTAGGCAACCACACATAAATCAATATTTTATTTTATTTCGTAAGTTGTTTTATTTATTCATTTACTCTTTTTTCTCCAGTCCTCAACTGCCTGTTTTTGGTATTTCCTCCTTTTATTACAGTAAAAAAAATAATGTCCTTCTAAGAGTATATTATTTTCAGCTTTTAAAATGCGATGTAAAAATGAAGCTAGCAGCTAACTTAGCATAGCAACTAGACTGGAAACCATGGAAACTGGGGGAAACAGTTTGGGTTTTTTTAGGGTTTCTTTTAGTTTATTTAGTTACTTTTATTAATTTTTATGTAGTTACTTTTATTCATTTATAGTGATACTAATAGTGAAAAAACACTTCCGGGCACTGCAGGAAGTTTGCAATCCTGCTGCTGTCTCTTCTCTCGGCCGTATATCGCAATGCATGATGGGATATATTACTTGGTGAGTGACCATCCGTTGGACACTACATTTAATGATGCGTTGTGTGATACTTTGAGTCCACTATATAGTGTATACTTCCTACTGTACATTCGGGCAGCACTACAAAATGGCGACCTCACTATATAGTTAGTGAGCTATGTAGTGAGTTGTTAGAGATTTCGGACACAGCCTATTTTTTAGTATATCCTTTTTTTATTTTTATCTTTCTTAAAGTATATCCTTTTCAACTTCTGAACTTTAAGTTAAGGAAAGGGACAATTCTGTTAAAAGCTAGCTAAAGATGAAGCTAGCAGCCGGCCAAGTTAGCTTAGCACACAGACTGGAGCAAGCTAAGTAAACTGCTTCTAGGACCCGTTGCTAGGCAACCGTGAATTCCTTAACAGAGTCCTTAACTTCCTGTTCCGTTAATTCCTTATTTCAGAAAGCTAAAACAAGATTGTCCTTGTTATCTTACCAAAGCATATTCCTTTCAACTTTTAAAGCTAGCTAGCTAGCGGCCGGCAAACTTAGCTTAGCACACAGACTAGCTATGTCCTGGCTCCGGAACCTGTCGCTAGGCAACCACGCAAACATCACAGTTTTTAATTTAATTTTATTTAGTTACTTTAGTTGTATTCATTTACTTTTTCTTCAGTCCTTAACGGCAAGTTTGGTCTTTATAAGCTTAAAGAAAACTCCGTAATGTCGTAATGTTTCTTACTCAAAGAAAGGGAAGCTTTCTTTTTCATCCAATAGGAGTCATTGAGGGTGTGAATGGATGAATGCCGATAAGAAGCGCACTTCCTCCTCTGCTTGCATTCAGAGCTTCACTCCTCACTCGCACTCACTCCTTAACCTCAGCTGACGACTTAATGGTTTCTTACCACTTGCAACATTTCTAAGTATTCACAGCAGAATCACGTGGTTTGTGTCGTTTTAATTTATGGAGAAGAAAATGTTGAAGTCGGTGACTCTGTTTATATTTCTGTCATGGACAGCAGTGACGGCCAAATACGGTAAGTTTGAGATTATATTCATTTCACTGTGTGTATAGTTCTATATATCAGTTTAAAAGAATAGATAAGCGCTATATGTATAAGATCAAGATTTTACTGCACATTTGTCCTGTAGAAATACAGTAGAATAAATTTCCTTACCTGAGTATTTCTATTGAATACTCCAATAAACTTTTCCCTCCAACATAGTTACCAGTTATAGAAGAAGTAGTCCATTAAGTTACTTAAGTAAAAGTTGTAGTACCACACTGTAAAAATACTCCATTACAAGTAAAAGTTCTGCATTGAAAATTTTACTTAGGGACTGTTTGTTATTTATGAGGGGAAAGGGGTGTCAAATAATAAATCTATTTTTATTTTTTTAATTTAAAGAAATTTTTAATTGCCCAAATTACACCATTTATCATAGCCAGAATCTGTACAAACAGAAATAATCAATTGATTTTTTTAAAAAAAAAAAAATTAAAATCTGACGGTCCTTGAACACATTATGTGGGACAAATGCTTCTGTCAAAGAGAAGTGCTTAAAATATGTGTCTCATTTACAGCATGCGCAATGAAAGTGAATAACAGAGGCTCTTTGTAACTCCAAGATTTCGTCTTCAACTTTTAACTTTTAAACATCAAAGGGGAAGTTTTAAAAATCTATTAACTAATTTATGGTTGAGGAAGGGTCATGCATTTTCTGCCAGTCCGCCATATTTGTAGCTGCAGGGAGGGTCAAAATAAATAAATAAAAATGACAAAAAACATAGTCACATCTCAGCCACCCCTCTCCTCTGATAAGTAAAGAACATTCCCTTAAGTAAAGGTATTAGTGTTGTCAGTGTAGCCTATTTTTGGTATCAAAATTGCCACTGTTTTTGTTATACTGTCAGCCTAAATATCACAGTATATCATTAAGTTATTATTACTTGTCCTGTACTATATGTACAACCTTGATCTGTAACATAACTAACTACTATATTTAGACCATTTAAAGAACTAAATGCTAAATATTACGTTGTCTTGTTTTTATGTCTGCAGTTGCCCCCATCTACAAGGCAGTTGGTGACAAAGTCGTCCTCACACCCTCGCCCTCTGCGGTAAAGCTCAGTGATCCCATCACCAACATCACGTGGAAACATGGACCTAACATCGCTGTGGAGTGGTACGGAGACCGCAATTTCACTTACCACCTCTTCGAAGGTACAGACACACACTTTCACTTAGCATTCAACAGCAAGGTAGCCAGGATTTGATTTGAAGCCCTCATTATGGAACAAAATAATTTACCTCTGAAAACACACCAGACACCTCAGTTAATCCCTTTAAAAATATACACCCTTACTTCCAAAAGCCTGTCATTAACAAGTTACGGACATTTTAAGGGATTAAATAACAGTAAATTATCACTTTAAGGTGATGTTAAGGTTGAGATTCTTTTTTCTGACCGTGATATGGATTCAAAATAGTTACAGTTTAAGGTATTTGTATTTTACAACCATTGGTGTGTGCTACATTAATGGATAAATTAATAGATTGTAATATATTAAGGGTTTTTGCATGAATTTAAGTGTTTATGGGTGTAGTGTGTAAAACACTGAGAATCAAGAGATAAAGCTCTTAAACTTTTAAGGCATAAATTACAGTGACACTTTCACCTCAACTTACAAGTTACCCCAAACAGCTGACACATTCATTAGTATTAATTTAAGGTGTTTTTTAATTGTTTTTCTAGTATGTTAATAGAGTTATTAGGATTTAAGTTTATATTAATGGATCAGTTAACTGACTGTTTATTAAAGGGATTATTATCGGGGGTATTTTAGGGGTATAAGTATTGACAAATAAAGTAGCCTACATTTTAAGATACACTGTAACTTAAGTGATTGCTTTAATGGATTTTGGTCAATCAATCAGTTTAAGGTGTTGTTATGGTTGGAATTTTGTTAAGGGGTCAGCAAATTTCTCAGATACAAATTAATACCATTTTAAGGGCTCTGTATGCGAGTAACTTAGCACAAACCTGAGGTTGACCTCTCAAAATAATGGCAATATATTAAAGGGTTTTAATGGGTTTTCAGCATGGATTTAAGTGTTTTAATAGGCAAAACCTGTAGAATTAAGGGTATTATTAAGGTGTTAAGTTTATGTTAGGGGTCTGACAATTTTAAGGTGCAAATTGTTTATATTTTAAGGGATTCTTTTTCACTATTCAGGTGTCTTGACATATTTATCCTGATTGTCCAGTTCCTTAATATTAACCTTAACCTTTAAAATAAAGGGCAATTTAAGGAATATTGCAGATTAAGGGAAGTTATTCTTACCCCTTAAAAATTCCTGTATATGCACATGATCGTTTCACTCCACATTTGGGCTGGATAAATAAAAAAGATAATGGATTGTGATATATTAAGGGGTTTTAACTCATTCTAACCACGTCTGTGTGTATTTATAGGTCGCAGCATGCTGAATAGTTCAACTGGAGCGCTCACGATCACCGGACTGACTCGAAACGACAGCGGCAACTTCACACCAGAGATCAACGGCCAAGTCACCAAAGCGACTCTTCTCCACGTCATCTGTAAGCGGATGAAATCTGAATGAAGTCTGGCTGACTGAGGGGTTTATGGTTTTCTCCTGAATTCAAATGTCTTTTTCTGTCAGCTCCTGTCCCTAAACCCACCGTCTCCACATGGTGTGACACTGAGATGACCTACTGTGTGTTCACCTGTGAAGGCAACGCCACAGAGGCTGAGCCATTCACCTATGGATGGTCCGCAAGTGACATGGTTTGGCTGCCTTCATCCAAGACGCGCAAAGTCACAGAGGTATAAACAGGATATGTTTTGGTTTGTCCAGGACTTAATGGGTTGATTAAAGTACATTATGGATATTTACATGGAGCAGCAACACTATTGTCAGATGACACACCGCCCACTGTCCCTTGCTCATTAGCAAATGGAAAAAGCTATACACTTGTCACTAATGTTAGCATTTAGCTAAAAGTACCACTGTGCCTGTGCTGATATCCAGAAAAGCTTCTTGGTCTCCCAGGAAGGTTTCTGTGGTGGAAATACCCCATAATTCACTCCACACGATTCATAATGTACGCATTTATATGTAGAACACTGTAAAGTTTTCTTGAGAGTGAGCTCGTTAAAAAGAATATACATGTTTGGGCTTTTAGCTAATCAGCTGTCACTCAATTTCCAGGAGGAAACGGAGCCAACTTTCCGCTGTATATTGGAGAACCCAGTCAGCTTCAAACTCAGTGAATATGTCCGTAACCCCTTCTTTATTGGTGAGTTGTCACAATTTCTACATGGGGATGTGGTGTACTTTGCACATACCATTCGCTGTTTTATTTATTCATTCATTCCTTTTGTTGTAGATCGATCAGGTTTGATCTTAGCCATCTTCATCATGTCGATAGTGGTGATTCTGCTTTTGGTTGCACTCTTGGTTGTATACATATGCAGAAAAGGTAAGAAGCCGCACGTCATATATGTTCTATTCACATCTTTAGGTGTGATGTATGCTGCCGCTATACGTGCTAAAATTACTGTTTTTTTAAATGGAGTCTGGTGGGTTTGGCGATGGCGATTTCTGGTCTGTTTCTAGTTAAACAAAAAGGATCTTACTCTTTAACTAAAAGGTTTATCTCTGTAGGGATCCTTTCCATAACGGTGTCAGACACTTAAAATTTCTGAAGTTGTTGCTCCCATTAGTCACTTAAGCCCAGTTAAGACCAAAGATTTGCGACGAGACGAGTTGAAACAGGCAGCTACTTGCAATGTGCCATTCCGCAACTTCTAAAAGTACATACAGCGAGCAGCAGCAGTGCATCACCGTCTGACACCGGCACACCGTGAGGACGGAAACAAAGGGTTCAGCATGGGCGAAGCACCTGCCGCAGCAAGCGAACACGCCGTCTGCGTCATTTTGACTTGACTTTGGTTAGAACTGGGCGTTAGACACAAAAACATGGGAGAAAACGGTCCAGGTTGAAAACTACGAAACATACCCTTTAATAGGAGCCAGCAAAGATGCAAAAAGTCAAAACGGGACCATGCAGTGTGACATGCGAGAGTTTGTCTTTGTGCAAATATCCTGTGAAGCATAGGAACAGCAGTCTGTAGCTCCCAAATTAGCTTGTGGTTCTCCCCATAAAGAATTATAGAGCAATAAAATGATAAAAATATAAATAATCAAAGTGATAAGTGATGAATTTTTGCATTCCACTGTTTGAGTCTTGCGTAAAGAAGCTCGAGTCAGAGGAGTGAAAGTTCAATGTTTAGAAGAGCAAGACCAGGCAAGCCTTCAGCTGCACTGCAGAGACTGTGGGAACAGTGTGAGGCAACACGTAACAGACAGAACCTGCCTGACAACTGTCACGTTTTTAAAGTTTTCTCAGTATCAAAGTAATTGAGTGGTAGTTGTCTGTACGCCGATGGGTACGCTGCAAACAGGAGCTGCTAATGGCTTATTCAGCATGTTTTTAATGATGCAAATGTGCCGAAATGTCTACACATGTAGGCTAAAAAATTTGAAGCTCACAGCTCAGTGACTGAGTTCTTTCAAAGATTTTACATCAAACATTTCCACCAGACAAAAGCAAATCCGACAAATGTTGCACAAGTTTAAAATCCCACAGACTCAGCCTCCCGTCACCTGCCTCGATGGTGAAACTGCACATTCCTCCCGTTGTTTGTTTGATCTCACAATAACTTCTGTTGTGCAATAGCGACACTTGACGCACCATCGGATAAACCAGAATTACACAACAGCACATGATGATGAATGATGAAATTTAACAAGTTACATCATGCTTTTGTTTATGTTCAATACAGTTCGAGAAGCTAAAGGAGCGCCTCAAGGTAAGACTGCAAACATTTCATTATAATGCTCACTTTTATATCTTGTGTCACTCCATGAGGTCATTTCCTTCTGTGCTGATTCTGACATGCTTGGTTAATCCAACACACGTCAAACCTGTGACTTGAGCGTCACGATACAAGAGCTGCGTATGACTCACTAATTTGTCTTGCATCATCGGACAGGTGCATTTCGGAAGTGACGATTGTTTTATCATTTAACAGAGACCTCAGCAATGATGCGGAAAGGCCAGGCAGCAGTGGATGAAGAGGCAGCACATGGCTCACAGACATGAAGTACTCTTTGTGTTTAAGATTTCAGACAGGCTGAGGGGGTTTCATCTCTGCATGTAAATGCTAAAGCTGCTAAACGTAGCGCTACATGCAGACACCTGGGTCCGGGACTGTACTCCTAATCTACTGCAAGGCGACAAGTTTTGGTTGTACTTTTTTTTTTATTTGTATCAAGAATATTTTCTATTTAATTTTAACATATTTACACACAAGATCTGCTCCAAACAGGGCTGTAATGGCATTAGTGTCCCAGTTGAGAGTCGCAGTTCAGTAGTTATTCAGTGATGTACATGACCAAAACATATGTGCATGCGTTGAAGGTGTGTGATGACATTTGTCACAAGGGTCAATATCATATCAAGCTTAAAGCGTATATATGACGAAGAACAAAGCATGAAATACAATCACAATCCTCCCCATTGCCCTAACCCCTACTAACAGCTGGGATATCGTCAATAGGACGGCCCCCCATCTCCTGTACACACCGTACACACTGACAGAAAGCAACAAGAACTATAGCTGCTGCGCAGCGATGGGTCAAGTTCAGGCATTTTTAGGCAATTCTGAGCAACAAGCAGAAGAATTGGAAGACATTTAGGAATTTAGCAACACAATCTGCCTTTTGCATCAGCTGAGGCTTGAACTCACAACCTCTGAGACTAAGGATCAATTTCTATCTCACTGAGCTAATTAGTCAGTGACAATTCATGTGTAGCTTCACAAACTGACTAAGCCAGACGTGCAGGTTTAGCAGCCGTCCATGCATGGAAAGGCAGATTTGAAACCACTGTAAAAAATTTAGTTATCGAAACAAAAATCTGAAAATACACATATTGCATCTAGACAGCATGGAGATGTTGGTAATTTGTTTGTAACAATGATTGATTTGCTTCATACGTGAAAAACTGATGTTTAAAATTGCCATTTTTACATTGACTCCAATTGTTCACATTAGAGCAAAATTCAAAATGTTGTAAAAAAAAAAAATCAGTTTTTGAGATAAAATTCTGAAATTTGCCACACATCATCTACCATGACTCTAGAATTTTGTCATTTGTTTTCATGAACATTGAAGATTTATTTAGTAAGAATTTGCATGTATATGTTTACAGTACTGTTTACAGTCAAACATTTTGATGCACTGTAGACTCAATTTTTGATAAATCAAAAATCTGAGAAACGTAGTTTTTGTAGGACAGTCTGAAGATGCTCTGTAGCAACTTCATCATTTTTAATAGGTTTAAATGTACAAAAGTTTCTTCAGTATTGGGGCTACAGTTTGATGAAAGTTGTGAAGTTGTAGCACGTATGGTTGATTTGTTATGAATTTTCAAAGTTTTGAACTTTAGACGCTTGCTGTAGCGCCACCATCAGGACTATTGGCTTGAGTTTACAGATGAGGATATCTGGCATGAGACTGGACCTTTGTGCAAAGTTTGGTGAGTTTTCACCCATGGGAAGTATGATTTCCTCGGAAGAAGAATACCTCGGATTACAATAGTGTCCTGGACCCTAACAAGACAGCTCTGCAAGTATTTCAGAAAGGGGCCCAAACCTTTTGGAATTTTTTTTTTAAAGATACTTTTTTGGGCATTTTTTGCCTTTAATGGACAGGACAGTTAAGTGTGAAAGGGGGAGAGAGAGAGGGAGAGACATGCAGCAAAAGGCCACAGGCTGGACTCGAACCCAGGCCGTTGCAGCAACAGCCTTGTACATGGGGCGCCTGCGCTACCACTAAGCCACCAACGCCCCTGGAGTTTTTTTATCTAAGTTACAAATTGAGTAGCGCATCTTTTCAAGATTAACGTAGGGTATAATGTCCCTCAGCCACTGGGCATGGGAGGGCGGGGCAGCATCTCTCTATCCGATTAGAACTGCCTGTCTGGCCAGCAGACAGGCAAAAGACATTGTACTCAGGTATACATCATCCTCTCCGCTGGTGCCAAAAAGGCGACCAGAGGGCTGGGTTACAGGTCAAAGCTGAGGATTGAGTGGAGGATTAAGGTTTGAAAAACGTCCCTGTTGTTTATTTGAATTTTATTCATTGATTTTTACCATTTTATTGTTGTCACTTTTCCTCTTGCAACTTTTTTTATGGTTATTTATTTTTGTGTTTATTTATACTCTTTATTTATAGTCTTTTACAGTAGAGGGGCTGTGTCTCATAGAAACAGAAGAAAAACAAAAGTAGCTACTGTGCGTCCCTCCCACCCCACGATCCCAACATCTCAAATGACAAAAACAACTAAAACAAACAATAAAAATAATAATAAAGTAAATATAACAGTAATATAAATAATAATACATGCATACATAGGATTACTGCAATAAATAATAAAGTAGAGGAAAGTAAATTAATTACTGTACTCTCCTCCATCTTGCACCAAATAGTTTAGCTATATTCCTAATGTTTGGTTTGTCATCTCCATTTTATAGATCTCGTTAATCGTGTCCTTCCATTTGCTTAGTTTTGACGCCTCTGGTTTCAGCCAGTTTTTCATTATCTCTTTCACTTCAAGTGTTATATTCCAAAAAGATACTAGCAGTGGTGTTCGGCCAAGTAATAATTGCTGGGGCCCCAAAGTTAGCGTGCACTGAGAAATGCTGTCTATCACTTCCCTTATTTCTGTCCAATGTTGCTGCAGAATTGAACAGGAATAGAATATGGGGGTATTTTAGTTTAGTTTAGTTTATAATTTTATTTTATTTAATTATTTTATTTTATAATTTTCTTTCTTTATTCTTTATTGATTTTTTGTTATTTTAGTTTAGTTTATAATTTTATTTGATTATTTTATTTTATTTGACTGTATAATTTTCTTTTCTTTTATAATTTTCTTTTAATTTCTTTGATTGAATTTTTGTTATTTTAGTTTAGTTTATAATTTTATTTGATTATTTTATTTTATTTGTATAATTTTCTTTTATTTTATAATTTTCTTTTATTTTCTTTTATTTTATTTTACTCTGTTGTCCCTGTTGTTTCAGTTTTGCTTTGTGAAGCTAAGATAAGATCAACTTTATCCGGCACTGGGCAAATTCACTTATTTCAGCAGCTCAAAAAGGAAAAGTGATGAATAAAAATAAAACAAGATTAAAACATGACAAAAATACAAATAAGACGATATAAAAATAAAATAATAGCAGGAAGTTTTGCACAATGGAAGCAGCTATTTTATGGATTAAAATTCCTTGTGAATGGCACTTTTAGATCATGCTCCATGCTGTTTCATTCCTTATCTGTCCACCAGAGGGCATCACAGGCTTTATTAGCTCACCAGCTGTGTCTAAACGTGAGTTTACTTCAGGGACAGTGTGTAAAGATGGATGACACACTGACTTTATAGTATGATGTGTAAAGAAACCTTTATTAACCTGCTTCACTCCTGGGCTGCTGTCTTGTCATCCATCCTAAGTCTTTTCATCTATTTGTGAAATCTGTTTTTATTTAATGTGTTAAGTTTATTTTGCTTTGTTTTATTTTTGTGTTACTGTAATCGTTATTTGTTGTTTCTATTATGACATGATGCGCCTTTTCCTTTAACACTATATGCGCACAACATTGTTTTAAACACGGGTTGTTTGAGTGCATTTCATTTCTTCACACTTTCCCAGTGTGAATAGTATCAGCTCATAAATATATTTGAAATATAGCCATGTTGCGTTAAGACATGTCACTTTGTTGCTGCACATTGAAACAACACTGTGGTTTCAGATTTAGAGGCTGTTCACATGTCCCAGCTGAGTTTATAGCGTGACAAAAGTGACACCACACCTACAGCACAAGAGCTCTGTGCGCTATTGTCACAGCGTCACTCAGTACACTTTCATATAATGGAAGAGGCCTTTTCTGTCTTACAGCAGTGTCTGTTTACACTGCGACATTCATGTGATATCACCTGTTACATTGTGTGTTCAGTGAAGCAGCTGGTCAGCCTGTTCTCAACTCTACATGCATTTTTATTGATACAACTGAATAAATCTTAAAAAACAAGAGAGATTCATTTGATTTATTTCTGATTTTGGAATATGCACAGTTAAAGCTCTAAGATAAGTTCCTCACCATCGCTTTATCCTGAGGCTGCGTCTTTCAGAGTGACAGCGTGCTCACATAGTTTTGTGCCAAGCTGGCGGCATGGCTCTATGGATGGAAGTGTGTCTTGTCTCCACACACATGCAGGTCAGGTGAACTGGAAACTGGTGTTTAAAGCTGGGGTATGCAGTTCATCACACCACAAATGAGACAAGAATTAGCTCCGCCTTACTCCCCCCTGCTGTGGATTGCTTCGCCGGTGGCAGGGCACGGGATGGATCTTTGGTTGGGGGCTGCGGCAACTCCAAGTCAGCAGTCGCAGCGGCAGCACCAGGTCTAACCTGTGTAATGGCAGCAACAGAGTCAGAAAGTCGGAGCTGCTTGCGGCCACTGACTGGGGGTTCGTCTCCAGAGCTGCTGCCCACTCTCCCCCGGCGAGGTGGTCTGTAACAGCTGGCCACCAACATCTTTAGACATCAATATTTGGATGACTTCAGGTTGTGACGTCAGGTGACCAAAGTCCAATAGTCCAGTGCCAGCTAGAGGACACACTGTAAGTCAAGGTTCTAGCTAACGTTAGCTACATAACCGTGAACTTTAAGTCGCAGTGGTGCCCCATCTAGCAGTGTAGTAGGGTTGGCTGGGCCACCTTAAAGGTCAGTCCACCTTAAGTGAGCCTGATTACGTGTGAATGGGCACCAAGTGTATCTTCAGGCTGCAAAGACAGTGCTCCTCTTATCTGTGGTGAGTTATGTTGGCGTGGACTTTCAAGCTGTTTTCTTTGTCTTTGGTTTGTATGCCCTGGTGTCCTGCATGTGACTTGTAAAATTAATTGATGTTTCAACGTTGTAGGCCAGATTTTCACTTGACGGTCAGCACACTCCCTGGGTTTGATGTCTTTCTTAAAGAGGTGAATGCCTGTTCCTGCCTTAAGTGAGAGCTGATTTAACCCTTTTCATGACTGTAAAGGTAAAGCCCACGACACTCTCCTTTAATACCCTGAAACCTGCCTTGGGCTTTCCATGGAGGCGCATGGAAGGGCAGAGAGGTGTACTGTCTATAGCCCTTTTTAGATAGGAATTGTGCAAATTTGCAGGAAAGCCCAATCAGTCTTTTTTCAGCATTGGCAGTATAAAAACAAAATCAGGGAGTGCAGCAAAATGCCGCCTACCTACTTTTGTTTATACAGAATGTGCCTTTTTCGGGGCAATGGGGGGCGTGAGCAAGTAACAAAATGTGTAGCTCAGCATGTGACATAAACAGTGACGTGGGAGGGAAGCCACCGCTAGTCAGGCGGCGATTCTCTTGTAAGTCGGCCCGTCCTTCACCGTCCCCGTCATCTGACGGTTAATGGCCTCTTCGTTTGCGAGGACAAGGAGGGCGCGCAATTCCTTGTCTCCCCAGTTGCTCATCTTTACAGTGTCTGTCAGGTTTGCGTTTCCCTCTTGCTACTAGCTGCTCGCTAATTCCTGCTATCAGCTGTTTCCTGTTTATCCACCGCCAGTGGCTCGCACGTGTGGCGTCTTCAACAGCTCCTCCCACAAGTTGGCGGAACCCTTTCAGTTTAAAAAGACAGAGGTAGCCGTCTGCAACAGGAGGGGCTGTTGAAGACTTGTGTGCGTCATCAACAGCTCCTCCCACAAGTCATCAACAGCCCCTCCTGTTGCGGACGGCTACCTCTGTCTTTTTAAACTAAAAGGGTTCAGTCAATATGTCTACCCTACGAGGCGGAAAATTGGGCACCTCGGATCAACTCGCCATTCCACTTCTGTGTGTCTAAACGCTCACAGCTGGCCGGCAAAACGGCCCAACATTCGCAGAAAATCTGGCAGTGTAAAAGGGGCTCATGTCTCAGGCTTTCCTTGTTTGCACGTGGAAGGGCAGAGAGGTGTGCTCTTGCCGCCTGTGCTTTCCACATAGGCTCATGGAAGAGGCTTCCTGTGTAGGCCCGAGGAAAGGCAAAGGGGCCCCAGAACAGAGCCATACCGCCAAATATAATACTGCAAATGGAAATAAAGTTTTCCATTCGTGGTCCACTTGAATTACAATATGCTCTAAATTTATTATGGGATTATTGCCCAATTATGCCAAAATAAAACTGCCTACCCCAGCTTTAAGACCAAAAATAGATCCTCAGTTTGATGATCAAGAGAAAAAAGGATCATACCTGATCTGATTTACAGGGAGCAGACTGTGTCTCACAGCTTAAACATGATGGATCAGGATATTTGTGACCTTCTGGAAGCTCACCTTCCTGCCATCCAAGTGGAATAGTTGACTTCACCTGACAAAGAGACACAGATTTCGATATTCTATTGGGTGGGAGGACACAACTCTCATATTGTCTGCGCTCAGACAGACAAAATGACAGGCGTTATGTGAGTGTTGCCCTCATTTACAACATAAGTGCTACCTTCAGGACGACTCTTCCTGAGCGCTGACAGCTGAGAGCAAAGAGGGGAAGATGGATGGAATTTAAATTTGAAGTGTGTGAGTGTGAGGACACATGCCCCGGGAGGACAGCCGGTGGCGACTTAGCTTCACGTGTGCACACAGGATTAAGGCTGAAACCAGGAGCTGGGGATACCACAGGGAGAGATGTGTCAGAGGGATTTTTCTAGTCAGTGGTATGGTTCAGGTGTTGGGGAGGACATGTTCTGACAAACCCTATTACACTTTCCTTCTGCCTACTGAGCGAGGAAAAACAAAGAGGAGCTTCTTGGCTTTTTTGTGGGAAAATCTCAAACTTTTAGTTGATTTCCTGCAGAAATATGCAGCTTTCTATAAAACAAAAGGTGGATTTGTGTGGATATGTGGTGGAGGTGGAGGGGGTGCAGTTATGGAGCATCTTTCATCATGTGAAGCCTTTCTCTCTTTAAGGAATGCTGTTTTCAGTGCGGACCACAGACAGGTGCCACACTGCAGAGCAACATGTCTGAACAGAGAATCAAACACATGGAAAACTCACACCGGCTCTGCTTCAGTTTGAGTCATAATACTTGGACTTATCAGACACCAGTCACAAATGTGATGACTTTAGACTCGAGTTGACAAAACTGTGTAGACTTGCCACTTGATTTGGGCTCAATCCATCCCTTGCCTCTACTACTTAGCCCCTTTTTATAGCTTTTGAAACAAGGAAAACCTTTTTTAACTGCTTTCAGTCTTTACATGTAAGAGAAACTCTTACTTTTTATATCTGGTTTCCACAATCCACCTTTGGTAAACATCAGTTTCTGCATTTCTGCAGTAATGAAATTGATTTCTTTAAAGAGACGGCTGAATCTTCCTTTGTGTTTTCTTTTAAAGGTCTCGTGTCTGGGATTTAGTGACATCTAGTGGTGAGTTTGCAGAATGCAACTGGCTGAAACTGATGCAGAAGATCCAAGTAATTTTACACCCAGGAAGTCAATTTTGTTTGACTTCATGAGCCACTGAGCAACTTCCACAGAAATGAACCACACATTCTCACTCCGACCTCTCAGGTTGACGTTTGGTCATGGACTTTCTCTGTCCAGATATGATGTGAAAGGAACCCATAGGGAGGTTCGGGAGTATTCCCGAACGGCCAGTCTGTTCCAGGCCGCACCGGCCGGTGGTCGGAATGTTTTTTTACCCCATAAAACGCAGTCGCGGTTGACCGCAGCAGCCTGCCCTCGCAGCCACAGGTGGCAGTGGCACAGAGTGGAACATCAGACTGGGTCAATCTAATATTTTGCATATTAAGGGGGGATACGAGCGGTTAGCAAGCACTGCCTACATGGCCCTATCATCCCAGACGACAAACCCGACGGTCCGGGTTCGGGCCGAAAAAATATGCAAATGACTTGGGCCGGGTTGGACCTCAGGCTTTTTTTTTTTTTTCGGACAGACAAAGCTGGTGTGTCGGCTGCGTCGGGTCTGGGCTTAAAAACCTGCAGGGTCAGGTTGTAATTTTCAGGTCCATTGAGAACTCGAGAACTTACACCATACGTGTGAGCACTTCTGATGCCAACAACAGAATAAAAATAGAAACGGGGCATCCAACAAAAGTTCAGCTCAAAACAGCGCACCACATCGTGCTGCGTTGCATCACTCGCAGGTAGTTAAAAACGATGCAATCAAACTGATATAGTTGCTGACACTTGCTCACGTCACATCCAGTTAGGGCATGGTGTTAGCCATCCATCTTATCCAGGGCCAGCAATATTTTCAAGCTCCTCCCGGGGGACCCCGTCTGTCTGAGCTCGGACTTCGGTGTTAGCATAATGAGCAAATGACTCTTTCAAAGGTAACAAAAACACAATGATTCTTATTTTCAGGTGATTATACGCCAAAGAAAACATAATTATGAGTATTATATTCCATCTCTGCCAATATGTACCCCTACATCTGACACACTGGACCTTTAAATCAAACAGTTTACATATACTGTGTATCAGTCATGTTCAGCTGCCACTCACAGTGTAAACAGGTTTTATATAGCAGTATAATTTTATACTGAAGCACTATTTTCCAGCTCATGAGCACACTCACATTTTCTGTTTGTGTCAGCTCTGCTCCTCACTGATTGGACACAGTGAGTTTAACAGCTTTCTGGAGCCTCGGGGAAAGTTCAGTGAAACTTCATAAAGTCAGTTGAGTGGTGAAGCCTCTGGGCTGCACTGTAAACTGATTGATGGCAGATATGTGAAGTTAGCGCGCAACAAGTAAAGAAGTCCTGCTGGAATAAAAGCATTTTATCTGTCACTGTGATCATCATCCTATGATTTAATTCTATTAAATATGGGGTAAAAAGGCTGTTATAATAAATGCAATGTGATATTACTGCTGCTTTACTAAAGTCTGTACCAATAAAGGTAAGTAATCAATAGAATTAACTAAACTATTTTTGCAGGAGTTTGAATAAACATTTGAAACGGTGCCGTAGTTCAGAAAGTATGAACAACTGAATTAATAACCTGTTTCCTGTTGATTTTAAGAGGTTGGAAAAAGCCTCAAACTCCAACACTTAAAATGTGGAGGGGACAAATGATGGGCATAGTTGCATGTTGGGAAGATTAAACTGGAAAAATGATATGGTAAAAGAACAATGGGACAGCTTTAGTGGGTATATATGTGAATGTAGTGACCTAACCTTGACAGTTATTTGATGATTTGGTTCAGTACATTTGTAAATGTTGGTATAACCAGATAACTGCTTTAATTTAATTTAATTTAATTATTGATTATTATTGTTTTATTTTATTTCATTTTATTTTATTTATATTTGTTTCAATAAAACTTTTATCATAATTATATCGTAAAAAACTTATATTTTTTTGTCTTTTTTAGTCTTTAGTTTTTTTCTTTATCGGGTTAACTGAACTCCGCATAGTTTATTTTAGTACAAACATTTTAAATCAGATTTTGTTTCTAGTTTTTTTTTATCCATATTGACTATTTTAGAAGCCAATATCACCACGTCAACCTTGATGCTGTTCATTTTCATCAGTGGAGCTTTTACTTTGAAAAACTCCGGAAATACATGAAGTTCCCCACAGTTTTTTTTTAAAAAAAAAAATTTATTTATTTATTTATTTGTATATTCATTTTAAAAAAACTTAAAAACAAACAAAAAAAATTATGATAAAGAAACAATAAAAACAATAATTTTCTTATCATATTAACTGATTGTTTATTTTATACAAACATCCATAAGCATTATTAATTAGATTTTGTTTGTAGTTTTTAATCCATACTGATTATTTTTGGTCTTTTTTTGTTTTTGTATATTCATGTTAATAAACAGCAATAAACTTTAAATTATACAATAAAAAATTAAAAACAATTTCAGCAGTCATTTGTTACTTTATTGCTGCAGAAAATGCTCATCAGTGAAGCTTTTACTTTGAAAAACGCAGGAAATGGATGAAGCTCCCCGCGCAGCTCGACGCTAGACTCATTCCGCGCACCGCTGTGCGTCAAGGTGCATTCAGGCTCCACAGGTAGACGGGAGATCGGTGAATCTGTCCGTCACAGTGATTTATTTCCCACACACACGCTGTTGAAAGTGTCCACTGGAGATGACCTCAGCTCAGAGCCTCTGAAGGATTTAATTTAATTTTTCATAGATAAGAAAACTTGCAGGATGCGTCGACGCGACAGGTGGTCGATCCTGAGCCTGCTGACCTGCATCCTGCTGCTGTGTGCGGTCACACACATCAAATCTCAGCGCAGAGGTAAAAAGATGCTGCAGAGTTATTTTATTCTGTACTCACTTTGCATGTTTGCTGTAATAATTCGGCGCTGCGTATTAAAGAAAATATTCCTGCAAAACTCTAAAAAAGATCATTAAAAGTGCAGAAAATGCAGCTTTAAAATGCGTTAAAACAACATGAGATTTGGTGTCCTAGCTTACACCAGAAACCCCCCCAAAGCCTCATTTTTAATGTATTTTTAATTGAAATTCTGCCATGAATATGAATGTCTGCTGCATTATTCCGACTAATGAGCTGAGTGTGCAGACACATGATCTCAAAGCTTGTGTTTCCAGGCTGGAATGAGGTTGTGGTTGATGTGATTGTCTGGACTTGTCTCCAGAGAGTTATGAATAGCTCAGAGCATCTCCTCTCCTCTACTGTACCTTACTGTCTGCAGCTTGTGTTTGCCAAAGTGAGGGATGCTCCCTGTGTGCTCAGCAGATCATGCACTGACCTGCTCCTCTTCGCTGGCATCACACAGTGGATTGTTTTTTAATTCGATGACTTGGCTTTTATTTTATTCGCTGCCCTTGTTTCTGCAGCTGTCTGATGGCTGAGCACCAGGCTTGTTTGCTTTGTTCATGGACGAGACTATGACACAATGGGCCCCTGGGCACAGACATGTAGAGGCCCCCCCCCCCCCACGCCCCCACATCAGAGCACGTCTGCCAGATTGAGATAGACGGAAAACAAACACAAAGGAAGCACAGGTCTTTGTGGTTGTTGGCGTCCCTTTTTGTGATCATTTAACGTCTCTTTATATAATTATATATAGCTTTATGGAGTCTCTTTGTGGACATTTTAGGTCTCTGAGGTCATTTTACTTTTCTTTATGGATGTTTTTCAACTCTTTGAGATCATTTTGTTTTCCGCTGTGCTCATTATAAATGTTTTTTGTGGTCATTTGGCATCTCTTTGTGGTTGATTTTTGCATCTTTGTGGGTGTTAGGTGTCTTTGTCTCTTTTTTTGCATCTCTTTCTGTTCATTTCACATCTCTTTTTACACATTTTGTGTCTCTTTGTAGCTGTTTTACGTCTTGGTGATCATTGTACATCTCTTTGTGGTCATTTGTCGTCTCTTTGTGGTTGTTTTTTGCGTCTTTGAGGTTGTAATTTTGTGTCTGTGCTTGTTTTGTGTCTCTTTATGGTCATTATACATCTTTCTCTGACCTTTCTGCATGTCTTCACTATCGATTAACGTCTTTGTGATCATTAAATGTCTGTTTTGTCTCTTTGTGGTCATTTGGCATCTCTTTGTGGTCATTTGGTGTCTCTTCGTGGTCATTTGTCATCTCTTTGTGGTCATTTGGTGTCTCTTCGTGGTCATTTGGCATCTCTTTGTGGTCATTTGGTGTCTCTTTGTGGTCATTTGGTGTCTCTTCGCGGTCATTTGGCATCTCTTTGTGGTCATTTGGTGTCTCTTCGTGGTCATTTGTCATCTCTTTGTGGTCATTTGGTGTCTCTTCGTGGTCATTTGGCATCTCTTTGTGGTCATTTGGTGTCTCTTTGTGGTCATTTGGTGTCTCTTCGCGGTCATTTGGCATCTCTTTGTGGTCATTTGGTGTCTCTTCGCGGTCATTTGGCATCTCTTTGTGGTCATTTGTCATCTCTTTGTGGTCATTTGGCGTTTCTTTGTGGTCATTTGGCATCTCTTCGTGATCATTTGGCGTCTCTTTGTGGTCATTTGGCGTCTCTTTGTGGTCATTTGGCGTCTCTTTGTGGTCATTTGGCATCTCTTCGTGATCATTTGGTGCCTCTTTGTGGTCATTTGGCGTCTCTTTGTGGTCATTTGGCGTCTCTTTGTGGTCATTTGGCATCTCTTTGTGGTCATTTGGCGCCTCTTTGTGATCATTTGGCATCTCTTTGTGGTCATTTGGCGCCTCTTTGTGGTCATTTGGCATCTCTGTGGTCATTTGGCATCTCTTTGTCGTCATTTGGCGTCTCTTTGTGGTCATTTGTCATCTCTTTGTGGTCATTTGGCGTCACTTTGTGGTCATTTGGCGTCTCTTTGTGGTCATTTGGCATCTCTTCGTGGTCATTTGGCATCTCTTCGTGGTCATTTGGCGTCTCTTTGTGGTCATTTGGTGTCTCTTTGTGGTCATTTGGCATCACTTTGTGGTCATTTGGCATCTCTGTGGTCATTTGGCATCTCTTTGTGGTCATTTGGCGCCTCTTTGTGGTCATTTGGCATCTCTTTGTAGTCATTTGGCATCTCTTCGTGATCATTTGGCGTCTCTTTGTGGTCATTTGGCGTCTCTTTGTGGTCATTTGGTGTCTCTTTGTGGTCATTTGGCGTCTCTTTGTGGTCATTTGGCATCTCTTTGTGGTCATGTGGCATCTCTTTGTAGCCATTTGGCATCTCTTCGCGGTCATTTGGCGTCTCTTTGTGGTCATTTGGCATCTCTTTGTGGTCATTTGGCATCACTTCGTGGTCATTTGGCGTCTCTTTGTGGTCATTTGGCATCTCTTTGTGGCCATTTGGCATCTCTTTGTGGTCATTTGGCGTCTCTTTGTGGTCATTTGGCATCTCTTTGTGGTCATTTGGCATCACTTTGTGGTCATTTGGCGTCTCTGTGGTCATTTGGCGTCTCTTTGTGGTCATTTGGCGTCTCTTTGTGGTCATTTGGCATCACTTTGTGGTCATTTGGCATCTCTGTGGTCATTTGGCATCTCTTTGTGGTCATTTGGCGCCTCTTTGTGGTCATTTGGCATCTCTTTGTAGTCATTTGGCATCTCTTCGTGATCATTTGGCGTCTCTTTGTGGTCATTTGGCGTCTCTTTGTGGTCATTTGGTGTCTCTTTGTGGTCATTTGGTGTCTCTTTGTGGTCATTTGGCATCTCTTTGTGGTCATTTGGCATCTCTTTGTAGCCATTTGGCATCTCTTCGCGGTCATTTGGCGTCTCTTTGTGGTCATTTGGCATCTCTTTGTGGTCATTTGGCATCACTTCGTGGTCATTTGGCGTCTCTTTGTGGTCATTTGGCGTCTCTTTGTGGCCATTTGGCATCTCTTTGTGGTCATTTGGCGTCTCTTTGTGGTCATTTGGCATCTCTTTGTGGTCATTTGGCGTCTCTGTGGTCATTTGGCGTCTCTTTGTGGTCATTTGGTGTCTCTTTGTGGTCATTTGGCATCACTTTGTGGTCATTTTGGCATCTCTGTGGTCATTTGGCGTCTCTTTGTGGTCATTTGTCATCTCTTTGTGGTCGTTTCAGGTATTGTAGTCATTTTGAGTGTCATTTTCGTGGTAATTTTGTGTCTCTTTGTCATCATGTTACGTCTTTTAGATCATTTCACGTCAATGTGGTCATTGTTTGTTTCTTTGTGGCTGTTTGGCATCTTTTTGTCATTGTTTTAGGTCTCTGAGACAATTTTACGTCTCTTTGTGGACAGTTTGTCTCATTTTGTACCGCTGCAGTAATTGTACGTGTCTTTGTGGTTGCTTTTTGCGTCTTTGTGGTTGTTAAGGCATCTCTTTCATCTTTTTCATCTTTTTGCATCTCTTTCTGTTCTTTTCACTTCTCTCTGAAGGCATTTCGTGTCTCTTTGTGGTCACTTTGAGTCCCATCATGGTAATTTTGCATCTCTTTGTGGTAGTTTTACATCTGTGTCATCATTTCAAGTCTATGTGGTCGCTACATGTCTCTTTGTGGTTGTTTGGCATCTGTTTGTGATAATTTTACATGGCTCTGTGATCGTTTTAGGTACCACTAAGCCACCGACGCCCCTTCACATCTATCTTTTGTGTCTCTTTGTGGTCATTTTACATCTTTGTGGTCATTTCTTGCATCGTTGTGGTTGTTTGGCGTCTCTCTGCCATCTTTTTGCATCTCTTTCTGTTCTTTTCATATCTATCTGCAGTAATTTTACATCTCTTTGTTGTTTTGCGTGTCTTTCTGGTCATTTTTGTATCTCTTTGTGGTCGTTTTACATCTTTTCAATCTTAATATGCCTCATTGTGGTCATTTTGCATCTGTTTGTGGTTGTTTTTTGCACCAATGTGGTTGTTTGGTGTCTCATTGTAAATGTTTTACATCTCTCATTTGCCTTTTCAAGTCTCTGTAGTTTTGTGTCTAAGTTTGTCGTCACTTTGTGTCTCTTCATAGTCGTTTGATTAACTTAGCAACAAGGAATGTTTACAGTGACTTTAACAGAGGAACCCTCTGACCCCTCGAGCTCCTGTACCTGTTCTTGGATAGCTCATACAGTCATCTATCCATGATTCTGTTCATGCAGGGAAGGGATGTTACTTTATAGTGTGTTGTAGTGCAGAACAGAATGTTATGTGTGTGTGTGTGTGTGTGTGTGTGTGTGTAGAGGGAGGTGATTTGCGGTTTGTTCAGATTTTCCCTTCTTCAGGGCTCGTCGGTCCCTCCCAGAGCAACAGGCACGCTTCAACTTCATCGCCTAATTTTACCTCCTCTTGCCTCCTCCGCTCGGTACACACACACACATACACACACATTCTACACAACACACACTGCTGACATTCAGGCATGCCCACACATTCATGTAGAGACATAGTATACGCAGAAACGCTCCGACAGACTTCACACAAGAATTCAGGCTCACACTTTGTGTAAACTTGCAGTTTTGCTTATTTTTCTTTTTCTACGGAACGACGTGACACCGAGGAACTGTAATCAACATATGCATCAGATTTTCGTGTCAGTCTGTCAGAATTAAAGAGACAACATTTCCATCTGCGCTCATAGTTTTTGCAAAGAGGTTAAACATATGACGCAGAGAGAAATCTGCCATGAAATTAGCGGTGATTCCCTTTGCATTGGTTTAAAATTAAAGCTAAAGCAGAGCGATTCCACCAAATAAGGAAACTCCGGCCAAACACTGAGCATCATTAACCGCTAATTTACTGTCTTAACGTCTATGTTCTTTTCTCTACATTGAACAGATAAAGCGCCTCTTAGATTTACTGTGTTTACGTGACATGTAAGCACTTAACCAAAGTATGCTGTAACACAAGCAGCAGACGTTTCCCCTGGGTGGTCCCTGATATATGAGGCTATATTTTATCAAAGCAGACAACAAATGGCGATAAAACGGTGTACAACACTTGTGGCTGTTGATATGACAGCGTGGTGCGATTCAGGATGTAAGGGGAATTTAATACGGGGGATAATTACATCAGGAGGAAAATGTCACAGTGTTTATCTCTTGTATTCTTTCCTGGATTCACAGCTGGTTCAGCGTGTCTCAACACGAGGCCCATTGCTGCCATTGCAGATGTGGAAATTTCACTTGTGTGTATACAAATCCGATACCAACAAAGTTGGGATGCTGTGTAAAACATACATTAAAACAGAATGCAATAATTTGGAAATTCCTTTCAACATGCAAATGCAATGACTGTCAGAACTTCGACAGTTTGTGTCTTCAGTTTTCAAACACTTACTAGCCCTTTTTAGACAGGAGTTGTGCAAATTTGCAGGAAAGCCCAATCAGTCTTTTTTCAACATTGGCAGTATAAAAACAAAATCGGGGAGTGCAGCAAAATGCCGCCTACCTACTTTTGTTATACAGAATGCGCCTTTTTCAGGCCAATGGAGGGCGTGAGCAAGTAACAAAACGTGTAGCTCGGCGTGAGACGTAAACAGTGACACAAAACGGCCCAACATTCGCGGAAAATCTGGCAGTGTAAAAGGGGCTACTGAGTGTTGTTAAAAGAAAAGGTGACCAAACGGAGGAGTGGATGATCGAAGAAGTCCGCTAATATGCACATTTGCACAACTCTCAACAAGACTCTCGCAAACTCCTGGAGAGAAATTTCCAGTAACAGCGGTGTGGACGTAGCAGAATGTACGAAGAAGTGGAAAACCTTGAGGGACATGTACAGTGCCGAAAGAAACTCGCCACATGGAGTGGGGACCCAGGGGCAAAGAAAGTTCCACACCGTCACTACTTTTTTGGAATCGGGGTTGTGTTTGTGTCCGAGCTGCAGGCCAAGTTAGAGACACGGGGTACTCTCATAAAGTCAGATAATGTTGTACATAAAGCAGAATAATTTGGGATTGTTTCTTTAGAGTTCTCACAGAAGGATGCGTTTTCAAAAGAGATCTGATCCACTCTACTTCCCACATGGCAGAGGATTTTCCTCACTTAAATCTGTTGAGAACATCAAGTGCCAGAGTTTTCATCAGCTGGATCAGCGTTAAATCACTGATTAAATCAATCAACAGGAGCTAAACAGATGTTTGTTGATGTATAAACAAGGCTAATTACGGTGTAAACCTGAGTGCTGGAGTGAAGACGTGATGAAGTCTCACTGTTCAGCTTCGACTGCCGGCTCAGTTGCAACAGATATGATGTCACATTTTAGTGACATATAACCAGCTGTACCTATTTACTAAACTTAACCTCCTTCTGCACTTTTAAAGATTTCCGAAAAGTTAAGATGTGAATACTGACCCCTCTCGTGCTTCACTCTCAAGATTAAAGGTTTTAAATTCTAAGTCTAGAGTTGGGTGGGTGAAATGAACGGGGACTGGACTCTGGACACTTCTGTCACCACGACAGCTTCAAAGAGCTTTTTACCGGACAGGAAGTAGGCGGTGGTTCAGTTTGTTCTCAGCCCTGTTGTTACTGCAGTAGGAGCATGATGATTTTCTCTTGTTTGGACTCAGTGTTTCTCATTTACTGAATTGTTGCTTTCTATTTTTTGTCATTTCATACTCGTAGTAGCAATCAAAAATATGGAGCATGTCCAGTGAGTGCTGCTTAAGTTAGGGAGAAGTATTTGGGCTTTTGGATTTGGTTTACTTCCTCCCTCGCGGTTCCAAGTGATTTTATTGTTGGCGCTTTTTTTAAATTCCAGAGGCAATTTGTTGCAGCACAAGAGCAGAACTGAGTACATTTGAATATCACTTTATTTACAGCATGTAATAATGTTATTCTTCATATTGTGCAGCCCAAAAAGAACTTACGTTGATGCTCCTTGGTGGGTCCAGTGGCCAAGCGCTGGTGTTTTGACGAGTTGGAATTGAGAATGTGTCGCAGGTGAATGAAGGGCCATAAAAAGTAGGGTTGTTATGATACCACAACTATCGCACATTCACATATATGTAGACGCTGGGCTGCTGCCAGAGGAGCCGATGACTGAGTTCCCTCTGAGCGGTAAGTCGCTAAAAGAGTCTGAGAAGTCCGGAGCTGTTCATAAAACATTCAGGACGCCACAGTTTATTCCACACTACTGAAGCTGCTCCTCTTTTTGGAACCACTGCAGAGTTGCTAATAATTTGATTTTCAGGCGTGCTTGTTGTTGCCATGGGTAATAGTATGACATTAATATGTCAATAAGCCAAAATATTGCGAGGGCCATAATATCCATTTTTCATATCATATTAAAAATTATACCAGTAGTATTATTATGAAAGATATGACATGCACACCCCGACTGTCATCATCTAAAGTAGGGTTGTCATGAGATCTTACGCAAAAAATGCATCGGTACGGTTTTTTTTTTTTCGGTACCGTAAGTACCGGATGCAGCTTTGCCCTCAGCGGGCCGTGTTGATTCCTGTCGGAATTGACGGGGGCAGTACACGTGTGTTAGTCGGTGCCGAGGACGAGCGCCGAAGAAGAACGCCTGTTCTCCATCATCTTTGCTACAAACGATAGCTATGTTTCTAGGGATAGACCAATATGGATTTTTTAGGGCCGATGCTGATACCGATTTTTTTCCATCACCCTTAGCCGATGACCGATTATGGACTGCCGATTTTCTTGAGCTGATATTTGGGGCCGATACTGCTTTTGCTCCCTCAATTTACATAAAAAAAAATGACACAATGATAACAAATATTACAGGTCTCAAGTTTAAAATAAGAAACATTTATTGAACAGTAAAAAATACTAAAACAAGATGGAAAGTTGAGGTAGAACAGGTAGAATATTATTATTATTATTATTATTATACATTCAAATAAAAAAAAGAGTTCAGTGCTCTTAAATCTTCCAGTAATGTCTTATATAAACAAATATTTAAGCTGAAGCATAAATAAAACAACAACTACTGTACACAGTAGGATTCAACAGCTTTGTTCAACTTACCCACATACTTTCCAAAGGAAAAAAGTGCCAGGGAAAAATAAATCCGCGAACCCACGCGCGTATCGGCCGATGCCAATACAAGTAAAAAACTCAAATATCGGCCCGATATATCAGCCGGCTGATGTATCGGTCTATCCTTATATGTTTCCATCCAAAAGTGATTCAAATCATTGGGAAATGCGCATTAAAAGAGATACGAATCCTGTGTGTTTCCATTAAATGTACGGACTTTGGTGTAAACTACGAACTCGCGCGAGTTTTCCACAGAACCAGAAACAAAACAAATCTCGCATTCTTCTTCTACGTTTTCTGGCGGTTGGCAACCAGCTTGGAAATGCATTACCGCCTTCCCGACCCGGAGTGTGGATATCACCATGGAGAGAGGTGCGCTACGTCAGACTTAATTCAAACATAACTGTTTCCATCCCCTGTTTTGCGAATCAGCATTTTTTCCAATCAACCAAAACCCGGCTAAAGCGAGCGTATTTTAGTTTGTGCGAATCAGGGAATTTTAATTCGAATTTTGGCGTTTCCATCATAATTTTCCGATGCGATACTTCTAGATGCGCATCTAAACAGGCTGATGGAAACATGGCTAATGGCTTCTACAAGTGCTAGAGTTTAAATCGGGCCCAAAAAATCCAGCCCAACCCCACCCAAGCATGTGCACGCTCTGTCCGAGCCTGACCCTTCCCTTGAACTGTAATTATGAGCCAGAGCCCGGTTTAAACCCAACACTGGATACGAACGTGGACGTTGAAGGCTGACTCTCGTCTTTCTTTGCATGGCAAGCCTTCGTCATGTGCCTTTTAAGTGTCAAGGTCCCCGTCTTTTTGCTGTCATATACCAGCATCGCGCTGCACTTGGTACACTTGACGAAGCTGATACACACGTTGTCACCGTCGATCACTCACATGTGCGCGGCCAGTGGCGCCGCCACCATGCAGGTCTCCTACCCCTGCTTTAGCTAAACAAATTCAGAATATTGATATTTTGTTACACACCTTTTAAATGTGTGAGAGGATAAAGCAGCATAAAAAGACATAAGTACTTTAAAAAGTGGACCAAATGTGTCTTTTCCTGAGTGAATCAGCTAAATATACAGCAGAGAATAAGGTGTGTATCCTCAGGTTGAGTAAACAGCAGCTTCTTGAAAGAAACTTTATTTTCCACGTCGCCTCGAGGACAATTCTTCACTGCTGTTACCTCCCATTTTTATCTGTAATTACAGCTTTTATCCTGCGTTCGTCTCACACTCTGCCTCCACACTCATCAGACGTGTAACAAATGAAACATCAAAGCTCTTTTACAACAGTATGTACATAATGACACCTTCCCCATGGAGGCCTCATAAAGGCAGCTGAGGGTGTTTTCTCCCTGCTGCCAGCTCTGTAAAGGTGACAGCGGAAGTGTTCAGTGGACGTATGATCTCATGCTGAGGGGTGAGAGGATGTTTTGCTTTCCGTCCTCCATCTTTCTACACAATCTGCCGGCTAACCTGGCCGGTCAGGAGCTGCTCGCTGTTACTGGGGGACGCTTTGTTTTCCCAGCTGCAGCTGATGGCTTTCAGGTGGTGATAATGGTGATAATGGTGGCTGTGGTTTGCTTCTCCCACCTGCTCCGCTCTTTAAGATCTAATCAGGTTGTTGTCCAGGAATAGTGTGGAAGGATTCAGGGTGATTTTAGGTTAATTTCTAAAAGCAGGAGCTTCTGGTCGGAGCTTTGGATTTGTGCCTCCGTTTACCAGAAACACACATATTGCATAATTGCTGTCTCTCCTGATTGTAATGACTTCTTTGGTGATGAGACATCACCTTTCTCAAGAAAAGAAAGGTCTGGCTGCGCCGACTCTCACTTTAAGATTGGAGAAAAAAATGCCCCGGCTTTTTTTATTTCTTTCAACCAATCACAGTTGTTCTTGGTGGTGCCACAGCAACAGTGTGCTTGCAAAAATATTACTGGGGGGAAACAGGTTTTGGTGTAACACGCCCACAAAAATATCGCCTACAGGATGCGAACCATGGCAGAAAAATGGCTACATCCCCGCAAGATCAAACACCGCAAAAGTTAGTAAAGGACGTGTTGAAAACTGCAACCGGAGGTGGTAGGGCGGGACTTCAGCGGGTGGCTCGTTCTGCCCAATGAGAGGCTGATCTATGCAGCGAACTTCCGCCCACTCAGACTAGCTAACAAGCAACCTGACGACGGTAATTGTAGCTATGTGTGAACTTTTTTCCCCTTCTCTTGCTCGGTGGTAGCCATGGCGACATCTACCCCTCGCTGGCAAGTCAGCATCTCAAATCGCTTGCTCCGAAGGGCTAGTTTCACACCCACTACCCCTCGTTATGTCCCCTACCCCTACAAAAATTAATTGGAACACCACTACCCCTCGTGGGAACGCGCAAATGTAGGGGTAGGGCTAAAGGCCCGAACATACTCGTGTGGAACATACGTGGAACGGACTCCACGAGGAATGTCCGCAGTCATTCGGGCTTCCATAGTCGAGCGCACTTCCGCGTTGTAGTTTCCTGTAAAAATGTCCGTGAAAAATCCCCGCGATGTGAAAAATACATGCCGAGCAGTCACTGGTGCGCGGAGCGGAGTCCGCGCGGTCGTAAAATCTGAGCTTTGCGCACACAGGGCTTGCGGACGTCCGCTTTGAGTCCGCGCGGACCTCCACGGAGTCCGTTCCGTGTGCGCTCCGCCCGAGTATGTTCGGGCCTTAAGGGGTAGGGCTAAGGGGGGGGGGTATTGGGACGGGCCCTTACTGTCCTACTTCTATCTGTGGACATGTTGTTGTGTTTGTATGTGCAAAATACAGTGTAATGTGTCGTTATCAACTATAACATGCACAAAACAATAAGAAATAAAATAAAAATACATTAAAAAATAAATAAATAAATGAAAACAATTGATAACAAAATAAAAAATATATAAAAAATAATAAATAAAAAATAAAGTAACAAAATAATAAAAATGAAAATATAGGAGAAAAAAATGAAAATGTTTCTCCGACAGCTCGTGACTTCATCCCACCGTACAGCCAAATAAAGCAAAGGGTGCAAACTGCAGGTGCCTTTAATGTAAGACACAAAGTAAAGCCGCAGCTTTTCAACCATTAAAAAAATATGTAACGCAGGTTGGTGCAGGCGAAAGCACACACTGTTAGCAGAGAGATAAACTTAAGCCTGCAGCTACTTTCATATAAAAGACTTTAAGTATCCTTGTTGCACTTGAATGCACAAGCCATGATATCTCTCACTGCACCCAGCCCTCAGAGACAGAAGCCCTGTGTTCATGATAATCAGTAATATTTACCGCCTTGCTCATTTCCAGATCACTTAAAAAAAAGTCGACTGTACTGGCTACGAAGATTCTCTACAGTGGAACCTTTCTGCGTGCTGAACCCGAGCCACAGCTGACTCATCCATTGTCATCTTTTCCATGTTTTGCACGGCACATCACATCAGCCTTTTAATCATTTCCACCACCGAGTGCCCATATCCTCCACAAAGGCTCGGCCTGCTGCCAAGACAGAGGCCACGAACCTCTTAGACTGATTCTCGCTGCTGTTTATCAGCCGAGGAGGAGCTCACAGGCTGGTCCTCGCTCACCACACGTTGGCCGTTGGCCGTGCGGAGATTAATGACTGACTTCCACCTGTGCATGAAGCTGTTTCACGGTTGTTTGTCGGCGCTGCGTTCCAGGTTCAGGTCACATCAGGGATGTGAGGGAAGGTGATGAGAGTGTTACTTTATGAAGAGAGACAGGCCGTTATTAGATATGTGTGGAAAAACATTTGCAAGTTGGGATTCTTGAACGTTTTCTTCCTTGCAGCCACAGTATCGCCGGAGGGAGTGACGTGTGAAAGGATGCGTGTCATTCTTCTCAAATGAGGACAAGTGTCAGAGTTACATGGAGGAATGTGGGAGGTCAGAATCCAGTCTGAAGCAGCTTTGAGTTCTGCGTTGACGTCATGTTGTGGACAAAAGCTGAGCGGCTAACTCCAGTTTAGCTGCCGTGGATGAGTCTGTGTGGGTTAGGGTTGGGGTTTGACATTTTGGGAGCGTCAGTGGGGTCATGAGCAGTGCTTGCCCTCGGGTACAGTATCTGAGCTGTAGGAATTTAAAGTCACCTGCAGCGCCTCAAATTGCGAGACTTTTGCACACGTGTCTCCAGGCTGCAAAATGCACCTCTGACAGGTGAGACAGAAAAATACGGCAGATCCGTTTGAATTCAACACAGAACTGAAATGACCTTTTAATCGCTTTAAAGCTCCATAATTGCTTTTAATTTTCTGCTGCCGGTCATCTCCTCTGAAGAGGCTGCCACACGTACCTCCCGTTACTCTTTACCGCCTGGCCTCTACAACAAACGTCCTCATTCAACAGATTGAGATCCTCCACACAAGGAGTCGACTGTCTTGTCTCGGAGCTCCCGTGTTGCTTAATGAATTGTGCATTGAGCCTGGATGAGGGAACCGTCTCACACCCTCTCGTCTGAAAATGCCCTGCTTTTGTCCGTGCCAAGAACCCACTTTGACATACCGCAGGGTGTAAGGATCGGGTGGTGGAGGGAGGAGTGTCATGGGTGTAGATTTCTGCCGAGCATCTGCCAAGATGCCCCGCGGGGGGACTTTTTTTTTTTTCTTCTTCTTCGCTTAGTAGCAAGAATTTGAGTTATTTGATCACTGGAAACCACAGATAGAGATCAGTGAGGAGTGTGATGGATTTCTAGGTTTGAACCAACCAATATTTGTGCAGATGTGGTGCAGAGAGAATCTCCAGATTTCAAACAACAGGTGGCAGCATTTCATTTTCATTTTGTTGGACACTTTAAGGCATTGAAAACACCTTTTATCCACTATGTGTGTGTCAGCTCTGCAGGATCCAAGTACACAATTCCCTTTTGCAGCAAGCACAGGTCAGACAGTGCCACTAGTAAAAGAGATCAGAGAGTTAATGATCGGAAATGCGCGCAGTTGATAGTACTTTTCTGACGCCTTAAAGAGAGCACAAACACAACGACCGAAACAAGATGTTCTTCAGGTTTCAGGTGCAGGTTTTCCATGCTTGCCATTTTCATTTTTGTGCTTTGTTTATGTATGAAAATACCTCACCTGTGCAGTCAGGGTTGGATTAAGGCTCTTGGTTTTCAGCTTTTAGTGCTTTTCACAATAATAGTAATAATTGTTGCTTGATGCTTTAAGTGTTGTGTTGTTGCAAATATTAAGAAAGAACAGTTTAGTTTAAG
This sequence comes from Epinephelus lanceolatus, assembly GCF_041903045.1. Taxonomy (NCBI): domain Eukaryota; kingdom Metazoa; phylum Chordata; class Actinopteri; order Perciformes; family Serranidae; genus Epinephelus; species Epinephelus lanceolatus. The sequence continues at coordinate 5,371,670 of NC_135757.1, read as the reverse complement.
CCGATTTTCAACTTCGTTTTGTAAGTTTTTTAGATTTTGTCAATGCGCATTGACAAGTTGTTGTGTTTCTTAAGACAGTTTTTTCGCAAGGGTGTAGGTCTTGTTTCCAAATTTGTTGAAGACACATGAAATGGGAGGTTTGGGGGGTCAGAGCCAGGGAATTTTCAGCGTCTAACACTTAATTTCCTGTGTTATGGTGAAGTTTTATGCACCGTTTTGTGCCTTTTCTGCCTCAAGTTACTGTGGACATGTCTTTAATTTGATCTAAATAAAAGTTCTCTGCTACTGTCATGTTTTTAATGGGGTGGGGTTACAGTATACATGGTCCTTTTGCAATTAGCACAGGTCAGAAAGGTTCATTGTCGACTCATCTGTCGATTATTTATTCGATTAGTCGACTAATCATTTTATTGAAAAATGTGTTAAAATGTTGAAAAATGTCGGCCTGTCTCTCCCAAACCCCAAAATGATGTCATCTAATGTCTTGTTTCGTACTCACACCAAAGGGTTTTAGTGCACTGTCATGGGAGAGTGTGTAAAGCTCTGTAAAATATTTGAACGTAAGAAGCTGCAATAAGAGTATTTTGGGGTATTTTTGTAGTACTTTTCTATGAAAAATGATTAGTCATCGATTAGTCGACTAATCGTTGCAGTCATAGAAAATGCATGCAATTATTAATGATAAGATAATGTTAATGCATGAAAATATTTCACCTGTGGAGTCAGATTTTACGGAAGCGTATTGCATTCACTTGACAAATAAAAAAAATCTGTTTTTATTGAGTTTTTTTTTTCTGTTTTTCTGAGTATTTTTGTCTGAGTTCAGAGAGCAATAGAACAACAGACGCTTTCATTCCTTTCTTGAGAGCTCGATATAATGGAAGCAAACATGACCCGCTTGTTTAGTTTAATCCAGTTTCACTTTGTTTTGGGTTTGAGACACTGGGAGATACTCTTGTCTTTAAGTCATATAGATGGTGTTATCATCATCTATCATCATCATCATCATTATCATTATCATAGTTTGTCGACTTTACGCAGGCACCTTCCATTATATCGAGCTCTCAAGAAAGGAATGAAAGCATCTGTTGTTCTATTGCTCTCTTAACTCAGAAACAAATACTCAGAAAAACAAAAAAATTACCACGAAAAACAGAAAAAAATTACCACGAAAAACAGAAAAAATTACCACGAAAAACAGAAAAAAATAAAATACTCTGAAAAACAGAAAAAATTACTCAATAAAACAGATTTTTTTTTTTTTTTTTTTTTGTCAAGTGAATGCAATACGCTTCCGTAAGATTTAGATTAAGGCTCATGGTTTTCAATTTCTTGGTGCTTTTCACCGAAAAATACCCAGAAAGATTTAAAATTACGACATCATTTTAAGTAAGGATAGACCGATACATCGGCCGGCCGATATATCGGGCCGATATTTGAGTTTTTTACTTGTATCGGCATCGGCCGATACGCGCGTGGGTTCGCGGATTTATTTTTCCCTGGCACTTTTTTTCATTTGAAAGTATTTGGTTAAGTTGAACAAAGCTGTTGAATCCTACTGTGTACAGTAGTTGTTGTTTTATTTATGCTTCAACTTAAATATTTGTTCTACCTCAACTTTCCATCTTGTTTTAATATTTTTTACTGTTCAATAAATGTTTCTTATTTTAAACCTGAGACCTGTAATATTTGTTATCATTGTGTCATTTTTTTGATGTAAATTGAGGGAGCAAAAGCAGTATCGGCCCCAAATATCGGCTCAAGAAAATCGGCAGTCCATAATCGGTCATCGGCTAAGGGTGATGGAAAAAAATCGGTATCGGTATCGGCCCTAAAAAATCCATATCGGTCTATCACTAATTTTAAGATGATTTTGCCTCTTAGTGTCCACAAGTTGTTTTATTTCCAGCAGCAAGAAAACACTGTTTATAGTCAGCCATTTTGGAATTGGTGCAGGTCAGAAAGTGCTCCTGGTCAAAGAGATTAAAGAGTTATTATTGCTGTTTTGACTCCATAATAAGAGCATAAACACAGTGATTAGATCTGAAACCTCAGACTTCCTATCCCTCCACCTACAAAGGTGTAATAACTGATCTGTATTTGCACCTTCTCTCCTCTCATTTCTCAATGCAACCAGTGATAAATATAGTGATGAAATAAATGTGCTGCTGCCATCTGCTGGTTACTGTGAGTACATGAATGGGTACACGACAGAGCCAAAAATATGTGGCCCCCAGCATCAATATTTAGGTTGTTAGACTTGTCATTCTGTGGTGTTACACGTCATCCCAAAGGTGTTGCAGTGGGGTCATGGAGGACGTGTCGACTTTATCGTGTTGAAACAGGAAATAATCCTCACGTTTGTTCTTCAGAGCAGAACCCGACACGTCATGTAGCCTGTGACTGCAGTCTTTGTGCTGTTGTAAGATACACATTTCCCCTCAGGTATCAATAAAGCTTATCTTATTGTATCTATAGATCAGAAGTGTATATCTTTAAATTTAATTGCTGTGGTTTTGCCTTTATTTCAGGGTTCATTCAAACCAGAAAACATGAGCTCACAGTCTGATTATTGAGCTCCTGAGCATGTGTGCCTCCTCAGCAGTGTGTTACGGTTTAAGAACATACATCTGAGCGTGTGAACCGTGTGTGGGAAATAGACCGAAACACGATACACCAATTAACAGAGAGACAGTGACGCTGCTGCGCCTGAGAAAACACCGGCAGGAACGTTTGCTCCCATCATCCTGGGTCCTTCGGCGTGTTAGATGAGAAGAGGGTGGAGGTTTTCAGCAGTCTTGATTTTGTCCCTTACGCTGCACCATAGATGGAGGCTTTTATGTCTCAACAAAGAGGTTAAACCAGGCAAAGGAAGTGAAACCAGTTGATATACGGTTGTAAAAGTTGGTGGTCTGTGTGCAGCAAGTTGTAAAGATGCAACCAATCACTGTGTGATAGGTATGAAATCTGTGCATGTCCTCCTCACGATGTCGCCTTCATACCAAATATGGAGTTCTCTAATCAGCTTAAACACAACAAGAGTGCTTCAAACTGAATGCAGAGTGAGTTTCTCTGTCGAAGAAAGTCCCCTGATGGTCCTACAGGCCTGGAAAAATCTGGTTGCCATGGAGATTAGTTGAGGTTAGGGAGATTTAGACGCTCTGGTAATTTAGCACAGCTGCAGTTTATACACTCCCACTTTCTTTTTACCCCCGTTTGTCTCTCTGTCTTCCACAAATATGTGTCAGTGCTTTGTGGGGACGCAGCACTTTCTATCTGTCGTGCATGGCCATAAGTATGTGGACACCTGTGTGCACCTGTATGTCTGGTTGGGGGCTGTTTTTATGGTTTGATTAAGTGCAAATTCAGAGGAATCTGAAAAGAAATGGTTAAGATTTGGGAGTTTTTTTGAGAGTCAGAGGAGAAGTCATTATTTTCTTCAGCACTGTTTAGAAAGAAGGGAATGATGTCACTAACAGGTGACCCACCTTTGAAGTGGATGTATTTTCTTTTTGAATAGTAACTGGTGAATATTTGGGAACATAGGCTAACTGTTGAATATTTAAAGAAACCTTAAAATGTTAGCAACACACTCTCACTCCGACCTCGTCACATATCGACATTTGGTCATGGACTTTCCATGTCCAGATACGACGTCCAAGGTACCCTGGGTGTGTTGGTTGTTGACGTTCTGGGACGCCGTGTCAACTTCTGCCTGTTACATGCATTGTCTTCTTTCAAAATACACTTTCGTTTTCACAGAAGTTTACCGTTTTCCTCCAACAAAAACATGTGGTTAGGTTTAGGAAAATAGAACAGGGTTCGGCGTTATAACCTTGCGGGACGCGAAGGCTACTGTCCCGAGTGAAAGTCGGTGTTTGTTGCCCTGCTCAGACTTTCGCCACCTTAACTTTCGTTCTCGTTAGGGATGTCTGGATCACATTTTTTTTTGCATCCGATCCGATACAGAGTCCTTTATTTTGAAACCGAGTCCGATACCGAGTCCTTTATTTTGAAACTTAGTCCGATACCCAGTCCTTTATTTTGAAACCGAGTCCGATACCAAATCCTTTATTTTGAAACTGAGTCCAATACCAAGTCCTTTATTTTGAAACTGAGTCCGATACCCATTCCTTTATTTTGAAACCGAGTCCGATACCCAGTCCTTTATTTTGAAACCAAGTCCGATACGAGTCCTTTATTTTGAAACCGAGTCCAATACCCAGTCCTTTATTTTTAAAACGAGTCCGATACCGAGTCCTTTATTTTGATACTGAGTCCAATACCAAGTCCTTTATTTTGAAACTGAGTCTGATACCCAGTCCTTTATTTTTAAAACGAGTCCGATACCAGTCCTTTATTTTGAAACCGAGTCCAATACCAAGTCCTTTATTTTGATACTGAGTCCAATACCAAGTCCCTTATTTTGAAACTGAGTCTGATACCCAGTCCTTTATTTTAAAACGAGTCCGATACCAGTCCTTTATTTTGAAACCGAGTCCAATACCAAGTCCTTTATTTTGAAACTGAGTCCGATACCAAGTCCTTTATTTTGAAACTGAGTCTGATACCCAGTCCTTTATTTTGAAACCGAGTCCGATACAAGTCCTTTATTTTGAAACCGAGTCCAATACCCAGTCCTTTATTTTTAAAACGAGTCCAATACCCAGTCCTTTATTTTGAAACAGAGTGCGATACCACGTCATTTATTTTGAAACCGAGTCCGATACCGAGTCCTTTATTTTGAAACCGAGTCCGATACCAAGTCCTTTATTGTGAAACCAAGTCCGATACCAAGTCCTTTATTTTGATACTGAGTCCGATCCGATACTTTGCAAAGCATTAAGAAAGAAGAAAAAAAAGATTGCATCCAAGTTGTCCCATAAGGTTTGTTTATCTTGGCTGTGATCTTTTTGGCTTCATTGTGGTCCTGGGGACATTTCTATTTCCTTTTCAAAGCCTCCGCCAATGTCGGTTGGTTCTGTGGCTTTTTAATTGCTGCCTCGAACTCGGCACGCTGTGATGGATGTTTCCTTTCCAGATGCCGTATCAAATTGGTTGTGTTGAAATGAGCTCTGTCTTTTCCCCCATCGCGAAAACTAGACTTGCACATTTGGCATGTGGCTGTTGCGCTGCCTTCGCCTTCCAATGTATAAAAGCTCCATATTGCTGACATTTTGCTACCGTTACTAGCTGCCCATCTGAACTCGCCCGTCTGCCCAACATAAACACACTCATTTACGGCAGGCCCTGTCAACGTTGGGCAGGCGGCGGAGTGACGTTCAGACAGATAACTTGTTGTTTTGGCATGGACAGCCAGCATGCTAACGGCAGCGTAAATTTAGCAGTTTGGAAGTATCAGCATTGGAACATGGCAACAACAACATTGGCATTGGAAAGCGGAGGCAACAATGAACAACATAGATGAAAAACCTAGCCATTTTTGTTTCCTCCGATCTTTTATTACCGATTCCAATTTTGTAAAAATAACGTGATCAGCGCCGATACATGATTTGAGGATCGGATCGGACATCCCTAGTTCTTGTCCTGGTGCGTTTCCACCTGAAGGATGCCTTTTTTCATCAGTGTCTGACGCCACAAGTCACTGCCCAAGCGCTGGATTTCGATAATTTCGGAGTGAGACCGGGTTGGATGTGGCGGCCCATCCCCTGGGCCAGAACAGTCAAGCTAGGGGAAACACAGGCGTTCAGTTAGAAGTTTCATACCATTGTCATGTCTGTGCGTTGGATATGAAGCTCCCGTTAGCATCTGGCTAACTTAGCTTAGCATAAAGACTGGAAACCTGCGCCTCTGCAGCCACTTGCGGCTCTTTAGCCCCTATCCAGTGGCTCCATGTGGCTTTGACAAAAAATTACATGGAAATGAGTAACATTTATTTATTTATTTTAGATTTTAATTGTCATTTATCATTTTTGCAGGCCTAAAAAATGATCTCATTCTCGGGTAGTGAAAATGTGTAGCCCATACCACCACATACATAAAAATGTTTTAACATTTCGTCAACTAAAATGTACGTCTACAGCCTGGTGCCTTGTCCTCTGAATTTTGCCAAACCTCAACAGCAGTGACTTGTCTTGAATTTAAACAAATGTAAAAGTCTTGGAGACGAATTACGTTCGACCAAAATAAAATGTCCAGTGAAATTTAAGGACTCAGTAACCGAAGCAGACGCACAGCAGAAGATGCAGGACGGGAGAAAGTGCAGTGAATGTCCCAAACTGGTGCTGTATAAACGTTTAAGGAGGAAACAGACTCCGCAGTCCCGCCGGAGCTTTAACGTGCAGCTGTAGCACTGGAATGTATATGCATATGTATGTGTGAGTGTGCATAATACTCCAGATGGAAAGCACCAGGTGCCTTCATCAACTGGCGTTCACTGGCTCACTGAAGCATAATGCTGTGGTGTGTTTACTTGCCCTACCCGTGGCCCTGTGCAGGTCAGAGCAGCTGACAGCTGATGGTGATGAAAAGTGTTGGAAACACAGAGGGAGGGTTAACATGTATGTGGGAGCGTCTGCAGGGCATTTATGGTGATATATTGACTGAAAGACCTGAGATATCTGTCGAAAATGATGCTTAACTTCTCTAAGATAATAAGAATTATGATTTTTCATGTCAAAAACATCCACATTATTTCAAAGGGAAAGTCATAAACTGCACATTTCTGAAAGAAAGAAATCTCATGGCACAATCAGCTCAGCAGGAAAAAAAGAAAGGAAAGTAGACAGGAAGTCTAGTTTTCCCCCAAATGCACGCTCTGTAATTGCTTTTGGTAATTACCGCAAGACTGTGACATATGTGCTTTTCTTTTATTATTTGCAAGCAAGTTTCTGGACTTTTGTTTTAATTTTCATGCTTTGTTTGTGCATGGAAATACCTCTCCTGTGCTGTCAAGTCGAGCAGAAAATCATTCTCAACTGGGTTTTGTGCACTTCTGTCCCAAATTTTAACCCCGTGCATCCAAATATTGTTACGTATGTATCTGCAAGAACAGTAGTTTCTAATAAACAGTGTTCCTTCATGAAGAGCACACCTCAAAGACGTCCTTTATAACTATTATTAATTCCTGTTGCTTGCATTTAAGCACACCCATTTCGAATGTTATCCATTCAGCAGCTCCAGCATCCACAGTCAGACACACACAGCTGTTTAATCACAGCTGAATTACAGCCAAGCAACTTGTGCTAATGGCCGACGCTGCTCCGGGGTGAGTGTTTTGCAGAGTAGTGAAACATCCTGGCACCAACTGTTGATGTTGGCGTTAAATAACCCAGCAATAGCCCAATCTCATACGGCTCAGACGGCATTGAGAATAATTATAAACACGTCGGCTCTCAGCTTCCTATCTGAGAACATTTTAAAAGCCCCGTCTTGTCTCTGCAACAACAATAAAAACATTTCTGTATTGTTTTTATGATCAAAGATCTATTTTTTTTTTTCGCTTGTCTCTGTCTAGGAAAAAAGGTGATGAACATTTTACATCATAGTTTTGTTAACAAAATCAACACTATATCAGCCCATTAAAAGCTCGTTATGAGATGTCATTAGGAGCAGTTTTGTTAAATTTAACTTTTTTAGGTTTAGGCACAAAGACTTCTTGATGTGACGATACCTGACACGAACAAAACAAACTCATGTACGTTAGTTAAAATGACTCAACCTTGACTTTTGGTTACACACCGGACCTGAAGTGTCCTGGGTGAAAATCCTGTGTTTGTTTGACCAGTCGTCCCCAGCCACCTCCTGTCATTGCCCTTCCTGCTCTTTATACCAACTCTAGAGCCCCTTTTACTCTGCCAGATTTTCGGCGAATGTTGGGCCGTTTTGCCGGTAAGCTGCGAGCGTTTAGACACACAGAGCCGGATTGGCGAGTTGATCCAAGGTGCCCAATTTTCCGCCTCGTAGGGTAGACATATTGGTGGAACATTTTTGGTGTAAACAGAACGAAGCAGCCTTGCGCCACGGGAGGGGCTGTTGAAGACTTGTGGGAGGAGCTGTTGATGACGCCGCACGTGCGAGCCACTGGCGGTGGATAAACAGGAAACAGCTGATAGCAGGAATTAGCGAGCAGCTAGTAGCAAGAGGGAAACACAAACCTGACAGACACTGTAAAGATGAGCAACTGGGGAGACAAGGAATTGCGCGCCCTCCTTGCCCTCGCAAACGAAGAGGCCATTAACCGTCAGATGACGGGGACGGTGAAGAACGGGCCGACTTATGAGAGAATCGCCGAAGGACTGACCAGCCGCGGCTTCCCTCCTACGTCACTGTTTACGTCACACGCTGAGCTACACATTTTGTTACTTGCTCACGCCCCCCATTGCCCCGAAAAAGGCGCATTCTGTATAAACAAAAGTAGGTAGGCGGCATTTTGCTGCACTCCCTGATTTTGTTTTTATACTGCCAATGCTGAAAAAAGACTGATTGGGCTTTCCTGCAAATTTGCACAATTCCTGTTTAAAAAGGGCTTATGTCACTTCCTCTTTTGCCTCCATCACGTCATAGATACTACAGCCATTAGAGGTCCCCGCCTAACAATAAACAGCCAGCCATTTAATGGGCTGATAACGGCCTTCAGTGCCCTTGAACAAGGCACTGAAGGCAAACTGCTCAGATGCCTATCCTGTTTGACGTCTCTCCATTTAATACATGTATACTGTAGGTCCTGTTTGTGCATGTGTGTGTGTATTTTGGGCCTGTGTGTGTATGACAGCAGAGTTAAAGAATTGAATTTCCCCTTGAGGAAGAATATATTTTTCTTCTTCTTCATAATGCCCATTTAATGGAGTGATAGCATTGAAAGGGGTGTTAGAAAATGATTCATCCATACATTCACTTATAAATGTCACCAAATTTACTGAAACCCAGATACAGTCAGTTTATAGTAGACGAGCGTTTGCAGACATGTAAAAAGTACAGTTCTCAAAAAAATATAAATCTGTTTCCATCAAACTGCTGGTCGTATAGTGGTGCAAGATAAAAGATAATTCACTAATAATTTAAGTGCTTAATGTCCCAGATAATAGGAAGATCAAGTGTGAAGCATCCATTTTAAAACAAGTCAAGATTCACTTGATCAGGCTGTCAAGATGCTTTAAAGGACAGCTGATCCACTGTCTGCGTCGACCTCTGTGACAGCTGGTTTTCACACACTCCCCAAAACATCCAATCTATTTCCCAACATGAAGAATTAGCTCCTCTTCTCCTGCGCAGTGTCCGGCCGAATTGGCACATACGCTGACAGCAGTAGCGATGTTGTATGAATGCACAGATTATCAAAATGTGGCAGTTTCCAACCCTCCAAATGTCATGCAGCGTGGGTGTGGGAGGTCTGAGGGCTGGAATGTGCAACAGCTGGATGTCCTAGCTTGGCAGTTGAGGCGGGTAGCTGGATGATGGGGGCACACAGGGCCATGTGGAGGAGGAGGAGGAGGCCTGGGAGAAGAAGGGTGTGTTGGTGGAAGTGGGGGGGGGGGGGATCCCTCGTTCCCTTATCGCCCATCTGTGAGAACCTGGAAGTGGTACATTTTCCGAGGATTTTCTCCGATGAGGCAATGGAGTCGGCCCCCCGGGAGTGGAGCTTCGATCCAATCAGATACGCCCTGACTTACCCAGCTGCTGTCTTTCATTCATGCCTCACACACCCCTGCTGCTCCTCTCTCTCTCTTCCCCACGCTTTATTAAAATACATCACAGAGTTTATGGCGCTGTCGCTGCACGCAGTATCACTTCTGACTGTTTTGGGTTTTCCACAAGCCAATAAATCAGACAAACGTGCCGGTAACTGAACACCACGTTTTTCCAAAGCTCCTGTTTCCTTTTTGTTGTTGTCAGAAACAACAAATGAAATCACTGCTCCTCTGCTGCAGGTCAGCATCAGCTTGATTTTCCCTCTGTCTTATCTCAACCTGCAGCTGCTTTGTCCATTATTCCACTTTTTCCTTGTGACCTCCTAATATGAAGCCGCGTGCACTTGTTCACCCTCATCTCAAGTCAGTTTTAGCTGCATGAAAATAGAGCCGCAACAATTACAATTAGTCCAGAATTACACAAAGATGGAAAGTAAGTCTGAATAACGCTCATTAGTTTATGTGTTTTCGACCCTGGTGACCTCTTGCAGGGTCCTGAGCCACAGCTAGGAAACCACAGCTGCTTTCTTCCCACTCACTTTGGTTAGAATTACTTTTATTTGCATCCTCACCAATGAAATCTAACCACTCTGTTGCCCCATTAAAGGATACGTTTCCAACTGGTGTCTATTTCCCCATGTGTTTGTGTCCTGATGACTGATGGGAACAACAGTGTTTGATCTGGTTGAGTTCTGGTCAAACCCACCCGACTCCATTTAAATAAACAACAAACAACAAAATGAAACTCACAGAAACCATCTTGGTTTCTCTTTCCACTGTTGCAACAATCACCAACTCTGGTTTGGTTGAAATAAACCTTAAATTCACCAGTTAGATGTGGAAATACGCTGCCCATATACTAGGCTTGTCACGATACCAGAATTTCATTAGTCGATACCAATACCAGTGAATTTCCACGATTCTCAATACTCATTTAATACCACGATAAAAATAAAAAAACAGAACTCATTTTTTCCTAAATTCACTACTTTATTAAAACTGTTTCAAACTTTAACTCTAAGGCCTCATTTACACCACAAGCGATGTATTTGTGTATTCACACCAAAACCGAACAGACGCGTTGCGCAGCGGCCGCTGCTGTCCTGTCAAAATACAAACCACACCTGAACAGTTGGTGGCGGTAGTGCACTGTGTTTGCAAATCTCCAATAAACCTCAAAGAAGAAGAAGTGAGTTTGGACCCAAAGCCCAGGGTGGATAGGTTTGTGTGCCAGTGATTATTCCAACGCTTGAAGAATTAATATTTAGCACTACAAATGTGTAAGTACATGAAACATGTGTCTGTCAGGTCTCGCTTAGTCAAGGGCGAGACGTCTACGGTGGCTGAGAGAGGTCACAACACATGCAAACTCGTGTTTTTTGTTGAATACTGCGACCATTTGCTCGCGACTAGCGCAAAAAACCGGCATCTCTTCTATTTTCAAGCTTGCTCGCGAAAGCAGTGCGACTTGAGCACGTAGAACGGATGTGGTGTGAATGCTTTAACCTGTTAACATGCTTGCCGAAATGAAAACGCGAGTAAACAGCAACTGTTCGCGAGTGCTACTGGAAAAGATGATTTGAGAACAGGCGTTCTTCTTCGGCGCTCGTCCTCGGCACGTATACTGCACCCGTCAGTTCCGACAGGAATCGACATGGCCCGCTTAGGGCAAAGTTGTACTTACGGTACCGGAAAAAAAACAAAACAGGTATCGACATATTTTTTATGGTTGGCATCGACTTGGTACCGAAGTATCGGTTCTCATGACAACCCTTCTTTATACACGCTAAAATTTCTATTTGTTCCAATGGGGTCTGGTGAAATTGGCAATAGCGATTTTGGGGCCGTGTCTGGTTAATCTCTGTAGGGATCCTTTCCATGGTGTTGTCACACACTTAAAAAACCGATCTGAGCCTGTCAGTGGCAAAAGCAAGCACTTTTAGTGGACGTCAACTGACCGTGCACAGTTGCCCCAGTTGGTTACATTGCAGCCTGTTTCGCCACAGCCAGCTGCAGCGCTCTCTCTCAATACTGGACCAGTGTCGGATATTGTTGTGTGCGTTTGTCACCTATAGACACAAAAGCATGTGAAAATAGGGTCCAGCTTGAAAAATACTGAACTTACCCTTTAAGGGGAGTCTGGTGGGTTTGGTGATAGCGATTTCCAGCTGTTTCTGGTAAAACAAAAAGGATTTTCACTTTAACAAAAAGGTTTATCTCTGTTGGGATCCTTTCCATAATGCTGTCAGACACCTATAATAACAATCTGAGCCTGTCAGTGACAAACAGTGTTAATTTTGGCAGCTCCTTTAGAGTCAATCTTAGTCTTTAGACGAAAATGCTAATTAGTTTTTCTCACATTTTAGTCGTTTTTATGCTTCATAGTTTTAGTCGATGACACCTAAAATGAAAACATTATACCACTGGTTGTGGTTAGCAGCTAACAAGCTGAGCTAGCTGCTAACAAAGCTAGCACTGCTAAATTATAGCTCACAACTCATACTGATGGCTGACACAAAACATCCTGGTGCCGACTATTTACTGGAGTTTACATCCTGTCGGCACTCCGATCTCATACCGCTCATTGGCATTATGTTGTGTTCGCACGAAGTGTTTAAATATTTAGTGTTAACTCGCGTATATGCGCGAATAACTTATTGTTAGCATTATACATGCGTGAAATATCATTGAATCTGTGAATGAACTTTTGCCGTTACGTCTTCGGTGTCATATGTCCCGATTGGATCTCAGTTCTGATTGGCTATCGCGGCGCAAATTGGTCACTGAAATTCAGATTTTTCAACCCTCGAAATTGGCTATTCGCTTTATTCGTGCCGCTTAATTTGCGTATTTCACGCCATGTGCATCATTCAGTCATCCTCTCGAAAATGAAACATACATTTTATCATCAGAGATCTGTATGTAGCTCATTAACATCTTGTCTTTGTCATGGAAAAGAGGTCATTGTTGAACATTTGTCATCATAGTTTTTGTTTAGTTGTTGTTCCCACGAGTCACTCAGACACACAACATTGGAAAATATGTTCCAGGTTGGAAAGTCCCGAGCTTACCCTCTAAGACATGGGATGTTAAGGTTAAACATTGCTCTTTAAACCCGCAGTGAATTTCTCTCTCTTTCTGAAATGCTTGCTGATGACTGAGGAGGCTGCATCTCAGCATTTTGCCTCTGAACTTGCCCATTTCGATACGCATGGCAGCTTGGAATTCCAGCCCTGAGCACAACGTGAAGTAAACCTGTCTATTATGGCCTAAATATATTTTAAAAACTCCATATTTTACTGAGGTTATTTCCGTGCAGAACGGGCGTGTCGTTGTGGTAACACGAAGGCTCGCATGCTTTTTCACCAGGCTGCAGAAAAAGGTCTTAGGGGACACACTCATCAGCTCGCACAGGGCAGGGGAGGAGTGTGTGTTGGGGCAACTTTTAGTAACCAATGACATCCATCACCAGTGCACAAGCCTGCCTCCATACTCTGGGTCCCCCCCTGCCCATGTAAGTGCTTTTTCATGAGTTTGCATGCACTGGGAGATCTGGAGGGAGGGTCTCTGAGTGCAAGCAGGGTTTTTATGTCTTGGTTTTCATTCAGTGGATGCTCAGTGGCCCTTGAACAGCTTGGATTTAACTGTTGACCGGCTGGCTAACAGGTGGTGCTTGGGGGAACAGTGAGAGCGCTGTGTGGAGTGCTGCTGCTGCACGCTGAGACACTTGCAGGACTGTTGCAGGAGCCAGCAGCATGTTGAGGCTCCAGACGTGGTTGCTTCTCCTGGTCCTCTCTGCGGGGAGCTTGGATGCCTGGTTGTGGTTTGCAGTCCCAAAGACCACCACAGAGGCCCCAGTGCAGATGAACGTAACGGGGACGACGCCAGCAGCAACGACAGGTGCCAACACGACAGTCAATGGCACGCAGGCGAAGGAAGAGGAGGAGGATGACAACTTATCCGGGGTTGGGGAAGAAATCATCACCGTGGCCACAGGAACCCGTAAGTCTGTCGAGGCGTGGGACGTGACCCCGACCGCCAGGACTACTACTAACGGAGGCCTGACAGAGAAGGTGGAGAGCGCTAACCCTAACATGACGGGTAATACAAACAGGTTCAGAGGGGTTAGGGTGGAGGAGGGATCTGGGATCGGGGTAGGGTCTGGGTCAGGATCTGATCTTGGGTCAGATTTAGTGTTCAGAGGTGATAAAGTCCTCGCTATCAATGTAACCGGGATCATAGGTGATGTTTCTAAGATCAATGAGACTGTTGACAGTGTTTTGGATTCCATGGTAACCCCCCCTGATAGTCGCATCAATGGTTCTGCCCCACCTTGTCTCCCTGTGCCTTCTGATTGGCCCATTTGCTCTGGCAAACGCCCAAAATATTTCACGCTGCCCAACTATTTCAACCACACATCTGTGGAGGAGGTGGGGGCGGTCCTACAGGAGTGGGCGTGGCTCACGAGGGCAAAGTGTCACCACAGCGCAGAATGGTTCCTCTGCCTCCTGCTGGCACCGAGGTGCCCGTCACCCGCCGCGCCCTCGCACCTGCCCTGTCGCAGCTTCTGCCAGGTGCTGCAGGACAGCTGCTGGGCGTCTCTGGAAAACGGGCGTCTCCCGGTGGAGTGTCGCCTCCTGCCTGAAAGAACGCAGGAGCCCGGGCGTCCTGCGTGCGCGTCAGTTAGTAACCTGAAAGGTAACCCCGGCGGGTTAGAATGTATCCTGTGTGATGATACATTTTGAACCCGATGTCACGTCACTTGTTGTCGATGTTTGAGCGTTGGTCTGTGTGTGTTTGTGCTGCGTTTGTTTTTGGTAACGCACGTGTCCAAGAGCATCATCGCTGTTTTGGATCTCATGATTCGCTTTAAACATGATTTTGCATATTTTAGCCATTTTAATGCATCACAAGTACTTTACATAGGTATGGAGGCCCATTTCTGCCACTGTGACAGTGAAACAAAAAAATCCTATAAAACATTACAGTGAGACACTTTCGAAATAATGACCAAGTATCTCAAAATAATAAGTTAGAATCCCACATTAATGCCTACCTAGTATCTAAAAATAATTACTTAGTGTGTCAAAATGATTTAGTTTAAAACCAAAAATACCAAAATAATAGCAATCTTTCTTAAAATAATGACTGAGCATCTAAAAATGACCAACTTACTGACTTTTAGTTTGTCAAAATAATGAATCAATATCTCAGATTAATAAAAAAAACTCTTAAAATATGACTTAATATCTTAAAAATGACTTGAGTTAATGAGAAACTTTCTCAAAAGTAGACTTAGTATCTCAAAATATTAACAAACATTCTTAAAAATAATGACTGAGGTTGTCAAGATCATGACTTCAAAAAATTAGAAAATGTTCTCAAAATATGACTTTCCATCTAAAAAATTCACTTATAATAAAAACTAATAATAAAAATAAAAATAAAAATAATCACTTTTAGTTTCTCAAAATACTGACTTAGTATCTGTAACCGTGATGTAGTCTATCAAAGTAATGACAAACCTACTTAAAATAATGACTAAGCACATCAAAATTATGACTTGGTATCTTTAAATAATTGGAAACTTTACAGAAACGCTATACAGAAACATGGATACTCTCGATGAAGAGGAGATTATAATTTTATGTCTTTTAAGATCTCGGCAGAGGAAAAGGCGTCGTCTCTGCCGCCATTGGAGATGGTATGTGCGGCCCGACCTCACCTTCACAGTCTCTAGAGGTCTACTTTGCATGAGCGCCTCTAGTGTTCATGTCAATATTGCATCTCATGCACGTCACCTCGCGTCAAAGTGAGTGGCCTACGCACCAAACGACCGCAAAATACGCATGGCAGCCATGATGCGTACGCGCATGCACAGGCGTTGTCTGCAGCAAGTATACTTCTCTTATAAGAAACTTACCAAAATAATGACTTTTCCTTTCTAAAAATGAAGAGTTAGTAACTCAAAATACTGACTTAGTATCTAAACTACTGACTTACTTGAAATAATGAGAAACTTACTCAAACTAATGACTCAGCATCTCAAAATTATGACTCAGCATCTCAAAATAATACAAAACTTTCTCAAAATATGACTTAGTTTCTTGAAATAATGGGTTAATATCTCAAAATATTGACTTTGGGATCTGTAATTATGATGTAGTATCTCAAAATAATTGAAACTCTGTCAAAATATGACTTAGCATCTAAAGAAATTACTTAAGAAACTTCCTAAAATAATAATCTCGAATTAATGAAAAAATCTTTAAAATGACTTAGAATCTTGAGTTAATGAGAAACTTTCTCAAAATATGACTCAGTATCTTAAAAAATGACCATCTAAAAATTGACTCATTGTCTTGTAATGAGAAAAATACTTTCCAAAATAAGGACTTCTGGTTATTCAAAATATTAACTTAGTATCTAAACTGCTAATTTACTTGAAGTAATGAGAAACTTACTCAAACTAATGACTCAGCATCTCAAAATTATGACTCAGCATTCCAAAATTATATGAAACTTTCTCAAAACATGACTTAGTCTCTTGAAATAATGGGTTAATATCTCAAAATATTGACTTGGTATCGATGATTATGATGTAGTATCTCAAAATAATGATAAACCTACTCAAAATAATGACTAAGCATCTCAAAATTATGACTCAGCGTCCCAAAATAATAGGAAACTTTCTCAAAATATGACTCAGTTTCTCAAAATTATGAGGTCATATCTCAAAATATTGACTTAGTAGTATCTCAAAATAATGACCTAGTATCCAAACTACTAACTTACTTGAAGTAATGAGTAACTTACTCAAACTGACTAAGCATCTCAAAATAATACGAAACTTTCTCAAAATATGACTCAGTTTCTCAAAATAATGAGTTAATATCTCAAAATATTGACTTAGTATCTTTAATTATGATGTAGTATCTCATAATAATGAGAAACTTACTCAAACTAGTGACTAAGCATCTCAAAATTATGACTCAGCGTCCCAAAATAATACGAAACTTTCTCAAAATATGACTCAGTTTCTCAAAATTATGAGGTCATATCTCAAAATATTGACTTATTATCTTTCATTATGATGTAGTATCTCATAATAATGAGAAACTTACTCAAACTAATGACTAAGCATCTCAAAAATAATACGAAACCTTCTCAAAATATGACTTAGTTTTTAAAAATAATGAGTTAATATCTCAAAATATTGACTTTGTATCTTTAGTTATGATGTCATATATTAAAAATAAATGGAAACTTTCTCAAAATATGACTTAGTTTCTAAAAATAACGAGTTAATATCTCAAAATATGACTAAGCATCTAAAGAAATTACTTAGTGTATTAAGAAACTTCCCAAAATAATAATCTCGAATTAATGAAAAACTCTTAAAATATGACTTAATATCTTTAAAATGACCATCTAAAAATTGACTTATTGACTTACTTATTGAAATTAAAAAAATACTTTCCCAAATAAGGACTTCTAGTTTCTCAACTACTAACTTCCCTTAAGTAATGAGAAACTTTATGAAACTAATCACTCAGCATCTCAAAATTATGACTCAGCATCTCAAAATAATGAGGAAGTTTCTCAAATGAATGAGTTAACATCTGAAAATATTGACTTAGTATCTTTAATTATGATGTCGTATCTCAAAATAATTGGAAACTTTCTAAAAAAACAAAAAAAAAAACAACTTAGTATCTTGAAAAAATAAGACACTTCTCAAAATAACGACTTAGTTTTTTAAAATAATGAGTTAATATCAAAATATTGACTTAGTATCTTTAATCATGATGTAGTTTCTCAAAATAATTGGAAACTTTCTAAAAAAAAAACTGACTTAGTATCTTGAAAAAATAAGAAACTTCCCAAAATAACGACTTAGTTTTTTAAAATAACGAGTTAATAGCTCAAAATATTGACTTAAAAAAAACAAAAAAAACAACTTAGTATCTTGAAAAAATAAGAAACTTCTCAAAATAACGACTTAATTTTTTTAAAATAACGAGTTAATATCTCAAAATATTGACTTAGTATCTTTAATCATGATGTAGTTTCTCAAAATAATTGGAAACTTTCTAAAAAAAAACGACTTAGTATCTTGAAAAAATAAGAAACTTCTCAAAATAACGACTTAGTTTTTTAAAATAACGAGTTAGTTTCTCAAAATATTGACCTTGTATCAAAAGAAACTAATTATAACTCATTATTTCAAGAAAGTTTCTCATTGTAGTAACTTTAAGGATTATTTTTGTCAGAAATCAACCTGCAGGGACTTAAATTGGATCAGATATTATCTTTTTTACTCCACGCAGTATTTGTCCCTGTCAAGACCTGCAGCCTACATTACCCACAATGCAACTCCAGTGCTGACAGTTCAGTTGGAGATGTAGGTGTGTAGTGCTAGTGGCCTCTAATGTAGCTCCGAGCTGACAGTCTGCAGCAGAGATAAGGAACAGGCTGTGACCAGCCATGACTGCTGGCGTTCGCCTTAAAGCCATCCATCACAGCAAACATCCTGCCTGTTTTCATTGGTGTCAGAGTTTTTTTGTCGCATTCGTAGGTGCAGACTGATTTGATCAATCAGTGAAAGCAGACATGATGTTTACGGTGATGAACGCTCCGACTCTGCCGCGTTTCAAGTCTCTGCAGGTCGAGCTTCCAAGACATGCATTAAACCAAAAGATGCCTGGAGGGCGCAGAATGGGTGCCAATAATGTAAAGTATAACAAATCTGCGATTAACAGGCTGAAACATGCAAAACCAGCGGTGTGATCAGTGCAGCCGTTGTTGCTACTCTCACTTTCTGTTTGCTGCACATGACGGCGAATGCATGACACAGCACATGAGTTCACGTCACTGTCCCAGGCTGCATGTGATTGTCCTGTCGTCTGCACAGTGCAGAGCTGCATCTGCAAGAGCACCGTTTGCTCAGCAACACTGACAGCAACGTTACATGTTCTTTGTCGCCTTTAATGGTTAAAACCGAAGGTAAAGACCAAATTAACTTTTATTTTAAATGCATCCAAGTCTATTCTGGTTGGTTGAAACACATAAACACAAATGGTATACGCAGTTTAGGAGCCCCAAGTGTAAACCTTTAAGGAAATGCTCCAGAGGCCCACGTCCAGCGTTTAAGTGGTGTCATAAATTGTGCAGTATGGGGAGCATATACTTCTTTCAGGGGGTCAGCAGTTTGAACTTTGCTCCTTAAAAACCATCTTTATCCTATGTTTTCCCTCAGGAATATTTAATGTAAATGTTGTGGGCTGTAAGTGGCAGAGTTTTGTTACTTTCCATGTGCCGCAAGTTGTTTGGGTAGCCTTTAAACTCAGACGTGAACCACACATACACTAAGTGTGGGTCGAATCAGTTTTACTGTTACATCTGCAGTACTTGATGTTGTGCAGAGTTATAAGTATCAAGATGAAGTGAAAGTGGCTTCCTAAATGGACACTTTTTACAGTGTGCAGTGCAGGATATGAGACGTAAATGTGCTTGTCGTCAGGCTGATTTTATTGGGTGTGAATTTCTGCACACCTGCACTGGCCACCCCAGGAAAGGGGGAGAAATAGTGCGCTTGAGCTAATTATTTTCAGCAGACATGGACTATAACAGCATGTGGACATTGTGTTTTAGCAGGGAGTCCAAGATAGATGCAGAAGGAGCTCTTAATTTAAATTTTTGATAGAATTTTAACACATTTCTAGGGGTTAAAGGTGCTCAGACACTCATAAAACTTGGCACATACATGAGACATGATGAAAACTGATATCTGAACATGCTTGGGTTTGGGAAATGGGCTCGATAGCGCCACCCTGAGAGTTTTCTAGGCCACAGTCCCCTCACTGTAAAGAGAAACTATGGCTGGTACGTCATCCATCTGCGCCATTACTTGCTCACCTGGAAGTTGCAATCCCTCCGCAATTTCCTTCCGTGCAGCGTCTTTTTCTCGCAGTCATGATAGCAGCTGGAGGAAACATCAAATAAACAAGGCTTCTGCCACAGCTCCACCAAACTTTCCTCTTTCTGGGAGTTCCACAGACTTCTTTTTGTTCGTTTTACCTCCATGGCAAGCAATCATTTGTTTGGGTTTAGCACCAGTGTCCATTGCGTCATTTCGTTGATTAGTAGACGTTAGTGTTGCACGGTATACTGGTACTAAAATAGTACCGCGGTACTAGAGTATTCCAAACGGTACTATACTGCATTTGGAAAATTCCGGTACTTTGAAATTGATTCAATTCATTAATTTAGTTAATTTATTTTACTCATTTATGCACACAAACGCCTTTCTTGTTCCTATTGGAGCACAGATTGCACAAGTGGTGTGTATGACAACACCTGTATCAACATTCGCAGCTGGCGCACGTGAAAAAAGGCAAGAGAAAGTCTGCCTCGCAAAGGGAGACAACACGAGACAACACAAACTTGGTGGAACATTTGAGTTACCAAACCGTGATGTCCGTACCGAGGTACTTACTGAACCATGATTTTTTTGGTACCGTTACACCCCTACTATTTATTGTTCTAAAGGTTTGTATCCAAAAGGACTTTTCCTTAGGAAAAGTACCAAAGGGTATCGAAAAGTATCGAAATTCATATTGGTATTGGTACTGAAACAAAGATTTTGGTATCGTGACAGCACTAGTAGACGTAGATCATAGATCGATAGTCATCCTAAATTTCTGACACCGTCAGAATTTTATCTCAGGTTATCTTTGGTCGCAAGACGACAACAACGGCCGTCCTTGAACCTGTCTCACAGTGCGACGTAAGACCACCGCTTTAGAGCCACGACCAAAGATATTGCCACGTTTCTCCCACGATGGCCATCTTTCGCCTGGGACAGCCCAAAGTCGCACAGTGTATACCGGCCATTAGGCCATCACAAGCTGATGACGTGCACCCCCAACTCGAGGTCATTCAGTCTCAGGTGGCCCTAAACCTCTTTTTAAATGCAAATATTAGGGCACTACAATGGCATAAATAGTCATACAAGTATGAAGTTTGGCAAGGAGTATCCTGTCATATACGGAGAAGGTAGCATAATAAGATTCTGGGGCTTGCTGCCATGTATTTTTCAAAATATCACAAACAACATCCCCAAAAAAAGCAACAAAATGACTGTCTGTTTGAAAAATTCCCATCAAAAATGATTAATTTCCATCACTTTGTGTTTAATATCCCAGCTTCTCTTGTACATAAAAAACTTCCCAACAGGGCTGAAAATTAACACTCGCCAAGCGCTAAATGCGGATAGATTTTCCATTTGTTTGTACCAAAATAGTCATGTAATAAATTATATATATGTAATAGATATTTGATGGTGTCAAATAGCAGACTGGCGCTCTGTTTGTTGTGTGTCGCATATGTATGCTTTCCCCGCTGCATCATCAAGGAACCTGTAGGCCTACTTGGAGGACTCGCGCGCCTAGATGCGTGATCTGCTGTTAGTCGCAAGCAAGCTATCACCGCAGGCGTCATGTGGCGACATTTACCAGGTGTAGGTAAACCAGCGACAAAACAAAAAAAACAGACAAGGACGAAGCTGAAGCTGTAACGTTACAGAAAGAAAGAAAGTTTTGTGAGGCTGGCTTCACTACGATGCTGAGGGTGCAGTAATGAGCTGTAACGTATGTCGGCAATATGCTAAAGAAAAAAAACGTAACAACTTGTTTGTCATCGGTAACAAAACGATGAAGCTGGAGAACACTCCTGACCATGAACGCAGCAAGTGTCACGTAGCCTGCGTGGCTGTGTCCCACCTGCCGTGACGGCACTCACGGACTCTGCTTTAAGCTTGTATTCAACAAAATACTGTATTATCTCAATGAAAAGTACTGAAACAAATGTGTATGTGACAGAAAAAGGCAGTTCATTATTTTGGCTGCTTCCCAAGTTGATAAGCTTTAATTTGAGCCCGTGTTGACCTTCCTATCTTGAAAACTGCACTTGCTTTGGCCTGAATTTGTCACCATACCTCGGAAAACCGAATTTGCCAGCAATGTGAACCCAGAAATGTTGAGTTCCCCAAAGTTGTATGTAAGAAATGTACAGAATGGGTCCCCAGCATTTAGAAACTACTAGATACTAACTTAAATATGTTGGGAAATTTGCATAATCACGGATATAATCACAGATATAAGCTATATTTCAGGAAGTGCTTGGACGATTTAGACACTAGTGGAGTGTTTTGGAGGTTACCAAACTGCCCTGAGTTGGGTGTGCTCAATACCAGCTTGTGATGGCCCACGGTTCAGGCTAGCAGGAAATAATAATGGAAGAAACGGTAGCAGAAAACATCATGAGGGCTGGACCTGGCAGTCGCAAAACTACCATGTCACGTCTGTATTGCAGTGAATTGTGGGCAATTAAGGCAGTGAAGTCTGCATCCAAAGCTGGAAGTCTACAGAAAGTCCGCCTTAGGCCCCTTGTGGACTGGAGGGATTGTGGATTTGGACAGCCCTCAGCACCCTCAGCACTCCCAGACTTCAAGGAATGCGCCCGCTAAGTCCGCGAGTCTGCAAGTGTGGTGAAGTCTGGACATTTGGGTTCAGCCATTTTGAATTCACTGTGCAGTTTTAGTGTATTTTTGCCACTTACATGGCTCAAACTTTAACAAACGCCTGATCCACTTCTTCTATTAATGTTCCTGGACAACTGAATCGATGGTTTCCTACACGCAGCACAAGTCTGGTTGAACAATAATCACTGCATTGCTCCCATCACATCCTACACTTGCATGCCGGTCACGCATTTCTGTCCTGGGTTATCTCCTTGTCATCATATCTTCCAGTTTCTGATCAGCTGGCGTCGAATTCTGTGTGGATTTAGAGGCGAATGCTATTTAAGAGGGAGGGGGGGCAAACAATCGGGCCATCTGTGGTGGGGAGGATGGGGAGAGGATGGCATTTATGATCCTGGCTGTGGGTGGGAAAACGGTCTGCTCCAGAAGAAAGAGTGTGGCGATTGTGCACTCGGTTTGGGAGAAAGGGCGTCGGTGTCGCGGCGAGTAACAAGAGAACCCTTGTGAGCGGGGTGAGACTGGGCGGCTTGGAGTCTCTGCCAGAGGTCAGAGGGCACGGCCAGCCGCCTACCCTCTCAAACCAGTAACACTTGATGGGTGGTAATGAAGTGCTCAGCCGAGCATTAGAAGATGAGCAGAGACAGAGAGGGGGACAAAGTGTGAGAGGGACTTTTATGAACGCGGGAATTACCCCCTCTTTCACTTCTTCAACAACAGTTTAATAGTTTTAAGCTGCGTTTAAGGCTAATTTACAATTATACGCCATTAATCCAAATCCTTCCTGTACGTGTGCCTAAAATTAGCTCGTTTTTTTTTTACCAGTTAGTGCTGAGCTGGTTGTCGTAGCAACAGCAACAGAGGTTGAAAACACAGTGAGAAAAAACAAGAAGCGAAGCGTAAAGGAAAAATTAACCAAAGTCACTTTTTGGTCATGGGAGTACCCCGAGCAGTTGGGGTGCTCAGGAGCACCTTGATGGTGCCCAGGACGCGAACTGGCACTTCTCCAGCTTCCAGCCCACACTCCATATTTGGCTTGGACGGGGACTTCAACTGGGACCCTTCGGTTTCCACCCAAGTCCCTAAGGACTGATCTACTGCCGCCCCCTCAGTGTTTTTACCAGATTTAAGAGACCTCTGTGGATAATTCAGCTCCCAGTAAAAACCTCCTGAGCAATGAACACTGAAGGAATTTTAAGCAGAAGTTTCAGCTTGTTGTAATCTGCAATCCTCACCACTAGATGGCACTAAATCCTCCACATTGAACCTCTGAGATGCCGACTAGACTAGACTGCTTCATAACTAGTTAAAAACTCCTTGTAGTTGTGTTTTGGTGTCGTTGGTGTTCACACCTGATATGTACTGTAGCGGAGTGCACATGAACCGTACTCAAGAGTAGGGCTGTAGTCAGCCAAAGAAAATCTTGGTCGACTTAAGTCGCACATAATCTTCACCTAATCGATTAGTCGTGGGAGAAAAAAAATCTGCACGTTATTTTTACTTCTGTGGTGGTGTGTCTGTGTCACTCTGCAGTTACACCTCCAAAACACTGGTCGGCGGTGGAGGACTGTGTTAAGTGCTGTAAAGTTTAGTTCAAATCAAACTTTATTTATATAGTTGATTCAAAACACACATTAAACACACAGTAAACACACATTAAACATGGCTTAATAGAGACAGTTTCAAACACAAGTACACAAATCAGCTTCACTATAACTCGCAGCATTCACAGACAAACACTTGTCTTTATCTGGACACATTTTCCCCACAAATACAACATGCTAATGTTATTAGCACAAGCCTATGGCATTTTACATTGTATAAATTAGCCTAGCGTCTAGCGACCTTTTTCTCTTCTCATATAAAGCCAGGGACAACATTAAACAAAGGTGACGGCACATAATGTGGCTCCATTACAGCTCACAAGGTTCACTGACAAAACAACTGTCTGATACTAAACACGTTTTCCAAACAAATACAACATGCTAACATAATTAGCGCCAGCCTATGGCATTTTACATTGTATAATTTAGCCTGGCGACGAGCAGAGATTTCCTCTGCTCATATGAAGCCGGACTCGGGGGTTTTTTCGGACCTAATTGTATTGCGGAGTTTTGCACAGCGGCGACCGGATCTTTGCTCTCAAACCACAAAAAAATGCGATGGCACAACAGTCTCCTTCAGTACATTATTCTATGCTTCCTTTTGATTTTCACATTGGCTAGTCATCCTGTTTAATTTGTTTTCTGATTAAATCGGAACCGTTGAAACAAGTTGTAGGAAGCCTCTGCAAGTAATTGGTTGCTGGCAGACATTCTGTGCCGTGCACTGTAGAGCCGATGCACTGCTGGTTCTGCCGGCCTGAATGGAATATAATGTCTATAGCCTTACTGTTGTGTACAGCCTTTATAGACTGAGCTGAGTAGTGATGCGCGGGTTGACCCGTAACCCACGGGACCTGCAAATGGACCTGCGGGTCAGGCAGCAGTGATCGTCTGTTAAATCGGTCTGTAAATGATATTTTGACATTATTGGCTATTACTGTCATGGCATCCGAAGATACTGATGCGTTGAGCAGGTGACAGTCCGCGGTCGTTTTCAAAACACACTTGTGTCACGCACAAAAGAAACTTGTTGAAACTTTAAACAATAATTTATTGTACAAAACGGGGGAAACAAACGTTGACAAAAACGGTTCCATAATTCATATTAAATTCAAAAGATAACGAAAAAACAGCTACAAGTTAGAGGGAATAGTAATAAAGTGGTAAAACTTGGCATTGATCCACAGCCAGACGGATGCGCTCAAGCGTGCCGTGCGCACAAGCTCCGTTGGTAGGATACTATATTTTCACATTTTTAACAATGCAATTTAAAAGTTGTGATTTTTATTGATAACCTACATTTACCAACAACAAAAAGACTATATTTAGCACCAAAAAAAAATGTTTAAAAAAAAGTAAATAAAAAAACGAATATCGAATACCAAATTTTCATAACGAATACCTACCCATAGAAACGAATATTCGAATATCCGAATATTTGGGTACAGCCCTAGAAAGCTGTTGATGTAGCACTTTTCTCCTTATGAAAGTAACACGATTATTCGACTATTGGTCGGCATAGCGACCAAATAATCGACTAGTCAACCAGGAGACTACAGCCCGACTCAAGACCACCTTTTCAAGGCACAGGTGTTACACCAGTCAAATGAACTGGACTCTGTGGTCAAGTGTGCTCTGATCCAGGCACTGCTTGCCCCCTTAGACAGAACCAGGCTATCTGTTTTCCCTTGTTGTCAGTCTCTATGCTAAGCTAAGCTAACCTATGAATTATCCCACCTAACTTTGCTTAAAACATTTTTTTTGGGCCTGGTGGGGATTCCCGCTGTACAATTATAGTGGGAACACTGCTGCAGAACTCAGAGTTTGTCCCACACCACAGGCTAAAAATCAGCGTCTGCTGCTTCAGATTTTGACCATTCTCTTTCAGTCTGTCCCTCGTGAGTCCCCCAACCAATTTTAGCTTGAAAAGCATTTTTATAAGATGGTCCCAAAGAAATAAAGTCTTTAAAATAAAAGTAAAACATGCACACATTCCACTAGCTGCTTACAGTTGATGTTATCTGTTACGACTTGCATTTCTCCACTCGGCTCAAATACATTCCTCGCACAGTAACATTTAATTTGGACCGCGGCCAAGAAATGATTTCAAATCTCCAGAAAATGGATGGGAATGAAAAAGAACTCGCCACTGATCCCCCATCAGTCAGCCTTAATTAGCTCTCAGCTCTCAGTTTATTCAAACATGGATTAGGGTCTGACTGAGGAGGCTGCAGATGTCACAGCTGTGTCGCCTCCGTTTGAAGTGTGAACTGATGCCACTCTGCTCCTCAGACGAGTCCAGTTGGTTCGCTCCCAGGAGGGTCAGACTACAGCTGGGGGTGTTAATGGTTGAAGCCACTGGTTTAACTGGCGTGTTCGGCGTCAGAACGACTCTGTTTCTTGACTTATTTTAAAACCGTAGCGGCCTGAATGCGTCAGATTCCTTATAGTGTATCATTACACATTAAATTAGCTTTGTTATTGCAGTCTTTGCTTTCCCAAATAAGGCCTGCAGCTTTCAGATGGAGGTAAAGGTCTGGTTGAAGCATACTTTGATAATGGTGTAATGTTCTTCTGCATGCTCACACAGAATTTCATGTTTTTATGTAATTACAGACGAGGAATGAGAAGGGTTTGTGCATACAGATATTTTAGCTTGCAGCGGACCTTGACGTCCTCTAAAAATACCAATACTGCAGCGCTGATTCAAATAGCAATCCAGAGCTTTTACTGTTTTAAATTAGCAATTTCTATCCCACTTGCATGTTTCTGGCCTTATTCTGTAAAATGACATGCACTTAATGACAAATAAGTTGCAGTTTGGCACTTGAATTTACCCAGTCGGCTCTCAGGTTTAGTCATCACAAGTGTTTGAAAAGGGACTCCTGCCTGCACAGACGTGAAACTGCTAATTTGGAGATTTGGCAGCATGCACTGAGGCCTGAGCTGTTTATATTCTGCACCCTATAAAGGGTCATGCAGCAAAAGAAACCACATCTTTGTCTTTGTTTTCAGTTTTGTTTTCGTGGCCAGCGTGCATACAAGTATTTACATGCAACTCTGTCTCCTATAAATTACTTGTGTATGCAGCAAATTTTGGAACAGCAAATAGGTTTTGTAAGAAACCCAAGGCAGCATGTTATCGTATATATTTTATCAACATAAGTGTGCAAAAATCTGTTTGCAGAAGTGTCCCGAACTTTAAAGGGACAGTTCGCCCCGAAATCAAAAATACATATTTTTCCTCTTTCCCGTAGAGCTGTTAATCAGTCTAGATAGTTTTGGTGTGAGTTGCAGAGTGTTGGAGATATCAGCCTGCTCTCCAATATAAAGGCCCGGACACACCAAACTGACGAGTGCCCCATTCCCTTATGTCACCGTATCTCGGTCAAAAAATTGCACATGAACACACCAAAGCAACGGCCAACAAGCATGTGTGTTCGGTGCCTGCGTGAGAGGACAAACCCCTCCACACCAGCAGACGACGGTCGTCTGTAATCATCATTCAGAAAGGGAAACCGGAAGACCATCTTGATGCTAGTTAGCCAGTTAGCACGTTAACAACACAATCCAGAGTTGAAGGAACAGAGCATATTTACGAGGACGACAGATGCTCACCAACGGCCCAACTTTGAATGACAGCCGATCATCGGCTTGGTGTGTCAGGGCCGACATGGAACTAGACGGTTTGTGGTGCTCAAAGTGCCAAAAAAATTCATTTGGAGAACTCAGATGTCTCCCCGGGGACCCAAAAACACCATTAACGTTTCAACTGCCGTCATCAGCACAGTCCTCTTGTTCATGAGTAGATGCACGTAGGCTTGTCGATACCAATACCAGTGAATTTCCACGATTCTCGATACAGAAATTGAAACTCACTCACCTTGAATTCTTTCAACAAGTCAGGGTGTCTGTCTTTTAAGTGTTTAGCCAGGTTTGACGTGTTTCCTCCTTTTTGTCTGGAAACTTCGGAGGCACCGTTTGCACACTGGTTCTTGCGAGTATACATTCTCGGAACCCATCGGCTGTATTCGGCATCTGCCGGCGATACAGCCTCTGGGGGCAGACCCCCGATTTTTTGGCATTCCGATTTGATTTGGGTGGAGGAGGCGAATTTCCGTTTCTGACTTCCGTTTATATATAAGTAAATATGCTGAACCATTGCGATGGATTCAGAGTTTGCAGTGACGCCAATTACGTTCCGCCTCGTTAGTTCACCGCACGGACCGTTTAACCTGGCAACAACTGCAGCCGGCTCAAACATGATTGGTCATTATCACGCGGACTACAAACAGTTTACAACCGGAAACCAGGGCTCTTCCGCTCTTTGTCCGGAGGCAAGATCTCCAGGGTTTGCCTACAGACCCCACGTTCACTGAATGATGGGGACCTCGACACTTAAGAGGCACATGACGAAGGCTTGCCATGGAAAGAAAGACGCGAGTCAGCCTTCAGTGTCCACATTCATATCCTTAAAGAAAAGTCGGGTTTAAACCGGGCTCATAATTACAGTTAAAGGGACGGGCTGGGCCGCTGAGGGCAAAGTTGTATCCGGTACTTACGGTACCGAAATGAAAACAGGTACCGATGTATTTTTTGCATGTTGGCATTGACTTGGTACCGAAGCATCGGTTCTCATGACAACTCTAGATGCACGACTTCTTCTGTGCGATGATGCGGTTGGCGGGTGTAGTTAGGTAGAAAGATGAAACTGCTCACAACAAGGTCTGTGGAACAAAGCTTTCTGGGGCCAATTATGAGACTGACAGGAATGCAAAATGTGGTCTACAGCAGATAATAAAACTCTTTATGTTTCACAGCCTCCAGGGGAGTTTTTTCTTCCCCCTGGGGAGACACTTTGCACTCCTTAACTTCTGGAGGAGTCCATCAGTCCCACAGTGACATTTCAGCCTGTTATAACTGGCATGTCGTGTCTGTGCAGGCTTTTGGGACTGATTCAGTCTATGTGCTTCATTCTGTTAGAGTCCCTCATGGTTCATTTTCCCATGGACATCTGACACGCATTTCCTTCCTCTGCCTCCATCTGTCTGTGGCTCTCTCCACTGGCAGTGTCTTGCCTTTCTTCACACGGTAAAACAGGCTTCGAATTTCCTCAAGTTGAATGTTGGAAAACACAGACATGGCACTTCAGTAATCCTCTGTAACAGAATACATGAGGTCATTTCTTGTGTTTGCCGGTGCCTTCAGGGCTGTGAGACATCGCTGTATGTTGTTCTTCTATACAATGAGTCCTGGAGACAGAAGCAGGGCATGAAGCCATGGGCAGGGTTAACATGATTGTTTTTGCAGGCAGCGTTCACATGTTTGGGTGTCAGGCCAGATTCCAGTTGTGTTTTACACATATCATGTCAACGTAAATAAAGTGATGTAGTACATTTGTTTGTGGCACCAAACGTGGCAGTTTGCAGCAGCGTGTGAACCACTCAACCTGGGTTTTTTTTACCAACACGTGGCAGCGTTTCCCAGCAGCGATTGTGGCACTGAACCGAGGTGTTTATGTACCAAACTTGGAGGTTTTTTAGCAGCACGTCACAGCGTTTCCCAGCTGTGTTTGCGGCACCAAACCTGGATGTTTTTTCCCCAGCGGCATTTTTTAATGAACGTGAATGTTTTTACCGACACATTGCTGCATTTCCCAGCAGCATTTATGGCCCTGAACCTGGGTGTTTTTCACAGACACATGGCTGTGTTTCCAAGCGGTGTTTTATGCACCGAACGTGGGTGTTTTTACCGACACATCGCAGCATTTCCTTTGAGCCTCTGAACCTGGGTGTTTTTCCCCAACATATTACGACGTTTACCAGTTGCATTTGTGGCACCAAACCTGTGTTTTTCACTGACACCTTCCAGCACTTCCCAGCGGCATTTGAGCTAGTGAATGTGGGTGTTTCTAGACATAGATGGCGGCTTTTCCTAGTTGTTTTAGCCACAGAACCTAGGTGTTTGTCACCAACCTTGGGGTTTTTTCAATCGACACATTACGGCATTTACCAGTGGTGTTTTAGCCACTGATGTGGTCGTTTTTTTTGGAGTACCAGCACAGTGTTTCCAGCAGCATTTAAGCCACCAAACTCGGGTGTTTTTTTACTGACACATTCCGACATTTCCAAGTGCATTGGAGGCCTGAACCTTTTGCTGACCTGTCCCTGCTTTTCTAGCAGCTTTTGGAACACCAGACGTAGGTGTTTTGAGCCAAAACAAGGTCCTTTCCAAACCACAACCAAGTGGTTTTTCTTCCTCAATCTAACCACAGCGTTGCTGAGAATTCTGTGGTTTGCACAAACATACAAAAACATACAATATATGCTGAGTAATTTGTTAACATATATTACAAAAATACTGTGATTTATTTCCTTTTTTCAACTGCAAATTATGTGTCCAAAGAAAAACTTGCTTGCTGTAAATTGTGTCTAGTGGTTTGGCGCCGGACCATCGTGGTGAAGAGAGTTCAGCCAAAAGGCAAAGCTTTTGATTTACTGGTCCATCTACGTCCCAACCCTCACCTATGGTCATGAGCTCTGGGTAGTGACCGAAAGAATGAGATTGCGGATACAAGCGGCTGCAATGAGTTTCCTCTGTGGGATGTCTGGGCTCAGCCTTAGAGATAGGGTGAGGAGCTCGGACATCCGGAGGGAGCTCGGAGTAGAGCCGCTGCTCCTTTGCATCGAAATGGGTCAGTTGAGGTGGTTCGGGCATCTGATCAGGATCCTCCTGGGTGCCACCTGTTAGAGGTGCACGTCCCACTGGTAGGAGGCCCCGGGGCACAATATTGCAGTGCTATGCTGTGTTATTTTTGTCAGCGTTAACTGCTGGACTAATGAAAATAGAGATGCTCTGTCTATTTATTTTATTTCTAAGGCCTAAATGGGTGAAAAATATCCAAAAATGAAGTGGAAAAACTGCCTGAAAATCCCAGTTCGCCTCCTGTTAGACATCTCACTTGCTTTGAATTTTGGTTCACCGGACAAACACAAGACTGAGATTGCGATTCTGATAAAGAAATGATGTAACTGTATGAAAGAATAGTTTGCAGTCACTGTTCTTGTTCATGGGAGCCTTAACTGGCCTGTTTAGTGGGAGAGCTGTGGTTGGACAGGACAGCTTCCAGATGTGAATGTGCACGTGCGGAGTGAAACAGGATCTGGCTTGTGAGACAAAATTCACATGCTGCTGCAGAAAAGGAAGTTTCCTTATTGTCATTTATCATTATCAAAAATATCTACATTCATCATTCGAACCACCTGATTTGTGCAACAGCTGCAGCAGCTGTGTCGCCGCGAGATGAGCCAATAGCAGGTGTCCTCAGTGGGAAGTTGACCACCCGCCCGGCTGGCGTGCCCTGCTCCGGCTCCGTCCCTCAGGATGCAGGCTTAGCTGTAGCTGCTGTGCAGGACAGCGTTCATTCAGCAAGGCCTGTGCATATTAAGTGTTTGTGTGTGTGTGTGTGTGTGTGAGAACATGTGTTTAGGATTACTTCCTGCTAGGGTTGGGTTGGCGAGTGCAGATGTGCAGATGGTTATGAGCTGGTTGTCCTGTTGATAACCTTCCCTGGCAGAGTGTTGGTCGGTGTAATGTGATTCTCTGAGCAGGTGGAGAGGTTTGTAAAAGACTCCTGAGTGAGTTTGCAGACACACTTAACAGCCAAAATATCATTATCCTGCTGAAACCCAAATCTGATTGATTTGTAAATGAGCTCTCTATGTCATTCAGAGCGGTAAAATAGCAGTTCTGATTAGCTCTGATCAGATCGACTGACTCAAACTCCACAAACTGCTGCTGAGGAAAAAAGAACTCAGAGTTCCACCTGCGATGCGTTCATGGACCTGCAAAGCCACCGAATTTAGAGAGAGGACACAGAATGATACAAAGACCACATAAATTCTACTTCTGTGAGAAACACTGGCACTGTTCAAGGTGTTAGCACCGTTAGCTGCCAGCTGCTGGCTCAGCCACCTCCATGTTGAGAGCCGTGTGCAGACAACCTCAATCAGACTCTAAATCACTGTTTTTCTTCTTTGAGTTAGTCGCTAACGGCTACTAGCTGCTTTTTAAATCTCCCATTAGTGGGTCACACACATAACACGCCTTCAAAACGTCACGCCTGTCATATCCTGCAGGCTCACACAGATACTCACTCCCCTCATTCTGTGATCATACCTTTTAAACAAAACCGCAAGGCAAAATAACGCTACGACATTTCTGTCTTGAACAGGCAATGTAAAGGGGTCGCATTCAGCTCCCTTAAATCAAATGTGACGATGAAAAAATGTTATTCAGTCGTGCATTTTGAAGAATGACTTTATTTTTTCGTCTCACTTAAAGGCTGAAAATGTATGTGCACTAATTTTTGAAAATCAGTGACCTATTTAGATAATTTTTCAGGAAGGAAATGCCGTACACTTTCAGGTTTTACCACTTTTATTTTCCACGTCATTGCTAATTTAATACATTTGGCTTTTCTACTGTTTGTCACTATTTTCTGGCATTTTTTTTGGACCAAAAGATTTTTTAATGGAGAAAATATACAGATATTTGTCATTTCAAAAACACACAGAGTCACAGTTAAGTTTCTAATTCTATTTTTCAGCAAAGTTTTGCAACAAAATTATCTCATTTCCTGTTTTATATTTTACTGGTGCCATAATTAAAGTTTCTACCACCATTATGAATTGTTCTTTTTGCAGTTAAACTCAAGCTGGTCTCTGTCAGAGTTACAGCTTCCCTCTCTTTCTTTGACTGTGCCCTTAACAAGCTGTATGTAATACTTTCACATCATTCATAAACCTTGGGAAACCCCCGCGACCTCTGACCTCTGTGACCCTTTAATGCACACTTTGTGCTTTTTGGTCATGAATCAGGGATGACAGGCTGCCCTCAGGAGATCACTGGGTGGAAGTGTCCGCCGGGCCAAAAGCCTTTCTCCCTTGTGATGCCGATTTATGAGAATGTAATCCATTGGTCTCTTGGGCTGTTTGAATCTATGGGAACTGAAACATCAGCAGTTTTTCCATTAATTTAACCCCACAGTCTCACAGACACTGCGGAATAAAAGTAGGATCTGGAATCCAGCTTTAGTTAGTCAGTCTATGGATGTTTGATTTCAGTAGTATGGAAATCACTGACTGGGTGTTTTCAATTAGACCAGGGGCGTAAATGTGGTTTGATGTTTGTTGTCCCAGAGGAACTTGTCATGGTTGGGTTGTGTCGATGACTCATTTAAAGCTGGAGTAGGCAGTTTAAGTTTTGCGTCATTGGGCAGAAATCCCCTCATTGCCTTTGATTACATTCTAATTCAAGTGGTCTGAGAGAAAACGAGACTCCTGCACCTCCTCTTAGCTCTGTTTTCTAGCTTTAGAAAATCCAGCTTGTGACGAGAGACTTTGGCCGATCAGAGGTTGTTTTCAGAAAGAAGGCGTTCCTATTGGCTGTTCTACGAATGCATACATGTCTCTTAAGTGAAAGCCCGATTCAGTGGCCGAGAATTCTGCAGAAGAAACTGCTAATCCAACATCGGCAACAGCTGCCGACACTGCAAAGCAACCCCCAAAAAGGAAGACAAAGTTTCAGAGGTGGGGAGGAAATGTTGCTAACAGTTTAGCCTTCTGCTAACTGGAGCGAAAGGCTAACAGCTGCAGCTTCACGTTTATGTAGCTAACGTTAGCTACAGCCTTGAGTCACACTGTGCGTTCCAACACCCATACTACTATATGCCCGAAATAAATTTAGTATGTTTAAATACA
The DNA here is from genome assembly GCF_041903045.1 of Epinephelus lanceolatus. Classification (NCBI taxonomy): domain Eukaryota; kingdom Metazoa; phylum Chordata; class Actinopteri; order Perciformes; family Serranidae; genus Epinephelus; species Epinephelus lanceolatus. The sequence goes on along the minus strand of NC_135757.1, from coordinate 5,338,114 downwards.
TAGTGTGAAGGAATTTTGTTGTATGACAGTTCGGCAAATGGCGTTTTGTCTCATCTCCATGGTAACGGATCTTAAAACAAGGTCAGGGCGTAGTCTTATGAGGATATCCTGAATGTTTGCATACTGCATACAAGAGTACCTACTTTATAAGGGCAACCGCAGTATCAACTAAAAGTAAAAAGTCACCACAGGATCAGCGAACTTTCTGTTGCTGCCATTACACAGGTTAGACCCAGGATGTTTTGCGCTGACCGAATTCGAGCAGCTATAGCCATCGACAGAAGGTCTGTCTCCTGAGCTGCTGCCCGCTCTCCTCTTGGGAAGGAGTCCACAGCGGCACTGGGCACTCGTTGAGTGGTTCACTCGTCTGGTGGGAGGGGCTTAGGACAGAGAGGGAAAAGCTGCAGGAGGACGATGTGTTTTCAAATTCTGCTGTTTTCTTCTTCGCCTACCCCACCTTTAAAGCAGTTTCCCACCTTGTCGAGCTTCCTGCAGATAAAACCCACTGCATCCTAACAAGTTTTAACACATCCTAACCTTTATCTTGTCTTAAAATCTGTAGAAGGATCCTTAAATCAAAAGAAACAACTTCATTTAACATCACAAGAGAGCACAATAATAACTCCTGGAGATCTCCCAAATGTTTCCTCTGAAACACTAAAACATTAACAGTTTTCCTTTCCAAAGAACTTGTGATTTGCTGATCATTTCCGTGCTTCAAACTGACTCCTGTCTCTGGAACTCATGCTGCTTTCAAGTGCACTTTGTCGCTCGTACTATGAACTTTCTGAACACATCTGAGTGCTGTTGTTGTGGATATTGAAAGTCTTTTTTGGTGGCTGTTGAAATCTCTTCAAAAAATACTTTCCTCGGTCATATTGTAGATGTTTAACCATCTTTGCCTCTGTTTCCAGCTGCACTTGATGGCACAGCTCCTGACTCTAAATCTTGATTTCTTGCAGAGGAGAGCGGCGTCTCTTTGCTCCAGCTAATCGGAGACCCTCCACCGAATGAGATCAGCAGGGTCTACGGGCCGAGGGGGGAGACCGCCTACACCTTCACCCCTGCGGTGGTGTCAGGCCAGCCGGCTGTGGCCCATGTCCCCAACCCTTTCCACCGCCATTTCTCCCTCCTCTTCCACGTGAAGCCCTCCACTCCCGCCGCCTCCGTCCTCTTCTCCATCACTGACGGGCACCAGAAGTTCATGTACATCGGCGTGAAGCTGAGCGCAGTGCAGTCCGGCCGCCAGAAGGTGCAGTTCTTCTACACGGAGCCCGACTCCGAGGCTTCGTACGAGGCGGCTAGCTTCGTCGTGCCGAGCATGGTGGACACGTGGAGTCGCTTCTCGCTGTCTGTCTTCGAGGACCAGGTTACTTTCTACCAGGGCTGCGACTCGGAGCCGCAGATGGTGAAGTTTGAGCGGTCGCCGGATCCCATGGAGCTGGACCCGGGGGCGGGGATCTTTGTGGGCCAGGCAGGAGGAGCTGACACCGACAAGTTCCAGGTAATGTTTGAATACCAAATGACAAAGCTGCCCACGACTAAGAGTTTTCCTAGTTGACCAATAGTCGTTTTTTCTGTCTGCTGTGTAACTTAACGTGCATCTGGTGGACAGTATGATCACTTTCCTTCGCAGACTATACACAATCAATATTTCAGAGATATTTAACACACACTTCACGGAGCGTTTGGAACAAGAAGTCCATTTTCGGGCCGTAAACTCCAGGGTGCCAGCAGAGGAAATGCTCAAGTGCTGAAGAGATGTTTGCTCATCACATCGCTGACAGAAATGAATGAGAAACAGCAGTGAATCCTCCTCCAAATGTCACCCACGGGACCTGGAGAAGTCAGAGTAATACACTGTGTGCTAAAGAGCAGGTGTGTGTGAGTGTGTGACCTCTTCAGCGGGTCAGATCCCCTTTTAATACGTCCCTGTGGCACCTCTCGGCAGGTTTGTGTCTGGGTCGCAGGCAACAGGAAGGGCAGACTTAACCCATCGTCACTCTTGTGAATCTATGAGTTGACCTCCCTTTTACGCTCTGACCTCTGACCTTTCAGCTTGCGGCCGCTCAGTGACCACATGTGACGGTCACATGGCCTCGGGAGTCATGACAAAACTCCTTTTCTGCCACAATCAACCAAAATATTACTTTTTTTTTTTTGCTAAAGGATTTAAGATTCGAAGACAGAGTGGCAAACGCAGCTGACACAATATTCTGCTTTGCATGACTCATTTCTCTCGTGTTTTCCATCTCTGTGGAGATTTCAGAGGAAGCTAATATCCCGACTGGTTGCAAACAATGAGTCACGGACGGTGAAATAAAATGCATTCACTGTGTGTGTGTGTTTTTAGGGTGAGATTGCAGATCTGAGGGTGGTGGGAAACCCTCGGGCAGCTGAGCGCCTGTGTGACGACGAGGACGACTCAGACGCTGTGAGTATTTGTTTGATATTCCAGTCAAATTATCTGAACGCTTTTGTGTGTGACGTCGTTCTGTTTTCGTCTCGCAGGCCTCTGGTGACTTTGGCAGCGGCGAAGGCGACAGGAGACAATCAGGACACTCTGGACACACTGTGAAGGTGGGTTATTCGATATGAAAAATGAAATGAATGTAGAGGTGTTGCAGTTATATCAATCGCCTCAGAGCCAGACTCCATTGAGAAAAATGGTGATTTAACATCTCTGAACACGAGAGCTGCCGGGCCACTGCGGCCTTGATTAGTAAGCTGTTGTGTTGTTGCGGTGTTTCAAATGGTCAGTTCGGCTTTGCCGAAATCACACAATAACACAAACCAACTAACTAATCAAGGCGGCGGTGGACCAGCAGCTCCTCTGTTCCCCAAGCTAAAATTGCTGTTTTTGTCAATGGAGTCTGGTGGTTTTGACGAGAGCATAGATGGGGGACTAAAGCCTGTTCTGCTCCTTGCAGCCAAGCCATACGTACTGTGTCTCGTCACGTCACATCCCCCCCCCCCCCCCCCCCGTGTGAAATTGACAAATAACTCTCGGCCAAAAAACTCAGCAAAGATGGCTGCAGGTTAACCTGCGCTTGACCCACATGTGCGCGGTTTGAGTGACGTTAAACACGGCCCTGTGATGACAGCCGCCTCTACGCTCTTCACAGCCACTGGACAAGAGCCACATTTTCGGAGGGCACTCGTCCTGCAGTGGTTTGACTTTTTAAACCCTTGAACTCGAGTAAATTGATGCGATGTCTTTACTTAAACCATGTTCCAAGAATATGATCGACTGCTGATCGACTGATGATGGTGTTTGTGTTTCTAAATACTGTGTCAGAGTCTCAAGAATCAAACTGATGGATTAAGTGGATGAAATGCTGAATATTAGCGGCGTCTGTGCAGAAATACCATCCCATAACGGGGTGTTAAATCTGCAGATATATGAATTATTGTGTTGTTTTCCAGACCACACCTGCCTCCTTCCGGCCAGTCCCTGAACCCCCTCTGATTCCCTCACATGGAACCACCGTCAAAGAAACAGGTAAAAGCTCAGTGGAATCACTCATGACGGCGAATCCTCAGTGTGTTGCTGCCAAGATGAGCGTCACGCTGCGGAAAAGTGCAATGGAAGTTTTTAATCATGCGGCAGCCGCTGCCAACAACACGTCCTGTCGAATCACTGTGCTTTTATCTTGAAATATGTGCACAAGGATGCCTGTCTGGGCCTGAGAGCGTGGGGGGGGGGATTTGCTGCAGGGTTTCAGCATGTGGGTGAGATTTGAAACTCTGTAGCTCCCCCCGGTGGACAGTTAAAGAAGTGACGCACGTTTGGTTTAATGTTGAGCTTTGTGAGGAGAAAGTTTTGGCTTTAAAATTGCCTTTAATGACCCTTATAAGAAGATAAAGACATGACAGTACCCCAGAGGTTTCTACTTCTATCACCACGCACAACAACTTCACACAGACATTCCCCGCTCTGCATGCCGACACTTGCAGCCTTTAAAGTCGTGTTTGTGTTGACTTTAGATATCAGGTTCCCGCAGCCGTCAGTGGACATCAGCCGACACGGATCACCAGGCCCAAGAGGTGGGTCGCTGGGTGCGAAAGGATTGGGTCGCGCCTTGCAGAGGAAGTGCAGATTGAGATTAGGATTACGTCCTAATCAACATATAGAATGATCGCGGGGCGTCTCCAGCTGCTGTGGTGCCTCATTACGCTGGAGCTGTGAGCATGTTGGTGGAGGGTGACATGCTGTGCCTTTGCAATCTGTGCTTGATGCAAATGAGTTCCTCAGTGCAGGCAGTGAACTTCACTGAAGACAGTCTTATGAGGAGAGGGGAGACTTATGAGTTATGCAGCAGTGCCCTCTGCAGGACAGAACAGATGACTACACTGCTTGCACTGACCTGAATGTGTCCACTAGGTGGTGCTAGAGCTTTGTTTCAGTGCAGACCTGTTTGGGCTTTGCTGCTTTTTATGTGCTTTCTTATTGTAATTGTTGATGTGTGACTCTTCTTTTGCATCTTGGTGGTGGTGTTGATGACTTTGATCATCACTGGATCAGTGTGACCTGATTTATGCACAGTCAGAGTAAATATGATGCTTCAGGAGCGTCTTCCAGCCGTGGGACATTTATTACAAGTCATATCCCTCTCTATCCTCTGTTCCTGGTCTACTCTGACATTTGATAACTAAGAAACCTAGGAGATAAAAAAGGTGCTTGAATTCAGGTTTTTTTTTTTTTTAAATGTATTTCTTCCTGTAAGAAAGAAAAAAAAAGAGATTAAATTTAGTATTTTTTTCATGTAAGATTTAGGACA